>NW_026850561.1:0-627466 GCF_030913465.1 Colletotrichum navitas
CAACTAAACACACGTCCGTCATGCCCGCCGTGTTAGAAGTAAACAGAGGACACCGGCAATTGCCTATTATGCGGCCTGAAACGATAAGCCTGGCTCGATTTACAAACCAATACATTCAAGGATAACATCACAATTTTCACACCCTACCAACTCTCATACCTACACATAGTAGGGATAAAAGGCACCAGGTCAATAAGTCTCAGTGCTCTACGCACCAATATCCTGTTCATAACGCTACGCCGCCATAAGAGGGCAATAAGATGAGATGAGACAGTGGTTGCTTACTAATGGCTGTGGGCAGTGTGACAAACCATATGACCTGCCGCGAGTGTTGATGAACAAGTGGTACTCGAAAACCGTCTGATATGATATATCATCTTGGAAAATCACGCCATTGGCCTGCTGTGGTACCTTTCGTGCGTATGGAATCACACAAAATCGCGTTTTCCTGTCTCTCGGCACCCCATGACGTTAGTTTGCATCTTGATATCTTACTACCAGTCAATGCTAGCATTCCCCTGCCTTCCCATATTTAATGGTGGTAGTACTACCTGTAGCTAGCTATAAGACTTAGATCTCCAAAATCAGGAAACGTCAATTCTCTTTTCTCTGCCAAGGCCGTTTCCTACTGTTTCGGCCGTTTTGCCAAGGTTGCATCCAGACTCTTTGGGCCTACAAGCTGCTTCTCTTTCCTTTTTCCTGCCTTCTCTCTGTGGCGTTCATATACTCTCGGATACAAGCCATCGATGAGTAAATATGCTTAGACCCCATGCAGGCCAAAAGGCTTGGCTTGGTGACAGAGTAGGTAGATTACATCTGGGGGCCGTCTGCTAACGAGAAATACTACTCTGTTGAAACTGTTGGCACGTTCCAAACATGTTTCTGTCAGTTGTCATTCGTGAAAGCTTGAGTTGCTAAAGTACAGGGGTGTGTTTAACTAGAAGTCTAGAACGAAAGCACTATTGTGTGGTTGGCCCACTCTTTTGTGAGTTGACATACCTAGGCGACAGCCACATGCAGGTCTCACCGCTTGCCGCCTGCTTCCGGAACGTTCTGTGAGCGGCCGAGAGCATCTGCCGGCCCAGCTGCTGACTTCTTACTGCTGATCTCTTACCTGCTCCAAACACAGTGTTCCTCTTTCTTCGAGTAACTATACGGATACACATACGCATACACACACACACACTTTGAGACGGGTAGTTTCTTTTTGCCTGTTACACGAGCGCTGGGTGCCCCTGAGCGCATCTCCGTATTTGCAGGTAGGTTTCCCTATTGTTCTGCGGCAGAAAGGAATGCACTCGGGTGGAAGAAAAAATTGAAATTCTTTTTGCCGGTCCCCCATTACTGCCCATCTACCTACCTACTAACATACAAATTTCCTATCCTTCTGATACTAGAAAAAATGCTATATCACTACAAGATGCCTGAAAAAGCCTGCGTTATGCCAAAAGAAAAGAAAAAAAATGCATTAAGTTATCAAACGCGGTGGCGGTATGAAAGGCTTCTAAAATATGGGTGCTTTTGGAAGTGGTTGAGACCGGGGGGGGGGGGGGGGGTTTCCCCACCAGAGTGGCTATGGGTACGATTTGAAAAATCCATACCCAATGGAACGAGCATGCGGCCTGCCTTGGTCGTCTCCGTGTCCAGCCTTGGCTGCGTCCCGCCAATATTGGCTGCCATGCCCCGCTAATCACACGCATCGGGTCCCGGCCTCCATTGCTCTGGGGCGGCCCCGTTGCCATATATGTGTTTCATTTATATAAGAAGCATTTGTCTCGTAGGGTGATAACATGGTAATCGGTACCTCCAAACTTCAGCATCAGACGGTTGCATCTCTTTTATATCTTCGGTTTTTCTAACTGTGGCTTTCTATTAAGAGCGCGTTTCTTTGACTGTGGTTACATCCTCTAGTTAAATCCCCCCACCCTACCAAAATGGACACGGACGAGCGGCCGCCGCCACCTGATATGAACCAGATCAGGGAGTGGCGCTCAATACTAACTCTTATCGTCTTCATCATCACAAGTAGGTTCAACCCCCCCCCCCCCAATTTTCTTTTCTCGGTGCGTTGGCGTTGGCGGTTTGGCCACACTTACGGTAGGTAGTACGTGTACTAACAACTGCAACAGACACTGTCGTCAGCTTTCCCTTCCACATTCTTATTCCTGTGCCTAGGGTGGCCTGGGATGTTTTCCTAAGTGTGCTCGCAAGAGTTCGTATCATTCCCCTACGGGATCACGCAGGGCCTCAAGAAGATGGAGGTCGTTGGAAGATGCTCAGGTGGTCCATAAGCACCATCATGGCACCTGTTTATGCCTGCCTCTTCCTGCTTGCAACACTAACAATTGGGCGTGACGAGGTACATGATGGTGTGTATTTTGAAGATCTGCTTTAGACACTCCCTTTGCGTGGGAAGTAATCATTGACGTGGTTGCATCGCAGGCACTGTTGGCTCCAACAACATTGAGCCCTACGATGTCATGATCTTTTTTATCACGCTCGCGTACATCGCCATCTCGATTGACGCCTCTGGCCTGTTGAAATACCTTGCCTTCAGGGTTCTGAAAAAGGCCGGAGCGCATGGCCGCCTATTGTTTCTGTATCTGTTCTGGTTCTTCTTTGCCCTGGGCACTGCCATCGGGAATGACCCCATTGTGCTATCTGGTCAGTCATGCCCATCTACGCTTTCTCTGATACAGCAGCTCACCGCCAACCTTGACCCCGTTCAGGCACAGCTTTCCTAGCATACATGATCCGCGCCTCCAGCAACATAGCTTCGGCAAGAGCCTGGATCTTCTCGCAGTTTGCTGTTGCCAACATCAGTTCGGCCATTCTGGTGTCGTCAAACCCAACGAACCTTGTTTTGGCTGCCGCCTTTCAGATCAAGTTCATTGACTACACAGCCAACATGATTGTGCCCGTCATTATCACCGCCGCAGTGCTTTTCCCCTGTCTATTGTTCATAGTGTTCCGTAACGAAAAGTACGTACCGCGTGCCATCGACATGCACGAGCTGTCCGATGCTGAGAGGGAGCGCGAGCCTGTCAATCCAAATATACCCTATGCCGGCTACGGCGAGGACCGTACCCCGGTCGGCGAAATCCTTAACCCTTACCTGGACCGACGCCATGCTACCTACAGCGTCAGCATCATGGCTGCTACGTTGATCTCGGTGCTACTCATCAACGCCATCACGGCGAGCCGTGGCGGACACCCGACGCCCGTCATGTACGTCACCATGCCTGCCTCTTTCCTGTGCCTCTGCGCGGACCTCCTCACGGGCTGGCGCAACCGAGCCGTGACTCGCGCCGTCGCCCAGCGGGGCCGCACCCTTGCCGAGCGCGACGCCGTCGAGCGCGACCTGCGTGCGGCATCCGAGGCGGGTGGAATCCGCAGCAGCAACGACGACGACTCCTCGATGCCCCGCTCCTCCTCCGAGGGAGGTCAGACAGCGATAGATGCCTCCAACGAGAAGCCCAAGAAACCCTCACCATGGCACGCGACGTCGGATGAGGAGCGAGCAGCAGCCATAGAGGGCGAGTTGAACCAGCGGCAGGCCCGCCGGGCAGCGCAGCCGAAGACGTTGGTGTCGATGGCATGTGGGGCCTACGCCTGGTGGCGCGAGACGTTCCCTGCTGCGTCCATTGTCCTCTCGCGGCTACCTTTTGCGCTGGTACCCTTCGCGTTCGCCATGTTCATCTTGGTCGAGGCGCTTGTGAGGAAAGGGTGGGTGTCGCTCTTCGCGTACGGCTGGGACGAGTGGGTGCAGAAGACTGGCATTATGGGCGCCATTAGCGGCATGGGATTCCTCGGTGTCTTTTTATCTAACGTATGTTTACCTCCTGCAGATTCAGTCACATTCTACTGGGGCTTAATTCACAAGTTCAAACGCTAACAGCACCCTAGTTTACTGGCACAAACATCGGGACCACAATCCTCCTATGCCGCATCATCCAAGCATGGGTGCAAATCACAGAGAGCGAGGGCCGGTCGATCAGCGACCGTACCTTTTGGGGTGCGGTCTACAGCATGGCGCTGGGCGTTAACTTCGGGGCCTTTGGATCTGTCTTTTGCGCCTCGCTCGCCGGCTTGCTTTGGAGAGACATCTTGGCTTCCAAGGGCGTCGTCGTCCGCCGCATCGAGTTTCTATGCGTCAACGCGCCAATCATCGGCATCGCCACAGCCGTTGGATGCACAGTCCTCGCTGGTGAAATCTACATTATGCGGAAAGATGAGCCGTATATAGCGTGAGAAATTGGCGTGTATTGCTGCACAGATAGCCCCTTGTAGTTGCGGCGTAGAGGCAGGATATTTCCCTTGAGGCCGGTCCATGATAGTGAATTGGTTATACTTATCACCGTAGACATATTAAGGATTGCTTCCTGATATGTATAACGTACATGCATAGCAAGCGGTGTATCATAGCAAGTGGCGTACTTCTGTATTACACCTTAGAGGCTATCTTTTATCTATTTTTAAAAAATAATCAAAATTTAAAACCAAGTCTAAAAAGGTCTAGTTTTCTATGATATGTTTTAATAAGAGTTATATTCTAAGAAACAATATTTTAAAAGATATTGTCTTACTAGTTACTAGGATAGAGACCTTCACCCTTATCTAAAGGTCTAGATAAGGAAAAGGGTTAGTACAGGACAATAGCTTCTATAGTATTATTTTCTAGAATATAACTCTTATTAAAGCCTAGTATAGAAAACCAAAAAATTTTTTAGATTTAATTTCAACTTTTCAAAGATGTCACATTGCACTTATTTGATCACGGAAAGTCATAGGAAAACGGCTTAACTATCTACGCTCTAGACTGCCTGTTCAGGCTCTTAGATATACGCGTGGGTATACCGTAAACACTCGTGAGATTCGTCGACCACTAGTGAGCCGGCTAACGGCAATAGTTATCAATGCCGCTGTAAGAGATATAGCGTGCTGGCAGAAACAGGGATCTATATATGCCTATTTTCTTACGTAACGGTTGTGTACTTACTAACGGCGGGCTGGCTAGTTGGCAGCGGAGGGTAGATAGTTTGACCGCCTTCCATAATAGGGGTCCGCGAATCTCACGAGTGCTTACGGTAGTGGATCCGGGCGGTGTGTCCGGATCAGTGGATGTTCCGGCTCCGGTCGGATCCCCACAATGCTGCGCGATGTCGTGAAGGCATCGCGACAAAAGATATGCTAAAAAGTGGTCTTTAAGGTGTGATAAGCAAGTGTGCTACTTGCTATAATACGCCGCTTGATATGCATGTAAGTTAATGCTGATGACCCCTGAGTCCATCTAAACCTACACACGGCACACTGAGAAGATTCCACAGTTCTGCCCCGTTCCCAGGCAAGACAGAGGTTATTTCAAGTTCCTTTATTGACTAGCAGAGCCTGATCTCTTCGTCCTGGCTATATCTTTCTGAACAGAACTCCTTGGTGCTCCTTCGCGTTATCAGTGCCATCAACTTGGAATCAGTCTAGGTAGTGCCTGGACAAATCTCCATCCAGAGAAAGATCACCCCATAGGCTGCTGTGAAGGGCCAGGCCCACTAATGTGGGCGTAGTTCGGCTGCCAGCGAATCTCTGCCTTCAGTGTCCCATTATGTGGGGCCTGCCCAAAATCAGGCGGGCAGACATAATGGCGTGCACTGCCCCATTGAGCTACCCGGTCGGATAGTCAAAAGGTACGTAACTATAAGTCCCTGACTTGTTGCTTGGCAGCACTTGGCAAGCCATGGGCACCCAGCCCATGCCAATTGACCGGGCACAGCCCGTAACAGCTGCCGACACGCTCATCGCGTGTGTGAACGTGAACAGCTATGAAGCCGCTAGTAGTATCGCTGCCATGTTTGTTAAAGAAAAATAATAGGAGAAGATGCCGGTGCAACTAATTATACATTCCGAATGTTGGAAGATGCTTATCAGCGATCATGGTGCTCTAAATGAGGGTCGCTGCCCAGCGATGATGCACGTTGAGCTGTTCGTGCAAGCCTTCAAGCAGTTTCTCGAAGGCAAGAGCTTTTGATGCGCTTCTTTTGCACTTGGGGAGGATCTAGAGATCTCTTCACCTCTATGAGTGAGCCATGACAGATTCGTTCACTGGCAGTTGCTTATTCTAACGGACAAGTTACGACCACGCACGCTATTGGAAAGCGGGCCCAGACACCCGATCGGCCAGTCTTTCGCATGCCTGCGTGTGATATCTGAGCTGGATCTACCATGACGAGGGATCAGACAAGCTGATAGTATCCCCCCCCTGTCAACCCGAGAGTACTGTGCACAATAACTACGATACACCTGAGGGGATAGTGGAGCTACATACCTACACCCACTAAAGACCTCTACAGGATTAAATTAAATGCTAGATTTCTGTTCTTCTAGGCTGTCTAGCTCTAGGTTAGGATAGGCCAAGACTAACACTTTTTGCCTTTATTTTTTGCCTTTATTTTTTTTACCTCTATTGTTTACCTCTATTGTTTACCTCTAATCCTTTTAAAATAGCTATGTTTTTTGTGTTCTATCTATTAGTTAAAACTCAATCCACTGTCGAGTTGACTCTGCATAGACCACACGCGCACGGTACTCTCAGGTGGACATGGGGGGGACATTATCAGCTTATCTGATCACTCCTGTGGGAGGTGCAGGTTTCGTATTCAATGAGGAATCAGACAAGCTGATATTGTCCCCCCCCTGTCAACCCGAGAGTACCGTGCACACTAGTCTATGCAGAGTCCAGCAGACAGTGGATTCAGGTGATAATACAACTATCTTAGAGGCAAAAGGGATAGTCTTGGCCTATCCTGACCTGGAGCGCAGCGTAGGAAGCAGGGTGGGTTAGACTATTCTAACCTTCCCTAGTAGAGCCGTTTTAGAATTAAAAAAATCTAAGAAAACTGGACTTGAACTAGATTTAAACCTGCAGCCTTTAGGATATGAGGTTTATTGCTGTTATCGCTGGTATTGTGCATAGTACTCTTGGGTTGACAGGGGGGGGACAGGACAATATCAGCTTGTCTATAAACTCGTATTCAATGGGTATCCCCTCAGGGGGCGGGCGATAAGGCCCCATCTCCACAGTGGGCACCACTTATGACCCCGCAAAGGTCGGAATTATACGGAGTATAGTATCTCTATTTACGCCCGTTTTTGCCTATGCCAGAGGTAGCAGCAGTTTCCCTCCTTACAAATAGCCACGTTATAAGTTAAGCAACCACGACAAGACTTTCTTCGCTGTAGGCAAGTGACACTATTCCCTAATATCTCACCTAGGGCCGCCCTACGGTCTCGTGACTTTGCCCTACTACAGTAGGCACAAGGCCCATACTTCCCTCTTGACCACTCTGTATAGTCTTGCCATAGAACTAGATTATTACACCTATCTGTAGGGTATCTAGGCCAGGCTCTTAGTTGACCTTGTGCTAAGGTTGCAAAGTGCTGAATAAGCTAGGTAGTAATATAACAGTCTCTCGCTATAGGTACTGGTTTCTAATAGAGGTCTAGTTAGGGTTACTAAGGTACTACAGCACAAAGGTATTTATAAGGGTAACTAGCAGAAGAAACTCCTAGGCAAGAGCCTGCTAGCCCCCTTAATAAATATGGTGCTGCTATTGATAACAGGCCCTTATCTAGTCACTAATATCTACACCATTTATATAGTAGTTATCCTATTAACTGCAACGTAACCTCATCAACCCCAGGTAGATACACCCTCACCCTTGCCCCTCACTTTCGGAGATACATAATAATAATCTATTTTAGAATACTATTTTGTTAGCAGCTACCGCCAATTCCAACATTATCACCAACATCATCATTAAAATCACGATGTCCTCTGGTTCAGATACCTCTATTTACAGCACTATTCACGTGGAGGTCTTGCCAGAGGACCTTGCTGTCGCTTGCCCAGACAACTGTATCCTAGAGTGGTGTAATAACGCAACAGTCCAGCCTAACAAGCTTCCGTGAGACCTGGCGAGGCTGCTTAGACTGCAATGTACCTTTATGTAAAGGTGGAGATTGCTGGTACCTTTGGGGCGTTAACTGCCATGGTCTAATTTGCCCTACCCCGCACGGGGGGTTAATGAGGTCACCTCGCAGTCAATGGGATATTGGTTAATTGACCTGGGCACCGGCAGATCCTTCCGGGCATCCGGGCCAAAGAGCTGCTAATCGGCCCGCTTAGCAGCAGTATCTCCGGTTGGCCGGCGCCGTCACTTCGAGGGGTGTGAAGGAGCCTGGAGGCCCGGTATCTGGAGCCTCGTCCGGCCAGGCGGTACTGTTATCGCAGCGCTCCGGCAGGCAATTTTGGGTACAGGCAACGACAATGTCCTTCGGGCAGACCTCGATACAGTCCCGTACGGATCCGGCAGATCCGGCAGATCCGGCAGATATACTAGAGGTTATTGAGGTATTAGAATCAGAAGACATCATTGAATAGTTAATAATGTTGATTTTGGTGGTGTTGTCATACAAAATAACATTGAGATAAATGGTGTTTTTGCGTCATGTACTCCGTATTCTCGCCCGTGCGTGTAGTGCGGAGAAATAAGTAGATATGGGGCGCTATCGCCCCTGAGGTAGTATTTATCCTCTTTCTGCTGTACGACACACTTTGACACCCTGCACGGCCTCCCCGCGCAAACTCTCCACTCCACCTTGATGCGATGGTAGGATCCCCAATTTTCTTTCTGTCGGCTATGCCGTAAGTATTGAGTTTCAGCGACTCTCTCTCTCTCTCTCTCTCTCTTTTTTTTTTAAAAAAAAAAAAAAAAAACTACAACATTTAGATGGACTATTCCAGCGCAGAATCCTGCGATTGCGATGGCCGCAGCCAATTGACTGCATCAAAATGAATCTCTACGCACTTTTTTTTTTCTTTTTCTTACAGTTCCGGTCGGGAACCCCTCTTCACACTGGACCAGGATCGTATTTACTAGCCTTGGATGTGATTACTATAGAAAGTATTGTGTTATTTCTAAGTCTTACTTTATTCTGGGAACTGTTCAAGTTACATTTTGGGGAACGCCACTATTTGCTTGGAGCACGGTCTTCCCGACCAATGGCGGGCTTGCCGACGGTGTATTGCTTGGATCGCTGGAGAGTATCAGCGTTGCACTGTAAGACTCCACTGCTATAATACGTCTTATTATCTTCCTCGAAGCTTTTAGGCACCTAGGTAGCTGTAAGCTTTTATAAGATGACGAGTACTCCGTACTGTGCAGTTTTGCCGGACACCTCTTACAGTTCCTCAATCACTACCCAAAGCAATTCGTCTCTCGTTTGAACATCCGACCCCTTAACATTCTTTTATTTTTCACATATCATCCCCAACAACCCTTCACCATGCAGGCTAAGTTCATCATTGCTGCCATTGGCGCCGCCACTGCCGCTATTGCTAGTGAGTCAAATATCCTACAAAGCAATTGTCCAACCCCCAGCAGGCTAACTCATACGACAAGACCCTGTTCCTGGCGTTATTGACCATGCTATCTGCAACAAGCTGCTCAACAACATTATCGACAACCTGAAAACTGCAATTGCTGACGTTGCTCTGGCAAACTCCGGCTCCCCCCCCGCGAACGCTGCCATTCTGCTCGAGGGAGTCAAGGACACTGTCGACAACAACTGGGAGCGCCGCAACAAGCTCACTCTGGGTATTAAGAGTGCCGAGCTCGTCACAGCTACGGCCACCATTGTCTCGGTCCAGGAAGCGCTTAACGGCACTGATCCGTACGTGACCTCCCTGACGCAATAGTGCGTAGAAGTCGTAGACGTATACTAACAGTACACTATAGCTCGAGCGTCCTAGCCCAGCAAGACGTCGCCCTGGTTAAGGGGCAGTTCGATCAGATCTCTTTCACCTGCCAAATTGACCAATGAATGAACAAGAGGTTGGAACTCGCGTACGATGAAACAGGATTAAAATTAAAAGTTAACCTGCATGGTACTTCGTGGCACATGGGGGGAGTTTAAACAAAATAAACTAGGACGAAAACTTTCTTCACTGTTATATATTTATATATTACGCTTAGCTTCTCAGGATCAAATGTACCGTTGAAGCAAATTCTTTAATATCGGAAACATGTACAGCCTAATGATTACACTCGCATTAAAGTGGGGTAGTGGGGTTGCGAAACCTGCGTTTCCGAATCATTCCTACGCATCTTCACTACATCGATAAAATCTACCAGTGACTCCACTAGTAATACATGGTTTATGGTCGATGTATTTACATTGCCTTGTAGCCAAGGGTATCGTTCTTTGTTCGTATGTGGGCGCGAGATGATCGGATTCCCATGATAGAATCGCAAAAGGTTTGATGCTTTGGATTTCTAACTACGCGAGTGTGGCTCATTACACTACGATTCTGATCTCTTCGTGTTTCTATCACTCCCTTATATTTAATTCCATGCTCTGAATAGTATCGAGGTGACACGGCCATGTGCTATTCGAGTAAAAGGAACAAGCCCAGAATTGTGTCAAACTCCTAACTAGTCAATCAGGTAATAATTATTGCTAATAAATCTTGAAGTTTCTAGGAACTTCCCCGTAACGTCGTTCACATTCTTGGGTATGTCAGTTCTCGTTAACCTTGTTGCCATCTTCAAAAGACAGTCCAGTACGTAAGTCACCTCTTGCATTATGTCTTAATTTCCACCATCCAGAGTACAATATGTCTCTTATTCATGATGTGTAGTAAACCGCTATTGTTAACACAGACTTCTTATAAGAGAGAAGGTTCGGGGGACAGATCAATTGCTTAACTACTAAACTAAGTTATCTAACTCTCAACAACGCGCTATCAAGCAACACGGTTCGGCGCCCAAAGGTTGTTTGTGCATGCATCCAGGCCATGGTCAAAGTAAAGTCAGATTCAGCAGCTGCTCTACGTTATTGCGTATCCTATATTACTGCATTAAGAGACTGAGATGCCGCACAAGCCAGAGGTGCCCTGTATCGGGTTTCACGTACCGTGATAATGCCTATGTACCGCGTGAACTGCGACTATATCCATCAATCAAGCAACACGGCTGGCTTTCTGATCTAGTATGATAGTCATGTCTGTCCTACTACCAAACATGTTTAGAAGTCTTTGTCCTCGATTTAATATAAAACCGAGAAGGTCCAATTAAATGTCCCATTCAACGCTTAACTATGTTCTCGGCCCCCAAGCATCCACTAATGGTATTTCATCTTAAATACACATTTAGCAGCCTGAGACAACAATGCTCGCAGCCTCCGGGGGGGCCTCCCCATGTTTGTTTTTACCAACGCCAGGTCGGTCCTTAGCCCATTCCGCAAGTCCGTTTTTGGTCATGCCGGTGTACTTCAGCAAGTCGTCCTCTGAAATTTCACCACTTTTCTTGCTCTGGAGCCGCTGGAAGAGTGACTTCTTCTTTTCCTTCTGCGCGACTATATTGTGTGTTGTTTCGGCCGTGTCGTGTCTGAGAAGACATGTTTGGCTTTCGGTCCTGTAAGTTTGGTCGGGCATTTAGATTAGATGCGACGATTTGCTTGGTAGTTTGCTCGTAAGGACTCAATGACTTGATTGGAGAAGGGGGAAGAAGGTGTCGAAAGGAGTACGTTGAGCTGGAAAATGCACTCAATATATTGGAAAGCGCCGTGGTTGGAACAGCTTAGTTGATCAGGCGGTCTCCAAAGTAAAGCTGGGTTTGAATTTTCACCAAGGAGATAGCCATGGCATTCTGTCTTTATATGAGGTAGAAAAGCAGTGGCAGTGTCAACTAGCGCACAGGTAGACCCTGATTTATTGCGGCACAGCTTCCGCGCATGTCATCTGACTTGGGTCACCAGTCGATATCCTTTCTGTCTTAGATTTTATGGTGGCTGTGCCGGTTGGTTGCGAAGGATACGGTTGCTTCCGGTTCGTCCAATCCTGGTTACCGAGTCTTTGCGGAGCTAACGACAGTCATACGTGAGCTAGTCGGCCAAGGCCGGCTACGGCACGACGGCACCGACTGACAGAACTGCGCCGCAAAGTCGAGCCCAGAAGCCTGAGGTCTTTACCTATTGAACGCTCAAAGCCAAAGCGGGCAGTTGTTGAGTTTGTTGAATATGCACAGGATCGAACTTTAGCTAAGCTCGAGCAGTTTCATGCCTTACATTGACTATTGTGTCGTCGTGAGAAGGCGCAAAATTTGAGGCAATACTGGCCCATTGATTGTCTACAGTAGAATGCGGTGTTCGAACTCCCGCCGTTCGCTCTCTAGAACCAGTGGGCCGCCACTGGGGCCGCTAGCGTCCAGACTCAGCGTCACCCGCTGCAAGTCAGCCACTACCCGGACCGTCTCGCCAATGTTCTGATAATCAATCTCGTGATGCCCAGCCGTCTCCTCGTTATCATCCTTCTTGACCTCACGGATCTCGACATTTGGATACGGTAGTCTCCCCTCACGAAGGGGAACAATCAGAACAGGCACGTGCAGCTCCGACTCTCCAAACTTGGCATCTGTCTTATCGACGCCCAAACTCTTGAAGTTTCCACGCTTTCGACCGCCAATGAGCCACGTGTCTCCAGGAGCCGTGATATCGTAGCTGAACTCATAGTCTCTGTTGATGCCCTTGCCATCGCTCACGGCTGTATCCCAAATCCTAGTCCATCGCAGTCGGAGATTAGCGGAGAGAAGTTGGTTGACAGCTACTGTAGAGCCAACAAGATGCTCTTTGAGCGGAGGAAGCTGAATGTCAACTGAGTGGAAGACAGGAATTGAGGGCACGTCCACAGGGATGAGAATCGAGCGACTAGCAGATTCGATTTCCTTGATGGCCAACTTGGGATGTGTCGATTGCCAGTCCCGGAGGAATTGCTTCAGCGCGGTAGAGGCATCGTCGCCGCTTCCGGGAATCAGCCCCAGCCCTTCCAAGCTGTGACGGGAAAGAAAGGTTGAGATAAACGACGTCGGGACCTCTCCCAGCAGAGCGGCGCGTTCCAGATCGTAGGCGGATAGCCTGGACTGCATCTCCGCAATGAGTCGGCCAATCAGGAAGCCAGAGAACGATGATATCGGCAGTGGCTGGATAGCTTCTGTGAGAGATTTCTCAACGAGCGCAACAACCTCGTCCATGAGGACACTGTAGTAGAGTTTCAGGTACAGTGTTCGTTGCGTCTTTGGTTTTATGGTGCCAGTCGCTTTGCGGGTGATTCTATAAAGCAAGCTGGCAGGCTGTCTCGGGAACACCATGACTGACTTGCTCGCTGAAGCAGCTGAATGAGCGGCAAATACCTCTGAGTCAATCAGCTCGGTCTTGAACAGTCGCAGTGGACTGAAAGATGCAGTTGAGACGCTGAACCGGGAAAACAGTGCATTGTGCTTGAAAACGTCCTGTACGTTGACCCCTAATGCGAGCGCGACGGGGACAGAGAAAGTACTGGAGTAGTGATAGGTGCCGTCTTCTGTCGTGTAAGTTAACTCAACCCTGACCGAGATGTTGGGAACGTCTTGCTCAATCGTATACGGAAAGCGCATTTTCATGGTGCACGATGCATCGATGATTCCGAAGCGAAAGAGGCCTGCTTCCAATGGCTTTTCATACTGAAACGCTGGCCCAAGGAATTCTGCTTCGGTCGAAATGATCCTCAGACCACCAGTCGACGGCTTCACAGAGAGTACGCAAGATTTGATGGAATTCCAACCAGTAGAAAGTTCCAGATCCACCGAGCTGTTTTTGTCCAGTTGAATATTCCTGGCTGCCGTTAGACGACAACTCAAACCACCTGCTGGGCGGTAAAGCTCTAAATCGGACAAGCGGAATATTTGAGCATTCTTGCTTGGTGTTTGGTTTACGTCTCGTTCCCAGTGTAAATCGACTTTGTTACATATCAGATCTGCGCGGTCGATTTTGTAGTGCCCGGATACATTTGTCTGTCGCCATGTTAGCCATGTGATTGCTCAACTTACTTCCCCAGAAGTCACCTACAGTGCTGGTGAGAAGGAGCTTATTGACGCCAGGCCTCAGAGTGTTCGGTTCAGAGGTGTGTAACCAAACCTCCTTCGCCCCTCCTGGTGTAGTTCTGGATAGACGAATTGTAGCTTTTTCCAAACTCAAATCATCCATGAGCAGACTGTGCAATTTGACGGTGAGAGAGAAGCAGTCTCTCCCGTTGTGGTATTCGGGGGGCCCAACAACTTCAACTTGAGTGAAGAGGTGCCCTAGAGGCACCCTCACTTCATTGGAAAGTGTCTTGGCCACACTCAGGACGTCGTCGAGAAAACCAGCAATGGCGCTCTTGTCAGGATACTGGACCTCCGAGCGAGCTCCTAGGGACAGTTGCTTTCTGCGCTGCAACTTTTCATTCTCTGCAGCGGCTGCTTTCGTCAAAAGTTTCAGTCCTACGCGAATGAACTCGTCCTTTCGTTGGAGCTCCTTGAGACATCGAGAGTACATGACGAGCATCGACAGTTCCAGTAAGCTCCAGCTGTTCTCTCCAAAAAACGGCGTCGTCATGTAGAAGAATGATGCCGCGGGCCCGTACTCGCCCAAGTGATATTTCAACACGGCTAGGTCAGCCATACTAGTCTTGACAGCGTGAGTATGGTTTGCAACGGTGTAATGGCGCAAAGCCTTGTCGGTGAGAGTTTCGTAGAGGCGGTAGAAGCCATCCCGGTCGCCAAGGGCGGCGTGCAAAAGGCCATTCTCGATGCCGGCCAATCCTATACAGAGTGGCTCTGGACCGTCCGGGGGTGGCCTCTTCTCCTCGTCACCATGGAGGCTGACGTCTTCGAAGTCATTGCCATCCATCTCTCCAATCACTGGCGCCGAGGTCCATCCAGTATCCCAGCCGCGCTTCCTCCCACTGCCCTGCAGAACATTTCTGGAGAGTGCATACAGCTCGGCACGACGCGCGGCGAGTTCTTCTAGGCCAGCCTTCAAGAAGTGAGCGTTGGGCGATGCTGCATCTTCGCCACTGGACGCTGGTGCGCCAGGGAAGATGCCGGGGCTGGGCGGTTGTCTCGTATCTGAATTTGTGCCTACGCGCAAAGAGGAGTTTCGAACCGGGTGCATTATCGTTTTGAGCTCCGGGATCGACGATTTGGGCTCATGCGCGTCGGCAGGAGTAAGAGTGGATGGCGGAATAGGAAGAGCCTTTGTGGAAGTCTGAGCAAGGATCTGTTGCGCAACCGAGAAAGCAAAAGAGGCAACTAGGTTGTCGATAGTCTCGGCCAGAACAGGGTTGAGAATGGGCGAGTCCTCCTCCGTGAGCTTGTTCTTCAGTGCTGACAGGATGTCTGCCCTCATTACTTGCGAAACAGCAGGAATGAATTCCAATGTCCTGCGGCAGATCTCAGCCAGCATTGTAAGGTTTTCGGCTTCTTCCGTCTGTTTGGGAGGCGGTGCTCGCGGAGCAACACCATGGAGAACCGATTCCTGTTGCTCCCTAAGCTTTGCGAGGAGTTCCTCTCTCGTGGACCATGCGTTGCCAAGGCGAAGCAATAGAGAGATTTGCCTCGAGAAGATGTAACAACGGAAATCATAGACTGAAACGTTATTGGCAACGATCATCTCACGATACGGCTTCTTTGTAGAGCTGATAGGAATGTCGTCAAATTTGTCGGCCTTTTGCACTTCACTTGCCTGAAGATCAACCGGCTGTTCATCTTCGACAGATCCATCTTCGTCAACCAACTCAGCGATGGCTGCTTCAGCACGCTTCACAAGATCCTCTGTGTGACTCAGTAGTGATCCACCATGCGTTTGGGGGTCCCCGGATGTGGCCTGTTCTTGAACAACGGTGTCGAGGCCGACGCTGAGCTCGTCATAGCCGACAAGAGCATCTTCAACCAAGCCCACGCTCTCGAACCCACGCGCGAGACCCTCCTTCAGAATAAAAAAGGTACAAAAGTTCCATCCTGGGAGGACGCGCTGGGCATCTTTCTCTTTGATGTCCTCCTCGTACTGAGACACCCTCATGTCAAAGGACGACAGGATCAGCTCCTTGAACTTGCCAATCAAATCTTCCCAGGCATTCTCAGCATCCTGTCGCGACTCGGTGTAGCCAGTTGGGGTAGCAGGCACCACCCGGGGAAGAACGTCATACGGCACATCGTTGATGCCGATCCGGATCTGGGCAACACGATCAATCGCGCCCTTGCTGGAACTATTAAAGTCGGACCGAAGCTTCTCGAGGAGCGTCGAGGAGCCCGAACCCCATCTTGATGTCCTTGACTTTTCGGTAGCATCGGGTCCCTTGCCACTGACTCTGGGCTGGTTGGCCGCAAAAGTGTTTGGTATCACAACGTGGACAATCAGAAACTCGAAGGCGTCATGGTTCTCTTGCGTGTTCAGCTTCCGCGTCGACTGCGATGGGGGGGTGTTTTGCTTGATCCACTCTCGGATTTCGGATCTCGTCTGAGACTTGTACGTGTCACTGTCGTCGCATCGAACTAGCAAGACCTTGAGGTAGGGCGTCCGTCTCAGGCCAGGAATCTGATGGCGTCGTTCCTTGCCAGGCTGTCGCGCTGCAATAGGCGGCGTGTCGGTAGCATCTGAAGATGCCGGCTTGCCTCCAATTGACTGTGTCTGGAAGCCATCGTCCTTGGCGCTCGCACTGACAGAGCGGCTCAACGAGGGAGAAGCGGCAGGTGAGGTCGGGGCGCCAGGCTCGCCGCCAGCGGGTGTGAGTTCAACGTGGAGGGTGTCGATGGATCGCAAAGGACCGGCATGCGACTGCCAATGCAAGTTTCGAAGGGGCAGTCGAGGGACGAGACCCGGCGCAACAAGTTTGTACACATCGTGGGGATCGAAGTACTCAACTACGAAGCGCACGCTCAAGTCAGTTGATTCGATCAGCGGGACAAATGCGATAGGCGTTACAGCTGGCGCGTTGCGGGACAGGTGAGCATACCGGTAACCTTCGAGGTTGAGAAAGGCCGCTCCATGTTTGAACGGCTCCCGATATGGATGTTGAATTTACATGGTCCGTCGGGGCGTCATTGCACGTAGGTGATGGACCTTTGCTACTACGTATGTGTTCGTACGAATACAACTCAGTGAGGTTCAAGCTGCTGCAGTGAGCACACGTCGCACCTCCAGCGTTCCTGCTTTCGCTGAAGCATCTCTCCCAGTCATCCGATGATTCGCCGAAAGCGGTGTGTGTCCACCTGCCGGATCGATTGGTCCAAGGCCACACACCGACCAAGTTGCGCCAGTTGCTGTTGGGTTGGTGCGCGCCAATGGAGGGGCACGGCAGAACTTTTTTTCTTTGTCTGGTTTCTGGGAATTGGTTGTGCCCCTCGTCTGCGACGGGGGTGAGTCTCATGTTTGGGAGGATTGGATTTCCGCCCAATCCCTACCTAGGTATTCACACCACCTACTTGTATACCGGTATACTATCACAACATATATAACCTGGCACCTTCCCCTCTTCCTCTGCACTATAACTCTCTGCATCTCTGACGACGCCCAAGCACCGCACGCAATGTCTGGACTACAAGCCGTCAAGTACACTCGGGGTTGCCTCGAGGTCTTGGACCAACTTAGGCTACCCCACGAGTTTCACTATGACAAGGTTTCCACCAGTGAAGAGGCTTTCGACTGCATCAAGTCGATGAGGGTTCGAGGCGCGCCTGCCATCGCCATCGTAGCTGCCCTCGCCCATGCCGTCGAGCTGCATAATGGAAGCTGCACAGCATCTTCCCCCCCGGATACTGTCTCTTACATCGACTCGCGCTTAGATTATTTGAAGGAGAGCAGGCCGACTGCTGTCGACTTGACCAATGCTATCAATCAGCTAAAAACCCGTATTAGGAGTACTCCTCAGGATGATGTCAAATCCATCATCGCCGCCTATATCGACGAGGCTGAGAACATCTTGCAAAAGGACCTTGAGACAAACCTGTCCATCGGCCATCATGGAGCTCAGTGGCTGAAGGAGGTTGCTGGCGCGTCGTCCGACTCCAAAATTTCCGTCCTTACCCACTGCAACACCGGCTCGCTGGCCACGTCTGGCCATGGGACCGCTCTCGGCATCATCAGAACTCTTTGGTCCAACAGCCTCCTCCGGCATGCCTACTGCACCGAGACGCGGCCGTACAACCAGGGCAGCAGGCTGACGGCCTTCGAGCTCGTCTACGAGAAGATTCCTAGCACCCTTGTGACCGACTCCATGGCCGCTGCCCTCTTCAACCTGCAGAAAGACAAGATGAACATTGCCGCCGTCATTGTCGGCGCCGACCGCGTCGTCCGGAACGGCGACACCGCCAACAAGATTGGAACGTACCAGCTGGCTGTTCTGGCCAAGCATCACGGTGTAAAATTCATTGTTGCTGCCCCAACCACTAGCATCGATCTCGAGACCGAAACTGGCGCTGGCATCGAGATTGAAGAGCGCAAAGGCGAGGAGCTGACGCAGATTTCCGGCGCTGTCGTTCGGTCTGATGGCAGCGTGGACAGTGCACAGATAGCTCGCGTCGCCACGGCAGATCAGCGCATCCACGTCTGGAACCCTGCTTTCGATGTCACGCCGCACGCCCTAATCGACGCTGTTGTCACGGAGAAGGGCGCAGTGGTCAAGAACGCCGAGGGATACTTCGATTTCCGTCACATTATGCCAGAGCGATGGGCCAGGGTGGTTGGTCAGTAGCGTATTAATTGCCTTGTGTGAAATTGAACAACCTCGTGTGCTTCAGCTACGGCCTGAGAGTGGTGCACAATTAGACCATCTATAGAGGATACGGCGTAATGACAATTGGACTACCAAGACCACAACGGGAATCCAGCCTAAGCAGAATCTTGGAGGGCATGCAAGATCAGCTTCTGGTAGCCTCCAACCGCCTCCTCGAGCTCAGCGACTGTGATGTTCTCGTCACGGCCATGGGCAACCAAGATAGTGCCCGGCCCGTAGAGGTAGCGAGTATGTGAACCCTTCAAGTTGGGGATATCAGTGCCATAGTTGGCCACGAAAGTCTCGAAGCCTGCGTTGTGTTAACTTGAAGTTTCGTTCCGAACAGACAGGTCTTTCTTTTTCCTCACCATCAACCTCACAGTTAGCCTCCACAACCCCGTAACCATGGGTACACGTCATTTCGAGCGATTCGGAATCAGTCTCATCAAGGATCTTCTGGATTCTGTCCTTGACGATGTTGCCCCCATCCTTTTCAGGACCAATGGCAACACGGACTGCAATCCTTGCCAAGGCAGCCGCAGGAATGACGTTCTGGGCGACACCGCCGTTGAATTGGCCAATGTTCACCGTGGTGTTGCCCCATTTTTCGGTGCTTCCAAGGTCGGTGGTGATGATTTTGGCCAGGGCCTTGATCATGATCTCGTTGGCCGATTTGCCAAGCCAAGGGTATCCGGAGTGGCCAGCGACACCTTTTGCCGTGATATCGCAGAAAACGCCGCCCTTGTGGCCGCAAGCTAGCTTTCCCTCTGTTGGCTCGCCGAAAATGACGGATTCGAAGTGGATAGGCGGGTCAGCTTCCTGTAGGGAATCGGAAAAGAATCGCATTCCATCGCCTGTATCCTCCTCACCGATGACGAACAAGAGCATCACATCGTCAGGCTTGACTTTATCAGCATTGAACAGATCCTCAAGAGCGATGACCTGAGCAGCAACGCTAGCCTTGGCGTCCACGCTTCCCCTGCCGCTGATACGGGTGGCGGGTGTAATGTGTTCGTCAGAGATCCCATAAGGGATGTGCGGCGGCACGACATCGTAGTGAGACGAAACGACAACACGTGGCTTGGGTTGGCGTTGATTCGTCTTCCAAGCCAACACGTTGAAACGCGGCGTTTCATTCGACGAGTTGTTGCGCGGGGGAAGAAACTGAAGAGATGAAACATAACCGCGGCCAGTCAGATAGTCGACGAGAAATCTTCCTGCAGCACTCTCGTTGCCCGAGACGGATGGAATCTCGATTAGCGCGCGATGTAAAGACAATAGATCATCGCGCCAAGCGGGCGCGGAGGAGGAAATGGAAGAGAAGCTATGAGGCGTAAGGGGAGGAGAATCGGCGGCGAGGGGTTGCTGGATGCGGGAGGTGGCTGCCAAAGGCAGCACAGAGCCCAAAGCGAGAAACGGAGAGATGTACATGGTGCTGATAGCTTCGAGCTCAGGTGACCAGCTAGGTACTAGGTATGAAGGTCAAGTATAGGCTTGACGCGCTCAATCGGTGAGATAGCGCGCCTCGGGTTGGGGGACGGGCCGGCGTGAAGGTTGGCCGGAGCTTGGCTATGTTTGCGAACGGAGCGGTGTCGGAGGAAGATGGCGGCCCTGCATGCGTGCATGCATGCCTGCACGGAACTGGAACGGGGGGTCTAAAGAGCAGCCGACGAGATAAGCAATGTAGATGAGGTCATGCCCTCCCCAGCTCTCGCCATTGGTCCCAGCCACATACATGCACGGATGCTGTATCAGCCACCCCTCATACTGCCGTACCTACACTAGTGTACCTATGTTCGTGAGATGATCCAAGCTTCCTTTCTTCAAAGCTACCGAGGGGAGAGCTACCACCAATGAGGGGGAAATCTTCATTCGCGTTTCAGACAGATAAACCGAGGTTCGGTTCTTGAGTTCTCAAACATGCATCATTGAGGGTACACTGCGATTAGCTTACCATCATTGGCGACCATTGATAATTCTGGCGGGCTAAGAGGTACAGTCAAGACGGACTTGTCTGTGTGCACTGCTGGAGTCTGCGTGTTGGTTACCTACCTAGGTACCTACGTGGACATACCACAGTACGTATACTCCGAAGAAGATGCTGACACAGATTTAGAGATCGGACAGTCGACACTGCATGTGTAGATATGGCTGTACGCAGGTGGCGACATCTCATTCGGCAAATGAGAAAGTATATACGATGGTACAAGTCGTTGGCATTGGCCGTACTGGTCGCACGGGGTTCCAGATCAAATCTTTGGTTTTCTCAACCAGGTAGAGATGCACTGTAATGTACTTAGGTCAGTCATCCTGTGTAACGAAATGTGGTCATGGAGTCCTGATCTGTAACTAGATCGGCATGATACCTACTGGGTCATGAGCGTCGTTTGCGAACGGTCAACTGATGTGCTTACACATTGTGTACTTCTTTTGGGATAGAGACAACCCAAATCTAGGGAAAGTAGTTTTGGAGGGGGTCAAAGGACATTCGGCTCAGACAGCCCGAGACACAGCATCCAAGGTTTGTTTGACACGATGGAAGCTCAAAGCGGTACAGCGAACATGCAGCCGAACGATTCCAGGCGGCCTCGGTGGATTGGTTAGCAGTGTTTGCGCCCGCACATTCTCTCCCCAGACGGGTACGGAGTACATAGGTACTACTATGTATACTGGTATTGCTTGGGGGCGAGGCGTCTGTCCAGTAAGAGTGCTGTACACGTATTAGGTAGAAGGTCTACAGTCCAGTCCAGGTAGGTACCTAAGTAGGTACAGTTGATCGAGCTAGGTAGGTATTTCATTGGAAACCCCACTGGCTCCACCTGATGGCTAATTACTCCCTGCCTGTCTGGGATTGGAGCGATGCGCTGCACTGCGGGAGGGTACCGAGGTACCTATCCCGTAGGTATCCAAGGCACCTGGCCTTGTCTCTCTCGCTCCGCCTCGCCTCGCCTCGCCTCGCTGGACAGGGACTATTCGTGAATCCAGCAACCTCCCCCCTACAACCCTGGGAGCTACCTCGACTCGCATCAGTTAAACAGCTTCAATCTTCAATTGCAACATCAGCGCCTTCATCACGACCCCCGACGACGAGCATTCGATCCCTGGTTACAACACTCGCCATTTTTCACCTCCTAGATGCAGCCGGCATCCTTTGCGCGCCACTGCGGGCTTCCGAGTCGTTCAACCTGAACTTCCTCACGCTCACCCGCCCGCCCCCAGAGCTCGACCCTGTCTTCGACTTGCCGCGTATTCTGCCTGTTCGAGCCCACTCGCTCTGCCGTGCTTCGCTTCGGTCGGCCTTGACGTGCTAGTCATTGCCTCGCAAAGGGATGCAGGCGAATAGAGGGAATGCCGAGGCCCTGGGTCGGAAGGCCAAGGTGCGTCACCACAACCACCCCGTAGTGCATTGTTGGCCGCGCAGTGCTTGACTGCCTGCCTGCTTGTCCGCGCGGTCAATCCCTATTTCTCATAATCCACCAGGTCGTACTTCTGATTCTAACACGGTGATAGCTTGCTCGCTCATACCAGGAACTTCTCGAGTAAGTCTCACTGCCTACTGCTTCTGTTCTTCCTCAATGCCCGACTCGAGCTGATTCTTTCTGCAGTGAATTCTCCAACAAAGACCTCAGCTCTGTCGGCAACTATACTCTCGGCCGTCTCATTGGAAAAGGATCTTTCGGCAAAGTCTACTTGGCCACTCACAAGCTCACCAATGGATCCAAGGTCCGTCAGCCAACTAGCATCCAGTCAACGTCGGGTCCTTAGCCGACTGCTAACACGCATGTTCGCAGGTCGTTCTCAAGTCCGCAAACAAAGGCGACTCGAATCTCGCGCGAGAGATCCATCACCACCGACAATTTGTCCATCCTCACATCGCACGATTATACGAGGTCATAGTCACGGAAAACTTGGTGTGGCTGGTACTGGAATATTGCGCTGGTAAGCTATGCTCTGGCTTCAGCGTATGAGCGCGACTGACACCGGCCCCATAGGCGATGAGCTTTACAACTACCTCCTCGAACACGGCCCGCTGCCTGTGCACAAAGTCCAAAAGATTTTTGCCCAGCTCGTCGGCGCCGTCGCATATGTACATCAACAGTCTTGTGTCCACCGCGATTTGAAACTCGAAAATATCCTCTTCGACAAGCACGAGAATGTCAAATTGGTGGACTTTGGCTTCACCAGAGAATACGAGGGCAAGTCCAACTATCTGCAGACGTTTTGCGGCACAATATGCTACTCCGCGCCCGAAATGCTCAAGGGCGAGAAATACGCTGGGGAAAAGGTCGACGTTTGGAGCTTGGGTGTTATTCTATACGCTTTGTTATGTGGAGAGCTACCATTCGACGATGACGACGACAACGTCACGAGGACAAAAATCCTCAACGAAGAACCGAAATATCCTGACCACCTACCCCCGCCGCCATCCCGTTGATCAAATCGCTCCTTTCCAAAAGGCCGCTGCTCCGGCCTTCGCTCCCTGATATCCTCACGAACCCTTTCCTCGCCGAGCACACACCAGCACAGCAGGCGATTTTGAAACTGCAACGACCAGCGCCATTTTCGACGCCTTTGGAAAAGGAGACTCTTCAGCGTATGCGGAGCGCGGGTGTCGCCATTGACTCGGTCATAGAAAGTGTTCTGGCCCAGCGGTGCGATGCTTTAGCCGGCTGGTGGACTCTCCTCATCGAAAAGGAGCAGCGAAAAGTGCGGCGGAGGGAGAGGAAGCGTCGCGAACGAGAGGCTGAGAACAGAAGCCTGCGTCGCCTGTCTGCGGCGTCAAGTCGACTCGAGCGGATTGCGCCGGTGCTGCAGGAGGTCGACGAGCACGGCGGGCTGACAAATCGTTTCATCAGGCTCGAAGATGCGCCGATAACCCCAAGGACGAGAGGGCGGTCGGAGAGGAGGAGCGCCCACTACTCGGATTTCGGAGACTTGCCAGGGCTGCCAGAACACGCCAAGGAGAATGGAGGCCCGGATACGGACGAGCGCCCGCCACCTCCAATCGACAAGGACTCGGTCCGGTCTGCGAGCACATCCGGACATGGTCGCCCGGTTCCTCCCCCTAAGGAGGGTTTGATCCGCAGCGCGAGATCTCGCGGTTCGACTCTTCACCTAGTGACCACCTCCGAAGCTTTGGCGGCTAACAGAACGCCAGAGCGACCCCCTGATCAGCAACAAAAAGTCCGAAAGAAGCCGTCACAGGCCATCATTGCCCATTGGAAGCACTGGACGCATTGGTTCTTTGAAAACACCCGTAGGACTAGGCACGCAAGCAAGAGAGGCAGCCACTCAACACCCAGCTTGGTCGACAAGAACGGCAGTGTTGCAGGTAACAGCAGCAAGCACTCAAAGGACAGTAGTCCTCGGCCGCAGACGGGCAAGAATCCGACGACGGACAACTCCGTAGCTCAGGCCAAGGCCGGTTTACCTCGCGGAGTGGTAGCCAATGGCCACTTAAACAAGGCCCTGCCAGGTCATAGGGGGTCTGGCGCATTCAACAGCCCGGGATCGGGAGGAGGCTCCACACCATCGCAAATGCCGTCTCGGATATCGACATCATACAAGCGACAGTCACTGTCGCCATCTCCCATGACCCCTCGAACAACAATGCGGCGCTCCTCCGCAGGGCTGAGAGGTCGTAAATCAACTTCATCGTCTGTATCTTCTATTCGATCAATGCCCCACCACCATCACTCTCATTCCAAGGCTTCCTCGACAAGCTCAAATGGCTCAGTGTCGACATCAATATCCAAAAACACTCTTCAGCGCGGACAGTCACCCCACCATTCTGTCAAGGTCCTTCCTGCCACCCCAACCTCTACGACATTTCCATCCAATATCCGCCTAGTGCGGGGACCCGGGCCCCCGGCTCCTCTTGCTCTGTTCAATGAGGGCATGCCCCTGCCACCAGTGTCGGGGGCGCAGGCTCCCGGCTCACCGAATCCTTTTGCGCAGGGAGGGGGTATCCAATTTGTCAAGCGAAAGCGGAACATCTTCAAGGGACCAATGCTAACCTTCGGTGGCGGAGGTGCTGGTGGCGGCGGAAGCGGCGCACGAAGTACGGGATCCAGTCATTCCCGGAGCGCAAGTGCTTCCGGTATGGGGCGTCGGTCTGGCGAGGTGACCATACAAGAAGAGGAGGAAGGTGAAGAAGCTGAAGAAGAGATTGAGGAAGTCGACGTCTTTACACCCGTTGTTGGAGGACCGGGTGAGCGCATTGAAGAGCAGATCATTGAGGATGGCGAGACTGTCGTGGGAGACCAAGCTAAAGCAGACGCCAGCGCTGCTCCCGTCACGCCAAAGACGACGGCCCCGCCAGCTTAAGTATGATCGAAAAGCTCGGTGCCGCTCTGATGGCACGCCAACTTTTTTTGTTTTGTTTTCTTGAGATGCACTGTGCGGCAAAAGTTTCAACGCCCACCACGTTCGATAGAACGGCAGAGGTACAAGACCCCATTGTGTTCTTTTCTATATTCCACTCTCGGCGTCGTGTACCATACCTTGAGGATACCTTGTACTAAACATGGAGGCGCTGATACTTTTGCAATCAAACCTATATTCGGCCGATTCTGGCTACTTTTACCTCCGTTTATAAATCCTGTGAAGTGGCTCTCTCGTCCAATCCAAATTAGGTTTGTCCGCTGGTGAGCGCGCGCCACCCTGCTTTAACATGCCCTACAGATGCCGAGCTTGATTACCGCCGTCCTGCCTTGGCCGCATATCTAAGCCCCTCCCGCGCGGCCACAATTTTATCGACAGTCTCCTGGGTCGCACACACGGATGCGTCAAATGGCTTGAGGGCTGGATCGCCCATAATGGCAAGTGCAGCCAAGCCCAAGAAGCCGTGGTAGATATCCGGCGGGCCACCGGGATATTTGGAGAAACCGCCGATGAGATGTTGTGTCTTGCTCATGATGAAACGGCGAGACGGTCCCGCATCGATGAGACCGGCACAGTCCAGCATCTATAAGGCATTTCAGGTCAACGCTGGTACTTTTGAGACGACCATCCAAGCCGTACCTGTAATGTTCCGCCAACCCACCAACAGTAGCACGTATCCGCCACCTTGTTACATCTCCCGTTGAAACCTACAAAACGCAGGTTGGGGTCCAGCGAGAGCTCGGCCAGTGACTCGGGTAGGGCGAAGTTGGCAGTGTCAGGGTCGTCCGAGTCGTCATCCTTTTCGAGATACTCGAACTGACGATAGACGAGGAATCTGATCAGAAGCGACAGGTCGGGGACGCCCTGCTTGAGTGTTTCGCTGACGTGGTGCTTCGAGCCCTGCTGCGGCGGTCGATCGAGCAGAACCAGGGCGCTTACCGCGCACCACGCGTAGCCGGCTAGTAGTCACTTGAATCAGGTTTCATTTATTAAGAATAAGAAAAAGAAAAAGAAAAAGAGAAAAAAAGACACATTCGAAATGTACCAACGTACCATGAGATTCATTCTGATGGGAGCTTTGCGCGAGTCCACCATCGTAGGTTTGGCCCTGGCGAATGTGTTTGACCAGCGCCTCGACGTCGATGTCCTCGACCCAATCCGCGTCCCCTTCTTTCGCGTCGCCTCTCAGTGCCCACCGTATGGTGGCAGCCAAAAAGCATAATCTCATATCATCCCCACCCTCTATACTTCCATCATCCAGGACGAGCTCTCCAAAGCTCCCGTCAGGTCGCTGCAATCGCTTCAACCACCGCAACGTTGCAGCTCTATCCACGCCTGCAAAGGCATTCTCCGCCGCTTCCAGCCCGTCTGCAACGATGGCCAAGATCAATAGAGCAAAGTATGTCGATGCCAAGTTTGCCGAGCTCGAGTTCCTTGTCCGAGGCTTGCACTTTCCAAAGTCCCAGTCCTCATATAGCTCGGCCGGCAGGGCGTGGTTCGGGGAGCCGCAGAACCCGCCGCCAGGGTGACAGAGCCCCAGGACGAAATTGCGCGCGGTCGCTCGATCGGTGGGTGTGAGGAGATTCGGTTCCTCCTTCGACGGCTCGGACGGGGAGAGGATGTCGAGGGAGGCGAGGATGAAGAAGCTCAGGGCGATGCGCGTGCTGTCGGAGGAAGTGTACTGGTGCGGGAGGAAGGTCTTGTGACATCGCTGCCAGTATTTGATGTGACGCGTCTTCTCGAGCGGGATTGCGGTATCGGCCGTCATCTTTGCCGTTGCTCACTCGATACTTGTACACCCGGAGACAGTGATGAGGTCGCCGGGGTCCAGGTGTTGTGTTGGTTGAAGCCGTTGGAAAGGCTTCATTCATTCCAGGAAGAGATACGATTAGACAAAGGAACCCCACCCCCCACCCAAGCTGTCTGTTCTTGGCAAAGGGGAGCTGTCATTTGCGCTAGCAGGGAACAGAACCGCTCAAAGACAGCCGGAGCCTCGCATAGCGGCATGGGACGGGACGAATGAGAAGCTCCGCTTCGATAAGCTTTCAGTCGGCAGAATTAGCTCACACCATCCGATAAGACATCAACCGGTTTTACTGTCTGTCCATCCCATTGTTTTTCTGCAAACGACTGCGACCACTTCCCCCAAACTCCTCTGCTTGACCATCACGAAACTGGCTTGGAAATCGCAAATATGGCCATCATCTCGGCGAAAACCATCATAACCTCTCTCTCCCTGTTCCACATCACCCTCGCCTACTTCTTCATCACGAACCCGGCTACTATCGCCGATCAGGGTCTGGTGTACATCCTGGGCGAGTCCATGGGCATGGTAAGCCCCTGAGCTCTCACCGGCACTGTAACGTGCGTTCTCAGAGGCCTGACATGTCTCCTTTCCTAGCCCTATGCGCGGAGTTTCGAGAACAAGTCACCCGCCCTCGCCTTCTTGGCCGCCGTTCTCGGTATGCTGGGCGTCAGCGACCTAGTCACCCTCAGCATGCCTGAGGAGGTTTGGCTCATCTACCATTGGGGAACCCAGGGTAAGCTTGCTGTCTTTTGCCCTTGCCCTATAACCTATTGCCCCTGCTAAAAAGGGAAAAAAACTTCAATCAGCCCCCTTTCGCCTCTTCCTGTCCATGATCTTTGTCATCTACACGTTTCTCTTCGGCCCCTCGTCGCCCCTGTATGGCGGCTCGACCCGCGACGGCAACCGCCTTGCCCACCCATTGGCACAGGTGAACAACCCGCGCTACACCCCTTCAACCTGGGGCGGCGATGCCCTCAAGAATCGCGTGTTCTTGACATTTGCGTTCCTCGAGATGCTCTGCTGGTTCTGGGCGTGGATGACACTGCGCGAGGAGCAAGAGCAGTTCCAGAAGAAGCAGAGAAAGCGGAGGGACAGCCAGTAAAAGCGATGATACCGTGTGAAGGGTTTTTAGTATTGATTGTCCTTGAACAGTATATTATATTGCTGAAGGTCCGCCGCGTCCCTTGACAGGACGGCCTGCTGAAGGAAGGGGATATCAATGTGGCTTGGCATGCATCATTTGGAATTGTCAAAAGGACGGTGTCATGAGTGGGATATACCCGGATCATCTGTGATTTAGTCAAGAGTTATGGGGTTGCTTGCACGAGACTCTGTTTTGGGCTCCTTGTCACTGCTGACAGACTATCGCGCTTGGCTACAACATGCGAGAATGCTGCATTTACGAATGACATGCGGCATCTACTCCCACCGCACCAATTCCCAACCCTTCAAGTTCGTCCGCCAGCTGTCTACCACTCTTTGCGACCAAACACCAAGATGTACCCCGGCCACATCGCGAATTTGCTCTGCCGACTTGTCGTCCGGGTCCGTCTCGAACGTCCAGGAGCTTAGTCTATTTGCGCTCAAGCTATCGCTTTCCTTCTTCAGGAGGATAACCCTCGCCTTTCCCTCGGTCATGGCGGTACCCGCGGCAGCGTCCAAGGCCTTGACTTGTGCCATGATTTCCTTGGGCACATTGCTCTGTCCGGAACGGTCCCTCTCTTTCTCTCGCTCGTTGAACGCAACGATATGTGATACAGCCAGTTTCACGGCCGCTGCAGCGTCGCGAAGAAGAAACAGACCATGCAGCGAGCTCAGCATCAAAAGTGCCTTGATTCTGTCCGCATCAGCCGGCGTCGACAGGGACTGGGCCCGAAGACCTTCGAGGCCAGTTTTGATGCCCGAGACGATGCTTGACAGGAGTTCTGGGGGCGGCGGATTCTGGCTGGCGGCGACGGCGAGGGGTACCAAGGAGCTAAGGAGGGAGATGATCTCGTAATACGTCTCTTCTTGTTGTGTAAGAACGTTTCCTCGGGTGTGCAGGAATATGTCCAACGAGTTGCCGAGCCGCTGTAGGGATTCTAAGACAAAGACCTGCTCCGCTGCTGTCGTTTGAGCAATGTTGGTTGCTTTGTACGAAGATGCGGGCTTGAAGGAGAGGATGTCGATGAATCTCTCTGCGGCAAGGGCCAAGTGAGAACGACAGTTCTGGTTTCTTTGATTAGTGCTGTGACATTCCTGTATGAGGGAGGATCATACATACTGATGGATCCGGTCCAAGCCGCAAGACGTCATAAATGGGTCGACTCGTCGCCGCCTCCAAGTTGGGAACAGAACCATAATCGATGACCTCATTTAGAACAGAGTCGTCGATAATTTCCTCTTGCAACCACTGTTAGTTAGTGTATCTATTACCTCTAAAAGCCTTGCGATAACTCACCAATCGCGGGCTCGTCGAATATTGAGTCGTTGCGGATGCCAAGAGCTCGTGCAGCTCTAGACTCCTCGACGTATCCCATGACCAATGTGCAGCTCGATCTCAGGTGCCCAATGTAACTCGGAATGTCGAGAATAGCAGTGTAACTCTCAGCCTCGAAAGCATCGGCCAGCCTTCTAGGCATTCTCAGCTTGAGCGACGTGTTGTAGTGCGCCTTCAGGCCTTGCATCAGGCCCTTCCCAGGCTTGTTCGGGGGGAGGACCAGGGTAGGAGCGATGCTTGACAGACGATCAAAGAAATAGGGGCCTAGGGAATCAATGATGGTGCGCTTTACGTCTGCTGTGTCCCACACCTCACGAGCTCGAGATGCGCATCCGAGCACGAGATAGATGCGCACCAGGAGTAGAGTCAGTCTCGTATGTTTCGGGGTTTTAGTAAGCTGGTTCTCGATGAGAAGGGCAGCCTGAAGCACCCGATCATATCGGCCGCCCTTCATCGTAGAGGTGGGGTTGAGAGCGCAGCGTTGGTGGAGGCCGCTTAGCCTTATGCAGCATGTTGCTGCAAGAATGGCCAGTTCCGGTATACAATCGAGGGACTGACTGATTTCAGAAGAGTTGATGAGGGTGGAGTACAAAGTCAACGTGGACTCCAACAAATTCTGCAAACAACTCGCGCAGACAGGTGCCTTGTTGACAGTTGCACACACGATGCATCTCCAGTTGTTTGGCTTTTTCGGGTCCTCGTCCGAGACACGAACAAGCATTTTCGAAGTAGAGAGGCCAAGGTATTGTAGTTTCAAAGCCAAAGCCTTTACAGATGCCGACCTAGCAGCCTCCTTAGACTCTTCTGCCAGACGAATGACGTATTCATAAGCAAATTCCTTTACTTCGTGGGGGGGAAGGCGCTCAACGAAGGCCCTGACATCGTCGAAACAAGCGGGTGATTCGCACTCGATATCGATATACCGGCAGAGCTCCTCGAACGCATTTGACCTCGCCTCGGAGCCAACAGGTTGCGAGAACTGAAAAGTTGCCTCAACCTTGGCCAGACGGATGTTACGCTTATAGATTGAGCGGACGTTTTCTTGTGTCAAGAACCGGTTGACGAGTTCAAAAACTTCGGTCGAAGCACTACAAATCATCAGACATGACCAACTCGACCAAAATATGCTTCACTTACTTGTGAGCCTCCCCTGTTCGGCCAGCAGCATTAAGGAACTTCTTCCAAACAGCCCAATCGCATGCGAGAAGGCTCAGTTGGCCCTTGTCATCCGTAGCCGAAAGGCATTCTCTGCAGAGGTCATACATCGCTTTCCAGTTTTCTTTTCGCTCAAGCACGTCAATAGTTTGGAGGAAGAGATCCTTGCGGCCAGCCTTGAACTGATAGACGGGGTTTAGAGTTGGGCCCTGGAGAGCAGCATCCCACTCCGCATCGGAACCGTGAGCTTCTAGTAGGCGATAAAAGAGAAGAATTTCTTCCTCTGTCTTGATCGCTCGATCGGCCACTTCGCCATGCGCTCCGGTGCTTGCCTGAGACCTAATCAGCCACCCCAGCCATTCCGCTTCGTAACGCGTATCTTACCTGCTCAGTCAACTGGGCAGCGCGCTGCATTTGCTTCAAAGATAGCATGCCGTAGAGCTGCTTCTTGCCAGCGGGGCACTGATCACTGGTCTGCAACTGAATCAGCCATGTTCTGTAGTAACTTGGCAGCTGAAGAGGCTCACCGCAAGCAGATGGGTGATGGCAATGTTCCAGAACATGAAGCTTCTTTCTTGGGGAAAGGACCTGTCAAGAACAGCCGCAATCTATGTGAGCTTCCGTTAGGCTACCACGGCCATTTGTCATGGGAGCGATACTGACCTGTTGCGCGCTAACCAAGTCCCAGTGCAATAGACAAGATTCGAGACATCTTGTTCCGCCGTTCTTATCCTTCGGGTTCGCCTTCACATATCGCAACTTCAGGGGTCCAAAGGTCGCTGCGAAGTCTTCATCTTGCACGAAACCCTCAGAGGCCCACTCCAGCAGTTCAAGAGAATCAGCATCTCTTACAGCGGACGGGTCCTTGACCAGCTTCTGGATTGCAATGAGAGGTGACGCCTTCTCCAAAGGTGATTCTAGATGGCTCTCGGCGCATACTCTCACTGCCTAAGTGGTGTGATCAGTTCGGCTCGAGTCTGGATTGGGGGTGGGGGGAGGGGGGAGGGGGATAGATGAGACAACAAACTTCGAAGTAAGGATCATTGAAGGTCCGAAATCGTTTATCAGCAAGACGGATGACGTTGGCCCATTGTCCATCGTTAAAGGCCGACTGCAGCTGCAGGTCGGTGCCGCTCCTCAGCTGAGGCCGGTTCCAGGACATGGTGATGCTTCTGATCGGATGGCGGGGCAGAATCGGCTTTGGAGGGGCACCACGCTGTAAGGTGCAACAGCACCAAGAACTGTGTGAGACGTCTAGGGATGATACCAGACTGATTGGCTGACCGGGTAAACCTCTTCTCCGATATCCGCATCTATCTCCACCTTTCTATCTTGAGGTCGAATAGCTGTCCCTCCCCGTTCTACGAGAAGCCAGACGCCAGAACGACAGTCGTCGCAGAGCAAAAGAAGAAAATGCTGATAGTGATTTGAGTCGTGAATCGTGCCACCAAAAAAAAAAAAAAAAAAAAAAAAAAATTTGTTCCCCAATGCTAAAAGTATCCGCCCACATGGCCCGGTGGTCACTTAGCAGCCTCTCAACGGGCTTCCAGGCATGACCGAATTTACTCGAATAACATAACACCTCCTTCCCGCACATGCAGCATTATACATAGTGTACACTTTTCCCGGTTTCGCACTCGATATTCCCTGCGATCGCTTCAATGATTGAACGGATCCGTCCGTTCGATCCGTCTCGTAATCGTCGCAATGGTCGCCCGAACAAGGTCAGAAGTTGACCCATCACCACCACCCGCCGTTCTTCTTTCTCTCTTCTTTTCTCCTGTCGAACTATTGAAGGAGGAAAATATTAGTGTGCTGGGATCGATAGACGATTGGGAGGGTTCATGGATACGAACCCAGGCTTTCTTGCAATCTCTGTACGCTCTAGGAAAACATCAGCACCGCAGGACTGTCACTTGGTTCCCATCCTGGGGTTTAGTGCACCGACAGAACACAAAAGGGTCTCCTTACTGAAAGTAGTCACCGCACATTGTCTTGTCGCCACCGTTTCGGTGCAGGCACTTGATGCTCTTCTGGGCGAGTTCCTGACAAGGATCGAAGTACTCGCTCTTGGCTTTGCTATCGCCCGGTTTCAATTGGCTTTATCCAGTGTACGTGCTGCGTCGAGGCCTTGCCTACCTTTCGAACTTGGCCTTGCTCTCGGCGTAAGAGTCGTCGACCTTTGTCGGTGCACCTGTCGTAGGGTCTTGCGAGCTGCCAGTAGACATTATAGGGATACGAAGGGTGATTGGCGATAGCGGCGTATCGGTGAGGACTTGGGTCGAGGTCTGTCAAATTGATCGAAGAGTATTGGCGGCGGATGCGCTTTGTTGTGATGCAATGACATTGACGATGGCGACGGGCATCCACCTGTGCTCTGCGATAAGATAAGAATTTGGTTTGTTGCCTTGACACTCTGGAGAGATTTTTCAGGCACCTGATTCCAGAAATCCGATCCCCTACAGATGTCTAGGTACCACCTAGGGAAGGGGCTCTGGACCGTGCCCCATCGTAATGTGTTTATGGTGACCTTGAGGGTCAGGTATTGCCCGCCCAATATAGTAGGTATCAGAGATTCTCTTTATTCTTGTCTTTCAATGTCTACTTCATTTAGACCAGACTGACATAAATCTATATTCTCCAGCATTTTCGTTGTTGTTGTTGTTGGGTTTTTTTTTTTTTAAAGACGGAGAAGAAAGTAGATCTAGAGACAAAAGGGGCAGGAAACCAGATGTACTATGGTATCCGGCCGAAGTTTATCACCCCGGTCAGGTAACTAATAGGGGTGATTAACTTAGCCCTGCCACCCTGTATTATTCTAGATACACTATGTGTAGTGATTAATATGCAGTATATATTCATCCCGTCATAATTGTTAGCCACTGTCCAGGACCCCCCTCACCCCCCCCCCCCCCCCCCCCCCCCCGGCACCGGTTTTCCCCATACTCGCCAGGACGAAAAAAATACGAATGTTGTGCAGCTCGGGCCATACCTGGAACCAGCAAGGGCACAGGTGACCGACCATAAGATCCGCTTCTATGATTTACACCCGTCGGCTAGACGGCCAGTAGTTACCGCCCAAGAGGCAGACAAGGCATGCTTAGGTGCCCTACGTAAGTACCCCATATACTTTGAGTTCGTCCTCTTTATTTCGACTTCGCTCGCCCTGCTCGTTCCGATTTTCACTCTCCACCTCTCTATGGTGCTCCATCAAGGCTACGGCTCTATTTCACTGCCACATACAGGCGGCTTCATGTTGACCTCTTTTCTTAGCCGAACTTCGTACGGGAATCTCGTTAGGTTGGGAGTTCACCGGCCAGGCCTACCTATCCTCCCACCGAAAAAAACCTAAGAGGTGCAGCGACCTGCTAAACATGTTAAGCACTACATGTCGCTGCCATTATCTGTCATATGGAGGATAACTGTACATATATGATAAGCAGACCTTTCCTCTAAAATCTGATGACTGCGAATTTCGTCCTCGCGCCGGCCCAACAACTGTAAAGCGCTTGCGAACCCCCCTCGAGTCTCACACTGTCCGTCACCCCACCAGACAGACCCCTCGACAATCTTGTCGACATGTCAACCTCAGTGGCAGGATGGCTACAGAGTACGGACTAGAGACAAATAACAATGTGAGACTCGGTCTGTTGTGATGCAGCCAGGCGCCTGGGAACCAACTGAACAAGCATACTTCATGCAACCGCCGTCACATTTCAACTCTCCTCGACTTCAAAGGCGAACACTCAGTGGTGGATGAGAAGACAATTGCCCACAGGGATGTATCATCTATTGACGCGGGTCAGCTAATATCAATCTGCATCACCGGGATCCTGCCGTGTAGGCACTGTCATCAACGCCTGTGCAATGACGAGTAGAAGGAAGTAGAAAGACCAACGTCAGTCGCCCCACTGAATTGGGAACCGTTGATAGTCTTGGCACGTTTTTGGTAAAGATCGCAATCTAGGTGCAACTACACTAATGGATTGAACATCATGTAGGTGCAACTACACTAATGGATTGAACATCATGCAACAAATAATTGCTTGCCAACATCAGCATTGTCAGCGCCTCCACTATGCACCCAACTGTCTACAAAAATAGTACGAAGTATAGAATGCCTTGCTGAGCGATAGAGAGAGAGAGAGAGGCCATCCATTAATGCCAGCTCGGATCAACACCCCGCCCAAGATCATAGGATCGACCGCATGTGGTTGCTGCGAATTTGCGGGTCTATCTCCGACATGTACTATACATATGTTTGCCACGCACTCATCTCGGTTCGCCTTCCTGATCGTCTCTCAATTTGTTCATACGTCCTTTTTCGACGGGGACTATACACAAAAGGACCCCTTGTACAGTACAGGTACTTCGCGAAGTTCCTAGTGTAATGTGGTGGCCATCGCACAGGGTGAATGTACGTATGTTGGTATGCTCCAGGCCGCTGGGGCGGGGCGCATTGCAAATGCTCTTCTCTCATTTGATGCCATCTTCTCCAAGCATCTTCTCAATCATGAGCGAGCTGGTCTGACTATCAACTGACTGGGGTCCTCTTTCGGAGGCCTGGCTGCCTGGTGTTGCGTCTTGCATCAATGACCTGAAACTGGGCGGTTAATACTTTCCCTCCTCTTTTGATTTTTTCTTTTCCTTCTCTCATTCTTTCTGCCATCTTTCTCTCCCGCCCTTACTCTCTTAGCTCCCCAATCACAAAGTTGACAGGCCCAATGGTAGGAACCAAAGTCGCCAAAGAATGACTTCGCGATTTGTTCCATCGGAATTCTCGAGAGTAGCCTGAAATTGGCCCCCAAAGGGTGTCTCCTTATCAGAGCCAAAAGGGGCGGGTTGTCACCACGTTTCAACCTCGGTAGCCAAGGTTGTTTTGGTTAGCCGCACCGCTGCAGGGGGATTTGTCTAGATCCACTGTCACCCTGTTTAAGTGTCTCACATCCCCATATTCACTTTAATTGCAACGACTTCATTAATTACACCCATCCTCGGTTGCCGCCGAACGACTTGGCCGCAGAGGGCCTGAAATGCTACCTCGCCAATCCATCAGCCTCGTTTCTCCTTGCGACGTTCCCGCAGTTCTTGGCAGGAGGGAAGATCGAAACGAGCGCCACCATCCGATATCCTACCAGCGCCACCCCTGTTCTCCACGAGTCCGCTGATCGACAAGTTGTACCTGTACACTACTACAGATTGCTGTGCAACTAATACGGATCGATTTGCTGGAGGTGCTGCTCCAGGGATACAGGGGCTCTGACAGGCTGGATTGCTGGGCAACTGATGGAATCGCCAGCTCTAGCCGCGCGATGGAGAGGCAAGATGCAGTCCTAGATTGGCTGCCCACCTTGACCTAGGGAGTCCGGTGGGAATGGGCCACGTCCGGAGATGGGCATAGATGATTCGAGATGAAAACGAAGCAGCTTTCAGACGAATATGGTCTAGGAGGTATTGTGGATAGACAAGACAGCCTATCTACACATATGTTATAAAGTCTCTTTATCCCACAAGTCAAGTCATTCCTTTCTCTTCCTTCTCCATCATCACATCGGTGTCATTCTTTCCCTGTACTCCAAGTCTCTCCCTTGTTGGCTGTGCCATACACTCTTTTGACGAACTAGACGTTCGATCACGCTCCCTTAAGCACAACCTCGATTCACTTCTAAACCACCAATCTTCTTCTTCTCGCCAAAAACCCCATCACAGCTTCCAAGATGCGCTTCTCTTTCACTGCCGCCACTCTGGCTGCCCTCGTTGGCTACTCCTCCGCCCATACCATGGTTGTCGACATCCACGTCAACAGCAAGAATGTTGGCGATGGTCGCTCCCTGAACGGCCAGGGCTCTAAGCAGTACATCCGCAGCCCCCCCAATAACAACCCTGTCAAGGACCTCAAGAGCGCCAGCATCGTCTGCAACGTCAACGGTGGTAAGGCTGCGAAGGATTTTGCCCCTCTTGCCGCTGGTGACAAGGTCGCGTTTGAGTGGTTCCACAACACCCCCGGTGACGACATCCTCGACGCTTCCCACAAGGGTCCGGTCATCACCTACATCGCTCCCTTCACTGAGGACGCCGGCACTGGCCCCATCTGGACCAAGATCAGTGAAGAGGGCTTCTCCAACGGCAAGTGGGCTACTGACAAGCTCATTGCCAACAAGGGTGTGTCCGGAGACATCACGATTCCCGCGTCCCTCAAGGCCGGCAAATACCTCCTCCGACAAGAGATCATTGCCCTTCATGAGGCCGATACCACCTTCGACGTCAACCCGGCTCGCGGAGCTCAGTTCTACCCCTCCTGCGTCCAGGTCGAGATCTCCGGTACCGGTTCCGACGTTCCTCCCCAGAAGTTTGACTTCAACACCGGCTACACTTACGCCGACACCGGTATCAAGTTCAACGTCTACGGCGCCGACGGTTCTACTTACAAGATTCCCGGCCCCGAGGTCTGGACGGGAGGTGCCGGTTCTAGTTCCGGCTCTGCCCCCGCCCCCGCCCCCTCTGATCCCGACACCGGCTGCAAGAGCCGCCGCTCCCTCAAGGAACGCCGCTCTGCTCACTACTAAACGCAGTCTGAGACTACGCAGTCATTGCTTGGTCTTATGCCATTGATGATGGTCTCATGCGTCAAGATGGGAGTTGTTGTATATTTCACCTGACACCAGATGTGCAATCCCGACTTATTGCGTCCTGCCTGGTGCATGGTTTTAGAAACAAGAGCTTCTGGCTGAGCTCGGTTTCAGAATCTGCATTCTTGTATATAGTACCTTGAATAGCATTAAGCCTGCATATATCCTGATATAAACGTTTATCCATTGGTGACTCTCTGCCATGTCATAAGGGTTCAAGCGCAGCTGTCATAATTGGCCACTTCAATGCTTAGCCCGCTCCATGGTTATCGTGTCCAATGACTAGCTGCTAAAGTCTCTCTGATGAGGCAATATAGCCTTGCGATACAAATCAAGGAGCCATTGGCATACGTCGTTGAACAAACTTTGGATGGTGTTGGAAAGGCGATCGGGCCTCTGATGCTAGCAACCAATAGCTGCCACAAATTGAAACTTAAGGGCAATAATCTGGAAAGATATCGCCCCAAGATGCGCAATGCGGTTGTATTTCAGATACATCTTGTACAAAAACCAAGCCTGCTTGCTCTGCTCGTCAATCATTTGGTAAGTTGCTGCATTAAGTAGTGGCCAGTTGTGTTTCGCATGTCTAAGTGTAACACGCTAGTCAAAACGTCACATAGGTCATCATAAAGATGTTCGCGTGTGAGCCGACAGCCTAATGCAGGCTTTGAGTAGTGTAGTTGCATCGCTTTTACCGAAGTATTTTCTGGGTGGCAACCTGATACGAAAACCAGCTGCTTTCACGGCTGGGGTTTTTATCTAGTGGTCCCCGAGCAATACACATCTACGTTACTGATAAATAATATATTCTACTTGGAAATAGCTTTGAAATACAGTATAATCAATCATGGAGTACGTGTTAGCTATGAAAACCAACCCTCCTTCCAAGTCAATGTATATATTAGCGTGTGATATATTTAGCGTCAACTGCACACACCTATCCTTTCAGTCTCCCGTTACTACTAGCAAGGCTACAAAAAAGAGCTGGTCATTACTTCTGGATTGATGGGTAGTCGCTGGCGAATAACAAGTGAGTGTAATATATCTATGTCTACCACCAAGCAGCCGCCATGCCTTTATCAGCTTCCTTCCAAATTCCTATGTTGCCAGAGGGAACTTGTTTTTTTTTCCTAGCTCCCCAGTAGTGTTCTCACGTTTACTGATACTTTGTTGACATCATTCATGGAGGGTGTTTATAGCGATTAATAAAACGCCTCGTGGGCGCTTGCCCAACTAACTTTCAGCAGCGACGCCACCGTCTTGGAATCTGATCACACACCAAACCCGGAAGTGAATGCTTCTGGTTTCATTAAAGGTCCATAGCATAAAGCCTCAAAGGGGAAACCTCACGTGCTGTACGGATATCGGAAGCATCATCCACGTGTAGTCCGTGCCTCGCACCAGTGTGCCGACTAAGTGAGCGCCTCATGTTTGGAGATGGCGGTAGCCATTGGGGCTAGAAGGAAGATCTGCAGATTCTAGACAGATATCTCAGCCATGGGGTTCCACTAATGAAGATTGTTGTCAAGAGTGCCGAAGGGTTCCTCAAGGAATGCACGCAATCATGTGGGCGGCACTGCGTTGACATGCGTTGTCGAGGGTTCAAGATCCGCCCTTTTCTGGGGCTAGCCTGGCATTCCTAACCCGCAGATACTTGACCTACAGATAAGCTCAAGGTCTTACTAAAAATTCAACTCAGCTTCTCGGTTGGAGGGTCAATACTCACTTAGCTCATACTAGCGTGTCAGAGACGGGGTCTCTCCCGAACATCCCGATTACGCGGTGCAGGAGTCAAGCACGACTGGAGTCTGACGCTCAATAACGGCCCTAATAAGGATCGAAATTTACCGACCTCGAAACGTGCTTCCACGGGTATAGAAAGAACGGACGGGCGTTATGTCAGAAGTTCACATGCAAGGGACTCTGAGCTAAACTTCGGACGAAAATATCTTCTCAAGGCCTAGCGTCGTTCTGTACCTACTCTAGTCCCCCTGAGGCTCACCAGAACCCTGGATCCAAGCGGGAAAAGAGCGAGTAGGAAAAGCCTGCCGGTGCGGAAATCTCCTCTCGGGCTGCAGAGCTAAAGTCTGTTGCCCCGGGACCCCGTCCGTCCCAACATTCCAACAAACCTCTTCCAGCCGTAGCGGGATTGACCCGGCTCTACAACCTAGGATGTTGGGGTGATCAATGCCCTTTGAGATATGACAGGGCTTGGGACGAAAGTTGGTGATCCGTTGCATGGCTTACGGAGACCTGCTCATTGGGGTCGCTGGCGTGCCACTTGTGCATTCAGATCCATAAGACGCCGCCAATCAGATTTCGAGGAAACGACGACTGATCTGCCTTGGACTTACAAGCGTCTTTCACTGCTTGGGCTTGAAGTAAACAAATCTGACCGGAAGAACCCAAACAAACTTCCCAATTCGAAATCTCACACTGGGCTCGAATACGCTAGAGCCTATAGTTTAGATAGATGGTCAAGGCACGGGGCGAATTTGGCGGCGGAATGCGCCACTAAACAAGCGTTCTACGCCGGTGTCTGCAACAAGATTGCCCGAGCGGCGAGAGGAATGATAAGGGAGAGGGAAACCCGACTTGAACGATGAGACATCAACAACAACAACGCAACAAAGATTAAAAGATGTCCAGTTGCATGTGAATGGTCACAAGTTCGCCCCTCGTGCCCCGATTGATCCACCCATTGCTCTGCGTTTCAAGCTCTGCGACTCCTTAGTTTCTCACATATCTCTCTTTATATCCTCTCCACGCTCCCCGCCACGTTTTGTTTCCTTTCGAAAAACTGGCCCCGATGCCGTCCATAACAGCAAAAAGATCTCCAGTCTCCTCGCCAGTCATGCCTTGGCTCTCGAGATCACCGTCGTACCAGTCGCCCATCAACTCTCCACGCACATCGCCAAGGTCGAGCACGTGTGGGCCAATCAAGACATGCGGTCCTTCGGTGACTTACATCCCACCGCTTATTGATGGCGCCTGCGGAACCGTCCCACTTGCGCAGAAACCATCATTGCCAATGCTACATGAAGATCTGCGGGAAATGTGGCTGATGATGCCAGGCCTGATGGCGTCGCTGAGAACCCACATCGCCAACCATCGCCAACATCTCTCCAAGAGTCACCTCAAAGACATGGTCATCCAGCTCAGCTTAGCCATTGTTGAGGTTGGAATCATCACACTCGCCATTCCGCTATTCGCTGTGCTTCCCGGGATCTTCTTCGCCGCCTGGTTAGGAATTTCGATAAGCATAGTTTTCGGTCTGAGTTGGTTCATGAACGGCAACGAAATCATGGTTAGCTGTGACGAGTTCGGCAACAGCACTACAGACATTGACGACGACAACGAGAGGTGGATCTTCATCGGCGGCATGGGTACAAGGTAGGCTTCTCTTCTCCCCTGAGTTCGCCGCTGGCCCTAAAAGCATATCACTGACATCCGCCTAGCTCAAACCACCTAACGCAATGCACGATTCCTCGCCTCGCCCGCCTTTTCGGGCGCTCCTTCAGCGGTATCCAAATGGCAACCTACGGTTTGCCTTTTGACATGCTTCTTCTTGCCATACAGCGTTGCTTTCCTCTCCAAACGCAGGCTTCGCGGGCCCTTTACGCCGAGCTCCGCTCGGTCCTCTTGGATGCCTCTGTACACCGCGTTGCTGTTCTCGCCCACAACAACGGCTCTCTCCCCGTCGCCAACGTTCTTGCCCGCCTCTGCTCCGATATCCAGCCCGAAAAGCTCACAAAGTTGGAGATTTATACGTTCGGCGCTGCCGCTTCAGAGTTCATTGTGCCTGTTGGCGAAACTGGTCGCAAGCCGGCCCGCTTCGATGACGGCTCTGTCGTCGTTGAGGAGCGGGGTCCTCACATCGAGCACTTCGCATACGCAAACGACCCTTTCGCACAGCTGGGCGTCCTCAGTTCCGTCCATAAGAAGCTCGAGAGCCGCTTCTGTGGCGGTGTCTTCGTCATTCACAACCAGGTCCCCCAACCTTCGGGTCACTGGGTGCCTGACCAGCGCCCGGTAATGCTCCTCACCGACTACCTCTCGGCTCTGTTCCCCGACCCGTCTTCTCCGCACGCCCCCAACAGCATTCTCGACTACATTATGATGATTGACAGAGACATGGCCGAGAAGCGCGAGCTGGCGGCCATGGCGAACTACGCGCAGACCAGGCGTTCTCGCAAGGACAACCGCCGTCTCAGTTGGACCGGCCTGGGGGCGACAGTGGGCGGGAAGAGTGGCGTCATGGATGGCGTCATGGGACTCGAGATGGTAAGACGCGGATGCCGGGACTGCGATGGCCACCGAGGCCGTGAGGTCAGCTGGCTTGCCAATTACGTGCAAACTGGCTGGGTTGTGGAAAAAGAGTCGCATATCGTCGACGCCATGGGCATCGGGAGCAAGCTGTAACTGCTTCCTCGGCCACCGGTTTACTCTTGAGTAGTTGGCTAGACTTTGCTTTTCACAAAAAGGGGATAGAAAGATGGGATCATTTCAGAGGGTAACGGTAGGGTGTGTGTGGAAGTTGGAGAACCGTATTCTCTCATCAGCATCCAACGATAGGGTTTTTTGGGCATGAAACCGGAAGAATCATGATGTAACGAATCAATGTATGATGGGATGAACAGGCAGTGGTGTGGTATCTCGTCCTCTTCATGGTACACTTTGAACGGGGCGGAAAAGGCTTGGCGCTTAGAATTAGGCATATAGACGTACACAGTACTACTTAGTTAGATTATTCAGACACTTATATCTCCCCAATAATATGTCTTTATGTCCACACCTTGGAAATCGGCATTGTCTACACCAGCAACCTCGTCTTCGGCTGCCCCGGCACATACCAGCAGGGGCATGAAGTGCTCGCCGCCATGGGGAGGGTGCATATCGTAGCTGTGGGAGAAGTCTCGCCAGCCAGATAGCGCCTTTTCGCGGTCGTCGCGCTTCTCCTTCTTCACGGCATCCGTAAGGTCCTTGTGCCACTCGTCGACCTCCTTGGCGACCCTTTTGACTGTTGGTGCATCTCCCATGAACAGGGAGCGTAGCTTACCCATGTTGTGGAGCGAGGCGAAACCGGAGCCGACAATGGCAACATTGGAATCACGTAGAGCCGCAAGGGCACGTCCCATGCGGAAGTGCTCTTCGGGGTCTTCTGAGGCAAGAACGGAAAGTTGGATAACAGGAATGTTGGCGGCGGGGTTGATGAGGAGAAGCGGGACAAAGACACCATGATCCCAGCCTATCTTGCAGGTTAGCCCCGAAACAAAGTTGGCGCACCCGCTTGCTGTGACTGCACGCCCAAGCCGATCGCTACTGTCATTGTATCACATACCACGTCGTGAGTCCATCACTGGCGAAAGGCCCTCCTTCTCGAGAGCCTGCTTCACCTCCTGTGCGACACTTGGTGATCCGGGGGCGGGGTACTTGAGTGAATACGCCTCCGGCGGGAATCCATAATAGTCATAGTAAAGTTCATGACGCTCTGCCGATGAGATGGTGGGTCTGCCTTCAGACCAGTGTGCCGTGACAACCACAATCGCTCTGGGAGCTTCTGGTGTGTTGAGTTTGAGGATCTTGGGCACGCGGTTCTTCAATGAGGCGTTGATGGCAGCGTGGCCAGGGTCTCCCAAGACGGGCATGGGACCTTGATGCTGTAAGTAAACGCCGGAGAATCTTGAAGGCCTTTGAAGGGGTGTATTTCTACATACCTCCGCCGTGAGCGATACATACAACTGCACCGCGTGTCATGATGGGTGCAGATTTTTCAAACTTTCGTGGATGTGAGAAGATAGACCTGGCCAAGTTCGAAGTTCGGCGCAGAGTGTATGTGGTTAAGGAGGTTCCCATTAGTTGTTAAATGGTCAATCTTGTGCAATCGTCTTGTCATTCATTCATTGGGCCTTCAGAAGTGGTTTCGAGTGGTGGGGGCAGGAGACCTCATATAGCAGTGGCCTGACTAGCTGCATCTAGCGTATTCTCCTGTTCAGTTGGCTTCGCACTGCCCCCTCTCATTGGTCATCGTTTGATACCCGTGGGATCTTCGCCGTCCGGGATTGGTAATACCCGCGCGGGAACAAGAGCGATAGCCCAGCAACCCCAGTATGGATACAACGGCAGCCAAAGCCGAGGGGACATTGTTGAGTCAATTTGCTTCCATAAGCATACGTAACAGAATAACCCTGTTGTGACTTTGGTTGCGATGCCGTCAGGCGTAAGATGCATCTGCAATAACTGTGAGCTTGGAACGCGCGCGGTTCCGGAGTCTGGCTTTAATGTACATATTATGGATCCTTGGAGTCGCAATACTGTTTGGACCGAGTAATGCCGGTGTTACCCCCCCCCCCACCAACCAACTACACGAACACAGACACCGTGTCGCGGCCGCTACCAACCGCGCGGATTCTTCCTTCAATATCAAGGGGGCTGCCCTCATGTACAACAAAGTGGCGACCATTCCCGGACTCCGGCTCTTTGATGCCAAGGATATCGTAAATGTTAGAGGAGACCAAGTCCAGCGCCTTTTTCTCACTCAGCCGACCGTTTCCATTCTTCTGCGCAATTCCAGCAAGAAGTCCTAGGTCACGGACGAGCCAGTCCTCCTCTAGCCCAATGGCAGTCAGAACCCCAGCGTCGAGAAGAGCGTCAATGGCGGTGCCGTTTGTGAGAGGAGCACCGGTCAACGAACGCCTCTGGTCCCAGGTATACGAGAACGACTGGAACGGTGCAAGGACCACACCAACGCCGGCGGATGCCAGCTCAGAAGCAACGAGATGAGACTCTGCGCCTCCAATGATGGCGACACGAAGCTTGGGCGATTTCGTGGATTGGCTCTTCGCAGCGAGAGCCTCCTCGACAGTCGCCTTGACTCTTAGCACACTCACAATGGTATCGGCACTGTTTATCGTCAGAACCAGGGGAAGCTCCCCGTTGACAACCTTCTTGAGATAAGCAGCTTCCGAGTATGGGTCCGAACCAGTGTCGTTTGTTGCAACCGCCTCCAGGAGGTTGTGTCGGAGTGCGCCGACAGCACTGGAGATGGAGGGGTTGTCGCCTCTCTTGGCAGCCAGTGTCAACGTTCGATGGACTGCAACATCCTCGCTCCATACCGCGCCCTTTTCGAGAGCATGCGAAGCATCGGTGATGAAACCGACACTAGTGCCCGAGTGCGTCAGACCACCGGTGAACTTGGGCGCAGAAATGGCCTTGGTGACACCATATCGCTTGGCCACGTGCAGCTTCTTGCTGTCTAGGAGAAGGCCATCAATCGCACGCGAAAATCCGGTAGGGTTACGGCCGTTGTCAGTGTCTTCCTCGGCATCAATCTCGTTGAGGCCAATAAGAGAGCCAAAGGCAGTAAAAGACTCGGTAACGTGACCGTTGGTCAAGTTGATGATAGTCTTCGATGCAGACTTGGCGGCCGCAACTTCGTCGCCGCAGGCACCAATGCACTTAATAGCACCATTGGCGAAGACGACGTTGACAGTCTCGTCGCCAGTCGACAGTACATTCTTGCTAGAAAGCCAGACGTTGGAGACGCCAGTGAAAACGACTTCCTTTAGATCCAAGGTCTCCTCGGTGATGTTTGCTAGCGTCAAGTCGGGGGAGATGGGTCCGGCAAGGGGCTTTTTCAGCTCAAATGGGTCAGAGAACTGGGCCGCCCCGTCAATCCAGACCTGTACAGGCGCAGCGCCGACACTCAAAGGATCACTATCCCAGACAGCAATATCGGCGTCAAATCCGGGTTTGATCTTGCCGATGCGCTGGCCAAGACCAAGCAATTCAGCAGGCGCAGATGTCACGCTGGACAGGGCGACATGGTAAGGGAGACCGTATCTGTAAGCCTTGGCAGCCTCGAAAAGGACGTGCTGCGCATTGAGAACAGGGTTGTCGCTGACGTAGACAGGAGTGAGGCCGTTCTCCCAAAGGATCTTGCCAGCGTACTCGGAGCCGACGTATGATTCGGACTTGTAGTACATGTTGTCGGCGAACAGCGCAGAGGCGGGCGGACGGCCACCCCAAACACGCTTCAGGATCTACATTTTCACATTAGCCGTCAGTGCAGTAGGGTCGAGTAACGCCCAAGCCTACCTCGGGAACCAAAAATGTTTGGTGAGCGTGGTGGAACGCCCGCACGGCGAACTTGAATTCATTGGTGTGGTCGACGAATGCCTCCAAATCCGGAATCGTGTAGCAGTGGGTGTTGATGTGCACTTGACCGCGCAACGCAGCGCTGAGGCTCTCCCACTTGAGGTCCTGCGGCAGATACGAGGTCTGGCTTCCAACACCGAACTTGTCTGCGGCGTCGCACCAGTCGTCCTGGTCTCGCACGAGCTTTGCGGCTTGCTCGAACGCGTGGCGAAATTCCCAACTCTCGCCAAGACGAGAAAAGGGGCTGTGGCCAACCTTCCCGTAAACACGCTTTGGGTTCTCGCCACAGGCCATCTTCATGTAGCGCCAGTTGCGGTCAGGGTCGGCCAGCATGTCCTCTGCCGAGAACTCGGTGCGGCCGTCGGCCTTGCCGACGGCATGCTTGATGACATAGGCTTCGCCTCCCATATTGTTGCCAGAGCCGGGCAAAACCAGCGACGTAGTAACACCGCCGGACTTGATGACCTGGATCTGTGGGTCGAGCGGGTTGATGCCATCTATCGAACGGACGTACGGGGTGATATCATCCGCCATCTCGTTGACATCTTGGTTGCCGTTGAGCTCGGGCAGAGAGTCAACGCCGGCGTGAGAGTGCATGTCGATAATGCCGCTGGTCAGCTGGCGGCCCTTGGCATCCCAGACCTGGGTGTTCTTGGGAAGAGAGTCAAGTGAGATGTCGGCCTCGACCTTCTGAATGAGGCCGTAGTCAACAAGAACGTCGGCGGTGATCCACGAGTATCCTTTGCCAGCGCGCGCATCTTCCGGGGACGTTCCCTCGGCAGCCTCGCCAACCCAGATCGTGGCATTTCGAATGAGCGTCGGGCGCTGACCATCAACATAACGGGCGTTCTTCTTGCGGCCAAGACCAATTGGGTCTTGCGGCTTGTGTCGCAGCTTGGCGCAAGTTGCCAGGTCTTGTTGCAGGCGGTCCATGGACAAATTGCTCGACGGTTGGCGAGCGGGCAGCAGAGACAGCTGCTTCCACTGAGCAAAAGCGATGAATGCAAGACATCCGACGATCAGCTTCATGCTGCGGCTGGGGCGCAGCCACCGCTTAGGTTGGGATGCTGAGCGGCGTGAACCCGAATGCGACGGAACGGCTGCGGCGCTGTATGGCGGCAGAAAGCCGCTCTTCTCCGACTCCATTCTGACAAACAATTCGGCGATGGTCGAATGGATTAGGACGAGAAACCAGGAAAGAAAAGTCAAAGTTCATGCAAGAAGGTTATTAAATCAAGGTTGGGAATCCAGCCCCCCCGAAGGATGAGGTTGCTTGGCCGAGCCCTTTGCCCAATGAAGAAGGTGGCAGATGGCCCGGGTGGATTATCGGCCGGTGTTTCACAACCAAAGTGCAGACATCGCCGTCTGAATGTGCTAACTGGAGGGGCACACAATCGTTTCCTTCGGTGCGAATTCGGCGTTGTAACTGGTCAACGACGTGGATGGTGAGAGCGTGGAGCCAAATGAGGAGCTCACCCTTGCGTGATTACATAGCTGTAGTGGTACGCTCCTGAGGAGGAATCAGACAAGCTGATATTGTCCCCCCCCTGTCAACCCGAGAGTACCGTGCACACTGGTCTATGCAGAGTCCAGCAGACAGTGGATTCAGGTGATAACACAACTATCTTAGAGGCAAAAGGGATGGTCTTGGCCCATCCCGACCCGGAGCGCAGCGTAGGAAGCAGGGTGGGTTAGTACCATTCCAACCCTCCCCGGCGGAGCCGTTTTAGAATTAAAAAAATCTAAGAAAACTGGATTTGAACTGGATTTGAACCTGCAGCCTTTAGGATATGAGATTTATTGCTGTTATCGCTGGTATCGTGCACGGTACTCTCGGGTTGACAGGGGGGGGACAATATCAGCTTGTCTGTAGACTCGCTCCTGAGTCAGCTCGATTGGAAGCGGGCTATATCTTATCTTATCACATCCGTGTTATCCGTCTCCGATTGCCGGGGAGGGGATATTGAGCTCCTGGTTTCTTCTCCATCCTCAAATTCAGAGACATCTGGTATTGGTGGACGCCATTATTGACGCCAGAGATCTGGTTCTGCTACAAACCAAAGGCAGAATAGCATGTTTATACTGCTGTATCTGCATGTAGCCAAGCAGGTCCTCCGATGAGTCTTTGAATAAAGCCTCGAGCACTTGCTTGTCCAGGTAGCACAGCTTCATCATCTCCTGTTCTATCAACATCTCTACTATTCAGCCAGTACCAAAGACCTGTGCCGAGCCAAACAGTTGAATAAAACAGGCGGAGAAAATCCGTACTATATATCCGTACCGTGCAATGGGCTTTCTCACTACGTGTAGACTATTCAACGATCCGTCGCCGGATGTCCATATTGCCATATTACAGGACAAAACCGAAATCATTTTGTTGGTTTTCACCAGGTAGGTGATACGGTTAACCTTACGTATCGGTGGCGATTGACGGATACTAGGGGTAACTGTAACTATCGTGGGCTGGCTGGTTGAACAGCCAGTTAATTGCCACGAATTCTCAGCAGATCCAGAGGTTCGATATCCGAGAATTAGCCGGTAATTAGTCATCGGAGTTAAGGCGCCAACTCCGATAGTAACCGGCGATGGTCAATATCGCAACACATTTCCTTGCTGGAGACCAGCGTAGTGTGCGGGGGAAAGCTTCCTCCTCAGGAGCAAGGCCTGGCAAGGCATTGCCCCGCGCGTATGTGTGTGTGCCGCGCAGAGCGCAAGGTAGGATACTCACGCCCGGAACTGATACTTGACAGAAACTGATACGCGAGCGATCTACTGCTCTGATAACGGTCTGCTTTGGATAGCAGCTCATATAAAAGCCCCTCTCCTCGTTTGAAACCAGCCTCCGACTTGATTCACATTATCGACGAGCCTCAAGCCATAACATTTCGTCTCGTCTCGTCTCGTCTCGTCTCAACTCTTAAATCTTTCGCAACAAGAAGTTCTCGAATTCTGCACTTAGCACGATGTACCTTATCGTGACTGCGGCTGTGGCCGCGGCCATCCTGCTGCTATCAGTATGGAGACGGAGGTGGCGATATGCCCTGAAGGTTAGCCCCCCACTTTGGTGTATATTCCGTTTATCTGATGGGTGTTGCAGATGTCATCATCCCCAAGAACCATCCAAGAGAAGCCGTCTAGATTTGATATTGAGCCTCTGAGCGAATTCGATTGGCGACAAAATGACCCAATCAGCTACCGGTCTTTCAAGCCCGTCTACCACATCACGATGGGTAGGTTGAAAGTTGGAATGGCAATTCTCATGTACGGTAACTTACGGAACCCATCATAGCCATCCAGGCAAGTGCGCCTGAAGATCTCATCATTTTTGACAAAGCCTACTTGGATCGAGTTACAAATCGTCGGAAGATTTTGAAGGAGAATACGTCAAAGGTTGCTGGCGCGGTGCCGGAAGGTATCCCGGCTCTTCATGAGACTTGGACTTATCTGCTTTCCGAATATTTGCCAACGCGTTACCCGACCATGTTCTCCCTTTCCGAAGATGGGGCCATCTTTCAGAACCGTATCACCAACATCTCCTTGCCCACAACGCCACCCGAAGACCCGGACATTGCACTCCGGGCCCTCGGAGAAACTGTGGAAGACGACATTTTTCTACTAGTCGAAACTCCTGAAGGCCATCGCGCGGTTGCGTTCGTTTGCTGCCACCCAGCTGGATTTGATCCTTCCGATAAGCTAGGGAAGCTTCTGAAGGATATACACCAACCAGTGCCGTCATATGACAAGATAGGGGCAAGTATGGAACGTTTCTTCAGTCGATTGCAGGTGGGGAAGAGCGTCAAAAGGACGAATGTGAGTTCAGTCATGCCTCGACTTCCGCATGAGCGAGGAAGGAAGTACTGATAAAAGAAGCAGTGGTCTGTCTCAACCCACGATAAATTATTCAGTCCGAATGACTTGCACATCCACAATGCCGACAGCGTAGAGGAAGGCAAGGACGTTGACATTAGCAAGGTAGATTTCTGATTCTCCCCTTACTAGCGTGTCCTCGAGAACGGTCACTCACAACCTGTAGGCTTGTTTGCGTCAGGAGTTGCAGACGCTGACAAGACTGCCGGAGACTGGAGCGATTCTGTTCTCTTTCAAGACCTATTTGACCCCCATAGAACAAATTAAGAACGAGGGGTACGGACTACAGCTAGCAGACGCCATAGAGGGCTTGAAGCGTGGCAATGCGCCGGGCATGTGGGTTTACAAAGGGGCCGTACGTTGGGGGAAGAGCGTTTGCGAATTCCTTCGGTCATGAACAGCCATCAAGGCGTGCTGCATGGGTAACTGCATGGATAGTTGATGCATCGCGATTGCACACAGACAAGGCGACCACCTAGTTGAAGCTGAGATGCTACGTTTGCCTTTCCCCTTTGTGTCATGACTTGTGGTCTTCGCATTGAACCGGACTCGGGAGCCACGGCAAACGGTGGGAATAGCGGAGTCACGGACCGGGGAATGGTCGTCTCGGCGGGCGATCTCCCGCCTCAGTCCTTGAGCAATAACCGATGACATAATAGAATCTCGGCTGTACCAGGTTGCGTCATCGGGACTGATGCCACGGGTTACGTCTTCGCCGGCCCGGCTCGGCGCGCTGACAGCCCAGCAGAAGAATAGCTTGGTAGCGGCTGGCTTCCCTGTCTCCCGGAAGTGTGATTCATCATTTGCGGTGTGAACTCGCGCCGTGACAGTCGACGGCCAGGAAGGGAGGACCTGGTCGTACCAAAAAGGGGCGTTTGCTCTGTTTGAGAGACATGCTCGATCGGGCATAGCGGGCCCATTCCAAGCTCCGCATGAAATCTCCCAGGTGCAGAAAGCTTCGCCCTCCGGCGCTGTCAGTTTATGACCCCTGCGTTTTCATCTACCTTATACAATATATACTATGTACAAACGAGGTGTGGACTCGTAGTTCATCAACATCAAGCGCCCGCCGGTCGCCTGTTATTTCTCTTCCGGCCTGTTTGTTGGTCCGCTCTCTCACCCTGGTTCTCCCGTACCCCACCTTCTTTGCCTCTACTGTGCACGTTAGGCTTTGTGAACCAAGTCCAGACCCGGCCTATTGTGGTGAACATCGGACATGATACTTATACCGTGTTTTTCCCCCCCGATTGTATTAGACAATCATTGTGAACCTATGTCACCTTGAGATGGAATCATCTTGTATTTGTCTCTTGGTCTAAACCCGGTCTAGTTTTCCTTGCCGAATTGCCTGACTTCTCTCACTACAGTCTCCGCTGGTGAGATGGTTTTCCCTTGCCACTGCAATATTGGGTCATGCACCCCGTTTATGTGCTAAGATGGTGTGGCCTCATCAGCCATGGCCTCACCTGAAGCGAGGTACATCTCCACAATCTAATGCTTACGGACCCATCTTACACGCAAATGGCAGGCTCCTGCTAAAGTCCTGCACCAGGAAATGTTGCCGCGAAACCCAAAGCGGCCTGCCTTCTACTCTATCCCTCGCAGCTAGGCCTGCAGGGACATCGCCTTTTGCTGGCATCACGGAGCGAGGATGGAATCCATGTGTTGTGCGTCCCGTACCCTCAAAACCTCATCTTACATAAAGACCCAGGCCGTCCAGCAAGTGCTAACACACTCTTCCCTCTTCTTGCTTTTGAGCTTAGCTACATTCTTTTTATCGCACACTGAAGCAGGGCCAAGGCATCGATTGCTGGAACCTGCGTCCTCTCTTTCTTAACATCTTTCATTCATTCCAACCGTTGGCTTCGAGCTTTCTCCAAACCGCCCGGTCGATTTTAGGCATACAATCTCTTATATTAGCAACTACAGCCTAAGTCCTACACGACAGCACGCCAAAGCCCGTGAAAATGAAGTTCACTTGGAGCATCGCCAGCGCGGCTCTGCTGGCTGCCCGCGCCCAGTGCGAGATCCTCTGGGACGGTCGTTTCAACGACATGACTTCGTCCACCGACCTCGACAAGTGGTCCTTCAGCACCCCCGTCGGCTCCTACCAGTACTACATCCACGGGCCCGGCAAGACGATAGAGTACGTTAACCTGTCGGAGGATTTCAAAAACCCGGCCGACGCAGCCTCCAAGCAGGGCGCCAAGATCTCCCTGACCAGCACCTCCTTCTGGAACGGCCAGAATATGCGCCGCACCGAGCTGATCCCCCAGACATCGGCCGCTGTTGCCAAGGGCAAGGTCTACTACCACTTCTCCCTGAAGCGCTCCGACACCAACGCCCCCTCCCTCAACAAGGAGCACCAGATCGCCTTCTTCGAGAGCCACTTTGTCGAGATGAAGTCGGGCTGGCAGAGCGGCGCCACCGGCACTGAGGACCCCCTCCTGCGCTGGGTCGTCAACGGCAAGACTGAGTGGAGCGTCAACTGGAATGCCGACGTCTGGCACAACATTGCTTACGAGATCGACTTTGATGCCGGCTCCGTCGGTTTCTGGCACTCCACCGGCTCCGCAGCTCTGACCCAGGTTGTCGCCCCCGTCGCCGCCCCTGCCTCCAGCAACGGCGCCGACTGGCACGTCGGTGTTCTCGAGCTTCCCAGAGACGGTTACCCCAGTCAGAATGAGGATTTCTACTTCTCCGGCGTCTACATTGAGAACGGCAAGCTTACCACCTCAGTCGGCTCCGGCTCTGCCGACTCCGGCTCCTCCGCCCCCGTCTCCTCTGCCGCCCCCGCTGCCTCCTCGGCTCCAGCTACTGCCGCCCCTACTTCCACCGCTGCCCCTACCACCATGGCCGCTCCCGCCACCAGCGTCGTCCCTGTCTCCTCTTCTGCTCCTATCGTCTCCCAGAAGCCCTCCGCCCCTGCCGCCAGCCCCAGTTCTGCCCCTGCTGCAACCCCTAGCGCCAAGCCCCCTTGCCGCCGCCGCCGCCGCCGCCGCAACCACCAGAAGCCCAACTAAGCGGTCTGGTCGTCAATGAACTGGATGCCAGCAGTCAACTGCTTTGAAGCCGTGTTGAAGCTTGGACTTCGACAAGAGAGATACACTTCTGTTGTACATATCTTTATTGCATATAAGACAGGTCATGGTGCCGACCGGATTCAGTCTTGAATATACTCTTCAACCTGAAAGACGAGCGACCCACTAACCCGGTGACGTTGATCAAATGAGGGAACTATCGACTTACAATTTTTGGCTTATGCCAAATATCTTGGATAGCTCATGACACACTAGCCATGTCGGGAGAAGTGAAACTGTGAACATCATGTTTGGCATGATAAGACGCTGTCTTTACTAGGCGGTCGAAGAAGGGATTGTCTTTCAAAGATACTTCTTCACTTGCTCATCCGTCCACTTCCAGAAGTCTTCGGCAAGCCCAGTTCCACCTTCTTCACGAGACTTGGAGCCCAGCACGAGGTCTTCCCTGATGGCGTAAAATCGACCCCAAGGAACAACTGAGAGGTTTGATATTAGCGGGGACAAGTCTGCGACAAGTAGCACAAGTGCAATCGAACTCACCCCAGCCACCCGTCTTTTCGATTGTCACCTCTGGAGAGAGCGCTGCAAAGAGCTCCGTGTATGCGCCGTAAACGGCGGGGTATGTGGTGGCTTTTCTGAACAATGTCGGAATGAGGGCGGTGATGTGGCGATCCAGCTCCGATGAGAGGTTTCCGGGGTTCAGGGCCTGAACATGTGAGGGTCAATTGGAGCATGTGGGGCTTCACATCAGGCGTACCAGACTGATGACACCGTCGGCTTTGTGCCGCTTAGCAAACTCTGTGGAGTGAAAGTAGTTGCCGGCCTTGCTGATTCCGTACTTGAGCTCCTTGATCCTGTCCCTCTTGGAGTAGTCGAGGTTGTCGATCTCAATTGCGGGGTAAGGCGACAGAAGCTCAGCAGCAGAGCTAGAAACCCAGACAACACGAACACTGCCCTCGGGTGCCGTCTTGGCCGTCTGCACCAGCGTGGGCGTGAGAAGCTTGGTGAAGAGGAAGGGGCCGACGCAATTCGTTCCCAGTTGCAGCTCATAGCCCTGGACGGTCTTGCTGCCCTGGGGTGGCATCATGACGCCGGCATTGTTAATGAGAAGATGGAGCTGAGACTCTTTGGCCAGAAAGGCATCGACTGCGGGCTTGATGGTGGTGAGGTCAGCCAGGTCCAGAGTCAGGATGTCCAGCTTTCCGGTCGAGTTGGGCGCGGCTTCCTTGATGGATAGGATGGCGGCGCGGCCCTTGTCTTCGGAGCGGGAAGTGATGTAGACGGTGGCGTTTTTCGAGAAGAGAATCTGCGCGACTTCCTTGCCAACCCCCGTGTTTGCCCCGGTTACTAGGCAGACCTGTGAGGCATGAGCAATGGGTACCTAGGTAGTTGACCTCAAGGACGGCTGCAGGAATGGTCAACTGACCCTCCCGGAGAGATCGGGAATCTCCGTCTCGATGAATTGCGGCCGTGGCGGAAAGGCCTGCGTAAAGATTGAAAATGGATTGAGCATCGTGTTGCTATCCCTCGAACCCGAGGGATTGAATTTAGATATACGGGTAAAGGATTAACGAGAGGCTTGAGGTTCAACAAGAGACTCGAGCGAGCTGGCAAACGTAGACGTCATTAGTATCTGCACATGGCAAACCGACGGCCCGGTAAAGATCACGCTGCCCATGGCCAACGGGGAACCCGGGGGACTCCATCGGCCCGAAGCTAACCAAGAATAGTGGAGTGTCGTGGCGTGTCTTTTTTCTTTTCTTCTTTTTTCGATTTGGAATGGGTTGACCTACCCTACCTACTCAGTCCACGAGACGAAGGCCACGTGATTGGGCCATTGCACCGAAAGGGAAGTACCAATCCAACCGAATGGTCAAGGTGCTGACAGCTGATGCCGGCCGGGTCTGTACGTACCCCTTGTTTCCCCTTTGCCAGCCATGTACGGATACGGATACCGGTATCCGTACACTTGCAAAAGTCCGAGCCACGCAGCAACAATTTCCCGTTTCTTTCTCATCAAAACTCCTCATCCCATTATCGAGTTCATGTTATTGGTGCGTGTAGCATCATTAGGAAAGGTGGTTTAGCCTCGTGTTGGACTGTGTCGCATCAACATAGTCCCATCTCTACGTTATGCCCCAGTCTGGGCTAGAGACGCTCCACAGAACCACTACATCGATCCAGGCAATGCACGAAATGGCAGAGTCAAACTCGGTACCGTTCCCGCCACACATACAATCGCGTTTGGAGAAAGCCCGTCTTGACAGAGATCCAACGATGCAGGAGTGAAGGCTTCTCCAACTGACTATAATACTTGCCCAGCTGTCCAAGTCAAGCCACGTGATGCTCGTCAGCCAACCCGTGCGTGGGGGCGCTTGCCAAAGGAACGCAACATTGGCCGGGAACCAATTCGGCAGTTTGATTGGCTCGGGGTCATGGTCTGGACTGGAATGGAAGCACGAGCCAACGTCTAATGCAAGACCAGTAGCCCACTCTTTCTTTTTTTCCCCTCTGAGGACTTTCTCTTCCAGCCTTCAGCCACACGCGCGCACACAAACCTCTGGGCTCTCCATTCGTCGGGTTTAGTTGCTAAGGCAAGGTAGAGCGGACCACCTGCCACACCAGAGGTACTAAACAACAACCCAAACATTGGAAAGTGTGAGCCTCACATTCGTCCGGACCACTCGATCGCATCACCCCCCTTTCCAACCTGGTCCGCTTCCAACCTGTCGCATCTGGGGAAAAAACAAAGCCCTCTCTCGATTCCGGCATTACTTCCGATCTACCTTTGTAAAACTCAGACCTGCCCCGTTCAACACCATCGGGTTCCCATCGTCACTTTCCCCCTTCGCGTCTTCCGCCTTGGCATCCACGCCCCACCCGAGATCGTCCTCCGGTCCTCTTTCAGCCTTGTGCGGGTGCGTGTGCGTCGGCGCGTTTGATGCACTCCGCCGCCGCGATACGACCAGAGGCGCGGATCGTGCTGTCGCCCTTCCACTTTGAACTTTCTTTCCAGACTTCTACGCCCATCGCGCCTTCTTCCTGATTGCTGCAAGAGACATGCTCTGATTCGAGGCCGAGCAAATCTCACCCCCCGACTCTTCTCATCCTTCCTTCTATTCTCCCCGCGTCTTCCTGCCACCTCCATACGCCAAGCTCTCGAACCTTTCCAACCGATCCACAACACCTCGGCCGACCGTGCACTCATACTATCGGGCGAACCGAACCGGAACAATCTTGGACTTACCTAGTCATCATTTGTCTGTCTATGAGTATATTATTTAACCACCGCCCGCCATGTCTCTTCCTCGTACGCTCTTCCTCCCAGCTTTCGGCCCTGGCTGGCCCCTTTCGTATACCACTGCTAACGCCATCTGCGCAGTAAGCTCGGAAGAGGAAAATAACTACACCTCCATCATCGATGGCATCCTTGCGACCGCAGACCTGACCACCATCACCCGCAAGAAGATTCGTCTGGGGTTGGAGAAAGCTCTCGGTGGCAAGGACTTGAGCGACCAAAAAGTACAATCCCTTCGTCACCCTGCACCTCCGCTGCTGTCGATTGACTGCGGCACTTGTGTAAAACTGACGCTGACTGAACTTGGTACAGCACGCAATCAAGGCACTCATAGAAGAGCGCTTCGACGCCATCTCTGGATCGGGGGATGCTGCCCCCATTGCCGATTCCTACTCCGCAAGCCCCGCCCCCAAGAGAGAAGCGAACGGTCACGATGAAGATGATGGAGATGGCGAGATCGAAGTGTCCGTCGCGCCTGCCAAGAAAAGGCAGAAGCGCGAGGATTCGTCCGAGGACGCGGATGCCAAGCTCGCTGCTGAGCTCCAGGCGCAGGAGAACAGAATGGCCAGAGGGCGGACAACGCGCGGCGGCAACGGCGCGACGAGCAAGGTGACCAAGAAGAAGAAGGCGCCACGGAAGAAGAGCGACAAGAAGGTTGACGACAGCGACGTTGACGACAGTGGGGAGCCACCGAAGCGCAAGGCCGGCGGTGGTTTCCAGAAACCATTCAACTTGAGCGAGCCGCTGGCGGAGCTGCTCGGCGAGTCTCAGGTACGTTCCCGTCACCGTTGGGTACTCCCCCGCATGCCGGGCTGAGGTCATTTGCTAACCCCGCCAAGCTATCCCGTCCTCAGGTCGTCAAGAAGCTCTGGGAGCACATCAAGGGAAATGACCTTCAGGACCCTGATAACAAACGACAAATTCGCTGCGACGATAAGATGCATGCTATTTTCAAGCAACCCAAGGTGGACATGTTCCAGATGAACAAGATGATTGGCGCCCACCTCTATCCGGTCGAGGAGCAGTAGAGAAGATAGTCAATAAGGTCCAATTTCGGTGCAAACTAGCGGGGCGATTTAGGCAATGGCGTCTTTCTGGCTTGGGAAGGGGGCAATCAACAAAGTTTCCGGGGGTTTGGGGATCCGGGGATATGATAGTGAATGGAGGCAGATGGAGACGTGGGGCGGTTCGTGAAGACATCAGTAGACGAGTATGGATCTGTGGTCAGCATGGCATCTTTCATGGCATCTCTACATATCCGGTCATGCTGGCTGGCTGCCTACAGAGTAGAGCATTGCCGCCGCCATGGAGACTGCAGGCTTGGCCCAAAGGACGAGAGACTGGGGTAGCTTGGTCTTTGGAATAGGCCGACACTAGTCCTTGTTTAAACGCACTTGATAGCATCATATCGCTCGAACAAATACCCAGTGACGCAATGCCAGCGGCTGCAATGTTCACTGGTTTGTGGTAAGGCAGCACAGCGGTAGATACCCATTTTCTAATGTGTATGCATGCATGACAGCAGCTTCCAGAAGGAACAGCAATGCTATCGGGAGATGAAAAAAATAATAATTAAAATTTGACTCACGCTGCCGACGTTCGAGCTCCGCAAGTCGATTTCCAATCGTAAAAGGTCGGGGGAAAGCGTCGCGCAGCCGCACTCAGCCCGGCCGGGGCCACACACAGAGCACACGCAGGGTGCCCGGTGACTCTTTGAAGCTCTACTACTGCTTAGGTAACTACCTACCTGGTAACTACCAACACTACCTACCCAGATACTCACTTACTTTACCGTTTCTGGGTATGCACTCGCCACCGCGACCGGCGCATCAAGTTATGTAATCAGGAGCCGCAAATGAAGCTTCGCGTGCAGTGCTAGCTGGTGGTGCCAGCAGCGGCGGGGGTGAATGACGCACACCGAGAAGGGAAGAAACCCCAGTGCCCATCAGCTGCTCCCCCGAGCAGCGAGGCTGTAAGCGCAGGGGACCTTTCTTGCTGGACCCCGCCATGAATTCTTTCGCGTCCACCAATACCAGCGCTGGTCCAACCCACCTGTGGCTCTCTGGTAACAGAGGGAGCCACACATAATCATTATTTTTAACCTCCCTCGGTCTTCGCCGCAATTGATAATAATCACCGGGCTGTCCTCCTGCACCCGGCTCTTCCTCACTCTCGACTTACGCACTTCCCTATTCTACAAGTACAAGGCACATCCGGCTTGGTAGTCTTACAGCTCTCAACCGTAGTTGCCCTTACAACAAAATCACCGTGGTCGAGCTCAAGATCGATTTTCCCGCGTCAAAGTATCAGCAGATCGAAGACACCCAGCCAGCCCGCTTCGACCCAGCTGTCCCGTTCACTGGTCGAGCGCTCCTTTTTGCTCTTATTTCCACCGTCTGAGCGAGAGACAACTGTCCCGATGGCCGACACCCAGCCTACGAGCGACTCGAACCCCAACAGGGGTCATCGCAACCGTGGCCGAGGTCGCGGGGGAGGTGGCGGCGGAGGCGGGGGAGCAGGAGGAACCCGCGGCAAAGGCAGAGGAGGGCGTGGTAGAGGCGGCAGCAATGCTGGTTCCGTACCTCAGCAGAATGTCTCGAGCGCGCCTCCACCATCGCACGCCAAACCGGACAACAAGGTGCTCACCCGCACCGTCACCGAGGCTGACGACACGGCCAGCAGCGACGGCGAAGTGTGCTTCATCTGCGCCGAGCCCATCAAGTTCCACTCCATTGCGCCTTGTAATCACAAGACTTGCCATATCTGCGGGTTACGTATGAGGGCTTTATACAAGACCAAGGACTGCCCCCACTGCCGAGTAAGTCTTCTCCCAGCTCACCTACAATTGTCTGCATGAGCTGACTCCGGGCCAGACACCCTCTCCCTTTGTTGTCTTCACGGAAGATGCGAATAAGCGATACGAAGAATACACCGACGCCGACATTACGAGTTTCGATAACAACATTGGCATTCGTTACACCAACGAAGAAATTGTCGGCGATACTGTTGTTCTACTTCGCTACAACTGCCCCGCAGAAGACTGCGTCTTTGCCGGCCTGGGCTGGCCAGACCTTCACAGGCATGTCCGTTCAACCCATCACATGAAGATGTGCGATCTTTGCACGAGGAACAAGAAGGTGTTTACGCACGAGCATGAGCTTTTCGCCGACAAGGAGCTCGAGAAGCACATGAGGCACGGCGACGACAGGCCCGGCGCGATAGACCAGACCGGCTTCAAGGGTCACCCGCTGTGCGGTTTCTGCGGATCCCGGTTCTACGACGACGACAAGCTCTTCGACCACTGCCGCGAGAAGCACGAGAGATGTTTCCTCTGCGACCGGAGGGACTCGCGACACCCTCATTACTTTGTTAATTACAACGCCTTGGAGAAGCACTTTGAGAAGGACCACTTCCCGTGCCTCGACAAAGAATGTCTGGAGAAGAAGTTTGTTGTTTTCGAGTCGGAGATGGACTTGAAGGCCCACCAACTAGCAGAGCACGCCAACTCCTTGTCCAAGGACGTGCGGAGGGACGCAAGAGTGGTCAACATGTCCGGCTTTGACTACAGGCCATCATATGAAAACGAGAGGAGAGGCGGCGGCGGCGGCGGAGGAGGAGGTGGTGGTGGTAGAGACGGCGGCGGTCCTTCTGGCGGGCGCCAAGGGCGTGGCCGTGGCCGTGATCCCAATGCCGAGCCCATCCCGCAGAGCTCTGCGCAACCCCTACGTCGCGACGAGATTGCTTTTCAGAGACAGATGGCAATTCACTCGGCGCAATCTGTCTCCAACCGAACCTTTGGCGGCTCTCTCTCCACGCCCTCGGCAACGACGCCGTCAACCTCGTCCCGGCGGGGCAATGCGACGCCCTCGGGATCGTCACGCCAGGCACCTGCAGCCACATCAAGTGCCGCCCATGCCCCTGCTCTGCCGACTGCCGAGCTCGAGCAGCTTACCGTTACCGATATCGCATCGCTACCCCCCCAGGAGCGGGCGGCGATGCTGCGCCACCAAGGAGTCATTGAGCGCGCCTCGAACCTACTCGGCCACGACCAGACCAAGATGACGGCGTTCCGCGAGTACATCTCAAATTTCAGAAAAGGTAAGCTCACCGCTCCTCAGCTGGTTGATGCCTTCTTCTCCCTGTTCGCCGACACATCTTCCAACGCTTTGGGGACACTGGTCCGCGAAGTTGCCGACTTGTTCGAGGACAAGTCCAAGGCCACAGCTCTGCACAAGGCCTGGCAGGACTGGAGAGCCATCAACGAGGACTACCCGTCTCTGCCCGGCCTGGGCGGCATGCAGGGCGCCACCACCGCCTCCAGCGGCTGGGCCAGCGCAGCTTCTCCCTCTCCTACCGCCCCCGCCGCCGCGCCCAACCAGAAGCACTCGAACCGTGTTCTGCGTCTTAAGAACAGCACCCGCGCCGGCGCTTCGGGACCCAAGCCGGTGACGTCGTCCGCTTCGAGCAGCTGGGTCGCATCATCGCCCGCGGTGCGCCCCCCAGCATCGTCCGCCTTCCCTGCCCTCCCTGCCGCTTCCTCGTTGCCATCGTCGAGTGCGGCCCGACCGTCCTGGATCGGTCCGAACAACCCGTCTTCAGGCACCAGCAAATCAGCCGGCTCGGCAGGTCCGTCGGGCGCAGCGCCTGGTGGCGGCCGCCCGCCGCCGTCGTCTGCTTTCCCCGCCCTGCCCCCGGCTCAGAAGCCTCTGACTACAATCTTCGGCTACGGGTCAGGTAGAGGCGTGCGGCGTGACCTCGGGGGCGCGGCCAGCAACTTCAGCTGGGGGTCGACTCCGGGCAGTGGCGCGGCGAGCACGGACGCGTCGGAGAAGGAGGACGAGGGGGCCGGCCAGAGTGCCGGCGGCAAGAAGAAGAAGGGCAAGAAGGTGCTTGTTCAGTGGGGTTAAGTTGAGCAGGAATGTGTATCAGCGTGAGATAGCTCAGGGTTAATATCGTGGTTCTGGCGAGGAGGAGCATGTAGCCTCAGGAGATGGGGTCATACGTGGCCCGGAGTTTGGAGAAGGGAAAAGGAAAAGACAAGAAGAGAAAGATAGAAACTCAAAGATAACATGAGCAAAAAGCAGACCAAAGAGAGCGGTAAACAAGCAAGGGTGATAGGAGTACAGCAAATGAGAGAACACATGCCGTCCCTTCGGGGTCACTGGCGATTCGTCTGCCACAAAGAACGAGGACCCGGATAGACAGAACTGACGTGCTGTGTGGTTTCCACAGTAGTCAACAGATGCTGAGACGTGGCCCACGCCGCCACCACCCAATAGGCTACACGCGTCGATCAGAAACGCAAACGATGGAGAGCGAGGGGATGCTAGTCCATGGGGCGGGCCGGGGATGATAAGACTGGGGGGCACGGCAGATGCGTGCGGGTCCGTCGCGGGCGTACGGGTACGATGGACAATCAACGTCGCGCAAAGTCACCAAGCCGCACCAAATCTGGCCAAATCGCTCATGATTGTTTTAATCATGTACTCCGTAATGTTGGGGGCATTTCCATAAGTGGGGGCCACGAGACATGATCAAATCAAACAACCATTCAGTATTGAATAAAAAAGACTACCTTACAAACCGGCTGGCTCGTAGTATTCCCGGAACCGATCAGTGGTGTCCCACTCCACTGTCCAAACCACGTTCCAGCAGTCCAGCAACAACCTAGGAAACCTGACTGTCCAGAACGCTAGGTAACCGTCGGGCAAGGGACCTACAGTCCGCTTCAGCGAATCGGGCATATCCTCGTAATGGTTCCTCTTGTTGCGCAGCGCTCTCAACAGATCGAGTAGCCGCGAACCCGTGTATTTGCGCTGCTTTCCCAACGAATCCACAAACTCGCGAGGTAGCAGACGGAGAAAATCGCCTTTGGTAATGGCTGGCGCGTGCTTCTCCAAGTACTGAAGGTGATCGCTAGGAGGGTCTCTTGGCTCTTTCTCAAAGTGGTCCGAGACGTCACACAAGAAAGCAAGGCGCTTCTTGGCGGGCCAGAAGAAGGGATGGGCCATGACATCACGGGCCGAAGGACGTTCCTTGGGATTCGCGTTCAACATGAGACCGATGAGATGCTTGGCCTCGTAGGCAAAGTCGCCGAGCGCATCCAAAGGTGCCAAGTTGTAATTGCCCTTTCGAATATTCACCTCTCTCATGTAGCGATCGCCGCAGTCGAAAGGATGCAGACCATTGGTCAGAACGTAGAAAAAGACCAGCCCCAAGCTGAAGATGTCAATGGAGCGGGTTGCACGACGGTTCGACATCATGTCAGAGCCGACGAGGATGGAACCCGAACCGCTGTTAATGCTGACATCCATGGCAGAATCTCTGGCGTCATCGTCGAGCAGCAGCTCAGGGGCTCGCCAGCCAGACGTTCCTGCGGCGCGCCCCGTAGTCGCACCGAAGGACGACTGGCCACCTTCCAGCTTTTTACACAAGCCGAAATCGGAAACGAGAAGACGTGGCCGGCCATCTTTGCCCATGTTGACAAGAATGTTCTGAGGCTTCAGATCGCGGTGAACGATACGAAGATTGTGCAAGTGATGGATACCATTGGTAATTTGGTACAAAACACCAGGCAAATCCATCTTGCCAGCTTGGGCCAGTCGAGAGAAGTGGTGAGGTTTCTCGACCACGTCGGCCAGAGACGCAGCACATCGCTCAAGGGCAATGTACAAGAAGCCGTCTCGGACTTGCTGGGCATAGTAACGAATGACTGAATGATGTCAGGACACATCACAAGGTACAGTGATTTCTTGGGCTTACCATTAGGATGATCGTCGCTCTCCCGCAGCAGCTTCGTCTCCTGCGACGCAATATCGTAGAATTGAATGAGCATTCGCTTAACAGCGACCTCGCGCCCATCAAACTTGCCGGCGAAGACCAAAGTGCCGTTACTGCCAGTGCCTAGTTGATGTTCGGTGTCCACCTCGATATTGCCCATCCTGATGATGGGTCCCGTCACAGCTTGCATGTCGTTCGCGACGGTCATGACGTCGGGCTCCAGACGGGTTGCCTGCCCCCCAAGCTTCTTGGCTTTGTTGACGGCATCCTCGACAGATGCAGGAGGCTCATCCTCCCGAGACTGAGACATATCTTCTCTCTTCTTGCCCTTGCGATGCTTCAAGCCTCCGCGGCGACCACGGTGAGCTTTCTTCCTCTTGCCACCCTCAGGGGTACCAGACTCGGGAGGAGTCACAGACTCTTTTTCGGGAGCTGCAACGGGCTGAGCAACAACGGAAATCTTCTCATCCTCCTTTTCGACAGAACTCGCCAGTGCTTCACGGGCTAGCGTGTTGCCGGCCGCAGCCACCTCGGGCTTGGGCAGAGCATCAGGTTGAATGGGTTCGGGGAGGGGGGGGTGATCATGGATTGTAGGCTCAGGAGTAACATCAGCCGCCATATCCTCCGTATCCGAGGCAGTCTCGTAGCGCATGTTCCATTTTGTCGTCCTCGTCTTGTACCATCGACGCAGGTCCTTCTGATAGAAGAACAGAACAGAGACGATGAGAACGATGAGGACAGGATTGGAGAAGAAGTCGATGACACTGTTGGAAACGTGGTGTGGAATCGACTTGACTTTCCTCACGATCGTTGGCGTCTCGACATCCTCAGGGACTGGAGTGGGCAGCACCGAGTCGTTTTCAGGGTCCAAGACAGCATCAGACGTCTCGGCCCTCCCAGGAAGGCTGGGAGGTTGGTAGATCTTCTCCCTAGTAACACCGTCCATGTAGTGGGTGCCAACCATGGCCCTAATTCTCTGCGTCTCGTTCATCTTTTCCCATGGGGTAGCCAGCTGAAGCCAGTCTGGTGACGACGTCTTGGCCACAGGTGCATCGAGAATGAGGGGATAAGAGCGCCCTGATAGAGCGAACCAGTTGCCCGTCTCGGTCTGGTTGACAAAAATGCGCTGGCTTCTAATGCGAGCTGTGCTGTCGTCTCTGGCAGGCGGAACGGGCTGCGGCAGTACAATCAGGTCTGGGTTGATCAAGGGCTCCAGCCCAACAGGTCTGCAGACGTCGAAAACTTTGACCACCGGAGACGAAAACTGTGCCTTGCAGAAGACGGGAAGATCTCCTTTATTGGTCTTTCCGTAATCGAAGCCGTAGATCCTTCCATCATGGGTAGATGTGTGGTAGCGGGCGTCGATGGATTGATGGTGTTGGCTGAGGAGGTCGTAGTCGTTGGTGTTAGGAGTCCAGTCAAAAAACTTGAGTGTAGCAATGGGACGACCGTCTCTTCGAGCAATGCCAACCTCGTACTCGGTGCGACCAAGCGTGATTGAGCCAATGGAGCTACACTCCTCGTTGTTCTGGTCGTACAATGCGTTTGGACGCAAACAACTCTCGGCTTCATTGACGTGGGAGCCACCCGATCCAAACCACTTGAGCACGCGGCCGGTGGCAGCATCGAGTGTGATCATGGTAGTCTTCTTGGTGCCCGTGTATACGATGGGAGGGTTTTCCAGGGCAGAGGCGCCCTCGTCAACCATCTGCTTCATGGTCAGGCCTGTCGGCAGGAGCCTGGGCTCGCTAGAACCAGGGACCCAGTAGTAAATGTCTCCGTCGCGGTTGGGCTCGATGGCCCAGACGTAGTGGTCGATGAAGTTGTAGTCGTCGTCCAAGTCGGACGCGTTGAGGCGGTAGTGTTTGGTTTCAACCATTGACTGGTCAACCTCGAGACGCCAGCGTTCTGTGGCGGTGCCGCGATCGCTGGCGTAGAGGTGTCCATCGACGGTCGCCATAAGAACGAAGTCTTCTACTTCCCAGTCCTTCAGACTCCGCGCATGGTGCTGCGTAGAGATCCCGTCGCCTCCGACACGGGAAGCGATAGGTCGATGTCCAGAAGGAGGTGCTCGCACGGACTGAGCCGGAGCCAAAGTTGCGACGGCGCTCGCATCGTTAGGAATTATAATATTGTCGGGGTTGGACCGACGGTTGTGTTGTTTGTTGGGTTGGGGTTGGCTCGAGGTTACGGAGTTTCGACGTGACCTCGGAGACTCGGCAGCATTGCCGGCCATGATATTGGTAGCGGCCCAGTTGCGGGCGGCAGCGTCCGGGTGGACATCGCGAAAAGCCTCATGCTGACTGCTACCGGGAGCAGGCTGTTGTTGGCCGACGCGGCGTATTGGAGGGATGGGCTCGAGGGGTTTTCGTTGTTGTTGGGCGTCGGCCAAGGGGAGGCAGGAGATGACGAGAACGGCGAGGGCGAGGAGGTAGGTCCGCTGACGGGCAACATGCCTCCCTTCGCCTGGAGGCCGTCGCAGCATGGTCGGTGAGTTTTCGGTAAGGTAGGGGTTTACATCAACGCTTCCCGGGGATAATAGTACAGCAGGCGAGACATGGAGGCAGTTGTGGCCGCCTTCGTGGTTGTGATGGTGGAGGAGGTGGTGGCGGTTCGACGACGGGAATCGACCATGTGAATGTGGGTGGGTTGAGCTAGCGAACTAAATCGGAGCCCACGAATGCAAAGCTGGCGGATGAATGGGCCAGCTGTGGAGGTAAGATGGAGGTGATTGTGGATGATCTGAGATGCACCAAAGGAAATGTGGTGATGGCGAGAGAATGTGCAGAGGTGGAGAGAGCGGGAGAGGAGGGAAAGCAGGAAGGCAAGTGGTGGTATTTGGATGCTCTCCTCGCTACCTTTTCTTTGCCGTTCGCTTCTGCGGATACTCTGTAGGTATTAGGTACCTTGTCAGCTTCCGGTAATTCTTTTTCTATTTTTTATTTGTGTCTTTTTTTTCCAGTCTGAAGCACTGGCCCCCAAGAGGGGGCCTGCAAACCAGCTCGGCCGGCCAGCCAGCCCGGTGCCCATGCCAATGCTAGTGTGTCAGTGTCAAATGTCAATGGTGCCCGGTGTAGGTAGTGCAACACGCAACACACACACACACACATACACATACGGTACACACGCCCCCGCTAGGCGGAAGGTGGGAGAGGTAAGCCAGCGGCAGGGCTGGGATTGGGGGGGATTCTAGCGTACAGTGCAAGTTTGCGGATGAGAGAGCTTCGACGCTGTTGACGGCTTCGTCGCGCCGAGGGCGTTGGAACTACTGTGCATCGTAACACACCCCCCGGTCATACCGGGATCCATCTTCTGATGGGGGGGGTTGGGTGGAGGATAGGAGGAAACGCAGCGGGCGCAAGTATACCGTATCTTTACAGTGCGTTTGTACATTTGTATATACTATAGCTACTTGGGTACACCATCACTGTGCTGTGCCCATCCCACCATTCCCGTCAAGCGAGAGACCCCACCAGATGTCACGAAGTCAGCCACTCACAGCTCGCAGGTGTTCCCTGTTCCCCCAGTTTCAAAAGGGAGGAGAACAACTGGGATGCACATGCCATGCCATGCCATCCCGCGCCCTCCTTCCTGCCTTCTTTCTTTCTGTTTACTGCCACATCTTACTATGTAGCTTACGTACACTATCATACTGGGTACATAGGTATATACTATGTATCTGCATCACAACGGGGTAAGGTAGGAGGTAAAGTAGATAGATCCGCTAACTAACTACAGTAGTAGGTAGGTGCTGAAAAGACCCCTTGTGAACCTCAAACTGTGGCAAACTAAAAAAAAATCGCGGGGTTTGGGCAAACCCCAGCCCAGAGCAAGCAGCACCAGCTTCACCAACTACCAACTACCGCCGCCGCCATCACCACCACCACTAGCATGATCTTCCAAACCCCGTACCAGTAGTCATGGGGAAAGCGGGATTATTGGATCACATCTACCTGCTGAGGAATGTTCATGCTCACACATGGAGCGCCATACAAAATACTGGAGCGTCCTCCCCATCCCCATACTACCTGGCATACTCGGTAGCTTTCACAATTCAACGACAAATCTCCCGTACCCGGTCACAGGCGAAACATTCTCGGTCGAGATTCTCAGGGTCTTTGGGGGTTCCTCATCACACACGTTAGGGCTCCGCGACCCGAACCCTCCCCCTTACCCTTGCGCTTACGCCGCGCGCCGAGTCTGAATCGATATGCCTGGCCCGTTGCCCCGAACTGCCTAGTGCCCGGTGTCGGCATGTGATAGTGCGAGCAAGATGGCATCGACACAGTGCAATGGGGGCTTTCGCGACAGCCAAGGGTTACGGCCTGTCTGTATGTGTGGCTGGGCCTGGCATGGTTCGTTGGAGACGACCATGATCCACCAGGTCGGCCTCGATCAGGCACGGGAGGCTACGCTACGCTACACCACACAAACCCGTGGTTAGCCGTCGAACCGGAGCCTGTCCCTCCTTGGTCCAAGGAGACCGACGCATCTTTGGCCGAGTCTGCCGGTGCGGCCAACCAGTCTCCTCGTCGTCGTCGACGCCATCGCAGATCGTATGCATCCGACACGGTGTCCTCGGCTGATGGGACGCTCTTAGGCGCGAACCTTTTTGCACTAGCAGCCGCGGCCATCCGACCGTGATGCTGGCCGTTCCTGCAGCTTGGTCGTCGTCACTGGTCGGAAGAATGCGAGCTCTTGCGGGGAGACACAAGCAATCAGCAACCAGGCTCAGTACTGCGAGGAAGGCAATGTACCCTATCTTGGCCCGTCACACTGTGTCACACGTTTCTAGTCATTGCAAGATTCGCTCAGTACGGGGAGAGGAGTACGGAGTACCGGATACATATTTACGGAGTACAGTACCATATGTATGTAGTAGTGTGCGGGCTGAAGCACTCGCAGAGCAACTCGACGATCAAGCAAGCACGCAAGCAAGCAAGCAAAGATACCCTGTGCCTGGATACCCCACTGGTTGACTCGCCACCCCCTGATACTTGTTCATCGCTCTCCGAGCCCGCCCAAACTCGCCTCATCCCAGTCCAACCGCCATCGGCCTCGCACGGCAGCACTCTTGACTCTGAGGCCCGGTCAACCTTTCCGCCGGTGTTCGACCTCTCATTTCGGTCGAACACATTCGACTTGTCCGTCGACACTTCTCAGCTCCGTGGTGGCCAATGCGGTACTACCTGACTAACGTAGGTCTGCAGATCATCCAGTTCAGCCTCTGCATCTTTGCATTCCATATGGAACCTAACAAGTGACAAGACACAAAAGTTTAGACATCCTGCTCTCCCTCTTGTCTTGGCTTCCGAACCAACGTATATACAAATACCCTACTCCTCTACCGATGAACCAACGTACGGCCAAGCGATCTTTCCGCTCCCTCCCTTTGGGAACCTGCTTGTCCCACGCAGCCCCTTGCTTCGGAGCTTTTTCTCGCAAGGCATTCCTATGCCACCCGCAGTCCGAATGGCAAAGGCGAGGGGGGGGGGGGGGAGCCTCAGAGTAATTACCTACTGTTTTCACTGAGGTTCGCGGAACATCCCAGCAAACTTTGCTTCTTTCAAACTTCAGGTGCCCACGTCAAATTAAAGCACAGACGAAGTTGCAGCCCACGACTCGACATATGTACCTTTCACCCTGCAGTACTATACTACGTAGTATTGACTTGTCTCAGCGCAAACGATCGTGATTCTCGACGCAGACAGCCAGATAAGTCTGCGTCTCGCGATGTGCGCTCCAGAGGCCTTGCCCTTGTGCTAGTATCCGTCTACGAGCCACAGATTGCGAGCGTCACGGAACAAACGGTCCACAGTCCGGCGGGGGCTCAAATGCGAAATGGATCTCAGGTTCAGGCCCGTATCTGGCTCCGGTGGCGCCCATGTTCAATGTCCAACGTCCCGGCCCCAGCAGATCCTAGGATTGATACGATGCTGTCTCTGAGCTACACCCCCTTGGCCAACGACCCCCAACTCCCTTTTCCACCGGAACTGGGCGCTTCAAGCTTCGCCTGCGCAAGAAGTCTGTATTTGCGGTCTGTTACCAAGCCAAACAATCATGAGATGATGAGACGAGTTGGCGTCTCGAAATAGGCTTTGCTTCCGGCAAGGCCCGCCCTTGCGACGCTGTGCCATCTCGCTGGGCTACCGTTTCCCCATTTTAACGTTGCCGCCATCATTATATCCCCTGGCTCATCCGGAACCAATATCCGGGTCGGACCACTCCCCCCCCCCCTGGAAACTACGGTTGATGACAGGCACGGGAGGGGCTTTCCCACTCGCATCAGTCTTCGGCCGGATTCCATACTTCGTACGATGCAAGTCAGTTGTCTCTGCCGCTCTGCAGGCGCCGCCTGAGAAAGATGGAAAACGGGGGGCGAATGACAGACGGCCGGCTCCCTTGATCATCAACAATCTCGATTCAGATACCTATGAATCGGCAGCCACGTGTTGGACCGATCACCGCCACTGACAGATCCTCGGCTGTGCCATTCGGGCGATGTGCCATTTCTTATACAGGTTTGTATTCTGATTCACGTTTGGCTTTCGCAATCGGCTCCGTACGGGCGAATGCTCACGCGGCCCGCCCGGATGTGTAGCATTTTTCGAGTTTGCATCACCGTGTAAACCATGTACCAAGTATTACCAAAACCCTTGCTTGAATCATCATCTCGTTTCTATTGATTAGTGTTATTGATGGCAAACCTATGGTCCGCATTAAGACATCGCCGTATTAACCTTAATTAAGACGCGGTAGGCCAGTGCCTATACGTCAAGCATCATGAGACTCCTGGCGTGGCCGATCGCCCATCCAATATGCACATTATAGAACTGCATCAGCTCTTGTTCGCGCCTTGTCATTCTACTTTTTGGTCTTTTAAAATGGGTTCCGGGGCCTGCCCCGCGCGCGACCCGTGTCACTCTCTAGCAGATGTCGTTAAGGTTAACAGCTGGATGAGAGTTAGCAACCCCCAAGGTCAATGGCAACTAGGTCAAGACAAGCTTACCATTGGCAAATAGGCAGTAGGTATCGGCATGGTTCAAGTTTTGACTTGACTCGAGCGTCTTCATCGCATCGTAGCCGTAGACACCAAAGTCGAGTGTTCCCTTCATCTGGAGCAAGTGCGTCATTTCGTGAATGCTAAACGACTCGTCAGCTAGTCTGCCCAAGCGGAACCCTGGATTGCTAGAAGCTCCCTACGTCGTGGTGGTCTGGTCCTGCCCGTGGCACGTCGTGGTGAGACTCGGAAGCGCACTGAAGTAAAGGGGGCAGTTGACCATGTAGCTGTACGCGGGGACCGTGTAGGCCAGGACGCCAGGCGAGCACGACTTGTAGACGTCGCCGCAGTACTGCTGAGACACTCCATCTATGTTGCTCTGGCACTCTACCGCTATCTTGTTGAAGACGTCGGTGACATTGTACTTGGCTTCATCCGACGTGTCTTTGAAGTACTCGTCCATTCGCGTGTCGTTGCTGGTGGCGTTGGCGGCTTGTTGAGCGAGTGTTACGCAGTTGCTGAGCGCCAAGTTCACTGTGTCCAAATCACTGTCCTGACAGTCAGACTGCACCATGGTGCGCTTTATAGACTGGTGGAAAGCCATGCGTGTGAGCGCCGCCACCCTGGTGTCGACATCTTTAACCGTGAGCGTGTTGCTGGTGATTGGGATAACGCCGGCGATCTCGGTGGTGCCTTCCTTGGCGTACGGAATGCCGCTGTTGACCAGGAGATCGTAGACGCCGCTGTCGCCGAGGTCGTGCATCTGTCCGAAATCGAAATTGATCTCCATGGTCTGACCGTCCTCAAGGGTATGGAAGGCATCCTCCGTCATAAGGTCCTGCGGAGCAATGCGTAACCGCACGCCGTCGAAGGGCACTCGCGTATCTGCTCATGGGTCAGCGCCACTATCACGCCACTGGAAAGGCAATAGGACTCACTGTCGGAATATACAGTCACCTTTTCAACGGCGGCCTTGTCCAATACGGTGGCAAGTTTGAAGAGCTTCCAGGGTTTTGAGTCTGTATTTGTCAAAAAGATCTTGACCCCTGTGTTACTAGAGCCGCGTTTAAGCTTGATCCTGATAGGTGTCTTGGTGGTATCCAGGGGATTAGTCGTGTTCACGGATACGGTGATATTCGTGGGTGTGATGGCATTCACGGGGTTGGTGGTATTCACGGATGTAGTGGTATTCGCGGGTTTGGTGGCGTTGGCGGGGTTGGCGCTCGCAAGGGAGGCAAGTAGAATGAGACCGGTCAAGAACTTCATCTTGGCTTGCGAACCGGCTACTGTGAGATGAGTCGAAGGCAAGGAGATTGAGATATTGTTGGGCTTGCGGGCAGTGATCTGAAAAGAAAACCATTGAGGGCCTGCGATTGGACTTGTCTTTATAACGGACGAGACTCCAGCCGAAGCTAGGCTCCACGCCGTGAATTCCAATCTTCTTGGCGTAGATCCTGAGACCCGATCCGGCTGAAGAAAGAACAGAGGCACTGGGAACCAAGCCACGCGAACTAGCACCCTAGAGAAGCGGCAGCGGCAGCGGCGGCGTCGAGGTTCGGTTCGAAGAAGCCACTCGAACCAGTCCCAAGTCCAAGCTTAAACCCAAACAGCAGGAGGCGCTTCGCACCACCAAAGAGTTGAACGGAAGGCGACCATTATGATCAACGGGGGAAGTTATAGAGGTTCCGGGTGTGCGATGTCTTCAAGATGGTGGTGGGCAAGTGCAACGATAGTTAGACCACACGAGATTCGAGGGCCGGATTCCTCGAACTGGTAGGGCGCTCAGCCTTGGCTGTCTCGCGGAGCAGCTACAGATCCAGAGAAATGGAGGGCCTCTTAGTCCAAGTTACAGACAATGAATGAGGACGATCCTTCGAGCATGAATGCGAATAGCACCGTATACCGCCATAAGACGCACAGGCCTCGCTTACCGTATCGTCTGGCTGCGGTGGCCATCGGCAGTAGGCCTTCCGTCTTTCACGTTAAAGGCACTGCACTGTACCTTGGGTTCGGCGAGACACCGAGTCTAGTTTGCGGCAATAAGCACACCAAGACTGACAAGCGCAAATGCCGACGCCTGTGTCGTAATATGACTTGCTGGATGGATGCTGGTCCCGAAGACGGCCCTCTGGGCCTGGGCCCCAAGCATCACAAGTGAGCCACTCAAACGCAAACAGCTTCCAGAGTCCCGGGAATAAAGGCGGACTCTAAAGAAGACCTAGACTCGTATCCGCTTGTACCATGCTGATAAAAGTAGTCTGTGATGGTTAGTCTCTCTCCGAATAAAGACTGGGAGTGAGAGTGAGACTGGCGCAATGAGAGTTTACCCTTGGTGGATGCGAGACATGGCCTGGCTTGCGCAAGTAAGACAGACCCTCCTTGGTGTCCATACCCAAGATGGTGGGATAAACAGTATATTTGAGACTGGCTGAGATACTCGGGGTCTGGAACCGTTTCTTCATGTTTGGGGATATGAGATGACGTCGGTTGCGAGACGGATGCATCAGGAAATGCGGTCTCAGCACGGGCATCCGCTGAGCGGAGTGGAGTCCGAATCAATTGTAGTCGGCGCCGATCTTCCACACTCTTCCCCTTCCACCACCACTCAAAGGTACTACTCACGGTAGGTACATCATGAAGTGCACAGAGGTACCGGTAATGCATTGACGACGTTCCCTTTTTGGACCCTGAGCTGGGATTCTTCAGCGCACCATGTCTCGCTGTCCTAATGGTCATGTCACTATTGTGGCTTACAGTCGAGCGTCGTCTTACGCATGTGTCGCGCAGCCAATCCAAGCTAGAAACCGGGGACCAGGGAACACAGGTTGGCGCGCACAGGTTATGTTATCTCCATGCAAAGTGCGAGGTCTTCCCGCTGTTCGGCCGAGCTGTTTACAAAGTTCCTCACAAATAGACTGCAGTCAGTAGACTCTGCCAAGCACTGCAGACAGATAACCTCGAATCTTTCCGACCGCTTGGCAGCCTCCATCGGTACATTAGCTCTCTTGAATCGCGCTTCCGCCGCCGACAACTTCCGGAGGGTTCAGCTCCAAAGTCTACACTCGTAGCCTCAGTTCCGAAAGTACGGGACCATCCTCGCGTGGCTTGGGCCAAGAAAGAGAGTTCCTCTAGCCCGCGACTACTAAGACCGTTCATTCCCGGCTTGATTAGTTAGGGCCCTGCGCACAGTCTGTTCATCCATCCATACACCTTACTACATCGCACGTCGGTATATCCTCGCGAAATATGGGCAGCAGGACAGTTCTTTTTGTAACGTGAGTGATAAGGACGCACTAATTAGGCTGACGTCATTGATGCCACTTGCCATTTTAGGAAGCTGTTCCGTCCGGCGCACTTGCTGTCTGCTGACTTGTCGGACCTGGCCAGCGTCTCGACGACTTTCCCCTTCTCACAAACACTTCAAACCGGCCTCCATAGATCCTCATTCCTGGACTGTCTTTTGTGCCCTCCCATGAGACGTCTGCAGACCCTTAATCCTTTCCGCCCCCTCGTCTTCGTCCTTGTCATTATCCTGATCCTTGCGGCGAGGAATCGCAACGGCGCTTCCCGAGATACCATGACCGCACAAGAGAGCCAGTCCACAGGCGCCGCCCTGGCCAATCTCGACGTCCGCATCCGTCAGACGTCTTCATCCCCCCCGACGTTAGCGTTCTCGGTGACGAACAATCACGATACCCCGCTCACCATTCTCCGCTGGAATACCCCTCTCGACCCGCTCGCTATCCGGCTTGGACTCGTCTCCATCACGCCAGAGGGCAAGAGTGAGCCGATAGAGCTACCCACCATCATGCTGCGACGGGTCATGCCGCCGCCACAGGACGCTCTCGTCACACTTCAGCCGGGCGAGCGCAGGGAGGAGGAGGTCGTCTTGAAGGATCCCATCGTGCCGCTCGACCAACTCGGCAAGACGGCACGTGTGGCGATCAAAGGCAAGTGGGGGACTGTGTGGCCCACGACGGCAGACAAGCTGAGCAAGGAGAATATTGAGAAGTTGCAGTTCGGTGACGGGGTTCTAACGGGTGAGTTCGATAGCGAGGCGGTTGATGTTGTTATTGGATGAACTGGGGAGGAAACCACACAAACGACTTGCCATCTCGTTGCCTCGTCACGAAAAGATGCACATGTTCATCAATTCAATGCTCTGCTATTCCTGCCAATTGCCTCCAGCGGCCTCAGGGCACGAAGTCTGTCTGTACCTACCAATCAGATGCGCGTGACTTGCCCGGAAAACGCGTTTCGAAACATGACCAAGGCGTGGCCTTCGTGGAACCCGACCAGCCAGCGGAGGAATGAGATACCAACTGTAATTTTTCTGGAACGGGTCTCGGAGGATAAAAACAACAATAAGCGCGTGTCTTGGACGAATGCGTTGCTCTCCAAGGTCCATGGGCAGTCCAGACTCTCTCGATTCGTCTCTTTGTTCCTATTAGGCATCCATGAATTTGTAGGGGTCTCAACGAAGCCTCGTCGAATGCGAATGGGAATCAAAACAAACCGGCCGCTGGGAGTACCGGAATGCGCTGCGTCGCCAACGCCGAAATGTCTTGAATGATACTTGCCTAGAGTCATGGCGTTCGGCCAGGTGGGAGCATCGCATCGTTAACCAACATCAATGTACCAACCAGCAACTAACCACATGTGCAAAAACAACAGAACCCAATTCAACCATTTCCGATGGCCCAGCTACACTAGTTCTCAAAATCAGTCCCAGTCACGCGAATAATACTCGTAGCAACACAGCCGCCACCAACGCCGCCTGCACGCCATCCCCTCGCCCACGACATTTCCAAGCGACCAATACCCAAAGACATGTGGCCTCCTCGCCACGTTGCCCCCCCAGCTCACGGCTATGCAGAATCGGCCCTTTCCTCGTGCAGGCCACGTTGGCACCGCGCGAGGAGCGCCCCGCTCGAACAGCGCCTTGTTTTTGGCTCGCCGTGAGGCCGAAGAGTATGATGAGCCCATCCCCGCATGCAGGATCCCGTCAAGCCTTCGGCCTTGGGTTGAGAGTCTAGCTCGGCCCCAAAGTCCAAGTGTTTGGGCATGGACAGACGTTTGAGAAGTCGAGAGCTCTCCCGAGGTGCCATGTTCCAGTGTTCTTTCCCCAAAGCACGTGCGGCCGCCGGACCGCATGAGAAGTTCCATGCCCTGAACCATCGTGAAATCCGCATTCATTCATTCCTCACGCGCTTCCCACGTTCACGGTAACGCTCGAGGAAGCAGAAAGACCCCGAGAATCGTTGAAAACGGTAAAGGAACCCCCTTATTGGGCCCATACCCTCAACCGCCGCGGCTGAGACATCTCGAAGACCGCGGTCGAGAACTGCTACGGCGAAGTGTCTCTTGGTTAATTGAACTCTCGCGTGGTGATTACGGAGTTTATCAAGTCCGGACTCAGCCATGAAGGAGGCTCATGGACAATTCCAGGCGGTTTACATGGGTCCTGTCGCTTACTCTGCGTCGATTCCCGGCGTCTGGCAAGCATCGTGGGACCCCATTTGGGTCACCTGTTGAGCTCCCACCAGCCTGAGCTGATGTAAATCATCCCTACACAGCACAATACGACTGCTTCCGCTGCTATGGCCATTGCGACCTTAGACCTCAGTGTGGCAGGCTACAAACAAATGGCATAAAAAGGGAGGGGAGGGTTATCAAGGGATAGGAAGCGAGCAACATAAAAACCGGCAATCCATCCTAGACGTCGCCGTTTTGTTCAGGCACCAGCGTGATGTACCGCCCTTCCTCACCTCCGGGAGCCGCTTTTGCTCTTTTTTTTTTCGGAATCCCAAGCCACCCGGGAGCGGGGGCATTGTAGGCCGGGGAATTGCAGCGGGAAGCGGCCGAAGTCTTCTCGGATTTCACGGGCCAAGCCACCGACACTAGTTGTCTACCTTCCTGTACCGGCCCGCTTAACCTGCCCCGTTTGTTCCGCGCGTTTCTGATGATCAGACGACGGGCCATTGGTCCGTCAAGGTCGCGTGGGCACCCCGCACTCTACCCATCCTAACTAACTCTGCATGATGCGGATAAATTGGATTGATCTTGCGATTCTACGGCCCGCGCGCCGCCGCCGCCTCCTCCATTTCGTGGATTTCTGTTCTGGACCCAGAGGGCTCGCATGGATCACTGTAACAGCGGATGAATGCGCCTCGGTCGATGCATCGTGACTTCGCACACAGCATACCACTTTGGTGATATCTCACATCAGCATTTGGTAAATAAACATGTTTGTAACCGGATTGCTCGGAAGCTACCCCTCCTTAAGGTTTCTCTTCTTGTGTCTATGGGTGTTCTACCCCTCTTGGTACTGGTATAGAATACTAACGCCTTGACAGTGCTCAAACCAACGCTCCCAACCGTTTTCAGGTCATGTTGACTGGACGATAGTGTCATGTAGCTATCTCGACGTTACCACGACGCTCGAAGACAGCGCATCGACAAGACAACCACCACCAGGCCAAAGAACCGGAGGATTCGGCAACTGTATTTGCCCGAATCTTGCACCTCTACACGCAAAAAAAAAGACCGTCTCGGATCGGCTCCGGAAACAACACGACCCTCATTTCGTTTCCCTCTTCTCGGTTTCGCAGTTTAGGACACCTCGCCCTTGATGGGAGGAGTGCCGAGACCGTTGTGGTTGCGGAAGAACAAGACGCCCTTACCCTCGCCCTCGGCACCGGCGCTGGGCTCGACCCACTGGCACATACGCGCAGACTTGTACAAAGCCTTGATGAAACCAACCGGGCCGTCCTGGACATCGGCACGGTAGTGCTTGCCCATGATAGGCTTGATGGCCTCGGATGCCTCGTCGGCATTGTAGAAGGGAATGGTGCTGATGTAGTGGTGGAGGACGTGAGTCTCAACGATGCCATGCAGGAGGTGGCGTCCGATGAAGCCCATTTCACGGTCAATTGTAGCGGCAGCCCCGCGGACGAAGTTCCACTGGTCGGCAGTGTAGTGAGGCAGAGTAGGGTCAGTGTGCTGGAGGAAAGTGATCGCAACTGTAAGAGGTTAGTACATGCCATTTGCACCGAGTTTCTTCTCATGAACTTACCGAGCCAGTGGTTGACCCAGAGGTAAGGGATAAAGTACCAGACCAGAAGGTTGGACCAGCCGAACTTGTTACCGAGGAGGACGAGGACAGTCGTGGTGATGCCGATACCAATATCAGACAGGATGATAAGCTTGGCGTCCTTGGCCTCGAATAGGGGGCTGTTGGGGTCGAAGTGGTTGACACCACCGCCCAAGCCGTTGTGCTTGCCCTTGCCACGGCCCTCACGCTGGCGCTCGTGGAAGTCGTGGCCGGTGACGTTGGTCATGAGGTAGTTGGGCCAGCCAACCAGCTGTTGAGCAATGAGCATCAGCAAGGTGACGATGGGCGTCTCCTCGGTCAGCTCGCCGACCTCGTGGGCCAAGCGGCCGGCGCGGGTGGCTTGCTGCTCGCGAGTGCGGGGGACGAAGACCATGTCGCGCTCCATGTGGCCAGTGGCCTTGTGGTGCTTGCTGTGGGAGATTTGCCAGCTGAAGTACGGGACCAGGAGGGCCGAGTGAAGCACCCAGCCGACGGCATGGTTCAGCGTCTTGGAGGGCGAAAAGGCCTGGTGACCGCACTCGTGGGCGATGACCCAAAGACCGGTGCCAAAGAGACCCTGGAGGACGGTGTAAAGGCCCCAGAGACCAGCACGGACAGCCTTGGAAGGCACATACTCGGGGGTGACAAAGTTGTACCAGATGGCGAAGGTGGTGGCCAGGCAGAGAATGTCCCGAGCGATGTAGCCGAATCCCCTCAGAGCGGAACGCTCGAAGCAATGCTTGGGGATGGCGTTGTAAATGTCCTTGATGGTGAAGTCAGGAGGGGTGAACTCGTTGCCGTACGTGTCGTACAGCTTGCCGTAGTTGGCCATCTTGGGAGCGGCACCCTCAGAGGCCATGGAGGACAGGGAGGTTGACGAAGCAGAGGGGCGAGGAGAGTCCATAGGCGAGGCAACGGCAGTCGAGGGCATCGAGGCGTCGGTCTCAGCGGTTGTGGAGGTAACGGTGCGGCGCAGGACGGGGTTCTTAGCCGCCGGCATCGACGTGGTGGAAGCCATGGCTGATGTGTGTTTCGCCTTGGTGAGAGAAGGTGAAGGTGAGTTCGTTGTGGACAGTTATAGCCTCGGTGTTGGTAAACGACACTCGGAGGGACAACGGACAAGTTCCAATGACAGCCCTTGTGGGAATACAGAAAGGGATACCAATTGGGTCGCGGGGAAGGCAGAACGAGAACGGGGAGAAGGAGAAGGGGAGGGGGACTAATAAATGAAGCACAGGGAAAAAGGGGACGAGGGTCGGAATCGGGTCGTGGCGAAGGCGAAAAGACAAAAATGCCTACTAGGTTGTTACCAGAAAACGATGGGCCCGAACGGGACCCGTTGTCAACTCTGCACTGAGACGACCAAGCTGGCAGTGCTTTACCCGTACAGCTAAGCTACCTAGTACATGGCATGTGGCTGGTCAGGTACCGTAACGGATGTTCAGTGGTGTGAAGCAATCCCTGTGACAAGTGGTGTGTAGGTAAAGTCAGGTATGGTGGTTGGTATCCTATGCGGTGAATATGTGGTGCGGGTACTTGGTGCTTGGTGGTTGATGGAACTGTGGTGTTCCTCGGTTCCACGTCTCCGTTTTTGTTGGGGACGAACTGGACGACGACTGTTGCTTGTGCCTTTCTGGTCGCGCGGGGGGTGTCTTTTTTCTTTTTTGCAAGTCAGCGTGCAACGGGAGGGAAAAGAATAGGCTAGACCAGGGACGGGAGGGATAAAGTGCGTGACAGGGGGTGTGTGTAGGCGAAAAAATGTCACTTTGCTTTGCTGTTGGATTTTTCCTGATGGGCCTCGCAGTTGATTGAGTTACCCACCGGGAAGGCGGTGTGAGGAGGCGAGGTACAAGAATGCAATGTCTGGCTTCGCAATGTATCATTTTCTCCTTATCCCCCCCCCTTCCTAATACCATGGAAGGGACAACCCGCGCTGGAAGCCGGACGTTGGATCTTGAGCTCGGCCTTGTGTTGCAAGTCAGGTGAACCCAGACGACGGCTTTGATAGAGCCAACACCTAAACTACATAATCCAATATGTGACCACTGCCATCATCCTCGGCCCGTTCTGATAACGTTTCGGGCAGGCTTTCCTTTCGGCGATTGGCTATCCTGGCAAAGTGAATTACAACCAAGTGTTCCTACCCTGCACATCTTCACAAGGAAAAGTAAATCAACAAAAAAGGGACGACAACCTGGCCTACCGAGAATGGATAGAGTTTTGGGCTTGGGTAGCGTATGATCTTTTTATTTTTATCTCGCTTTTGTTGGTTCTGGAGAAGGCGGTATTAGGTATAGCGAAGAAAGATCGGCTGAAAAGGGATTTTTGGGACGAGGCCGGCGGTCTAAAGGGTCATGGAACAGTACGTATCGGATTCCAGCATAAGGTAGGCAGGCAAGCAGGCACCTAGGCAAGTACCGTAGGGTAGTAGTGCACCTGTCATGTAAGGCGAGGAAGGAGGTCGCTGGGAAGTTTTCCATGTATAGATACATGGCTAAAAGAGCCTACTTCAGCTTTGGCATCCGTCTCTGCCTATGCCACTGCCTCTTGCCTCTGTTTGAGGTACCTGCACATGCACACTTACCCTGCACTTTCCATCCGCCTGGTTTCCCTAGGACTTGGACTTGGGCTCGGCCTCAGGCTCGTTGGTTCTTCTCTCGCTTTGCATGACTGCACAGACACGGGCAAAGGTCTTGCTTTCCTTCCTTGAAAGATCCGACTGTAAGGCCTGGCAAGCCTGGGCCGCTCTTGGGATATCCGAATCCCCAGGCCGGCTTCACGAATGGAGAGGGTCTGATCAGTCTGGATCTTCGTTGGGTCCCCGCTGTGGCCAATGTTGGCATTCAAGGCCAGGTTCCAGGACAAGAAGCCCCTAGGTACCGTAGTGTACAGTAGTGGGAGGCAAATCAACACCGGCGTGCCAGGTCAAGATGGTGGGAAAAGGAAGGAGCAGGAGGTAGGTGGGGAGGGGCGCAAAATTGTCCAGCAGAGCAGGAACCTCTTGCTGGCTCTTGCTCCCTTCCTGACAAGTAATGTACTGTACTGTACTGTACTGTACAGATAGACGTACCTTCCTGTGGGCTTTGCTCGCCTCGTGGGCATCCGAGGTTGAGATACCGAGACCCTCCCGGGTTGCATTCTTCGAGTCGCTCGCCCCGTAGAGCGCACCTTCTCAGTGCGTCCTTTGCCTCCCGCCAACGACACAGGCCACCTCTGGGTAAATGTTTGCAACTCGCCCCGCCTTTGCATTCGTACAGGTAGTCTGCCGCCGGGGTCGAACTCGTCAAGCCCCTCTGAAGACTCGGCAGCTCTGGTGGCCCGCCGGTGGCATCGTCTGATTCGCACATTACCAACCCTTTTCGGGCTTCGTTGGCAAACTTTCCAACTCTTGCCCTGGAAGGGCCTTCGAGCCTGAGATAGCACTTCTGCCGCGACCTGAATGGGGCATATCTTGCGTAAGGAAATGATATGCGTAGCAACGTCAGCCTGTCAGTGTGTCAGACAGACAGACAGACTTGGGGCCTGCGCACCGTCCAAGACATTGTCGTCAAAGTCCAAGTTGATTCGCCATCTTGCCTGCACGAGGCGTTTTGCCGCTCCCGTGGTCGCTGCCGTGTCACGCCTGCGGCTGCTGACGTCCTGTAGCTGTCCTGTAGCAGAGACAGATGATCCAGGCCGTCGATTGGTCGCGTTTTGGGCAACGGCTAGTCACCCGTCCGCCCCCTCCCCCCGGGGGCAGGCGTCCAAGGCGTGGCTGGCACTTAGCGGCGTTCGTCCGTGTGCATGTGAAGATGGCGCTTGTTCGGGGCGAGATTCAGATCGGACGCGGTGCGGTTGAGTAGTTGAGGGCGAGTCAGACCGACATCTGATACTTCTACAACCACGAATCACCGAGTAGGTATAGTAGTTGTCAGTCAATCACTGCCTAGGCAGCTAGCTTGTGCTCCCACTGTGACAGCGCAGTTCTCGTCGTTCCGCCGATTTCCTCAGAGCGCTTGGCGACCGGCAACGCCGCCATCAGGAGACATCAGTCGATAATGGTATGTCTCTCAGTATGTGTATCCGTATACGGTGAAGAATACGCCTATGCTGCACCCGAACAGGGAGGAAGCATTGGGTTTTCCATTGAATTCACAGGATTCAGGAGCCATTGGGGGGATAGGTAGGTAGATGGATCCAGCAACATATAGGAGCGACTACACGTACCTGGATTCCCCACGCTCGCCAGAAGGGTCCTGCAGGGGGTGAAGGAGGAAAACCAAAGTACGTACCGAAATCCCACGAACAGAGCTATAGAGGCCTCACAATTGGACGGAGAAGTCTCCGTCCCACTTGTACCCGACCAATCGGGAGCAGAGCATACCGTCGACACGGTTAGCCGAGTAAGGGGGTTGGATCTTAATTGGCGCCCCGTAGTCCGACGACGACGACGACAACGACGTCGCCAAACAGTCAAAAAGAGATGCACCTGCCCTTCAGCAGCACGGCTCTTGAATCGCATTATGTTCAAGCGTCCCCCATCCTGATGCCACCGCTTGTGGGAGGCGGCAGTGGTGGACCGACTCGGGCAAAACCGCAAGACACTGGATGAAACGGCTACGGCAAAGAGCCTGTGTTGAGTCGCGCGCAAAGTCCCTGAAACAAGATGAGGTGGGCACGCCGTGTTTTCTGGAAGCATTGGTGGCATTCCAAGGTACCGGTTTTTCTGTTGCAACGCGGTGATCGTTTACGCTCCCTTATCCCCCCCCTTCTCTTTCACACATACCTACGGATACACTCTCTCTTGTTCTGCTGCTTGAAATTTTCTGTTGGGGTGAAAGATTTGTTGAGATGGTTGCTGGACAGGGCAGGCCTTGTCGCGACATCAGAGCTTCATTGGTACGTACTACACCCCATCCCACCCCACCTGCCCACTCAGATGGATGCAAAGGCCTGGTCTGTGCCACCGCTTGATTGATGCTGTTCCCGCCGCCAGGGATACGTACCACGGGAAGCGCACGAGATGGACGTAGGTACCGTACTTTACCTAAAATAACCTGGTTCTCTCTCTCTCTCTCTCTCTCTCTCTCTCTCTCTTATGCTGAAATGTTTCGTGGGTTGGGAAAACAACGCTTAATACCGGAGGCCTTTGAGATCTTCGACGTCCAATCAAACCACTATGGAGTTTACGGGCAAGCTCTTTTTGTTGGCAAATCCACTTCTGCCTGCTTACACCTAACTTGTAAATATCACATGGTATTTTCGGGAGAGGAGGGAGGGTTTTCATGCCTCCAACGCGCAAATCAACCGTCATAGTAAAGCGAACTCGGCATGGCAGACATGGGACGACGACGTGTTCGTGGAAGGCTGGACGCCAGAGCCGGCAGCCTTCTTCATCATCCTCATCCTCATCATCATCTTGGTAATCCTTCACATCGTCTCCACCCCCGCCATGCCGTCGTCTGGCCCGCTGTTCATCCTACTGCTCTCGAAGCATGTTCTTAGGGACAAAAGGAATAATCTCTCACATGTGATTCGGGTGTATTCACTAAAGGGGACGAGGGGCCATCGTGAGAGGCTGCTGTCTCAAAGCCGCAACGCCTCCGTCCGTCCACCCCTTGCTAGCACCGACACTGCTTGGCTTGTCTAAGCAAATAGGGAACAGGTAGCATTGGTGCCTTGCTAACACCTCCCTGTCTCGGGCAAGTTTCCTGCGAGTCAACGCACCAAACAGGACTCGGTTTTGTAAATCACCAGACCAGCGGCTGAAGACGGAACCCAATCCTCCGCCAAGCATTTGCATCGAGGGGTTACTGGCTAGCCGACCTACGCCTCCCCAAGGAGGATGGGGAGGAGGGGGAGTGCTTGAGTTGGGCTGGGTGGTGGTAGCACCGATTATGCGCTGCTAGCCCGCGGCTTGCCTACGCCTTGTAGGGCTTTCAGTAGACGAGGACCAGGACAATGTGTGACCGTCACGCGGTGTCGAACAAGAACGGCATGAGGCTGGAGAGCCTAGCAGTTGTCAACACGTGCAACAGGAGATGATGACGAATGTAACTGTCATGGTGTCACTAGAACAGAGAAGTGTTGGTGTCCAGACAGAAACGCACAAATCTCTTCCAGCCGCCGCGCGGAAGGCAAAGGCGGGAGATTCCATCAGCTCTTGGATGGGAGATCCTACCCAAAGACGGTTGGCTTTGCCCCGAGTTGCCACTGCCAGAATCGTGATCTTGCACTCGACTCTGATACGCCTGCCTCCCTTGCCCCCAAGTCACCGCCGGCAAACATAGCAACCACCCACGAACGGTTCCAGGTTTCCCGTCCGCCAACTGCGCATGCGCCAGATGTTAGCTTTGGATAAGACGGCCAAGTGGCTTACTGGTATGTCGAATATGTGTGGCCACTGTTGTCCTCGGCACGTGCATTCGAGCTCGCGTTGTTTAGCTAGTGGCCGGACCTTCGAGGACTACTCCGCTTGGGAGCTATCAAAGCTACGACCGCGGTTTCCGCTGGCATCTCTCATTCTCTCTCTTCTCGAGTCTCAACAGCGTTCACAACACAGAGATCACCGTGCCTGCGTACGGAAACGCAAGTGTTTGTGGCGCGCCCCGACCTCGTATCGACGCCGCAAACTTGTAGATTCCTACGGTAGCGTCCCAAGTCCGCCCTTGAAAGGAAAGATGTTGTGAGAATCAACCCGCCTCGTCGTTCCTAGCGTGGGGCAACAAGGCGAGCAGTGTCACCCCTCCCCGCCACAAATGTTAGCCCAACTTTGGCTACAGTCCTCGACAAACTGTCACTGCATGCAATGTCCACCTTGTTCGCCGCAACTGAGACACCCAACAGCCCGACCCCGCGTCTCACCAAAAGTCTTTCCTCATACCCGCCAGACACGTCAGTAGGGCAGCTGGTACGTCCCGCGTTGTCTCTCCACTCGACCGATCGGTATTAAGGTCGGGCAGCGGGCCGAGAACAGACCGGCGCGGGAGGCGCGTTACACGGTAACAATACCCAGAGAGGATATACAGGGAGAGGGGAGGGGGCACCATCAGCCGGTCCAAGTCCTTGACACCATTTTGTCGCTGACGGGACAGAAGTTCCCGCTGTCTGTGTGTTGTGTAACCTATCCGGGCCGACGGCCGCCAGTGCGCCATCCCAAGTCTGCTTTGCTCACAATCTGAAGTGCTTCACATCTAACCATGACGTGTCTTGGGGGGGAGGGGGGGGGGGGGGGGGGGGGACGAATAAAGCCGAACGTGTGTATGTGAAGGCGTGGCGGCCGTTTTCGTGAACAAGATAGCATGGAAGAGCACTCATACTGGAAGCAAAGTGGGCATAGATCACGTCTTTGGGCCGCTTCAAGAAGCGAGATGGATGCACAGGAATGCAACCATTATTCATGTCGTAGGCTATCCTTACGGCAATCGACAAACCAAGTCATGCCGAGGTAGCCTAGCAGTCGTTACCGCCAACGCCAGTACCATGCCAATGCGAACATCAAGACAACATCTATCCTCTCACTTTTGGAGAGGAGGTCCGGCAGAAAATGGGGTATATCAAGCCACCGAAAACCCAAGCTCCTCCCTCGCATCATCCACGACCCGCCCCCATTCCAGCAGCAGCCGGAACATGTACACCCTCATATCCTCTCTCCTCAGCGCTTTCGCCGCCCACGCCCGCCCCTCCTCCGCAATCTCCTGCGCCCTTTGCCTCCCCTCGTCATCGGTTCCAAAGTACCGTAGAAGGCCCCTGAGCTCGTGCAGCCGCACGTCGACGGGGACGTAGTGCCGCCACGCGTGTACCCGCTCCTCGAACCACGTCCGGAACAGCCCGGCGCGGTAGACGAGGCTGCGGCTCCGCAGGAAGGGGATGAAGCGCCCGCTGAACCCGGCGCCGTCGAGGTCCATCAGGTGCGCGTGCTTCCAGTGCTCGGCGAAGGCGACCGTGTCCTTGGGGGACGCGTGCGCGCCGACGCCCCAGAAGGTGTCTCGTTGGCTTTGGCAGTCGTCACTGTGGCATTTTGCAAAGTCGCCCACGAAGCCCACATCAAAATCGACCTCGTCTCCAGGGGTCCGAAAGGCCGGTTGCCCGTCCTGTCGGAACTTGGAGACGCTCTGGATCGCGTTCGCAACCTGGACGAACCGTGCTCTGAGGAACCCCTGCCACGCGCCCCTTGCCGCGTACCCGTCCGACGACGACCCCCTCCAGAACATTGTTCTCTTCTTCCACTCCCACTCGACGTCCTCACCCTGGTTGTACGGCGCCTTATCGTCGTAGTTCCAGGGCGACGGAATAATAATATCCTGGAAGGCGGACGCCCTGCTCTGGCTGAACACGGGAAACGGCTCCTTGGTGAGGATGGCCGGCGCGGGAGACATCAGGAATCCGTGCAGGTATGCCAAGTCTGGCTGGTGGCAGAGGTCTGTGGCCGCGGTCCAGTTGGAGACCACGGGATTCTCCAGACCCTCGAACACGCGGATTCCGTGCGGCACGAGACATTCTTCGCATGCTTCTTTACGGCTCCACCAACGTGCGTTCCGGGCAGGAGAGTCGGGCGGGCAGGAGGGGGCGATGAAGTCGTAATAGATCTGGTCTCGGATACGGTCTTGGAAGTGCGGAGACCGCTCACGTGGCGATCCGGTGGAGTCGTCGTCGTCGTCGCTCCAGACCGGCGACTTCGAGCTGTCAAACGGCTTGGGGTTGTTCTGTTGCAGTAGCCTCGTTCTAGCCTTGGCGGCTGTGGTTTGCAGTTGCTGCATCTTCTCGAAGGGGATGGTCAGGCGAGGCTCATCGTTTAGGTTGATGGCGAAATCCATGTCGGGCAAGTGCTCGGCAAAGTCGCTAATCATGTCCTGCATCGAGCGCATCATCCACATATGCGTTCCCGGTGCCCCGGGCGCAACCTCAACCTTACCACCGCGGATCCGGATACCTCCCATACCGAGCCACGGTATCTTCAGCATATGCTTCGTCCGCTGCCGTAGGACGTCCGGCGCGACGCCCCAGAAAGGTAACATGTCATCGTTGATTTGCGTGAAATCGTCCATGATGGGCGAGCCGCTGGCCACCGCATACTCGAACCACTTGTCGAAGTTGGGGGGCGGAGCAAGACCGTAGCGGCGACGGTACTCACCCACAGCATCCTCGATAGTCCTGCTCTGGTTTGCTCCGGCAACCCAAGCGTCAGACTCGGCGCTGGCGACGGACAGCAGGTCCCGGAAGGAGAGAACGTCGGATGAGGCCAGGTCCGGGTAGAAGATGAGATAAGTGCCGCATAGGAAGCCGACGAGAACGACGTACCACCCCGTAATGAATCGCGTCAGGCGTGGATCCCCCGACGGTGCGCCGGTGAGGTCCGTTTCATGGCGCAACAATAGACCAACGCCGGCTATTGTAAGACCACCTGCAATCATGTAGGGTAAGGAGTCGTCCGCCGGCGCGGCAATCTGCAGCATGCGGAAGAGCTGATGAGTGTATACCCCCGAGGCCGTGACGATCATCGCCAGCGTGCTGGGGTGTATGTCGCTCATGGCATATAACGCCGAGATGATGGCGAGCGAGGCCACAGTGCTGTCCACCAAGAGATCTCGGACGGCGACATGATGCAGTTGGAAAGCCCATCGAACATTCCGGGGGTGGTGAAGCGAGAAAGTCGCAAATACAGCCAACACGGCCGCAGATCCCAGGAAGATACGTGATGCGAAAGCCCAAGCCTGGGGCGCGTCGTCCATCGTATCTTGACGCCATCTGGAAAGGCAGATTACTAGTAGCGCATCCAGAAGGACGGTCAGTGCCTGTGCGAGTGGGATCTGCCTTTCCCACCGGAGGAAACCAGCTGGGCAGACTGCGCCGGCGGGTTGTGTCGAGAATGCGACAGTGGCCCTGGCGGCGCAGGCCCAAACGATGGCGAGGACGACATAGCGTGCGGTGCCTGCTTTAAAGCGGCATCGGGATCGTGGTTGCTCGCGGTTGTGTCGCTGTAGCTGAATCGCAGTAGGGGTTGCCGCTGTGCATATAGTGATCAGGGCTGGCAAGAACGTCTGCATACAATGTATAATGTCAGCCTACCAGAGATCAACGTTTCTAGGCCATGCAGGATTCTCGTGTACGCACCTCGAAACTCTCCCACGAGCAGTGGATCGCGCGAATCGTGAGCCAGAAAAGGAGCGAGCGCAGGACGATGGCGCTTCCTAGAAGGAAAGAGGGCGAAGACAGAAAACGACGGACTCTCGCAGCATCAACACCCACTCGGAGACGTCTTGGCACATCATTTTGAGAGGTCGAAAGGGTTGCGAGTTGGTATCCCCGGCTGTCGTGGGCTGAGCTGTTCCATGGTGACGGCTGCCCGCCAATAATTGCGATGAGGGCACCGGACTCGAGGAGAGTCAGGAGGGAGAAGTGTATGGGCCTCTCAAAGGCCGCGCTGCTGTTGAACCGCCAGGATATCCAGGCGGTGCAGGCAAGAAGCAGGAAGCTGTGAGCGACTCGGCAGTCAGCAAGGACTGTAGCACAGCAGCTAGGTTCTGTCCGGCATGATCAGGGGCTGATCTAGAGGGACTCGGTATAATCGACTTGACAAGGCCAAAAGTCAAGCCATTGGGATGCTGTCCGAGTTTGCATAGAAGAAGCAAGGAACGCGGGCGTTTACTCACCATGCCGCTAAGATGCCGTGTTTCTCCAGCGGGGCCGCCATCGGTCTCGACAACTCTTGTGGACAGGCTTGGCACGCGGAGACGGAGGGACGGATGCGAAACAGCCAAACGAAACGCAACCAAGATCTGCCGGTAGGTAGATCGAGGAAAGCAAAGCAAAGAAAAACAGAGTAGAAGGCAACCGAGGAAAAACAAGGGCGTCACAAGACTATCGCATCCACTAGACCATGATATAGCCGCTTCTCCTCACCTTCCATTGGAAAAGTCAGACGGCCGAACGGCAGGGGAGCAAGGCAGCAGGACAGACCGGTAGATAGTTTGGAGAGGTACGATAAGAAGTCCGAGCTAAGCAAACAAAAGTAAGACGTAAGACGAGGGGGATGGGTGGACTGAGGAGGACATGGAGGCCAAGAATAATAGCTTGACGGCTGCTACTGCTAGCGTACGCCCCATCCATATGATGTTAGTTGTTGGTGCAGCAGCGGACCTTTTCCTTGGTACCAGTCAAACCCCAGTAAACAAGCACATGCGACCAGCAAGCCCCCCAGTGATGATGGCACATTTAGAGAAAGCAAGCCGCGGTTGCGGGTTGTGCCTCTCCCTCTCTCGACCTAGGTACCTAGTAGTATGTATGACTGACTGGATAAGGTGAGGGACAAATTAATAATGATGTAGGGAGCGTAGCATTCTACCGTCATCGCGCCGTCCTGCCGCTCCACAGATATTCGTTAGTTGCCTGGTCCTTGCTTCGTTCGCACTACGAAGTATGTACGGATATGTAGAAGGGATCTATCTGTACAAGACAATAGACAAGACAGGCCGGGTTGTAAAAATTCTCGGAAACATGGCGCGGAATGCTTGTCAAACACCGGGATCGATACGGCTTGCTGCCTGCCCTCGGGTTGCCGAGGGCAGTTTGCTGAACCCGACAAGAGAAGAGAAGAACAACACGGACACAGGATAAAAGAAAAGAGGGACGAAAAAGACGACTGTCGTCATGTGCCAACTTTTGCGGGCTGTGGAGCCCAGGCCCGCCCCTCTTGGTGCTCCAAGGGCGTGAAAATACGGGCATCAACCACACTTGTGAAAAGGGGAGATGAGCTTCGAGTGTGTGTATCTACACTAGTTATGTTGGTGCCCGGAATTAGTGGCGGCTGTGTTTACATGGGTAAAATAAAAATAAGAAAAGTAGCGTCCATAGCACAAATGCGACAAACGCCTCACTCATGGACGATGGATGCTTACCGCTCTGGAACGATCCCCGTCCATCCAGACATTTCGATGTGCAAACCACGGTAAACCTAGTCTATTTGGAGTGGGCTTATCATTGAAAAGAAAACAAAAATAATGCCGGCATAAAGACGAGACGAGGAGATGATGTTGAGATGAAGGCCGTTTAATGTGAGCGTCCGAAGTCGAGGTTTTGCGCGTTCTGTGGCGTGGCACAGACGGACAGGGGCACTCGCGGCCAGCCACATTTAAAGTTGACTTTACCGTTTGCAGTGTGGAGAAGGCGTTAGTTAAAGCGCGCCGCTGTTTCGCGTCTATTTATGCGCCCTAGGGGGAGAGGGAGGTTAATTAGTCCTCGCCGTCATCGGCCATATCCCTCGGCTCACCTCGCCTGCTCCTCTGTTGGATAAGTCAGCTCTCTCCGCATGACTGTTTTGATAGGGCGAATGGCCTCACATCGCCTCGGCTTGGGCTCTCCGCGTCGGCAAGTTATCCGCCCAACAGGCACCAAACGCCACGAGCAACCAGAAAGAATCCGACGAGACCTGCCTCGACAATCAAATCATCCAAGCCAACAGCAGTCGTTGGGAAAACTCCCCAATCTGTCAGACGTGTGCGGAGCGATGCGATGCGTTGCGGGACACACTCTCTCATGACACTGCCATTGATTCATCCAGCCCAAGATTGGTCCCCTTTTCTATGGTATTGACTTTTTTGCCTTTCACTTTTCTTCGCCAACATAAGAATACGACTTTTCCCCCCTCTACTTGACTTCCTAATCCTGTCCGGGAACCCTTCCTGTGCTGCTGTCATCGCTGTGTCTTGAATTAAGCACGCTCCCGTCTTCTGGGGGCCGCGCGAATAATGTCGTCTACACGGAGAAGAAGCTGCTCAAAGTTAGTTATCTGTCCCACATGGCGACGCCGATAGGCATGTTGGAGTCTGAACGTACCTCTGCTGCCTCACTGGCAGACGAGACAACCGCTCTCTTCAACTTGTAGCTCTCCACGACGCCCAGATCACGCATGTCGGTGATGCCGCCACCAGGCGTCAGGAGGTCCAACCCATAGTTCGTCATGCCGTCGTAAATGGCCTTCCTCAGACGTGCGACAAGCTCACCCGAGTCAAGACCGGCGTTGTCGGCGAGGATCGTGGGCAGCTGGCGCAGCGCAACCGCAAAGCTGCTGACGGCCATCTGCTTCTTGCCCTCAACGCGAGTGGCAGCACCCTCGACGGCCTTGGCCATGACCATCTCAGCACATCCGCCACCCAGGGTCGTCCACGGCTCCTTCACCGTCTGTGAGAGAACGGCCAGGGCGTCGTGCAGACTGCGCTCCGCCTCGTCCAAGAGCTGATCCGTAGCACCCCGCAGCACAATCGTGCAGGCTTCGCCCGCGGCAACACCGGAGAATTTGATCAGGGTGTCCTCGCCGATAATGACCTCCTCGATCAGGTCGCACTGTCCCAGCTTCACCTGGTCGGGGTGGTCGAAGGTCGAGGCGATCTCGCCGCCCGTCACCAGAGCCAGCCTCTCAATGCCATCAAAGTCGGCGTGCTCGATGGACATGATGCCCGCGTCCGTAAAGAGCTGCTCGGGCCAGTTGTAGATGAGTTGTCTGTTGATGAAGCAGTTGATGCCGTGCGCCTTGATCTTCTCCACCTTGGCCTTCATCTTCTCCTTCTCCGCCTTCTCGAGGTCGGCCAGCTTACTAGTCGTTCCCACCTTGACGCGGGCACCAAAGATCTTGATCTTGTCCGTGTCCATCGACGTGTTGGCCACCAGGATCTTGGCCTTCTCCAGACGCTTGGGCTGGTTGACTCCAATCTTCTTGTCCAGGATGAAGCCCTCGTCGAGGTACGAGTCGCTCAGCTTGCCACCAGCCTTCTTGATGATCTGGATGTGGCTCAGGTCGGACGAGTTCTTGAGACGCAGGACGGCATCGCAGGCGAGCTTGGAGAAGTGGTCGCGGTCCTGGGCCAGAACCTTGGAGCTGAGGGTTGTGCGGGCGATGGCCGCTAAGTCTTTCCTGAAAGCCTCGGGGCTGTTACTGCGGTCGACGGCAGACTCCTTGAGGGCCTTGAGGGCGGCCTGGCTGGCTATCCGGTAACCCTCGATGATGGTCTGGGGGTGGATCTTCTTGTCGACAAGCTTCTCGGCTTCACGGAGTAGCTCCGCGGCAAGGACAGCCACCGATGTGGTGCCGTCACCGACCTCGTCATCCTGAACCTTGGAGATATTGACCAAAACCTTGGCGGCCGCGTTATCGAGGGCAATAGACTTCAGGATGGTGGCACCGTCGTTCGTGACCATGATCTCACCGGTCGAACTGGACGTTTGTCAGCGACAGCTACGGCGGCGGATCGAAGCGGGATGGAATATCGGTAGGCGGGGGTGGAAAGGGTTCAACATACGCAGACTGGAGAATCTTGTCCATACCCTTGGGACCGAGGGTGCTCTTGACGAGGTCGCCAACAGCAATAGCGCCAACGAAAGCGGAGAGACGGGCATTCTCTCCCTTCTCCTCCGTGGTTCCATCCTCAAAGATTTGTGTCGGGCTGAAGGACGACTGGAGGGGCACACTGGGTTAGTGACGCATGTCGGGAGAGACGGAAGGGGGGTAGCATCTGCGTTGAAGACGAACCATGGTGAATGTGGTGACGATCAGACACTCTGCTGCGAGATCGAGACGGTGACTGAAATCGGGTGTGGGGTGGGGGAAGCAAAGGTTGGTTTGTACGGATTCCTCAGCCTTGGGGAAGCTTCACCGAGAAAATCGTCGTCGAAAATTTGGGGGGGTTCAGCCTGGTGAAGTGGGGTGCTGCTGGGCAGTAGCTTCCAGGCAGTGTGATTAGCGAAGCAAAGCTGCTGTAGTGATTCCAGAGACGTCCATCCTCCACTGTAGAGGCTAATGTGGCCAGTGCACGCCGGGCAAAGCAGGCGGGACGCACGTGTACACCTTGTACACTACGGAGTACCCAAGTACCTAATTACCTGAGCAGTGGACAAGTACTGAAGGAGCTTCCTTCCCCAAGGCGGTGAGCGGATGCTCTCTCCGCCCTCAAAACGGTTCCCCTGGCAGAATCCCTATTCCACGTGACTCGCGACAGACCAGGGAGCGAGGGGCTTTTGTCGCGGCCTCGGAGCCGGAACAATGCAATGTTCCAGCCCACACGAATGCCAGTTAAGCACCGAAAACTTTCCAAATCGACGCCCTAATTGTGCGCGCGATAGTTGTTTGGTCCCCTCCCACCCCCCGGTTATCTCCCCCCCCGTAACGAGTCGCATTTCTAGTTGTCAAGACAGTTACTGGCCACCTACATCTTCGAAGCCTGCTCGTGTTTTTTTTGCACCGATTTTGTCCTCTAAAAAAAAGGCCCTGCAGTCTATAGCCAGCCCAAGAGCGCTCTGCTGCCAGGAAACCCTCATAAAAAACCCGAAAAAATCGCGGGGCACTTTTTCCACCCAAAGAAAGCCACCCGGACCCCACACCTACAGGCACCTCTTTTTTTCCCACCACAGAAGGGCCATCGTAAAACGCAGTTCTCACCGAGAGACACACACCCCCTCCAACCGCCTACCGAAGGAAAGAAGAAAGAAAAATTACGAGCAGCCCGCCAACGCACTTGGACTGTTCCCCTTGATCGGCCGTCGCAATCATGGCGCCTTCTTTCGACCATCTGCGCGAGGCAGATCTCGACGATGAGGAGTACGACGAGGAGGAGATTGATATCTCCGACCTGCGCGAGAAGTACGAGGTTCAGCTGGAACAAGGATACGACACCTTCGTGGTTATTGATGGCCTCCCCGAAGTCAACGAGGAGCAGAAGCCCAAGCTAGTCAAGTTCTTGTTGAAGAAGTTGAACTCGGTTGGAAAGACAAGAGAGGACTTGATTTACATGCCCATGGGTGAGAATGGAAAGTCGCTGAGGTATGTGTTGCCCGGTGGATCCGGTTCTGGATGGGGTTCTGGATGGGGTTCTGGATCTAGATCCAGATCTGCTCCGGTTCCTGGTCGCGCAACAACAGGAAAAGGGTTGTACTGACTGATGGCAGATTTGCCTTTGTCGAGTACTCATCCCCCGGCGAGGCTGCCGCCGCCGTTCGCGGACTCGACCAGGTCCCTCTCGACAAGAAGCACACCCTCCGCGTCAACAAGCTCACCGACATCGACCGCTACGGCCGCGAAGGCAAGGTCCAGGAGGAGTACACGCCGCCCTACATTGAGGAGTTTACCGAGAAGGAGCACCTGAGATCATTCATGAAGGATCCCAGCGGCCGTGGCAGAGACCAGTTCGTCATGTACCGTGGCGACACCGTCGGCGTCTTCTGGAACAACGAGAAGGACGTGCCCGAGAACATCGTCGACCGCCAGAACTGGACAGACAGCTTCGTCCGGTGGTCGCCCCAGGGAACCTACCTCACCTCGGTCCACGCCCAAGGTGTTCAGATTTGGGGCGGTGCCTCGTGGTCACGGCAGAGGCGTTTCCCCCATCCCTTTGTCACCTTCTGCGACTGGTCCCCCTCCGAGAAGTACCTGGTGACATGGTCTAACCGCCCCATCTCCATTCCCGACGAGGGCCACCCGGCCTTGTCCGTCGACGACGATGGCAAGAACTATGTCATCTGGAGCGTCGAGTCCGGCAAGCCCATCCGTTCCTTCGCCAACCTCGACATGCCCGACTTGGACGAGGCTAAGCAGCGTAAGCTTCTCTGGCCCGCCTTCAAGTGGTCCGCCGACGGCAACTACGTCGCTCGTCTCAACTATCAGACTGGTATCTCCGTCTACGAGCTGCCCCGCATGAACCTCCTCGACAAGACCTCGATCAAGATCGAGGGTATCATGGAGTTCGACTGGGCCCCCGCCACCCCGCAAAGAGAAGGAGTCAAGACGTACGAGCAGCTCCTCACCTACTGGACTCCTGAAATCGGCAGCAATCCCGCCAAGGTCGGTCTTATGAGCATCCCCAGCAAGGAGGTTGTTCGTCAACTGCCCCTCTTCAGCGTCTCCGACGCCAAGCTTCACTGGCAGTCCGACGCCGCGTACCTTTGCGTCAAGGTCGACCGTCACTCCAAATCCAAGAAGTCCCAGGCCACGACGCTCGAGATCTTCCGCATCAAGGAGAAGGGCGTTCCTGTCGAGGTCGTCGATACCATCAAGGACACCGTCATCAATTTCGCCTGGGAGCCCAAGGGCGACCGCTTCGTCATCATCACGACGACGGAGCCCGCCGGCGCCGTCGCCGTCGCGCCCAAGACCTCCGTCGCCTTTTTCTGCCCCGAGAAGGCCAAGGGCAACACCGTCGGTAACTTCAAGCATCTGCGCACCCTGGACAAGAAGAACAGCAACGCCATCTACTGGTCCCCGCGCGGCCGCTTCGTCGTCATCGCCACCGTCCACAACCAGCAGAGCTCCGACCTCGACTTCTTCGACCTCGACTTCGAGGGTGAGAAGCCTGAGTCCGACAAGGACTTGACGGCCAACCTGCAGCTCATGAACACGGGCGACCACTACGGCGTCACCGACATTGAGTGGGACCCCTCAGGACGCTTCGTCGCCACCTGGGCCTCCGCCTGGAAGCACTCTGTACGTTGAACACCCCCCCCCCCCCACCCCCTCCAAACCATGATCCTGCTCGACTGATGCTAACCCAAACCAACAGATGGAGAACGGATACCACATCTACGACTTCAAGGGCGAGGCGCTGCGCGAGGAGGCCGTCGAGAAGTTCAAGCAGTGGGCCTGGCGCCCGCGCCCCCCCACGTTGCTCTCCAAGGAGGAGCAGAAGCAGATCCGCAAGAACCTGCGCGAGTACAGCCGCGTCTTCGAGCAAGAGGATATGGACCGCGGCGCCTCGGCCGACCGCGAGGTCGTCGAGGCCCGCCGCCGCCAGCTTGCCGAGTGGGTCGCGTGGCGCGAGGACATCGAGGCCGAGGCCGCCGAGGAGCGCAAGGAGCTCGGCCTGCCCCAGGACATTGTCGCCTACCTCCTCTCTAAGAAGATGGCGGCCAGCGAGGGCGAAGAGCAGGTTATTGAGGAGATTGTCGAGGAGGTCCTCGAGGAGTCGGAAGAGGTTATCAACTAGAGGTAGACTGCAGTCGTGTGTGCGTGCGTGGTCGTGTATGTGTGTGTAGACGAGGTCGCAACAGCCCGCAGCAGCAGCGGAAGCAGCAGTTCAAGCAGTCGCAGTTCCTGGAAGAAAACACAGATGACGAGCGGGAGTGAAAGAGAAAAAAAACGGCATCAAGGGGGGCCCGCTAGACGCTCTCGCCAGTTCACACATTGTTTGTTCGTTGGGGACCATCGGGCGATGGTTGGGCATTTCGCAGGAGGTTTAATTCACGGACTTGAAGACACTATCCGTCCCCGTGCCGTACGTGATGCGTTTACATGCCGAGCCGTGTGCGTGTTTCTCTCACCTGGCCACCTCTCCGGTTTTCTCTCCAGCCTTGCTTGCGTCTTGGCTACGCAAGATCCGTAAACATGAATCTGAGGGAAGGATACATGTCACACACGTAAGAGTAAAAATGTTGGCACAAAGTGGATTCTTTCCTCTACAGTACGACTATGATTTGGAGGGAATATGGGATGAGGTGATCAACACCTTTGGATGTACGAGCCCCGCCCGGCTGGTAGCAAGATTCGGAACGTACGGATCCGAGTCGCAAGCGACGACAAAAATAAAATATCGCGGCCGAAACCAATCGCTTGTGTTTCGTTGACGATGACAAAAGAGCTCTATACAAATGCGTGTGTTCCTTGACCCAGGACATCTATTGCCCTGGAAAACATGTTTGCTTTTCTCTCCTCGTTGGATGCGAGGCAGTCCATGTTCCGCATGGACGAGACCCTCGCGTCCAGGGGTGGTAATCTATCTGTAGTCCAAAGCGCTACTCAAGAATGGCTCGCGTCCCCAGGATGCCCGCGCACTGCGAACCATCCAGGCAGACGGGCAAAAGAAGTATAAACCCGTGCAAAGTAAGTCCAACAAAGAAAGGAACATGCTACAAAACCAGCTCCCACAAATGTCCATCACGCCACAGACGCCGGTGCCCTTTATACATGCCCATCGATCGATAGCCCAAAGCCGTCGACGCCGATTGGAGTTTGGTGATATTTTGTTTTTCCGTGTATGTGTAGTTCCTCCGATGAAAAGGGCCGGTAGCATCGAGCCCAGGAGATTAGATATAAACAGTTAGGATCATGACGTATGTTCCGAAAGCCGAAGTGTTCATCAAGCGTAAAGGTGTGGTTGGGATGAGGGTTCATCAGGAAGACTCAAGCCTTACCCGCTTCCCTGACAGCTCGCATCCAGCGGTCTTCTGCGCCGTCGTCTCCGACGACAGCCTTACGGCCATCCTTGTTGGCGCCGCCTTCAATCATCTTCTTGGCTTCTCCAGCGGACTTGACGCCCAGGAGCGCCATCTCATTCCGCATGAGGATGGCGACGGCCGCCCGCACCATCGCCGCGTCGCCCTCAAAGACGTACACATCCCACAACCGGGCTGCCTCATCCATGGCCAGGTGAGTTGTACCCAGCCCCACGAAGAAGTTGCCCAAGTAGAAATCCGCGTCACCTTCGGAGATGTCCTTTGTCAGGTGCTGGTGGAGACGGGGAGACTTCACGCTTAGAGTCTGCATGACAAGGTTGTAGGCCGAGGCTTTCGCGCCGGGATCCTCTGAGTAGAAGCTCAGAGGCAATGGCCGGTTAAGGACGTTGGCGAGGGCGATGAAGGTTGTGGACGATGAGGGAAGGTTCAGTAGCAGGAGGGCTGCAAGGGTCTACAACCTCGTCAGCATGGTTCGGTGCGGAATAAGGGTCAGTGTGACTCGAGGATGACTTACATTGCATCCCTTGACGTAGCCGATATCGCTTCGGTACAGTGCATAGGCAAACAAGACGTCAACGAGGGTTTGATGCAGAGGGCCGCCGACTTGGAAAATCCGCAGGTCCTGCCATGTGTTCTCAGCCACGTCTTTGCGGATGGCTGAAAGCCAAGCTGCTCGCTGCATGTCCTCTGAATCGCCCTTGCCAGCATTGACTCTTTCCTCGAGCTCGTGGGCTCGGTGGAGGGCGGCATTGTACGACTTCTCGGACAGGCCCAATTCGTTGCCGATAGCCCTCGCCCACACCGTACCCCTACTGCGGGGCGCGATTCCCTTCCACCACAGCTCGCGGGTGCGACGCTCTCGGACGGCTTCTGTCCACCGGGGGATGATTTCGTCGTCCCAAATCCGCATCAAGTTATCGGCCTTGGTGTCGCGAGTTGATTTCTTGGCCTGACGCGAATCCTCACGCCGGCGGTCCGCCTCGGCGCTGCGAGCCATCATTTTCTTGTATTCTCGCAGATGGCGCTTCTCCTCTGCGGGGTCCTTGGGCGGGAGCCACGAGGGTCTCGTACGGCTAAGCACAGCCTCTTTTTCCTTGGAAATGGGAAGTGGGTCGATCATAATATTGGTCTGGTGTCGGATGGGAGGGAGCTCGGGCAACGCGGACTTGACCCGAGGCTTCTGGCTGTGTTGCTCAAAGGACTTTCCGTTCCACGTGTGACGTCCCGTCGGGTTTGCATTTTCCGCCGCCTTCTCACGAAGATGATCCGAGTGCTCCTCAAGTTTCTCTGTCAACTCCTTGGCATCTGCGTTAAGCTCGGCCAGTGCAAGGTTCCAGCTTCTCGCGCGGTTCTTGAGCGGCTCGGGAGCGCCCTTCTCGCCAGTGGACGGTAGAGCAGTGTCCGACTTCCAGGACGGAGAACGCAACCACCCTGAATCGACCGGGACTGCGGGCGTCCCGTTACCAACACTGCGTACTCGTTCCTTGGGCGGTCTGTTGGGTGATGTTCCGGAAGAGGTCGGCCGACTCGGCGTGCGGTCCTGTCGAGGTCGGGGAGAAATGGGGACATTGTCAAGAATAAGGCCATCCGGTATATCGTCGGTATCGTCCTCGTCACACTCTCTTTCCAGCTCCAACACCGACTTTCTTCTATCTTGGGGAGAATGGCAGCTTCCCCGGCGGGGTTTGAGGGGTATGTTGGGATCTCTCGGAAGGAAGGAGAAATTGGGGCTCGGGCTGCGGTTCGTGCGGGGGAAATTGAGAGAAGTCGTCGAGCGGCTCGCGAAGTTTCGAGGGTTCACTGGACTCCGGCGGGAGTCGGAAAGGCGTCCAGCGCTTGGGCTTCGGCGGTTGAGGATATAGCTATCAGTCCTCAAAGTCGGAAAGGAAGGTCGCGAGGAGGATAACGAGTTTGAGCGGGGGTTGGAAGTGGGTTCTGCGCTGCCACATGTGCCTCGGGGCTTGGCAAGGTCTCGTGGCATCGGCGGAGAGCGGGAATGCGGCGGCTTCCATGATATGGGGCGAAAGTCGGTGGAATACGATCTCGAGTATGGCTGTGAGTGTTTGGCGGGGGAGGCCTCGCGGATGCGTTGTGTGTCGTAATGGGAGGCATCGTCTTCGAGACCGATGTCCTCAAAGTGACTAACGTCGTCCAGGACGCTATTGTCGTCGGAATGAAAGGACTTGAAGGAGGAGGATTTTGACGACTTGGAGGAGGTCATGCCTGGGGGTGAACCTGGACTGGGACCGGCGAGATCAACGTCTTGATGCCCGTATATCATCATTGCATCGTTGATTGTGGGAAGAAACGCCAAAGGAAAAGACTATGGAAAGGAGTGTGAGGTAGGTTTGATAGGCAAAGGTAGGGAAAATACAACAAAAAAAGCTTGTTTGACGGTAGCAAAGGTCGATATTATCGCGGCCAGGCCTTGGGCGGACGGGGCAACAGGGCAGAATAGGGTGAATGTGTGGAGAGTGGCAGTGGTTTGATCGCAACCTGGGTGCGTGGAGCAAGGGAAAGGATTAAGGACGGGGGGCTAGGCTATGTTGTAATGACCTGCTGGGTTGATGGTCGTTGCGGATTCGGGTCCTCAAAGCGCAATCATGCGTAACGGGAAGATCCCTGGCAGATGCTTGGGTGGTGCTTGGTCTTCTTGTCTTCTTTTCTTTCCCAGTGGGTGAGGGACGGATGATGAGACGAGACGAAAAGGCAAACCGAGAGACGTCCGTGGGGAGGGGGGGCCCCCTTGAAGCTCAGTGTGTGGGAAGCCCGGGTGAACTGTCTCGAGATGGCCGGGATGTGCTCGCAGCCGGGAGGGCGGTCCCCCAGGTTGCAGGCGGTGGGCGTGACGAACGAGTGACGAAAGTGCCGATAGACGTCAGGTTGTGGACGAAAAGATGGGACGGAAGGACGGCAAAAGGAGCAGAGAGCATATAACACGCGACGAAGTTGGCTTGGCTCTGCTGTAGATCCGTCTTTGACCTTGGGGTAGCGATGGTGTTTATTGGGAATGTGTTTGTTGCAGTTGCAAGCGAGCGAGTGCACAGAAAGAGGCCAGCCAGCAACCACAAATGTGTCTGTATACCTAGCGGAGGCCTGGTTTCGGATGGACGGTATAGATAGATACGGAGGTTGACAGATTGTTGGTGAGGTAGCGAGCGACGGTATGTAATAGTGGGCGACGAACCAGGTAACAACGCAGGATGTCGTCGGATACCAGGCTGCACGTCTGTATTATCCAGGCCGGAATAGGGCTGGAAGGGTGGGTGAAACGAAGGGAAGCCAAGGCAAGGCCAGGCGAATAACAAGCGGTTTTGGAGGGGTAAGATGAATACGGCGACGACGACGACGACGATAAAAAAAAATGACCGAAAAGGATGCAGAAGACAACGAGAGATGAGGAAGGGTGACAAAGCAATTGGCAGTCGGTAATAGAGGCGAAATAATGGCAGATTGAGGGGAGCTACCCAAGCAACGGCAAATGAGGGACAAATCAAGCAATGAGTGACAACAGACAGGGTCAACAAGGAGTCACGGACAGGGGACGAGACAGGACGAGCAACGTTCCGGCGGTGTCGTCGAGCAGGAAAAGAAAAGATAAAAAATAAAAATAAAAAGAACCAGGGCGAAAGAAATGGGGCAAAAGGGGGGGAGGGAGGAAGGAAGACCAGGATCTGATCAGGATATGCCAGTGGATGGAGAATGAAGGAACGAGGAGACACGACACTGGAGGGAGGGAGAGAGAGAGAGAGAGAGAGAGCGGCTGGCGTGGAGAAGGGTTTTCCCCATCTGATTGGGAAGAAAAGGGCGGTACTTTGAATTAGGTATCTTTTCATTTTGGCATTTACTAACGTGACCTACGCAGTAGGCAAGTACCTACTAACCATACCTATTTGGGTAGGCAAGATACCTACACAGTACCTATCTATCTATAGTGCATTTATTTGGGAAAGGATTTGACGCAAGAACGCAGAGCGCAATCAACGAAACGTTCAAGCCGAGCCAACGGTCGCAATGTTGACGACATTGACCCCCTCAAGCGGCGGACAGCATTTGGCCAACACTACCACCGTACCGTACAGGTGCTCATGCAGGTCGCAAATTGGACTGGACGACGTGATGGTGTGTAATGTGGTAGTAGGTACCGCAGCAACTCGAGCAAAACATGGCACCGCAGCACCGTGAACAGGGACACCCGCAGAAACATGAGCAGGATTCCGGGAAAGGGGAGGGGAATCCCAAATTCGGCAACCAGTCAGAGGCCGCCGTGCCAACGAGGTGGTAATCTTGCCTGGTCCACTCGGACATTGCATTGTCAAATACCACCCGCCCCAGCACTTGCAGCTCTGGTGCGTGTGCGTTATGTGCGGGCGTGTGTGTGTGTGTGTACGAGTGTATGTGTGTGTCTCCAACTCACTTCCTGTCACCAACACGAGATTGTGTGATAGTCAGACTCGGAGTGAGGAGCAAGGCGACTAGTTGGATCCGTATTCGGACGCTGGAGGCAGGGAAGAAGGGGGTTGAAAAAGGGACGAGTTGTGGCCAGACTGGTCGAGACCGCGAACTGTTGTGGAGCCGAGATAATCCCCGCTTAGGTAAGGAGGCTTATGTACTATGTATGTACTATGTACCTAGGTACGAACTGCCCACTTGGCCTGGCCTGTCTCCACCCCAAACCAATCCCGTCGACTGTGCTTCACGTTCCGGCAGGGGCCAGGGGCTGGCTGAGATGAGCAGCGAACCAGGTACGGATTTACTATTCTCCGCTCGGTCACCAGCACACCCGGACACACCGGACTTCCGGCCCACATCCCACATAACCCGTCCACTCATCTCCCCGTCCCCAAATGTCATTTCCCCCTTCGATTGTACTTGCCTACCGTATAGGCAAAATAGGCAGCGATGTTCGTGCACCCTGCACGCCCTACCTCCACCTCCCTACTATGTAAGTACTTGCAGCACGGCTGGTCCTCGCGTGTGCTTACCTAAGACGCTCCTTCACGCAAATCCTCAGCACGAAAGACAGCCGTCGAGCGCGCACGCACGCAATCAATGGATCGAAACGCTCCCTCCCGCTGTTTCTGATTGTGCTGATCAAATTATCATCGTGGCCCATCGCCAACTGACCTTGACAGTGACTGAAATATGCTTAAACCCCGCATCGCCGTTGGCCAACAGCACCAACGCCGACACCGCCGCTGCATCCTGTCTGTTTCGAATTGTATCGTGTCGTCCCGTCATGTCGTGTCATACCGTATCGTATCGTCTCGTCTTGCCTCGTCTCGTCTCAACACCCAAAGTGCTCGGAGGTCTTTGATTCGGTCTCTTGTGGCAGCGTGCCGTGTGTTGCTCCGCGGCTTCTGCGTCCCAGCGCGTCCCAGCGCGTCCCAACTCTTCGCGTGTAATACGGTACGTGTGTAGCCGCCCTCATGGCCTCATCCTTCGTAAGCGCCCGCGTCCACGACAATCGACCGCCACCATAACATGCTGTCAGTTCTACCAGGCTCCCCTCTGCTCAGCGGCCCTCTTTCACCACACGAATCTGTCTCATGAGCCAGTTGTCAAGAATCCCCAGTCGCAGCAAGTTCCAGCCATCTTCCTGGCTGGTTCTCATTCACCTGACTGCTCCAGATTCATCCAATCTCGAGAGCATCCGAGTCATCGACCGCCTTCTTCCAGGCCTTCCAGGCCTTCCATACCGTTCACCCGGGACCAAAGCACGGCCCATCACATGCTGCGAACCACATCAGCATCTATCATCGCAGCTGCCAGAATCGGTCCCATTGCCCGCGTCCTGACGGTCCTCATCTCCGGCTCTAGTTTACCCAGGGGCAGCCATGACAGAAATAACCTGCTCGGTACATCCTTCTCGATGGCCTCGGTAATCGCTAACTCCCCCGCTCGAGCCGCCGAGCAGACGCCTCCGTTGGAGAGCACCGGGAGTGTTGACGCCAGCTTCCGCTTAGTTCTTCTACATCGCCGCTAACAATGCCACCGCCGCCCTTCTCCGCCCGAACAAGACGCACTGGTCTATGGACTCTTAGGGCCGGTAGTAGCTCAAGACGGCTAGGTGCTGATGTCGACGGCGCGGGCTACGTCTCCTCCAGCCCCCGCGCCCGCCGGCCACGTACCAGCGGTGCTCCATGATGCTGCTCATTTGCTGCAACGCGGTGAACACATCACCGTGAATTGTCAGTCGGCCACCGAGACTTGCATTGGCCCGAGCTGCGCCTTCTTCAAAGCTTTCGATTCGGCTCCTTGACTAGCTCTGGACACCGCGTCGGCTACCACCTTTTACCACTTGGCCATCACCTTTGACATCGCGGCGCCTAAGCTCGATGACTTGTTTCGCGCTGAGGGCTCCAAGAGCCCATGCCTCGAGGCCCCCCCTTCCCCGGCCGAAGACCATTTTGCTGACATCACCGACCGTCTTCCACCTCATCCCAGTATCAGACCCGACGTCGAATGCTGCTTCGCTAGTCACGCACCTCGATTAGTCTCGTAATGTGCCAGCAGAGTAGTTGTTGGACGCCCCTTTCGTACCGTCGCGTTGTGCGGGTTCGCTACCGAATGGCACCATCAGCCGCCAGCGATTCCGGTGGTCCAGAGCTCGACATGCCGAGACAGGAATTTCCAGTAAAATCTCGTAGCCGACCGACAAAGGTTGGTTAACCTGTCAACTACGCATGTGGCAACAAGATAAAATTATTCATGTTCAATTCCACAAAGTTCACCTGGTCAACTTGGCCGGGTCAGTCGTACGAGAAGTAGATTCCAAGCAGGCAACTGCTGTCTCACTACCCAAAGAATTAGTTCAGGGGATCTGAGTCAACATCTCAACCTGAAGAATTCTGTGTTACTGTCCGACTTACACCTACCCTAGCTACCCACCGTAGCTCAGGTCGTTGCGTTGCAGAGAGACCCTTGACCATGATAACCATCCTCAAGAGAAACAATTGGGAGGGGAGCCTGGCTTCGAATCAAGCTTCTCCACCGCTAGGCTTGACAAAACAACAGTCTCATACAGCTTGCACGTAACCATGGTTCATGCTACTGGCGATCAAGAGGATGCTAAAATTTCACCCTGTTTCGCAATTCTGCCAAACAAGTCTTGGTCGCGACGAGTGTGGCTGAGTCTTGGCGTGGTGCGGTCACGAGTTATGGCGTGCGCCGTCTCAAATCTTGACTAGGGGGGGTGTGACGATCATGGATCACACGCCATCATCGGACGACATTCGAGATAGCGATCATTGGGAGATCTACGCACCCCGACCTTGTGCACAACACTTCAACCCCGCGGAATAGCGAAATCTGGAATCCCGTAACTGCCGCTGAAACCGGTGGGAGAGTAAGAAAACAGTTGGTTGAGTTGAACCCCAACCGCCGGGGCCCATCCATACATACATACACTGGCTAGAGTTCGAGGATGATCGCCGCATCATGGGAGCACCGCCTGCGGGCGGATGCGGCGCGTGCGGCAGATGTCTTCAGATACAACTGGCATCTTGGTGTCACGGCGTTTGGGGGCCCGCCGGCGCATTTCAAGATCGTGATTATGGGCCATCTTCCCTGTGTCTTCGAGGGATTGGAGACTGACAAGTGGGCTATTTCAGTTTCACGACCGCTTCGTCACACGGCTGCGATGGATCGATGAGGATATGGTTAGCATCTCCTTTACAGCGAGGCTTTCTGCAGCCATGGAGCTTATACTCTCGTTCAGTTCAGTGAGCTTTTCAGCATATCCCAGGCCATTTCAGGACCCGCGAGTACCAAGATGCTGTACTGCATTAATCTTCTCGAGAATGGGAAGTTTGCTGCCATCCTTGCCTTTGTCATCTGGAGGTAGGCAGTCCACCCCCGGAATCATCTTGCCCCCTCAGGGATGAAAAGAAGACTCGAATACGCCCCGGCTAACACCGTCGCCACAGTCTCCCCGGCGCCCTAGGTATGTATGGTCTCTCCGTCGGCGTCTCGGCGATTGGCTCCTCCCTTCCCCCCGCCGTCTACGCCCTGCTCTCGGGCCTCAATGCCGCCACCGTCGGCATCATCGCCCTCGCGGCCGTGGAGCTCTCCAACAAGGCCATCACCGACAAGCTCACTCGCACCATTGTCTTTCTGTCAGCGGCCGCGGGAATGATGTACAATGCTTTGTGGTTTTTCCCCTCCTTACTTTGCGCCGCTGGGTGCGCCGCCATCGTGCACGACTACCGCTGGGTCCATAAGCCTGCGCGGAGGGCCGCGGGGATGGTGAGGGCTTTGCTGGGGAAGAGAAGGGAGAGGTCCTCGAGGGAGGCCGAGGGTGCTGACCGCGGGGTCGAGCTGCAGGCTGCTGCGGCGACGGCCACGGACGACGGTAAAGACACCGGGTCCGTGGGGGCCTCCTCCTCCGCCGCTCCGCAGCCTTCGTCGCCGAATCAGCGAACCGTTGCCTCGGCACCCTCTGGGCCAAGGTCAGGTACCCCGCCGCGGGAGGAGGAAGCCCGTCGTCCGCTGGCCGAATCCGAGCCCCGCGTCATCGCCAAGGGGTACCGCCTCGAGTCATCTACTTGTAAAACCGGCACGGCCGTGATCGTGACCTTTCTCGCCACCTTTGTCGTGTCGATGATCGTCCGCGGCCTGGTCGAAGACCTCCCCATCTTGTACAACCTGTTCTCCAACCTCTATCTCGCCGGCACCATCATCTTTGGCGGCGGGCCAGTGGTGATCCCGTTACTCCGCGAGTATATAGTCGCCGAAGACTGGGTGTCCCCGCGGGATTTCCTCATTGGCCTGGCAATTGCGCAGTCCTTCCCCGGCCCCAACTTCAACTTTGCCGTGTTTCTTGGTGGCTTGACGGCAATCAACGCGGGTTACTCGGCCGTCGCTGGCTCCCTCATCGCCTACATTGCTATCTTCACGCCCGGCATGGTCCTCGTCCACGGCACGATCGGCGTATGGAGCGTTCTGAGGAGCAGACGGTGGGCAAAAACTGCTGTGCGGGGGGTCAACGCCGGGGCCGTGGGGCTGATTTACACCGCCGTGTATCGGATCTGGCAGGTTGGATACCTCGACGAGGGCTTCCAGTCTGGGCGGAGTTTGGGCGATGATCCGTGGTGGGTTGTCATCACGGCTACAGCATATACTGGAGGTAAGTACTACGGTGTTGCGGCGCCATTTGCTATCCTGCTAGGAGCTGCGATGGGTCTGATTCGCTATGGAGTTGTCTCTGGATGAGAATAATACCGGGCCGCGCAGCGAATCCCGTTTCCAGAAGGCGAATGAACACTCTGTCGATATCTCTCTTTTTGAGCCAACTATGCTTTGAGAAACACATACGTATATATATGTATATATATGTATGACACAGAATAGTCAGAAATATTCGTTTAGGGACTTTGAAAAGCGCGGGGCCAGTCTCGTCGCAAAGGATGTCAGTAAACAGCTCGGCTGTTCAACTTCCCACCCAGCTTACGAGAACTGGCAATAACCAAAGGTATGATGATCCAGAGCATCCAATGCCCCCCCCCCCTCCGCGGAAGAATTCAGAACTGTATTGTATTGATATCGTAAGTCACGACGACATGTCTGCATACCCGCCTCCTCATATGTGCCCTAGTTCTGGCTCTCATCTCAATAACCAAGTACTCTCTGCACATCGCGGATAACTTCATTGTGCCGCAGATTAGCTAGGCTTGTGGAGAGTGCCTCCGATTGAGGAACGGAGCGAGCAAAGACAGCGTCACTAGATACTGAGAAAGTGTAAATGACGTAGATATTTTCTGAATGGGCAAGTCAGAGCGGCTAAAATCGCAAGTTTGGTCCTAGGCGTGCCGTTTTGGCATCTTTTTTCTCTCAACTCGCGCTTTAATCATGTTAATCATGTGCTTCCTCGCTGAGAAAATCGGCCACAGGTCAGAAACCAGCACACGAAAAGCCCAGCATAGAGACATATGAAAGCACATAATCAAAGACATATGAAAGCACATAATAAGTCATTCGTTGCAACTACAAGCACGAAAATGGCCTCAGTACGCTTTTTAGGAATCACGGGCCGAACAACCGACCAATATCTCACCGTAGATGACGCCGCCGCCTCCCCCCAACGGCTGTTGACAATCCGAGACGACGGGTTCCGTTTGAAGCCAACGCCGCCCGCTCTTCCATCATGCACCCACCAACCAAGTACTAGATGATGACAGACCAAGCCTGCTCTAGATAAGGATGCGGGGGTTTCGCGTTCTCGATGCTGGACACAGGCGTTGCCGTCCCACGCTTGCGGGCCCCTAGGGCAGGCGAACTGACGCATACAAGTGACGTGCGCCGAGTCGTCGATCTCCTTGAACCACGGCCGCTGCTGGGGCGAGGACGACGACTGAAGACGGCTGGGACTGCATGCATACCCGCACTTTAGAAGACGATTCTTGATGATCACGACCTCAGCGGACGAACCGCAGAATCGCCACGTCCTGCAAGAGACGCAGCCAGATGGGTTGGGTCGCTATGCTGCCGGCTAGAATCGGGTTGAATGGACCAGGATCGTGGTTTCCGCCCCTGATCGACTTATTCTAGAAAGAGCTCTGGTGGTAGAGCACTCGACAATCTTTGACCCTTCTGTCGGTCAGCGAAGCAAGTGTTCTTATCACGGATAGACCGAGCCGAAGCAATGGGCCTATCAAAGGTCAAGGCCGAAAAGAATAGGCAGGACGTGGACCTCGGGGAACATGATTGTTAGCAGTGATACAAGAACCTGAAGACTCTTGGACAGAAAGCAACGACTTCACGTGTTGAGCCGAGCCGAACCGTTCGTAATCACATACACGATGGTTACCGTTGCCGTATCTAAGTTCGTCCAGGCTCGGGGTCGGACACGGCGCAAGTGAGTCGGGGACGCCCAGAAAGGAAACCGCAAGACAACCATGGCAAAGGAGCGTACCGACCATCGTTCACAGCATCGCTAGAGCCCACGTTGAGCCAAGATGGCACTATCTTCGAAGCACAGGCAGTGACTGAACCAACTCAGATCATCCAAACTGCCACGCCGCACTCGCAGCTGGAGGCCTGTAGGATGCAGGCTCTGGGGTGGCTTCCCTTGACTGCCAGAAAAAGAAGTTTGCTCCGTCCATCGAGCAGGATGGCATTTGACTTCGCGTGAGGGGCGATAATTGAACGTTTTGAGCATCCTTGTTACAAAGAATGTGATCTTCAGAGAAACGGCGACAACTGAGACCCAGACCCTTGGATTGGTTCATAGCTCTCTATCCAAGCCCCATACCACATCGTCCAGAGCGTAATGGCGAACGAGAAGACCAAAGAGCCCACCCCTCCAGCTGAGGCATGGAGGACCCAAGGCGTCTTGACCGATGAGAAGGTTGCTCCTGTGAGTACATCAAGATCACGCGGTAGCACAGTACAGTAATGCTATTGGAGCGCGGCCTGACACCCGAAAGGACGCGACACTCCGTCGTTTAGATTCAGAGGAACAGGTCTTTGAACCGTAAGCCACAAGGTTGATTCCTCCGAAAACCAGTTCTCCGCATCCGAATCTTCTCTGTAATCAACTTCTGCGCCACTGACGTTCATCCGGGCATCAAGAGGCCCCAGCACCAAATCTTAATTTACATACCGCGCAGGCACATCAATATCTGCAACTATCTTCTGTATATCTGGATAAGTATTTTCTGGGAATTTCCACTTGAAGTAATTGCTGGTTCTTGTCTCGATCAAAATGTTGTTGAGACTGTCGTCCCGGTCCCGCAGGCTTGTTGCATCAGGACTCTATCCTGTTCTCATTTGCAGCCCATGGTGCTTGTGTGCAACCGCAAAGGTTAACGGATTATGTATCTCAACTGCAAGCGGGAGACCGAGAAACTCAGAGTATTGAGACTGGGCGTTTTGTTTAACCTCTTGCTCTGGGTCTGACTCTTTAATGATCATCCGGTTGACGCAAGCCTGGTACACACACACTCTAAGTAGATTGTAAATGGTGTGTCTATTGTCGTACGCTTGCGGTTACACAAGCGTTGCATCCGGAGGAATCTTTCTAATACCGGCCCAGCAGTTCCCCCATTGCCAATCGTCAGGCAATGTGTGGGGGTGGGCGAAATATGCAGACCCGTCGCTTGATGTCACGATATATAAGCTACTATTACTGCCCACGTAACTAATTGACTCCAGTCCATTAAACTCAATCTCCTTGGCAATGATCCTTGTCGTTTCCACGATGTGTAGCGAAGGGATTATACGTGTACGACAGGCATATTTGCGCTCAAAGACAGTCTTGTCGCCAGGGTGTAGTTTCCCTGCATTCCATTCGTCCCGGAGATACTTCATCTGGGCAGTACTCAACTTGAGACTCAGCCTACCCCTTTTTGACCAGGGAACATTGTGCCTAAGATCGGTGAAGCGACGACAGTCACGCACTAATTTGTTTTGCAGAGCTGTGACATATGTTCGGCCTTGTGGGTTTCCAGACTGGTAATCAGTCTTCATGACGATCTATTTCCGGAAGTATTTTCCCAATTCGTGGATAAGGATAGGTAGCTGTATATGCTTGTGTAGATGACCGTCAGAGGCACATCATTTCGCGACTTCGACTAGAAAATGACCTTTTGCCTTCCTGTCTATGGGTACCCAAGGGGCATCGCCCCGAACCTCCACAGTGACGTGGAATGTCAAGTGGACTGTTACATAGCGAGGCCCTCTGTCACGCATTCACACCATGGGTGAGCTACGCGTGTTGCAACTGGGATGGAATTTCTTTTTCAGTTGATGAGTCGCTGGAAGATCTTCCAGATGGCATCCTTTGTGGGTTCAGGACGCCCGGCGAACTCCTCGAAGCTGATGCACATAACCAGTTCGCGCACAGCTTGGAAGTCTTGACGTAAGTTGACATCTCGACTTATCGCATGGAGAGCTGGTATTCTGGTACCTCCATAGTGATATTGACCTTGTTATGCCCGAGGCACACATCCCTCGATGTTTCTCATAGTTCCTCCGTCTTTCGAAAAAGGCGGGTGACTTCGTTACATTTACTTCATCACGTCCCTACTCACTCATTTCCTTGGACCTCTAGAAGAAACCAATCCAGGTCCCTACTCATCAGAAGAGACAATTCAACAAATGGACCTGCGTCAAATACGGGCTATTGCGCTAATCCCGCATTTCGATTATGCTTCCCTGAACCTTATACTCTTCACTGATAGTTTTGCTGGCTTGCATAGTTCCGAACCGAATCCTCTCCCAGCAAGATACGTATAGAGAAAGCCCCTCTTTCTACCTATCCAACCTCCACCATCACCAGCTCAACTGTCATATTCTTGACCGAATCCTATCCTCTTTCTACCAATCTCCTCCACCATCTGGTTCAGCTGTTGTGCAGATGAATCTTATCTTCTATTGTCATACTGCTTTTGCCATATGTCCTTCACACATCTCTACAAGCCGATTACAATACGGTTCCTAGAAGCACAACCAAGTATCCCAACCAACATCTCAGCTCTCTCTATTCTTTTGGCTCGTATATTATCCAAAGTTTTGCCTCAACATTCATTGAAACTCTGTCTTAGCGTACGTCTTCCTATCTGATTACTTGTATCGTCAACAATCGTTCTGACAACGCATAAACAGATGCTTCTTTCCACCTGGAATATAGGATACGGGCCTATTGACGAAAGGCTGGCCATCGAAAACGGCTCTTTGATCTCAAATTCCTCTGTTTTTGTCACTACAGTTGTGAGAAACGAGGAAGTACGTGGCTGTGATAAACCGCAGCATCTGTTTAGGGAGTTTAAAGTAGTTATCCTATCTAAGAGTTACATAAGGAACGAGATCGGGTTGAAACTTGGGAATACCCCTACGAAGAGGGTCATGCTGTTTAGTAAGCCACATCTGTGGCGCTCAATACGGATACCAATCACACAATGTTATCCCAGTTTCATGACAGGGGCATATGGAACAGAAGGACAGCCGACTAATGGTGAAGCAGTGCACTGCTGCGCAAAGTCGTGTAATTCACCACTGAAAGAGCGATATCATTGGGGAGCGACAGGGAAGACGAGAATATGATGGCTTAGGAACAGATATGTTGGAGTTGAGCTATACCGCGAAATCAGGGACTTCACCGCCATAGGAGCAGTTTCACCCATAAGTGGCAGGATATATGTGGACGTGACAGCTCAGGAACAGAGCTGATCGAGATCTAAAGGCTAGGCTAGAGAGCTCTCCAAGTCCCTCTTGGAGGGAATCACCGAGAGTGCCAACGTGATAAGCACCTCATTAAGCCCCCTGTGATGCCTACATATCCCAGTTGCTGTGAGAGCTCTCAGCTGACTGATTCGAAGCGTACTTAGCCAATCGAACAAGGCCACTAATAGCGGTATGTTTAAAACATTCAAGAGCTTAGCAACATTTCATCTCGACGTGTGTTAACTCTGTCCACACAGTCAGTCGCACAATACAGCTGGCGGTATGCCCGAGACGTCCAATCAATATATCTGTTGCATTGGACGAGACCTTGACCTTAATTTCCCCTCCGCTTCCACCTAAGCTTTCAGCCCATCTTTTGCTGTGTATATCATCTACACGATACGCTGATATAGAACTCAAAGGATTCTCCATTGTTTTCTTTATTTGGTTATCTCCACTTCCAGGCCAGTTGGTAGTGGAGAATATCTGGCACGCGCCGCACTTTAAGATGACGAACGCCTTCGTCGTTTCGGTCCCTTGCTTGGATACAACGCATGTCCTGAAGGGTTACCTTGGATTGCGGGGGCGTCTGTGGATCCGCTGAAACTCAGATGTTCGCAAATTTATAATTCTGTTTCTCCTCTTGAGAGCTCCAGTCACATGGCATCGAAACATCATCCTTGCGGCTACGAGATGCGCACAGATGTTGATTAGGAACCCGAGGACAGCGTGGCCCACTTGGCATTTCAGTGTCATGTTTGGGGACGACGTCCCTCCCACCTCTGCTTGTCCAGGCAGTCAGTACAAGGGGTGGGGATGCTTTGTCGCCCGGCTTATTACCCGCGGTATAGGAACTTCATCCCAATTTTCTGGCATTCGAAAACCGATTTCCACATGGATGGATCACTTGGCGGGGTTGGACAATAGTTTGTATGCGCTCACGGCACTTCGTATTACAGTCGCTAAAACCGTCGCTGAAATCAACGCTCCCTAATCTAAAGCCTTCCATGGCGTGGCCCGTAAACACCAAACCGTACTCATTACTTCACAACACACAATCAAGCAGAATCGTCAGACGTTTTCTCGACGCACTCGGCCTTCTGACCCGGCTTGTCGCTGTCGAACTCCTGGGGCATGGCGATGGGTCGGTTCTTCGCGAACTTGACCGTCGCGAACACGGAAGGAGAGTCCCTGAAAAGAAGCTCGATCTCTTCCAGGTTGCGGCCCATGGTCTCGGGGAAGAGGAAGTAGACGCTGACGGGAATGCAGGCCGAGATAACGGCGTAGACAATGTAGTATCTCCAGCCAATGGTGTTGAAGGCAACAGGGGTGACCATGACAACAATGAAGTTCCTAGAATGCAAGTTAGTTGATGGTGGTTACAGATGAGACGATCCGTTCATGCGACTTACCAGAGCCAGTGGTTGGCGGTAGAAATGGAAGACATGGCCATACGGAGACGGAGGGGTGCAATCTCAGTGCAGTAGAGGAAGTTGGCACCCAAGAATCCGATAGGGACGAAGGTGTTGAACAGGTAGATGAAGCAGCCGGCAGCGATCTGAGCAGCCTGGTTATCCTTGGGGAAAGACGTCGTGATGGCCAAGCAGGTCATGCAGATACACATGCCAAAGCCACTGAAGATGAAGACGGCACGTCGCCCAAACCGGTCGATGGCGAAGAAGGCCAAGAAGGACGAGATGAACTTCCAGGTAAGGGCACCACCGGCCAGAGCCTTTGACGCCTCAGGCTTCATGCCGAGATTTTGCTGGAACAAGATGGGAGCGTAGACAGAAACGAGGTTGCTTCCAGACATCTGCTGATAGAACTGGAGCAAGATGCAAAGTCCAAAGCGGTAGGCGAGCTTGTCATTACCCATCTTGAGAACGTCGCTGAGCTTGGCAGCCTTCTGGCTGGTATCCTCAAGAGAGTGCTCAATGCCAGCAACTTCGGCCATGACCTCCAAGGAGTCCTCAGGCAGGCCCCTAAACGCGGAAATGATGGTGCGGGCTTGCTCGGTACGTCCCTTCATGACGAGCCAGCGAGGCGATTCGGGAAGAAGGTAGATGCTGCCCATCATGATAAGGGAGAAAACGATGGCAATGGCGATGGGGGGGCGCCACGTGACAGGGCCGGTCTTGAGTTCCCAGAAGCCCAAGTTGAACCAGCTCTCCAAGACGTAACCGACACAGGTAAAGAGACCAGTAAGAACGACCTGGCGACCACGGTTGCTAGCCCCGGACGTCTCACTCTGCCAAACAGGCACAATGGAGCTGAGCTGTCCAACACCGAAGCCAATAATGACACGGCCAACGATGAGCTGTGCCAGGTGGAAGGAAGCACACTCGAGGATCTCGCCAATGAGGGTGCAGACGCCGGCGAAGAAGATGACATTGCGACGACCGAAGGCGTTGCCGGCCCAGGAGCAGAAGAGGGAGCCGAGGAGGGCACCGATGGTGAAGGTAGCGACAACGAAGCCCTGCAGCGTCGAGTTGGCTTTCTTGGTTTCGCCTGTGGTGTGGACGGTGTCGATTTGCGGGAAGGTCTTGACCCAGTCCTCAGTAGTGATCAGACCGCCGAGACCAGCCTGGTTGTATCCGAAGAGGATGAAGGCCGGACACACAACGAGGGCGATCTGAAGGACGCTCAGGGCATTGCCCGTGAGTCCAAAGTAGAGTTTCGAGCCCATGGTCGAAGACTTGGTGTGTTCTTCGCGTGCACGGAGGTTGCCCGAAGTCTTTGGATAGGAAAGGAGTTCGGCCTAGGTGCGCAAGGGGAGGGGAGAACAGACAGCCGGCGACGATGAAAAGGTGGAAAGAAGAAACGAACGCCAGAGGGGGAGGCGAGGCCATGCCGTTTTTTTATGAGAATCCGCGGTGTTCATGTTCCTACTATAATACAACCCTTGTGGGGAGAGATGAGATGTGTGCGACCCCGCGGGATTCTGGCCGCAAGGGTAAACTAGATTCATGATAGAAAACCGCTCAGACCCCCGTTGCTTTTGTGTGGAGAAGTGAAAGACGGAGAAGGAGAAGAGTGACCTCGAAGGTGGCCCGACAAACCGGTGGGCGGGCCTGTAATATCATCGATGCCGAAGGCGCTCCGTTGTGCGTCACGGGGTTACGTAGTAGTTAGTCGGCCAGGGCTCACGGCGGAAGTCGACCGAGTCCCGCCGCACCTGTCCTGTCTTCCCTGGTGGACGGCGATATCTTCATCAGGCCTACACCGTAGAACGCTCAGACGGTATGATGGTCCACGATGCCACCCCATTCGTCGGCAGACCTCAGGGCGACCCTCCCGGGCCCCGCCCTGCCATTTACAAGTAAATCCCTCTTGTTATTACTACTAGACAAAGTCGCGTTTGCAGGGCGATGGGAGGGAGGACCCAGCAAAGTGCGTCGTACGAGGCTAGAATCTACTGCTAGTTGCAAACGGCCCGGATGCGGATAGTTTGGCGAGTATAGAGAGCCATGCCATCCAAGGTCCCACTGGCATGCATGCATGCATATCGCATACATTGCCGATGAAGTCGTTGAACAACCGAGGGCGGTCAGTCACGTATATGCACGGAATCGGTTGACGCCATGCAATGCGGCGAAAAACAAGCACAAGAGCCAAGACGGCAGCCAAGGCACCAAACGAAGCCAAGAGTCGAACGGGTCGTTGGCCACCAACGGTGGGCCGAGCAAGCAAACAAAACCCCCCACGTCACGAAGGAATTTCTGGCTGACTCGCGCCGATGACGGCTCAACCACGGAAACAAATGATGATAGGCGGGTGGTTGTGACTCGGGTCAAGACGCTGGGTGGCTGGGCATTCCATCCATCCAGACGTTCACACTCATCTTCACATCGATTCCTTCAGAAATAGAACTGAGAGGGATGTTCAGGAGCATTCAAGTCGCAGCGCGGCCCCTGTGTTCTTGGTGGCAGTTACCTAACAGACAGACACTTTGTGGGTCAAACCTTAGCATTTCAGACTATGCCAAAGTACTGACCCACCTTCTCTTAAGTCAATTCTGTTGTCCCTACACCGCTAACTTTAAATCCTTAATTCCTAAGTTAATAAAAAGAGAAAAAAGCTTCTCTAATAGTATATACTATAGCCTAGATATTTTAAATTAACAGTAGTATCTCTAGGGGTACATTTCTCTAAAAAGTTAATTTATATAACTACATTCTAGATACACTTTAAGCTAATAAAGACATCTCTGTTTTCTTCTTCTTCTTTTTTTTTTTATAGCAAAAGGGTAAGCTAGTCTATGCGTAAGTCTATGTGGAATAAGCAAGAGACTTTGAGAGGTACTTTAATGACTCAAATGCTGCCCCGCAAAGTGTCTGCCTGTTAACTGCTACCGTGTTCTTGAGCTCTCTGGCTGACCCTGGTGTATTTCGCGACAAACGCCAAGAACTCATCAACTTCGATCCTACCTTTCGCGACTAATTTGCCCTCCCTTGGGGGTGGATGGCCTTCAGTTCCGGCACCTCTGATTGGGCGTTCCCCGAGCTTCGGTGATCCATCCGCGCCACCGGAAGTTTACCGACTCCCTTTGCATGCATGTTATGAAGCATAATTAACCCTTTGTCCGCGCTCAACACAAACTGAGTGCACAAAAAAGGAAACGAAACGAAACATGAGACGTCGAAGGATTTTGACCGATGTGACTTTACATGATGTGTCAATTCTCTGTCATGGTTCCACCGCGGCCGAGCCCGGCGGCTCTGGAGTAGTAGCCGCAAAAAAAAAAAAAAAAAAAAAAAAAAAAACTCTCTTGGAGAATTCGCAACGTGCCCAGAAAGTCTCTTGCTCCCAACTTCATCAAGGTCATGGTCATGACAGAAACCTACTCCAGCTTTTCCCCTGACGCCGTTTCACACTTGACGGCGGTCACAAATCCGAACTGCGCCAGAACGCGGGGGACGAACCCTGGTCTGTGACGCTCGTCAGTTCAAAACCACAATTTCGGACGGCGGCACTGGGTCGCCCAGTCTTCTAGCGTAACTCACTTTCCGTGCAGTTTTCGTGATGCCCACTTGTCGACAACCAACAACACAGACAACACGGCCAGGAAGAAAGGAACCCCCGCGGGGTAATCGCTCTCCCACAATGCAAGCTGGTGTGCCACGACCACGGCGCCGGTGAACGAGTCCCCATAGCTCCGGAATCCCTGAAGGTGGTTCATATAACCGCCGATCAACCGGGTCCATACCAAATTGTTCAGAAGTTTGATAGATGCCCGATGCCACTCCGCGTCGCCATGCATGTACCCCAACGCGGAGGCGAACATCCGCTGCACCGCCGTGGCCTGAAATGTGGTCCTAACAATTTCTACTCTCCCGTTCCTGACGTTAGCGGCCAACCGAAGGCTGGTGGCCGCCATGATGAGGCAGAGGCCAAAGTCAACGACGTTGGGTTTCGGGGCTTCACTGGTGATGGCAAGCTGGCAGTAATACCGGAACACCTCGATCGTGCCAACAATGACATGGATGGCGAGAGGAACGTACGGGACCTTCGTATACTCGGAGTGTTTCGGGGTGGTGATCTTCCTCCAGCTCGGTACCAGGTAACGCAGGTAGATGCCCGAGGTCCAAAGTATCTCCAACAAGACGTGATGCGTTACGTAGAGCAGCTGTACAGCTTCCCAGCTGTCATCGATGCTTACCCAGTTCATGGTGGGTCGAGGCTCGGATCCCTGCAGGCCTACTGCCGTGTAGTTGGACGAAGCGAAGGCGGCACGAAAGAAACTCGGGATCGTTACCGGAGCGTCGGGCACAGGGTCCCGAAGCCGCAGGGTCCAGGCAAAGAACTGGAGAAGCCGGAGCAGGGAAACTCGGCTAGGTGCTGCATTGGTGCCGGCTATATATTTTTGTCTTCTTGTCGCTGCTGTGTGTCAGCAATCAATGTTGTGTTCGGGGCGCTCCTCTTTCAGCCGTTGTGCCAACCGCCCAGCCTGGTTTACCCGCCAATAGGATGGGTGGATTCTAGTGCGGACTCTTTGCTTGCCGTAACTTCAATAAAAAGTACAGGTACAACAGCGAAGACGTGGCAAAGGAAGAATCATCACGTCTGATTGGGCAGGGAACAGCCGACGTTGTCAGACGAAGTTGCGTCTTATCCTGATCACTGGACGTGCGCACCCGGAGTACGGCTTATCCCAAGTTCCCATGCAGGTCTGACACCATCACGTCTTGGCGCTTGGCATCCATGGGGCCAACCAGCATAGGTAAGATGCTGCAGATGTCATCACGGACTGAAACCACAGATCGACTCCAGCTACTTTAAAAGTTGTTTTTCTGATCGAGTCCTTCGTGACTTCGTTGGTAGGGCTAGCGCGTCATGATGCCATAAGTCACCGTCTTCGTAGTGCGTCAATGATAGGACATGGTTAAAGCAAGTTCATATAATTTTGATGAGTCGCCTATTTTTACATATATCCACCAAGACCCAAGATTGTTTCCAACCGACACGGACTTGGCATTTCAAACCACTCTAGCGCCTGTGTAAGAATTATAGCTGACGGATTGGGAAGAGTGCTCTGCTCGGATTGGAGGGTAAGATTGAGCAGTATGCAGTCAGACTTTGGAACGATGCTTACCGGTAAGATGAGCTTACATATATAGCGAGAACCAGAAAACGACCGACCAACAAGAGCCGACAACGCCAAACCGGTTAAATGCACAACATTGTATTAGCTACTCAAAGATGTGACGCTAGCACGCTTGCTTTAGTTCTTTTGGAAATAAGATGGAATCATGCTGCCAACCCCCCTCCCATTAATTCACTGCATTTTACAGCCAGTCCTCCACAAGCTGCGAGCATTCCCGCATTATTAATCTGCCATTGAGCAATACTCAGATCCAGCAAGCTCAACCGCATTCCGTTTACCAGGCCGCCTTGGCAAGAACGCCAGTAGGCCACCTACGCACGGCGAACTTCCTAGCTTCGTCTATGAGGAGGATGCCGAGGCCAAAGCTCATGGGCAGGAACCAGTACTCGACCGGGACCGGGGCTGTGCCAAGCGCGGACTGAAACTCGGGGACGTAGAGCCAGAAAATGGCCATGAGAAGGGCGAACACAACGGCTGGGAACAAGTACAAATTCTGCGTCAGCCTGTTGCCGATGGGCGGGTGCTGGAAGAGAGACAAGCGACGGGTGCGGATGGCCATGAGGTTGAACCACTGCATGACGACGAGGTTGACAAAATAGATGGAGCTCGCGATGTTGAGCTGCTGCTGGTAAAATTTCGGGTCAATGGTGGAGGGAAGGTTGCCAAAGGAGAACCAGATGTCGCTGAACTTGATGCCCTGGCGCTCAAGGTGCCAGTACGACATGGCAAATGAGGATACAGCCTCGAGGACGCCGACGAGGCCGTACGATTGGAGGACGAGCTGCCAGTCAACGAGACGGTCCTTGCCAGGAACGCGAGGCTTGCGGAGAAGCACATCCGCCTCCGGGGCCTCGTAGGCCATCGCGATGGCGGCAGCTGCGTCGGTGAAAAGACAAATAATGATCATGAGGAAACTGCTCAGAATCTGCGGGATGCCGAACAAGACATTGGTCATGACGGGCCAGAACTCGGAGAAGCTTCCGGCGGGGAGGAGGTAAGCGACGGTCTTCTTCAGGTTGTCGAACATCATACGTCCGTAGCGCAGCGCCTCGACGACACTGGAGAAGGAGTCAAGGAGGACCATGTCCGCAGCCTCGATGGCGATGTCGCTCCCCGAGCCCAGAGCAATGCCGACGTCCGCGGCGCGAAGGGAGGGGGCATCGTTAACGCCGTCGCCGGTCATTCCCACGATCTGGTGACGGGCCTGCAGCTCACGGACGATGCGGAGCTTCTGCTCGGGGGTCGTGCGCGCGAAGACGATCTCCTGGTATTGCGCCAGCTGGTCCCATTGTTCTTCGTTCAGGGTGATCAGCTCGGGGCCGGAGAGGACGATGGCTTGGCGCGGGGATGACTCGACGTCGTCAATGACTTGCTTTACTGACGGTTCGGCAGGGATCGTGCGTTGGAGAGCCGTGACGTCGTCGATCTGGGAACGGGGGACGCTGATGATGTTGCACTCGGCTGCGATGGCAGAGGCTGTGAGGGCGAAATCACCGGTTACCTGCGTTCCGTCAGTATCCGAAGACCTCCATGTCCATTGCAAGAGAATCAACTCACCATGAAGATGCGGATGCCCGCGCCACGAAGAGTGTTCATGACTTCGGGGATCTCGGGGCGGGGCGGGTCGACGATGCCAACAAGGCCGACGAGAGTGAGGCCGGACTTGGCTTGATTGTTGATTTCCATCTCATACGAACTCTCCGTCGGGCTTCCCTTCAGGGCAGATCTCGAGATGGCCTTGCGAGCGAGCAACAGCACGCGTCGCCCCTGAGCTGACCACTCATCTTTGATCTGCTCGATGGAAGCACGCGTCGAAGGGTCCAAGGCAGTAGTATATCCAGAGGGATTGACGTAGTTGCTGAGTCTGGGCATGAGAACGTCAGGGGCACCCTTGATAGTTAACAAACTGCAGCGCGACGTTAACTTTTCGCCCGTTCCCAGAAACGACACGACTGAGAGTGCACTTACACGTCGCCTGGCTGGAAGACGGACGCAGTGTCGAAAGGTAGGGCCAATGACAAGCCGTCAGGATGAGACATGCCAAGCACGCGAATCATGTATTTGTTTTTGCTGTTGAAGGCGAGCTCGTATTTTGTCTGCCAGCATCGGCGAAGCTCGTTGACCTGACCCAGGCTTTCTGAGAAACGCAGGATGGCCTGATCCGTAGCGTCGCCGTGGATCACGCGCTCATGGAGAGGCAGGCGAATGGTGGCGGCGTCAAACTGGCCGGCATTGCAGAGGCCTGCAATAGCCCGGAGCTGCTCCAGAGAGTTATTGTTCGGAGCGTTGTTTCTGTTGAGTGTGAGTTCATTCCGGGCACCTTCGGCCGTCATCGTCTTAGTGCCGATGGCACATTCCGTGACAATCATTTTGTTCTTTGTACCTCTGTCAGTATGGACTCTTGGCACCTGGATGTAACGGGCACTTGTGTTGACCTACCTGAGTCAAAGTACCGGTTTTGTCGGAGCAAATGATGGATACAGATCCGAGAGTCTCTACGGTCTTGAGGGACTTGCACAAGATCTTGTTTTTGCGCATCATGTTTGCGCTGATGGTCATACTGGCGGTCAAGGCCACAGGCAGACCCTCAGGAATGAACGCCACAGCAACGGATACACAGGATATGATCAAATTAGGCACATTGATCCAATTTGGATACTTCGGTCTGAGCCAGGCGCCCCTATTCATCAGATGCTATTAGCCAAGGTCCTTGTCAAAAACAGTATCATGAACGTACCAGACGATCAGAACTACAACGATCATCAGGAACATGATGGAGCAGATGATGAGCACAAAATGCAAGACCTCGCGCTCGAGAGTGGTCAAGCCCTTCTTCGGCTCGTTGGTCAGCTTGGCGATGCGGCCGAAAATGGTGTTGTCGCCCGTGGCCACCACCAGCCCCGTACAAGTGCCAGAGACACAGTGAGTGCCCTGGAGGCCGATACATCGGGTCTCGAGGTAGTTGTTGTCAGTCGAGTCGACCGAAGCGGGCAGAGGAACCGATTCTCCTGATAGTTTGTACTTTGGTCAGTCGCGTTCACAATGCCCACCGACAGAACAACCGCAAAAGGTTTGCGACACATGGGTTGGAGAGAGAAGCAGAACAGTGAAAAGGGGATATTGGAGTTATTTACCCGTCAAGATGGATCTGTCGAATTTGGCGTCCGAAGAGACTTTGAGGAAGCGCACATCAGCCGGCAACTTGTTTCCAGACTTGACGATGAGGATATCCCCGGGTACGATCTGATCAGCCGGGATCTCGGTCTGTTGTCCATCACGAATCACCATGCAGTTCTCGGGCAGCATAGTCTTGATCGAGTTCATGACCCGCGACGAGGACCAGTCCTGCCACATGTTGAAGGCGGCCTGGATAAAGAAGACGGCCAACAGCACAATGGCCAGCGCCAGATTGGCCACGGCGGGCGGACTGCCCAGGGGCTTCCACGCGATGAAGACGAGGATAGAGGCCACCAGCAGAACAGTACCGAAGCCCTTGAAGAAGTATCCGAGTATACGCTTCGTGTGATTTGTCGGTGCGGGCGAGGGCGCGTTCCTGCCGTAGTGCGCCGTGCGGCGCTGGACCTGGTCCGAGGAGAGGCCATCGGCGAGGGAGGATGACTGGCGCCTGAGGATCTCGTCGAGGGAAAGGGTGTGCCATTCGAGTTCCGATAGCTCTGGAGGCCACGAAGGCGGACATGTCAGTTTGCAGCTCACTCTGTCAACGCGGCTGTTGCGGCCGGGACCTTGGGTCTTTTACGAACCCGTTGCGACATTCTTGGCCTTCTTGACGGCTGCTGTCTTTGACTTGTACTCTTCTATCTCGAAGGACCTTTCCGACAAGAACATTAGCACTGAGTAACAGGCGAGGTCGTTCAGTCGGACTAAAGAGGGTTAGGTTTACACCTACACCGTTCTGTACTGAATCGGAAGCTCGGCAGTCGCATCGATGGAATTGCGTCTCGACCTGACCGAGTGAATTGAAATGGACGTGTTCGAGCGCGTACGTTGCAGACCTGGGACCGTGCTGGGTCGATGGGCTCTCCTGCCGGCCTCCTCGTCGGCGTCCCAGCGGATGCGCTCACCAGTCGCATGGGAATGCGACTTTTCAGGCTCGTCCATGACTGATCTTTCTCAAGGAGTTTTCAGCGCAGATTTCCGCACTAGCTGTATAGAAAGAGGTAGGAGAGCGCGTCAGACCGAGTAAAAGTCCAGTGTGAGCGTAAGTTATGGTAGGAGGCCTCACAAAGAGTAAAGGGAAGCAGGGGGAGGCAAGAGAGGGAAGTGAGAAGTGAAGGAGTCCAAGAGTATGTTTACCACGACCTGCAACGCATTCAGGGTCTTATATATATATATATATATATACACATACATACATATATATAGAGTAGACCAAAGGGTCACGAGTCGCGAGATGGGACCTGGATTCGGGATGGCAAAACGGGTGAACCGTCTTAACATGGCATCCATCACGGGTCTTGGCACATTCCTCTCTACAACTGTTTAAGAGCGACATACACACACACGCACACACACACGCACACGCACATCAGACACAGACCCAGATGCAGAATGCACACGCCCAGCCGTATGGTAACCTTTATGACGGAAACTACGGCCTTCGCATAATTCCATCACATGGCAGGCAAGGGCTGACTGTCGACGCTTTGCTTGACTTAGGGATGGTGCTAGGTAAGAGAAACCGAATGAACCTGTTGTCGTCCCCTCTCCCCTAGTGGAGGGGTGTGCAGGTCAACAACGGCAACGGCAACGGCAAGCAAGCAAAGCGGCGCGGCTTTTTTTACCCATTCAAAGTTCTGGGGGATGGGACGGATGGGAAGGGCGTAGAGGGAAGAAAATGGAGATGGGGGTGCAATTTGAGATCAAGGCAACCCAGAATCGTCGACAGAGGCAAGCAACAAGGCATGAGACGGCGGCGACGGCGGCTACACCAGCAGCAATAGACGGGAAGGGGGAGCAGACGACGACGTGCGAAGAAGGACGGAGGTCAGTTGAGCATTGTATCTACAAAGCTAAGGGGCGGTGACATGGAACTGCGAGGCCAACGTGCTGGAATACTGTGGCAGACGAAACCCGCGCCCTCTTTGCCGGTGTCTTTGTCCACGTAGAAGCCGAGGGGCCGGAGCACTAGGCTAGGCTGGGCAAGGCGAATCGGAGTGTTTTGAAATTACAGGCAGGCCATCAGAAGGGAAATTGTGGCAAGGCCCAGGGCAGTCACGGTGGGCAGTGAGAGAGAGGGAGGGCCAAAAGGAGAAGAAGAGCGTGTCACAGAAACGACGTTGCAGGCAGGCGGCGGCACGAGGGAGGATGACGAGGAGGAGGCTGACTGAGCTCGGCTGCGCTTGATTGGAGGGGTGGGGGAAGTTTGGGAGGAAAATAAAAATAAATAAAAACCAGAGAGCGAGGAGGATCCTGTTGCTCCAAAGGGAAAGCGAAGGGTAAAAGACTGAGGTGATAAATCGCTCATAGTATGCGGTGTTGATGCGAAATTACACGCTGGTGAAGTCGAGCGAGTTGGATATCCAAGTATCTCTTGGCGGCGAGGAGGCTCTCCTGGTGACTTGGCCCAGTACAACCAATAAAGGTTTTGGCGCATCCTGCCCCGTGCTGCGGCCCCATACCCGTCCCTCGGCAGCCTAGGTAGCCTGAGTACGGCGTGGCATGGCGGCATGGCGGCATGGCGGCATGGGGGAGGGGGGTGAAGGGGTGGTGGTGATGTGAGAATGTGAATGTGGAGATGGAGAAATGGGATGGGTGCAGAGCCATGTTGTGGAAGTTGCAGCTGGAGACCTAACCCCAGCTGGGTGGTCCGTCCTCGTGATGAAGATAAAGGTCCCTCCCATGTGTGTAGAACCCCAGACCAAGACACACACACACACACACTCAGAGAGAGTGAGTGAGTGAGATTCTAACCTGTTCCCGTCCATCGTCCATCTCTCAGCCCTGAATCGGGTCTGTTGCATCAATGCATCTCTACTGGCCGAACCATCGATCCGGCCGACCATCCAAGGGCCGTTTCTTTTCTCTCTCACTCTGTCTCTCCTCTCTCTCTCTCTCTCTCTCTCTCTCTCTCTCACTCTCTCACTCTCTCACTCTCTCTCTCACCTTATCCCCTACACCCTAGCTAAGCCACCAGGATCAAGCTGCTGTAGGCTCTGACCTGCAAGAAGATTGGAGAAACCACCAAAGGTCTCAGGTCGGGGGTTTCTTGAATCTTCCTCCCCCTTATCATCTGCGCCCGCTCGCCGTCATTCTTGCACGAGAGGACGATGATGGTGGTGGGTAACCGCAATCTTCCTATTCGTCTCAGTCCTCCCCCCTCCCATTCCCTCCCCGCCCTCTCCCCTCACAATGCCCTTTGTTGTTGTGTTTCTTCGCTGCTACCGCCAGAGAGAGGTGCTTTCACCGCTGCCATGTGGAGAGAGAGAGAGAGAGAGAGAGAGAGAGAGAGAGAGAGAGAGAGAGAGAGAGAGAGAGAGAGAGAGAGAGAGAGAGAGAGAGAGAGAGACAGAGAGAGAGAGCTGAGGGGTGCTTCTCGGATTGCTGCAAGTAGTTAGCGGGGCCGTCCGGGATATGCAAACCCCCCGCCCCCCATTGTTAGTTACCGCTACCGTGTGCCATCCCTTCGGAGCTTTCCTGGCTTTTCTCACCGTCCCACTGGACACGACGATACCATGTACAGATAAAGAGCTGCTGTATCTGGCACAGGCAGCGCGAGTCGCATGCCGGGCCGATCCAAACAGCCATGTCCATGCCACATTGTGCAGGTCCAGGTCCGGTCGTTGCGGTGTCTTTGTCAACCGGGGAGATGCTCGCTCTTGTCTCAGTGTGGCCGTTGCTACACTGCTGGTTGCCGGTGCCAGCGTGCGCCCTTTTCCGGCACGCAACCTAACTGACTGTTGCTTAGCGAGAGTAATTATAGACAGACATACAGCCAAATATGGCCATCAAACAAACCCTTTCCCCTCCTCCTCCTCCAAACCCTCGAAACCGCCCAGCTGACTAACTGCATTCTACTCAGACTTTGCCCCCCCCCTTTAGCGTGTGCGATTCCACTGGAATAAACAGTCAGCCGAGCATTCCCTTGCCTCCCCTCCATCCCCAAATCTCTCTTCACCGACTCACCGCCTTCGAGGTCGGTTGTTGCCTCATGATAACCCCAAGCGTTGCCTCTTGTTCCGTCTCCCAGCCATCCCGGCTGTTCGGCCTCGCCGCTCGTGATTCCATCTGCTCCCACTGACGTACGCCCGGACTGTGGCTTGTTTTCTCCTTCTGGCATCCATTGTGTTTCTTTGACGGATCTGTCTGTCCGTCTGTCTATCTGTATGCCTCTCTGCCCGAGGAAAACTGTGCTCCTGCGCATTCAACAATGCATCGGAACCTCCCTCGCACACACCCCTTTCCCACTCTCTCCATTGGCCGCGAACTCTACTCTGACTTGCACCAACCTACTTACACTGCCACTGCCGCTTCCACCGCCTCCCTCTGCTCGGTGATGACCAACACAAGAACGAGTTCTTCGCATACATGCATGCCCAAAAATGGTCTACCTCGCTCGGCGACCAGCAATCAACCCCAAAACCCACCGCAATTCAATGCCGGCCTGATGTCGGGGGGGGGGGGGGGGCATCAGAGGGCTGTGCTATGCAACTCGAATAGGGCACTCGAGCCAAGTCGACAGAGCTTATTCCAGACCCAGGCGCCCAATGAAGACCCTTTCTCTCGCCCTGGATGCTCGATTCGATACTCCGTATACTAATACGTCGTATGCGCTGTTAATCGACCGCCGGTCTGATCTGAACAGTTAGCTCCCTACGCCGCTGGCCTAGCGCCGATCTCATCACGCGCACAGCAGGCCTAGCAGGCCTAGCAGGTTCCAGCAGGCGGCCCTCCAGGCTTCCGCCATGAGCTGCTTATCCTGGCTTTCGCACTCGTCCTGGGGGTCTTTTATGTTGTCTGCCACACCTCCCCCTGCTCTTTCGCTGCGTACTATGTAGTATTAACGCTTCTCCACGATTGCCCTGGTCCCTTGTGGCAGGCAGATGCGCGCCCGCATGCCTAGTTACCTACTATAGTAGGTAGACAGAAATTCCCGCGGCATCTACCGTTTTTCTGTATTTATGTGGGACACATCAGTTCTCTTCCAAGGATATCCATCCCCACCGTAGGATGACAGCTGCGATGACAGAAATCATATCCGTGTAGACTAGCTCGCGAGAGAGAGAGAGAGAGAGAGTGTGTGTGTGTGTGTGTGAGAGTATGTGAGAGGAGGATATACCAAATAGACAGAACCAGGCAGTTCCCGGCAGAACCAGCCCACCTACTCCAACCCCTTTCACCCTCACCTTAAGACGGGCACAAATCTTCACCTCTCTGCCTTTCTCCCTCTCCCTCTCCCTCTGCCTTGGCCGACACACGGGGCACGCGCGTTTTCCAGTCAGATCAGAGACCCAAGGACGTTTTCACTGCTGGTCGATTCTTGACACTGGCGACTGCACTACACGACCCAATCAAACCCCCCAGCTGCGCTGCCCCCAGCACCGCTGGCCTGGCCTGGCCTGGCCTGGCCTAGACTCGTTTGTCGTCCTCTCGTTGCTTAGTGTTAGTCCATTTTTGGCCTCTCTTCTTCTTTTTCTTCTCTTGCCACCTACTAGAAACGGCAGAGGAGGTGGGCGGCGCAGAGTAGGCTGCTAGAGCACGGCGCTCGCGCCCGCGCCGCAGAAACGCCTGCAGGTGCACCCCGACTTTCCTTTCATGTATAGATGGCGAGGATGAGAAAAAAGGGGAGAGTTCACTATTCGATATTACTACCGCTACTACTACTTACTAGTACTATTACTTGCTGGACTCGGGGACTTGAGACCGACGTCGGAAGACCCTTGACGAAGAAACTCTTGGTTGCTTTGCGCCACTGGCCACAGCTCTTGTATCTAGCTCGTCGGACAATGCCGAATGATGTGTGCTCGTCATCATCTTTGTCGTCGCTCTCGCATGAGCACTGAATCTATTGCAATTCGAGTTCCAGACCAGTCTCCAAGCAAAACGGCACCGGCAACCAATACCCAAGCGCAGACACGCGGGCACATACGCACACGCACACGCGTGCATCCCCCCCCCCATCCATTGTGTCCGCCCTCGAATCCGGTCAAAAAGAAACGAGGAAGTAAAAAAAAAAAAGAAAAAAAAAAGTCTAAATCCTCCCCCCCTGTGTTTCTTCGGTGGCGCGCACACTAGCGGTGCCATTTATCCGATATGCCCCCCAGATGAATGGAATGGCGGCATTGTGCACCAGCGGGATCCCCTCCATCTGCCCAACTACTCATCCCATTTTCCATCAGGCTCTCTCTCTTTCATCTCGCCGGCCTCCTCCTGGCTTCTTGTTGTATAAACACCTTTGCCGCTGCCCTTTTTGTTTCTTCATCCTGCTTTCTGTTACCGCCGAATCCTCCGCCTCCCAGATGGCAACACAACCACCGCTGCTGCTGCTGCTACTGGCTCGTCTACTTGTCAGTTGAATGACGTCGCTAGTTAATGGGTCGACTCCGCTGCCGCTGCAAGCTGCACTGCTGCGCCTCACTCGAAGCTCGAATCGAAACCCCAACTTTCTGTGGTGCTTTGATGCCGTTTGGCTTTTCGGACTAAAATTCCGCCCTTCCACGCTCCCACCTTTTCACTACTGTAATAGTTAGCTCTGCTCGTTGCTGCCACCCACCCAACTGCTGTTGTTTGGCCGCCAGCTTGCCCCAAACAGCAGCAGCAGCAGCAGCAGCAGCAGCAGCAGCAGCAGCAGCAACTGCAGCAGTCTCTCCACCCTGCCTGCCCGCCCTCTCCCCCCCCTTTGTGCGACACTCACCCAGTGCATTCCACAGATTACATGTGCAGTGCAATTTCTCTCGTTCATTGCACACGCCACTTGCAATACCAGCTATGCCTGTCGGATTGCTCACTATCCCAAGGGAAATTCGCGACCTCATACTCGATGAGGTCGTCTTCCTACCCGATCGCCCACCGCCGCTTAACCCCTCAGTCAGCCAGGACCGTAAGAGGCGCGAGTACAAGGGCAAAGGGTTCTCTGATGGCCACGACATTTGGGTAGAGAAGCAGATCCGCGCACCGCCTTCGGGCTCCCCCAACAACGCGATTCTCCTCGTCAATCGTCAACTGCACGACGAGGCCAAGACGCTGCTCGCCTCAAAGGGAACCCACTGTCGTCTCGACGTCATGTATGTTAAAGAATGTGGCTTGTGGCCGACTTGGCTCGCCGTGCCAAGATCCACCCGCCATGCCGACAGCGTCCACGTCCAGTTCCGCATCTTCGATCCTCCCGCCGACGTCAATCCTGACTGGAAAAACGAGGAACAGTTTCGCGGCGGCGACGGCGGCCCGCCCTTCATTGTCTGGAACTTTTACGCCATGCTCTCCGGGTACCTACAATACGGACCGACCGCCTTCAGCAGTGTCGTCGCCGACTCGTCAAGCTTCACCATCAAGAGGCTGGTGCTAGACGTCCTTCCGCCCCCGCCTGAAGAGAAGCACGACCGTCTCGTGTCCGGCGGTGCGCGGCGGCCACCTGCGCATGACATGTTTGAAAGATTCACCACCATGGTCATGGATGCAGAGAAACGTGAGCGCCGAGGGATTACTTGGCCCCGACCGCAGGAAGGCAAGGAGAGTCTCATACCAGCCGAGAAGCTTGCTTTCTTCATGTGCTGCCAGATTGGGGGTCTCTTGTCCATGTACAGGGACTGGGCCGACTTCGGCGACATCCTGTACGAAGGAGTCGGGAGCATCGAGATCCGCGTAAACGGCGAGCCGCGACGCTACTTTGACCTGGACGAGATGCTCGACAGGTTGCCCATACAGCCGATCGCGGCCTGGAACGAAAAAGAACAGCAAAAGAGACAAAAACGCTTCGATGACTGGAAGGCGCAGGCGATTGCAACGAGAAGAAGCTGGAAAAAATGATGACAAGGAAACCCGGATGATGACATGACATGAATGGCCTTTTTTCCTCTTCTTTTATTCTTGACTTTGGCTCGGCCATACTGGCCAATAGAGGGAGGATCCCCTCTTTTTGCATTGGGCGGCGATACCACCGGATAGATGGGTTTTTCTTGGAACGGGGTTTCTTTCCATCGGAGCATGGTGCATGGGGGTAATGCATGGTGCGGTACAACCAATTCGGATGTGGTCGGTCGGTCTCGGGGCCGGGAATACTCGGTAGGGTCTCCGGGCCGGACCCGGTTTCGGGGATAATCCCCCCCCCCTTTTTTTTTTCCTTCTCTGTTTCCTTCAACGAGATAGGCCCTCCACCGCGGTCCGGAGCCGGGCAATATCAGAATGGCTTGCTTTGCAGCATCCACCAACAACAATCTGGTTCCACAATCCTCGAGACTGGGCGTCAGCAACAACCTGGGAGAGTTGGGCCTCCCACGACGTGACAGGGTGATGTGATCCTCCGGGAAGTTCCCATTTCTGAGTGGCCGTGTTGTATACTTCACCATTAGTGCCATCTGGGTAGAGGACGAGGGCCGGGGCCCCGGCGATGGCCCCCTCCTCGATGAGTTCTTGGACGGCCGATTCGTAGCTCTTGATTAGGGACTCGAGTTTCCATACCTTGGTGCAGTTGATGCCGATGCCCCAGGGTCGGCTCATGGCGACGTCAGGGCTCAGCATGGCCGTCACGGCCTCCTTGACAGAGGAGCCGTCGGGCAGACAGTCGTCTTGACGCGGGAAGAGGGTGGCGATCCAGAAGCGGAGGGGATTATCGGTAGCAAAGAGGCCGATTTTGTCGAGGGCTTGCCTCAATGCCTTGATTTCGTCGGAGCGGGGGATGGTCTCAACTGCAACATAAGCGACGGGGGAGGAAAAGGCACCGGCGTCTTTGAACAGGTGCAGACGCTCCAGATGCCAGTCACGCAGCTTCTCGAGCGAGTCGTGTTCGGAGTCATAGGCGCCGCTATACTCTTGTCCGGGAATCATGCAGGCGCCATAGGGACCGATGCTGAGAGCCGTCTTGGTACCGTGCGCACGTCCGGCTTCATGGGCAATGCGGATGGCGTCCTGGATAAAGTTGCCGATGGCGGCGCAGTCGATACCATTGGGATACTTGGCAGTGCGGGTGTTGGCGAAGCCGTGGATAGACAGTTGGTAAGTGGCCGTGAGGATAATGTCGACCGGCACATTGCCGAAATCTTTCTGACAGGCAAACAAGGTATCCTGGCCGTCAACAAGGAGGTGAGTTGACCAGAGAGGGGTGGTGGCGGACTCAAACTTGATGCCGTATTTGTCCTCGAGCGAGGTGCCGAGGCCTCCATCGAGAACTAGGATCCTGGGGCTTTGCTTCTCGGCGGCGTCCATTTTTTGTTAATTGGAGTAGATAGTAATACGGAAACCTTAGGGATGGGAAAATCCGAGGGAGCTACGCAAGCAAGGTTCGAACCGGGCGATAGGTACGTCTGATAAACAACGGACATTCCCAATTCAGAATAGAATTTTGAATTCCGGCAGGACGAAGTTGTCGTGGCTTGAACGAAGCCGAGTGGGAGAGAGAGAGAGAGAGGGAGGGATGGAATGGAGGAAGGGATGGACACAAGGGCCACTATGATGGTATGAATTGAGAGAGACGGACGCGCGGCGGGCGTTGAAAGCCTTGAGAAGGGGGTGAGAGGAAAGTCTTGGATATTTGACGGGTCTTGGAAGGAGAATTGGTCTTGGGGACCTAATTGTTTGGGGGGCAAGGGGCTGAAGAAGGGAGGGAAAGGGGGGGGGGGGCGGAGGAGAAGCGAGGCCAGACACAATAACTAGCCAGCAGTAGAAGCAGTTTGGCAGCAGTTTGGCGGCAGCAGCAGCAGCAGCAGCAGCAGTAGTACATGGAAGAGCAGCGCAGCGCAACCAGTGAACTGGAGAGAGACTGGAGGGGGTTCCACCCTAGTGGAAAATTTTGGGAAAGCATTACGACGACTTGGTGATGACTAAGGAAAACACCACCTTTTTCTCACCATCTGCCAAGAAACCAACGGCAGCATCTTTCCGCTTGTCTGCGTCAATGCACCTTCCTCGTCTCCAAGCCCCTCTCTTTTCCTATCTTCCTTCCTTCCACTCAGGCGTCCATCTTACGATGCCAAGAAACAAATCGGAGCGGAAAGAAGGCGGGCGGTACGATAGATAAGTACCTAGACGACCTAGGTAGTCACGAGGCAAGGCCACCTTCGACTCGACTCCGGGAGAGAGAAGGAAAGCATGGACTCGGTAAGACCTGCCTGCCTGCCTGCCTGCCTGCCTTCCTGTCGCAGTGTCCCTACCGAGGACATCAATCGTATTCTGAAGGAGAGAGAGGCAGGGAGTGTGCCTTCCTCCTAAGCGGGCCTGCCGATGCCAAGACGGAATGCGACATGCTCGGATGAGGATACCCGAGGCCCCATTTCCACCCGACACGACAAACACGGACAGAGAAGTACACTATTTCAGCTTTGATAGTGACTGAGAGAGCGATGTAGATTCTATGTACAACAGGCTTTATGCAATACCGCGGCGCGTCTGGGTCAAGCTTCCGTCATCTCACATCGACCTATGGGGCATCATCATGTATGTACCTTCCTTGCACTAGGTAGGCATCATAAGCAAGTACAACTTGACGCCCTTTCCTCGGCGCTGGAAGGGGGCACCTTCTCATCTCGGATTTCTCAAAGCTCGAGGAAATTGTTGTTCCCAGTCAGCCCTGACGGCTGGCTGGCCTCCTTAGCTCCCGTTTCTATCGTGTCCGGCAGGGATTCTCTGTGTCCTTTCCTCCCTTACCACTTTTCGAGCGGACGGCTGCTTTGTTTGGGGGGAAGGGGGGGGGGGGGGGGGATGCAACGTCATTTGACTATGATTGGCGACGAACCCCGCCGTCCGCCCGTCCGTCGTGCGTTGTGCGCCGTGCCATTTTCCCCGCAAGTGTCAGTCCATCCGCCGTGCTGGGTACGGTACCGACCGGTCCCCGGCGCCCTCTTGACATTGACCCACGATCGATCCGGGGCACAAGCAATGCCGTAGATAACTACCCAGTGTGTGGGTCACGGCTAAGAAACCCCGAATTCTTCAGCCGAGCCGGGCGCTAGTAGTGCCTTGTCGACGGAAGGGCGCAAAGAACATGGACATATAAGCAACAACAATTCTTAATTGATTGCCTTGAACATTGAGGCTGTTTGGACACTCAACAAGACGCCGCCCTACCTAACGGTTTTTTATTCCCACCATGGCCACAACGACAACGACGGCTTCCGCCATGGCCTCGGCCTCAACCTCCGGCATTGAGCTCCGTCCCCTCCCGGCCCAAAATACCCTAAATCAACACCCCATTCCGTCAACCCAGCCAGCAAATGACGACGACCCCATCCTCCGTGCCTCGCGCGAGGCCGACACTGCCGTGCCCGAGGGCGGTTACGGCTGGGTCGTTGTGACAGGCTGCTTCGTCATTGCCTGGTGGATAATCGGGACCACCTACTCGTGGGGCGTCATCCAGCGTGCCCTCATTGACGATGGCCTCGGGACTCCTGCCGTGCTCTCCTTCGTTGGCTCCCTCGCCACCGTCTTGATCTCGGCGTTGGCCATTGTCAATTCGCGCGTCATGAGACGGATCGGCCCGCGCAACACGGGGTTGGTGGGCATCACGCTGTTGGGTGTCAGTGAGCTTCTCAGTAGTTTTGCAGTGACCAACGTCGGTGCTTTGTTCGCGACGAGCGGCATTCTTACGGGCTTGGGCACGAGGTGAGTCCAGCCTACCACCGTTTCGTGACGTGGCTTCTTTGCGCTGACTAGTCATCCAGCTTGTGTTTCTCAGTGAGTGTCGACCGTTGATCGCATGCTCCTTTTTTTCCAACACGAAAACAGCTGACAAACTAAGATCGTCAGCGTGATGCCAGCACAATACTTCAGCCGCAAGCGTGGCCTGGCGAACGGCATCGTGTTCGCCGGCGGCGGTTTCGGCGGCGCAGTCAACAGCTTTGCCTTGGACGCTCTCCTCAACCGACTGGGTCCGGCATGGGCGTACCGTGTCCTCGCCCTGGTCACCTTGGCCACCGGGCTTCCGGCCGCTTGGCTTATCAAAGAGCGTGTTCCCGTTCGGGGCTCCGGCTTCGTTGAATGGTAGGCCCTTAAAACTATCTCGCGCCCTCCCTCCGCTCCACACATGCAGCAACTCACTAGTCCGCAGGCGTCTCTTCAAATCCCTCACTTTTCTCATCGTCTTCCTCGCTGGCGCGGTCGGCACATTCCCACTCTTCGTCCCGCCCTTCTTCCTCCCTTTGTACTCCAAGTCCATCGGTTTCTCCTCATCGACGGGCGCAGGTCTGCTTGCGGCCTTCAACTTCTCCTCGGCCGTTGGTCGCATCTGCTGCGGCACCCTTTGCGATGCCTTTGGTGCACTAAACGTCCTGTGCGCTTCGCTAGTGTTGTCGGCCGTCAGCATGTTGGCCATCTGGCCTGCGTCGACGACGCTGGGCCCCATGATCGTTTTCGTTGTGGTCAACGGTATCTCCAATGGCGGTTTCTTCTCAACCATGCCCACGGTGGTAGGGAACGTGTTCGGATCTGCGAGGGTGTCGGTTGCGATGAGCATGATTGTTACCGGCTGGGCAGGAGGATATCTCATGGTGAGTCTCGTTTTGCCCCAACGAAGGCCAGGGAAGCTAATGGGGTCGTCAAGGGTGCTCCGATTGCTGGCTACCTCCTTGAAGCATACGGGGGCGCGGACAACGGTCTCCAAGCGTACCGTCCTGCCATGTTCTACGCTGGGTCATTGTCGTTGGCGGCATCGGGGCTTGTCGCTCTGGTTAGGTTCCGGCTAAACCATAGCATTTGGGCGAGGGTTTGAAATGCGCGGGAATGGCGAAAACAAAGAGCAACGGCGGGTAATGACACAACATACCGTTGCATAATGGCAGTTAGGGACCCGAGGGTTGCAACTTGCGGCCCCAATAAACGAGACATATCCTTTCGAAGGATTCCAGTAAAAACCACACTCCGAAAATTGAAACCGAGTCTGGCCAAGAGATGATCAGGGGCATGATCCTATGATCCTTCTTGAATTCGGAATCCGGTGGAAATTTGCGAATTCACCAGCCTCATTCGCTACCTCCCTGTATGATCGATCCCCCGCATTGCAGAATGTATCAGACATTAGAGCGGCTGCTGCCTGCTGACCAACTCGGAGAAGGCACATTCCATGCAGACCAAAAAAGCCAAAACGAAGCTGCTTGCGTCAATCCTTGTTCGCAGCCCCAACGCACGTGTTGTCGCGCCTCTTTCGCGCCTTCTTCCCCTCCCTGACGGAACTTCCCTCTACTGCTGACCGACGCGATATCAAATACCCCGCGAACCCCCTCGTAGGCCAGCTCGTCCCCCCCCCCAAAACAGAAATCAAAGAAGAAACAAGACCCCTTAGGACGCGCCCCAGCATCCCACCGCCAAACATGTCCATCGACCACGTCGGCCTCTTTGTACCCGCCTCCATCTACAAGGAGACGGTCGGCTGGTATCTCACCGTCCTGGCTCCAGTCGGCTTCAAAAAGTTCGTCGAGCCCAACGAGTACGCATGCGGCCTCGGTGTCCACCGCGCTGACTTCTGGATCGCTTCCCACAACGCTGACAAGGCCAACATTCCGCTTCACTTGGGCTTCAAGGCGGAGAGTAAGTTTTCTTCTTCTTCTTCTTCTTCTTTTTCTTCTTTTCACCCAATTTCTTTCCCCTTCTCTCGCCCCTTCTGCCCAGGAGCGACCCGAACAGACGAGGTGCCGGCTGACACGACGGGGGCGGCGACCGCAGACCGCAAAGCTGTCGACGAGTTCCACAAGGCTGCCATGGCCGCCGGGGCCAAGGACAACGGGGCGCCGGGGCTGCGGCCGCAGTACCACCCAAACTACTACGGGGCCTTTGTCATCGACCCCTCGGGGAACAACATCGAGGTGGTCTGCCATACGCCCGAGGTTACGGAGTAAAGGCGGGCGCGAGGGACCGTGCCGACGCCATTCACCTTTTGCCTTTTGCCTGGCCGGATGGGGCGTCAAGGTTCGAGCTGGGCGAGATAAACAGGGGAGCTACCGGGGGTTGGGAATCACGGGAGAACGAGCAAGACACGACATGCCTCTGATACATCATCCAATGGCCTGCGTGGGAATCTCAGGAAACCCTGCATTCTAAACGCTGTATACAAAAAGCCCCTCTCTCGCAACACCAAGCGAATGAGCATTAAAGAAGCCATATCGAGTACACGATCCCCTTCGTTGTGATTCCCTTGTGCGTCGCCCAGCCAGATGATGCTTATCCAATGTGGGGGGGTTACGCATAGCAGATAAAAGCCGCCCTCGGCGTCCCATCCGCCCCCCCGGGTCCATCCCGCCAATCAATGGCACCGACAAGTTACCTGCTACTGCTGCTGATGCAACTTGGCGCCCACTCATACAAAGTTGGGGGCCGAATAATGCACTGCAATTTAAACCTCTCCAAGAGCTTCACGACGTCATACCGGGGAGGAGGCATCGGACAGGCACCCCCAATGGTGAATCTCCATGTGCTAGTACACTCTTCTTAACAGCAGTCTTAGCGTCCCAGGGACGGATACGAAAGTGCATTCTCTTATTATCAAGCCGTCCATCATCACAACGTTGCCGGTCACATCACTTTCATACAAACCAACACGCCAGCAGACTGAAATCGCGTACTCGGGACATATCATTATGCTCGCCATCTATGTCAATCTCGGAACACCAAACGCCTCGTCCCAATCATGCATGCGCAACAAAGTCTAGAACGTAACGCAACGTGTAAGTGTAACCTGATCCAGACCTGGCCCGCGTCGAATATACCTGTGCTCCCTTCTCTTCACTCTTGTTGGTAGTCATTCCGTACATGCGCGCAAAAGCCATAGCCGCAGCGGACTCGGCACATGGACAAGGTCGCCCTCCCACACGCCGAACCCGCCGCGTATTGCATCGCTATATTTCCCAAGCGTGAAACTCTCTCTCTCTCTCTCTCTCTCTCTGCGGTCAACCCGACACTTCTATCCGGGTATCAAATCCATGAAAATCATGATGAAAATCATGCAGCTACTCGTCCTTCAGTTGAACAAAGCTCGTCTAACACAGGCCTGCATCTCGATCGATCGAAGGCAGGCCCGCGTCATCCGTTATAGATGAAAACACTAGATCGAAACTGTGGCACCTTGCCGCTCGAAAGTTCACCGACGTTCTTACAATCCCGGGCGCAACATGCGACCAGCGTGTTCGAATCGTGGCTGCTAGAATCCAGTATCGAAAGCTCTCGTTGATCGTCCCCCAAAACTTGGTGTATATCAGGGTATCAATCTCGTAATATTGCGAATAAGAAAGTGCCTTAGGAATCGCTGCCGGCCGTAGGACGTGACCTTTGAGCCACCACCTCCCGTGCATAGAACTCCACCAACATGGTGCCGTATGCCTCAAGGTCCTCGACGGGGACTGCAAGCCGGAAGTCGTTCAATAGAAGAAACTGGAGCTCGAGATGGTTCAGTTCCGCCAATGGTAGTCCGCCGACCTAAAGTTTCAATATCAACGACGAATGCTCCTTAACAAAAAGTCGGGACGACATACCTTAGCGTATCTGGAGTTGGTGTAGAAGACGTCCGAGAAGAATTTGCTCGCGCATGTCACTCCCGCAATAATCAGTCGATGGATGTTGAAGCTATCGACCACAAAGTACGTCGCCGGGGCACCCAGAGTGGTTGGCTGGGGCGCGATGCTTCCGGTACTTTCACTCGGTTTCGTAGTCTTCTCGTCCATGTCGTCGTCGTCGGCAAGGTCCGAGTCGCTGTCGTCGTCCTCGTCACGCATGTCGACGTCGGCCGCCTGCGACTTGGGTGTTGGCTGTGAAATCGAGTTTCTCCGTGCCTCCTCATGCTTGACAACCATTTCGTTGACACGTTCCGTCATGCGGTCAAAGTATACCAGTAAGCTCAGGAAGACCTCGTACGTGGTGGGGCAGTACTTGTGAATGCGGGACAGGTAGCTGAGAATGGTGATGGCGGGAATGTTCTTGCCGTGGAACGCCAGCACCGAGGTGCTCAAAGGGCTCATCTGCGAACCGTTGCCTGACTCGTCGTTCTGGTTTGCTTGTTGCTGGTGCGCGACATTACGCTGCATGGCGTCATGTTGCAAGTCATTGGTAGTTGTGATTTTGGTGAGCAACGCAGCAACCATCTCAATGATGTCGCCAATGGGCATGGCACTGATCTCGTACTTCATCGCTTGCAGAGGCGGGTCGTTGAGTATGCCGGGTCCGTTGCCTGATAAAAGATCTGCCTTGGCAAGACTCTGAATATGGGCCAGATCGCGTATATGGATAGTTTGGCCTTGGGGCTGCTGGCGAGGAGACGAGCTATCGGAAAGGGTGTATGAGGCCGGGGCATCGGCTATACCGTTGCCATCTGACGCGGGCGATGGTTGCTGCCGCTGGTGGGTCAGCGCCGAGGCGGCCCCCTCTATGGCCAAAGTGGCAGCAGCATGGCCGGCGTCGCGAGAGTCGGTCGCCATGTATGCGGGGCTATCGGCATGCTGAGGCCTCGCTCGGGTGGGCGATGAGGAGGACGGGGGCGAAGGGAAGCGAGAGGCTCCTCCACTAGGCGGTGCGTGCTTCTCAGCGGCGGAGTCCCAGTCGGGCCGCTTCTGACGCGTAGGTGGAGTACTGGTAGAATGCTGGTATCTTGGGCTCGTGGAGTGATGAGCGGCGGGCACGTCTCTCGATCGACTGGCGGATCGATAATGGGAATCGTGCGAGTGCTGGTGCGGAATGCCGGAGGAGGCAATCATAGTGTGGAAACGGGAGGGATCAGAGACGAAGTCACCGATCACAGCTGCCATAGCATCGTATTATTCTCCAACGGAATGAGACGGTATTACAATTAGAAAGATTGGAAGCAGCAACTACGAAGAGCGAAAGCCGAGTCAGCATATGCTCAATCCGAGTGTCGCAATGTGGTGGAAGGAAGCAAGGAAGGGAAGGCGGGCGGAAGGTGTGAAATGGGAACAGGGGAGGACGACTGTGAGCTAGACTTGTCTAACTGGGCTGCTTGTGCGATGCCAGCCTCTTCGGGCAAGAGTGATGGCCCGAGCCAGGGCCATATCTGCGGTTGAGGGTCGGATCTCATTGTTGAGAAGCGCGCGCGGGTGCCGATTGTAGTGACAAGCAGCTGAGTACAAGCAAGGCACCAGCAGGTAGGTAGGTAGACTACCTATCAGGTAAAGCTGATGTCCAACGGTGCGGTTCGGTCCCAGGAGGAGAGCTGGCTGGCACATTGGCCACCAGGCGCCGGGACAATCGACGTCACAGATGCGTGTCTCGAGATGGCCAGGACGGATGCAGGTAATAGGCACATGTTTGGGGGTGGTGATGAGAGCAGATAAGAGAAGACGAGAAGCAGGAATGCGCACAAATGCACCAGACAGCACTATCAACTCACCTAAGTGGACCAACGGGTAGATGAACGGAGTCACCTATCGACACAGTGATAAATGTTGTTGGCGGGCGAAGCAGTGGGAGTTGCGACGCAATGGTGCAGCAACGGTGTTTCGGGGATATGTGTAGTGGGAGGAGCAGCTCGGGGGTGAGCCAAACAAGCAGCAGGGTGTCGAGTGTGACGTCGTAGGTAGGCAGGCAGATTAGGTCGGCGTTGTTGGAGTCGAGACCAATGCCGGAAGGGTGATGGAGGCGGAGTGAACACACGCGGGGCCAAGCAAGGACGGAAGGGAGAGGTCGAGGGGGCGGCGATGGTTGTGTGAAGGAGAAAGAGAAGGAGGCGGGCGGAAAGATGGGGGCGATAAGTCGGTCAAGATGGCGTCCGACTCGGCGACTCGAAAACTGTTTCTGTTCCGTTTCGCAGGGCGTCTGCGATTAAGAGTACCGAATCGGAATGTGTACGGATGATGGCGCTGAGTATCGGGAGAGAAGATAAAGATGAGAAACAGCAGAAAGCCGACGCAGAAAGAAGCCTCCCTTGTGGGAAGTATCTTGCAAGTGTGGAGGAAGACGAGACCGGGCCAGAACAGAAAAAGCAGACTGGGGTGGGAGGAAGAGTCGGTGGGGGGGAAGAAGAGGAGGAGGAGGAGGAGGAGGAGGAGGAGGAGGAGGAGGAGGAGGAGGAGGAGGAGGAGGAGGAGGAGGAGGAGGAGGAGAGGAAGGAGGGCGGGAAGATGGATGAATACACCACTAGGTAGGCAGGTACCTACTGGGTACAAACACCCTTAGTAGGTAGTAAGTAGGTAGGTACCTAGGTAAGGTAGGTAGTGTGGATGGGGAGAAGACGGTATGTCAAAAAGCGGGAAAGGCACCGATGGGCAATGGAGGGGGAAAGTGCGAGGTGGGCAGGCCCAGGAGTGGGACCGCCTATGAGAAAGGGACTGGTAGCGACAGAGGCCGTTGGCCTATGCAGACCCGAACCCGTACACGTACACTAACTAGGTAGGTAGGTACCCAGATATGAGGACAGTGGAGAGCGCAGCGGACGATGGACTGGGCTGGAACTCTGCTACGCGCAACACCCGATTGCGAGAAAAGAGGACAACGCGCGCGTAGTGACCCGTTTTCCCGTTTTTTTTTATTTTGTTTTCCTTCTTCGTTTGCTTCTTCTTAATTTTTCTTTCTTTCTTTCTTTCTTTCTTCCTTTCAGTGTACTACTAGAGAGCTACAGTCGCGTCTAGAAGATGAGGTGGCCTGATCTGATCTGATCTGTGGGTGACTGACCACGGCCTGGTCAGTTCAGCTCCAAGGTGCACATCAGAGTGGGATGTACAGTGTATGGCGGGCGAGTGAGAGGCGGGCCTGGCTTCATGGACCCTGCCTGAGATTGGCGGTCTGGTGGGGACGGATGAGGTAGATGGCGAAAAGATGGTCGACGAAACGGCTCGTCTGGGTAAAGTACCTTGGGGTTCATGTGCAGCCCGCACCGCGAGATGACGGCACAAAAGCAGGTGAAGCTGATTGATCCCAATGCACCGAGATGATCAATCGCGTTCCCGTTGTGGCTGACGGGTTTCGAGCTTGCTGTGTTTGCTGTATCTGGTACTTACAGACAAGCTCACGCTCAGGGCACCCCGTTGCGATGGGAAACGCCTATGTTGTTGACGTGTGTGACCTCTCTAAGTTGCTCCCTCTTTTTTTTCCCACGCGTTCCAGATGCTGCTTTAGCCTTGCAGCCCTTTTGCTCTATGCCGTCTGTGAGTCGTCTCGTCCCTCGAGTTACTTGAGGCTACGGATACACACTGCATATTGCCACACGGTAGTTGTACATCGATAGGCTCTCATCTAGTAATAAGGTGACCATCGATCTTGTCGTGTTGAACACCCTTTGTGCGTGAGCTGTCTCTCTCTCCCTCCCCCACATGTCTTGCTTGTGGCGAAAAAGTGAGGACCACCCGAAACATGTGATGACATAAACGTCCGCGCTAGTCGTCAATCTTCCCCGTCGCCCACCAGTCCTCACTTCTCCTCCCAAAAAGAAAGTCAAGGGTCCTTGTCTCCCTCGTCCTCCCGAATCTGCTCGTGCCATCGTTGCAAGTCCAAAGTGGCTGCATCCCGCTTCCGATTCCCTGTCGGTCCACGACTTGCCCTTCCTTCGACCATGCCCAAGTCAGTCGCAGCAAGTCCTCGGCCGGCGGGTCCAACCGAATCTAGCACAGCCTCGTTGCGATATACCGCCATACGAACCACAAAGCCGTATCAATTCGCGCCGAGGCTCTTAACACCCGTTTTATCCATACTGGGGCCAGAGCTCTCTCGGACGGAACGAGAGAGACCAGCCGATTGAGATTGCACTCCTCCTCGGCCGCAATCCCGTCGACCCTGGACCTTGACTTCCCCATCCCATTACCAACACAGGCTTCTCACAATGATGCCCAACGAAGGAATAAGAAAGAACGGAAATGACAGAGTCAGGGCTGCTGCATAGAAGAACCATAACCCACAGGCCACAGGACCGGCAGTGACACACCATGGGAAATATCCCGCAGATGCGCGAACGGCCATCCCGGCACTGCGTAATTAACGTGCTGCAGTCCAACGTTCCAAGACGCGCCCGCGACTGCAACATAGGTTCTTTTGGGTACGGAGAAGCGCATGCCCAGACTCGAGGGCTCAGACCAAGAAATCTTGTCGCGAAAAACAGGCGACTGGGTAGTGGATGGGCGCCAGGGACGACCCATCCACGCCGCCGGGAGGGTGCTCATCCCGCCCTCTTACTGGCTGCGCAGATAACCGATAGCACCGATAAGAGACTTGACGAGGGGGTCCTGGGCTTGACCTTGGATACTTGTCCCCCTGTTAGCAGCCGCCGTCCTGCCACCTCCCTTTTCGAATATCTCCTCTTCGTTGGCTGGCCCACACACGTCGCCGGCCATAATCGCAGCTGGACATAACGCACCATCGATATCTGTACACTGCGGCACGCAACATTGACGATGGCCAGGATAGTTATCGGAAAATTAAAAGGTTTCTTCCATCATGATAGTCATAGCTTAGACTCACTTCTTTCTGACCCTTACGTACAGCCAACATAGACTACGACAACCATCTACACACTCTATCTGAACCATCCCTGCCGCATCGCCGTCCTCCGGCCGAATTGGTACAACACTTACGTCCAAATCAAGCAACATCGTCTTCGTGACTTCCACAGCATACAGGCTTCAGCCACGCTCTTCTCCATCTTTCCCCCCTTTTTTTTTTCTTGCTTGTATAGTCCTGCTTAGCGTTGCATCTTGTCCAACCCAGCCCGATTAAGAAACAGGACACGAGGTGGATGGGAAAGCTCGCCATTTCGGCCTGTCCGTGACCTGATTGTTAGAGTCAGCCCGTCTCCAGGCCCCGATTGTTAGTAATCAGGTACCCGCGCATCCCACACATGCACACATTCAGAACAAGACGCGGGATTAGACATCGACTAGACGGTAGTTTAGACGAATTAGACGCCCACCGGCTGGTTGTTTCTTAACGGCTGAAAGGGGACAAATTTTCTGGTCTGCCGCTTGTAAAAAGCATTAGGGACCTTCCGTCGCGCTGACGCCATCGCAGGCTGCCAACAGTATCGCAAAAGGGGGCAACAAAAAAACAAGCTTTCAACAACAACACATCCAAGCCTATTCCACAAGTTCCAACCACCAACAGCCAACTCCCATGCTGGCTGCCCCCTCTTTTTTTCCCCTTATCCCCGTCACCCCGGCCAGCAAGGCTGACACCCGGCCAATACGCGGCTTCCCCTCCGGCACGAGGTCTTTGATCCTTTGGTGCAACTCCACGGACACACGTGCAGGAGTTCAGACGTGGGACCCAATTGCAGCCCATCGATCTAATCTTGCTAATTTGCACATACCTACACTACAGATATGCTGTGCGAGCTCATCTTCACCGCAATCCATCTCCCACTCGAGAGTGAAAGCCATTCAGAACGTCAAAAAAAGAAAAAGAGAAAAAAAAAAGAGAGAAAAAAAAAAGAGAAAAAATATGTACCACTGCCATCGTCGTGGCACACCGGATCTCCAAGAGCCCGTCCCACGTTCCGCTCCACCGCCGCTACCTACCTTTTCCTAAACCGTGACCGAGGAGCCAGTGGCACGATCGGCCGCCTCCATCCCGCTTCCGCTCCCCCTCGCCCCTCGGAGGACTGACGAGACCATGTCCCTGGATGGCGTATCCTCCTGCCGGTCTGGCGCCTGCCTGGTCACCTAGTGTACCTACGTAAACCGTCCACGGCGTCCTCTCGTTGCTCACTCGTTGACAGTAGGCAGACCTTTTCCGCAGCAAAATGTCAAACAGTGAGAAGCCCGGGCGGAGGATCACTTCCTCCCTTCCGCTCCTTTCCCTGATTCGCTCCCGCTCCTCGTTACCCGCAGAGCCGAGTGGCGCTAAATCCCCCCCTCCCCCTTCCTCACCGCCTCCAAATCCGAGGCTGGTCTCGCTCGCGGCGGACGCTTATTTCACGTCCTCCCTGCTTCGTGCATACGGGTAGGAATGCATATTCCCCGGTGGCTTGTTCTCCGGGACCGGGGGACCGGGGGACCGGGCCTCCCGCCGCATGAGGTCTAGCGTCAAGACTCACGTCTCACGTCGTAGCGGAGTGCCCATTGCCTTCCGACCCCTCCTGATCACGCGAGCCGCGGAGCCCTTATTTCACCGTGCCAACCTGATCTCATGGACAGCATACATCATCATCCTCTAGTAGAGCATCTCTCATCTTGCGGGTAATCTATTTTATTGTACATTCATTGTTTCGTCCGCCAAGTTTGGAGTGTGTCGTCGCCTCGGCATGAATGCCCTCCGAGGCTCGTTCGTAACTCATGGCGGCCAGCCTGTGTGATGTATCACTCGCCCCCTCGGACGGCGAGCCATTTCAGCAAATCAGCAGCTCATTTGCTTTCTCCTCAAGCAACCGTTCCCGGCGTTATCTTCTCCCTCGCACAAGAAACGCACACACTCTAGTGCTTCACCGTGTAGTCCTCGTCGGGGAGATACAGATGCCTCTGGGCGCCCTTGGCGGTCAGGACGACCATGCGGATGACACCGCCGGAGCTGCCGTCCCACTTGATGGCCTCCTTGAGCGACCCCTTAACGAAGTCGACCGCGTCCTGCTCCTCCATACCCTCCTTCCAGTGCTCGTCGCAGTATCCGTAGATGTAGGTCGAGCCCGAGCCGCCGATGGCGTACGACTGCTTGTGTAGGGAGCCACCGAGGGGGATCGAGTAGACCTGGCCGCCGTGTCGCTCGTCCCAGCCGGCAATGATGAGGCCAGCGCTTGAAATGGGGAAGTCAGTAATGCAGACATACAAAGAGGAGGAGAAGAGGGTCCACGTGGTGGGATGAGAGAAACAGCGGGGGCGGAAACTCACGTCAGGCGGTCCTTGTTAGCATAGCAGACCTCTTGGAAGATGGCAGCGGCGGTTTGTGTCATTGGAGGCTTTCCGTTGCGCATGGCGTACAGGCCCAGCTGGTACTGGACAATGTCGGCGACGGCCTGAGTGTCGGCCGCGGAGCCTGACCGGCAGCACCAGATGGTGTCGTGGACTTGTGTGAGCTTGTCGGTGACACGGTTGGCAATGTAGGCGCCCGTCGTTGTCCTGGAGTCGGCACCTGGATGGTTGTCGAATGTCAGCAATCATCCCCGCATGCGCACCCGAGGTGGCCCAGTGGCCGGCCTATTGAGACGGAAGAATGACATGACGTACCGAGAATAACACCGTCCTTGAATGTGACTGCCATACTGTCGTGAGTGTCAGTTGCATTCCAGATAAGGGGGTTCCGAGGGCGGGCGACCGAGGGATAGGAGCTTACATCGAGGTTCCGAGGCTGCGAACGTCATTAGCTTTACATCCGTGAAGAGGCATCTAACATATTGGGGAAATCACTCACTTAACCTCGCCCTTCTTTAATCTCTCCATGTCAAGGTGAATGCCATCTGTCCGCCCGCAAAGGTTAGCTGACGATCCTTCCTGCTGTGCTGCCCATGTCCCCTCTATGGTCCCGTCCTGGTACATCATCGAGCTTTCCCACCAACAGCGCCCGTACCTTCGTTCAACATTCCGGTGGTGGTGAACTCCATTTTGGCTTGCGTGCGAATATCGTCGGTTGATTTAAATCGGGTGTCTGTTGTTTGGGGTTGAGAGGTTCGAGTCAAAATTCGGCGGGGTTCGTTTGATGCGTCGTCGGTGGGAAGGCGGCAGCAGGTGGTCGGTTGCTGAGGGAAAGGCTGGAGCTTGACGAAGCTCAGGCAGCTCCAGAACGCGTGTGGCCTTGCCCACCTGGGTAACACTGACCATGTCAGTCACGTGACTGCATATTACATAAGACGCAGGAATCTTTGCCGGACCTTTCTTTGTACCTGCTCTGATGGGTGCAATTAGGTGCTAAATGGGATTTTTGGATGGATATTGCCATTTCATAGATTGCAATATTGAAAGAGCTCCATAAAGCCCAAGTTGGCCAGAGGCGGCTTAAAATCACCAGAATCAGTGTGGTGACATGTCAATGCCGGACGGAATTGGAAGGCCTCCCCACTTCTGAACAAATCCCCACGGGAGCTTCTCCCCCCAGATACTGAGCCTCAGGTTGAGGTGATTTCGTCTCACACCTCCAGCACCATGCCATCGCGAGTGCAGTGGTTCCAGCATCACAGTTTCGGCTAGGTTCTGGTCGTCGGGCCCGGTCGTCCTCCACACCACCGGCCCAGAGATAAATCCGTCTTCATACAAGTCTTCTAGTTGTGTGATATGTTACAGCGCTGATACGTCGAAAATATGCAAAGTACGCTTCCCGGTCGGCCCAAAGTACCGTTATCTTAACCCCCCTTTGTCAGACTGCAGAACTGTCAGCATCTCGGCTCATTCACTGGGCGTCCGGGGCATCGTTAACTTACCCATCCCTCTCCAGCTCCAAGCTGGGCTTCTCCTCGGGCTCCTTCTTCTTCTTGTCCTCATCGCCGCAGCCGCAGTCGTAGAAGTCACCAATCTTGCTACAGTCAAACTGCTCCTTCTTCAAGCGCGTGTTGACCTCGTTGTGGACAAAGCAGGCCCAGCCGGCGGCAGCGTTCCGGCTGCTCGTCTGGGGCGGGTACTTTGCCAGCAGTGTGCGGAAGTGTGAAGCGCACTCGCCGCAGGGGTAAAGGCGGCCGAAGAGCTGGATGTACGTCTTGAGAGCGAGTCTGTCGTCGGGGGTGGGATTCTCGGGGAAGCGCGCCATCATCGTGTGGAGGAGCTTCCACGAGGCGCGGCCAAGCTCGGCTCTGTGGGAGAAGATCAGTCAATTGTGGCCGAAGAACCTTGGCGGCCTCGATTGTCAAGTCCACCGTCGCGACCCGGGGATCTGGGCTGGCGGGCTGTGGCGGGCTGTGGGCGCATGCAAATGGCGGCGGCCGTTGGGAGGGGTGGCATGCGAGAAGGAGAAAAACTTACTTTGCAGTTGCATTCTCTAACTTCGGAGCTATAGAATCGCCAGTGAGGATGCTGCTAGAAATGTGACCCAGGTCGGGAATGTCGGCGCTCTCGGGAGAGTCGCCTTTGGCGGCGGCAGCGACAGCGGGCGGCGCAGGCGATGAGGGTTCGCTAGTGCTGCTCGAGAAGAGGTACGAGACGCTGAAGAAGACCACGACGGCCAGCAGGACCATTAACGATAAGTGTTGTCTTCTCGCCATGGTTGGGGGAGTATGGCTCCTTTGCGAGGAAGTATGGTAGAAGAGGAGAAAGAGAGTTCGAGAAAGAGAGAGGAGAAAAATGAGGCCACTAGGAAAAGAAAGGAGTGGCACAAACCTCCGTTGTGTCAAACAGGAGTCGAGCTTCGGACGAATTATCACCCTTTTCGCGACCAGGCCTTATTGCCTATCTAGATAAGCATGTAGGTGTGTAGCCCTTTGCTGATTTCCTGCATATAAATAAACACCCCTCCTCAAGGCCGAGCAGAAACGCACCGAGGCAGTTGCATACAAGAGCGGGAGAAGGCGAGAGACGTTCTAGCTATCCTGCCACTGACGGCTGGCTGGTTCAGTGCCCCTAGTGCACATTCCAGGGGACCGAGACCCAGCCCTGTGGATCCTTGGCCCGTGCATGGTGCTACCCCTTAACTTTGGTTCCCTTCCCACTCCACTTCTGCCCCCCTGGCCAACCTGAAGTTGATGATCGACCTCGGTGCTTGGAGATCCTTGCCGCGTGGGCCAGAGAGATCTCGAAGATTGCCAAGCACAAGTCCGTCTGGTGCGATATCATGGGTGCCTAACCAAGAAGTTCGCATGGGTTCTGGGGTATCACATCTTATTAACCTGTGTTGAAGGACCCTCTCTATATGTGATGGCCAAGTCATCATATTCGAAAGCGATGATGCTGATCACGCTGCCGCCTTGATTTCCGAGTAATTGAATCCGTCGCTCTCCCAATCACGACCAATCGCAACGTAGAAACCTCATACCCTGTCAAATCGCTTTACACGAACGTCAAGTTTTTGTTCTTGAACGGAATCAGGGCCAGGATGACGGCATGGTGGTAATACGCAGTTCGGTCGATAACACCGTCCGTCAACAACCCAACTGACCCCTTGTTGCTTCTCGTGTCCGTCTGCCCGAAGACGAAGTTGTCCGCGTCCCCCAGCTCCATCCCTCGCCGGAGACAAGCGGCCGTCTCCTCGGGGAGGTAATACGCCGCCGTGCGCGCCTTTCCCACGCGGCCTTGGCGATCGAGCACCACGACCCAGGCAAAGTTCATAATTGGCCCCTCCTGCTTGTCCGACATGTCGATGCCTCCCTCGATCCCGACCCAGTAGTCCGCCTCCACCTCGCTGCTCTGCGCGCCGCGCGCCCTGTTGAGGGCGCCGCGGAGCGTCTCCTCGTCCGTCAGCGGCTGGTTGGGCACGCCGGAGGGAAAGCTGACCCCGCGGATGGTGTAGGAGCCCGGGAGGACAGATTCGAAGCCAAGCTGCGTTGCCCGGACCTTGGTGGGGTTTTCGGATGCGACGACGATGGAGCTGGTTGCGGTTGCCATGTTGGCCTTGATGTTGATATCGATGTCGGGGAGAACGTTCAAGCTGTACCTGGGCGCTGTAAAGGGAAGCAAAAAGTAGTAGAGATGATGAATGATGGAAAAGCTGTTCCAAGTGAAGAGGACTATCACCACTCTTGAAGGCAGTTACTTTGGGGTTGGAGATGACTCATTCGGTGTAGCGCCTTTTCTAATGATAAAGCGGTGTGACACCATTCGCTCGTTGCCCTCTTCCCTCTGTCACGACTTCGTCTACCCACGATAAATCCCCACTGACGAATTTTCGGGCGAGGCCATCATGAAGTGAGACGCGCAATTGTTTTCTCGCATCGGGAGCCGCCATTTTTTTACTACCCAGAATTGATTGATAATAGCCGGTACACAAACAGGGATCATGACTCTTGTGCGGCGCTTTCGCCTCGAAATCTCTCCAATAAAGAATTTCTTCCTGCCTTGGTTGCTCTTTCTATCCTCTCACTTCTGCCCCTCACAGCAGACATATTGTCGCCCATATCGACGCGTCGTATACGTTGATCCTAGTCTGATTGTTGGTTCGGCGGTGGCCTGCCGAATTACCTCGACCAGTTCCATGACCAGCTGGAACTATGACTCCCTATAAATCTTTAGTTTCTAGTGTCAAATGACTCCGCGATTGAGACTTGTGGGATAGAGACGCTATTGAAGGAAGCGCGAAGCTACAGCTCAGCTCAGGTTATAGGCCATGTCCAGCCTTCCAATCATCGTCAGGTTCATGCTCTCTCATCAGAACGCTGTTCATGTGTCACATGGTCGACTTGAAAGAGAGTTGGATAAATCCTCACAAACCAGCACGACATTGCGCATCAACAAAGCACAATGAACAAAGATCGGGAGCATAATGACGGCTTCTTATTCCACAGCTACTGCTATACGCGAACTAAACGGCAACTTCTGATGGGGAGACAGGATGTGGTCTCATAGGTAACAGCTGCATACTGAACCCAAAGCGATAGGGCAGCGTTCAGGGACAGTCTAGTCTGGCCTGCTCCAAGCCCTTCTGGATCGGAATGTCTCGGTTGTACAGTCTGGGGTAGTGGACATTGCGCAAGTGGCGACGAGTCTCGTCTCTGCGGGACCAGTCGCGATGGCATTGGTTGCAAGGCCATCGAGTTTTGCCGTCGGTGGCCCTAACGAAAGCGAGGCCCGGAGAAAGGTTGAGGGCACGAACTCTGGCCAGGCCAGGGGTCGCATCGTCTTCTTCGTCGGAAGAGTCGTCTGATGACTCCTCGTCGGAGGAATCTCCATCGGGAGACTCTCCATCGGAAGAATCGTGGCCCGAGTGAGAGTCCTCTGGAGCCTCCTCGCCGGTCGCCTCGCTAGTTTCCGAGTCATTCTGCTCTTCGTGATTGACGCCTTTGTTGGGGGTACTGGACGCGTGGGAGGTAGTTGAACCACTAGAGTCTGAGTCGTTGTTGTGGCCTCGCTTTGAATCAATGCCACTGTTCTGCTTGGTGACAGCTTTTGGAGCCGCTGCGTTGGGAACAGCAGCTTCAGTGACAGCAGCCGGGATGACGAGGCTAGTCGGCTTGATCAGCTCAGACGAGACTAACCCATCCTTGATGCCGACCGACAGATGGTTGACAGAGACGCCATGAGAGCCAGAAGGCACAGCATAGCCATGGTGTTCGGAGTAATGCAGCTTGTCGACATAAGCATGGTCGAAGGCTCCAGCAAGAGCACTGGAAGCTTGCGCCGGGGCCTGGGGAAGCTCGAAGACGGGAGCGGTGGGACCAGCATCTGCCAAGATAAACGAATCGACTAAGTTGGCCGGGATTCGTATGTTACGAGAGCCCAGCGGCATGATCGGGTCTCCAGCAGCGACGTTGACCTGGGAGAATCCGGCCACGGCAAAGTCCTCAGGGATGCTCTGCAGTTTCTGTCCAAGCAGAGTGTGGTAGTCATATTTGGAAGACAAAGGATGAGTAGCATCATTGTTGCTGCGGGGAACGTAGCTCATGCCTGGCTCATTCTTGACAGTGGCCTTGTCAACCGAGTTGCCGTTCATCATCAGAGCGCCAGAGTGCTTTCCGCTAACGGGGGTGGAAAAAGTGTACGCTCCCTGTGACCTGTGATTGTTTGCGTCAGTTGACGCTGCCACAAAGGATCCGAAATGAAGACATACTGAAGGTATTTATCAACACCTTTCATGCGCTGGGGCTCTTTTCCGTCGAGTGCTGAGGATTGCTCTGTAAACATGATCAGTACTTGGTGTTGCCAGGAAAAGGTGATGTGTCAAGATTGACAGCCATCAGAGACAGTGTCGTTTCGAGTTGAACCAGCCAGAACTAATAATAACAGCAAGAAGAACATGTAAAAAGGATTCAGGTGAAGAGCTGATGAACTTACGCGTGATCGCCATCTTGGTATCCTCTATCGTCCTGTTTGGGCTGGTGGATGTTGACAACAAAAGAACTTGGTCTGATGGACAGACCTGGCGGTGATGTGGAAAAGAGGAAGAAGAAGAAAAATAAGAAAAAAGAGAGAGGGAAAAGGAGGGAAAAGGAGGGAAAAGGTGAAGAGAGTTTTCATTGTAGTTCCAACCCGGCAAGCTGTTGTGAAAGACGGGTTACCTGGGCATCCTACCAGCTGAGCGGGACAACAGGCCCTGCATTCATAGACAGTACCATGCAAGGGCGACTTGATGTAGGGAGGTACACAGGTTCACAGAGGAAAAAGAGAAGAAAAAGACAGGTGAAAACGCTATCTATTGTTGCACTCATATGTGAAGCGCAGGTTTTAATGAGGTTTGCGTTACTGTCCCTTGCGAGGGTCCCTAAACCTCACAGCTACAGGCATCACCTAGGAGAGGCATGAGATAACCAAAAGTACTAGTAATAAGAAGAAGAAATATGTTATAAGCAGGTAAATAGGCTTTTTATTATAAGTTTTGTTTATATTATTAATATAGTGACATATTTAATTATACTCTTTATTGTATGTGTATAGGCTTTATAGTGCTAAAAGTGCTACTTGTAATAATAGAGGCAAGGGTGAATAATAGAAAGAGTCAAGAAGACCTTGTTTTGTTGTTTTTACCTGTAAGGCTCTCTAAGAGGACTAGGTAGCTGGTCAGTTATCCCCTTTCCTGGATAATAGGCATTATAGCTGTAAGTACCTTCTAGTATACGCACTATGTCAAAAAAGGATACCAATCACAGTAAGTACGAGAGAGAAAATAGACGCAGATAAGAAGAAATATTCTTGCTACTGTCACTAGCGAAGCTGATGTGAAGGACGGGCTGGCTTAGTCACCCCCTGCCAGGGTCTACGGGCCTCAAGGCAATGGGCAGTGAGTGTTCAGGACAGGAGGAGACTGAAAAAGGCAGGAGCACCAATGACTAATGATGGAGCGTCCAATGACCCTGCGTCTAGGATATAAAGATGGAACATAAAGACGCAATAGCCCAGTAGCAGGAACATGACGTCTTGAGCAGTTGATAGATAGCAGGGTTCTGACATGGTTTTCTGATTTCTACAGTCGAACGTTTCCTGTCTGAGTACAGAGCTGGCGAAAGGTGCGTGTCAACGAAGCTGGGGAGAGGACATATGCTATTTTAGAAAAGGTAGCAAGCGTTGTCGCATGTTCAAGGGGCTCCCAAAGATGGGATGTAAATGATGCAGCGCTTGCGATGGCTTGTCGTCGGCCGGTGCTTCAGACATGCTCCGGACTGAGGCTGAGGCGCACGTGGGCGTGTCCTGGGGGGCTTCACCGAGACCAGCGGAGCGGAGGTGGACCCAGTTCCACAATCCGATCGCTAGAGACCACTCGTCAATCTGGCAGGCTTGGCAAGGCAGAGACAAGACAATAGCCGGGAAGCCGGCATCCCTGTGAGACCCTTAGCAGAATCACCGCAGTGGTAGGTATTAATGCCAAGCCTTAGATCGACGCCATTGCCCTGTCCACGTCAGGATTTTACTAGGCTTTGCTCTGACGTACAGAACATGGGTTTCGCGTGCTCTGGAAAAGGCTCGTGACGGTGAAACAGTGAGCTCTCGGGGCGAGAAAGCAGCTGGATACAAGCAGTAGAATTTGGCCAAGCAGGGAACTTGGGCCCAGGCCGTGTCCCCATTGGCGGAAACTGGGCAAGACCTTACAAGGCAGCCCTGCCTTCTCGGCACGGTTTAGCCGCAGCTTGTGTAAAGCTGGTAAAAGGTTGCATGGGAAATGACGTCAGCCGGCGGCGCCAGTTCGAGAGTGCTTGCGACGCTTTGCTGATCGTGGGTGGAAGGGTCCGTTAAAATTTTATTTTATTTTTTACTTTATTTTTCTACCCTGCATGGGCCTTCTTCCCTTACCCCCCCCCCCCCCCCCCCCCAAACCTGGCCGAGCCTGTTAGTGAGCCAGCCTCCATGTGCTTGTGATCATCTCGGACCCCTTCCACTTCACTCGCTCTCGCTCTCATCTGTCTTTCTTTGGGACGTCTGCATAGTCTCCTCACCAGCCCCTCCCTCCGCCCCTCATCTGATTGTTTCCCATTTCAAGCTCTCAAGAGACGCCTCTTTTCTCTCTTCTCCCCCCTTCCCCCCCCTCTCTCTCTCTCAGACACACACTTTCGCTTTTCTCCCATAAGCCAACTATTCAAAACGTACACGCCATCAAGGGTGCATGTCGTACCTTTGATCGTCCCTCAATACCCGGCCCTGTCCTGTTTGAAATCATTCACCTACCTACCCAGGTCAGGCTAGGCCTTTCCCGCCCGTTTCGCATAATCATAAGCATAAGCGCCCATCAAACCAAACCCTTCCGCTTAGCCATCAGCCACCAACCCGCCCAAGTAATTCACCCGACAGAACAAAAGCTTCTTTCCCCTCACTCGGTGGCAGTTACGGACCAAACTGCCAAGCTTTCTGTGCTTCATCAGATATTATTGGACCTCGCTCCCCCAAGCCCAGCTCAGCCTAGCAAGGTTGCCCTCCCTAAGTGATCGACAACGTGGGTCTTGGCAACGGCAATCACTGCGCTACAGGGTTCTGATTCTGATAGCGTCTCCCGCCATCTGCTCCGCCTACCTCCCTACTTCATCTCTCGACTGGCCTGCCTTGCCGTCGACCTCGCCAATCCATCGCAGCTTACTGAATGCCCCCAACCATCCATCCGGGCCCTTCGACCAACCTGCAAGCGATATAAATCGAGCTGCCATAGAACCCTGTCCGTCGACACCGCCCAAGGCGACCGCTGTCACTGCGCCGCGACGAAGTAACCAGCCCCGCGGAGATGTCGACCATAGACGACCAAAGACCCAACGGGCATCCGCATTCCCCGGATCATCTGTCAGAACCCGCCGCCGCCATCTCCACGCCGACCGCGCCTCTAGCCCAGACTTCTGCCGTCCCGCCGCCGACAACGACGACGACGACGACGACGACGACCGCTGAGCCGAGTGGAGGCGTCAACGGCCATGCAGTCAATGGGACCGCGAATGGCGCCACATCGGCTACGGGCCATTTAACCAACGGCACGTCGGATGCGCCTGAAGCCAATGGCTCGGCACCGAACGGTCACTCGCCGAATGGCGTGGCCGCCGATAACCAGTACACTGATGGAAATGCCGTCCCATCATCATCAAATGGTGGGCCATCAACCAGCGGGCATGGCTTGCCCCAGAACAAGGAGGGAGACCTTGAGAATAAAATCGAGGGCCTGCAGAATCCGGAAGCTAACGGCCACAAGCCACCCGACCAGAAGCAGCATCACCATTCCGGCGATATTAAGGGACTATATACCGAAGGCAAGGAAAAGGTCAAAGACAAGACGAAGCCGTCCGGCGGCTTTGACACAACCCCGTTCCCCGATGCCCCTCCGGGATATACCGTGAGGTTCATCTTCCATAGAGCAAGCAACCTTCCTGCGGCGGACATCGGCACCAGGTCATCCGATCCCTTCATCCACGCCACTCTCAAAACGGCCGTGCCAAAACGACACAAGGAGGACCCTGACCTGGTTCACCGCACCGAGACAAAGAGGCGGACCACCGAGCCTGTGTGGAACGACGAGTGGGTTGTGGCCAACATCCCCGCCGGAGGATTCATCCTTAAATGCCGTATTTATGACGAGGATTGGCCAGACCACGATGACCGCCTTGGCAATGTCACAGTCAGGGTCCCTTACGTCGGCGAGGACTGGAAGGGGTATCCGCAGCCCGGTCAAGAGTTCGTGGCCAAGAAGCGCATGGGCAGCAAACGAGCATACTTAGTCAAGGCCATCACCAGCCACTTCGACCCGCGGACGGACATGTCGCCCAGGCTGTGGATCAGCATGGAAGTCTTGGGGAAGTCGGATCCGCCGTATGCGCATATGTACACCATCGGTTCTACCTCTTACTTCAAACATTTCAGTCCCATGATTGGGCGGCTCACCGGAATCAAGGTCAACAGGGACGAGGAGGCCGACGCCCGCTCTGACTTGTTCGACGAGCCCCAGGACAAGGACAAGGACAGCAAGAAGACGACAAAATACGAGTGAGTAGAGTACCTCCGCACCGGGCCTGGTAGGCCCTCCCCGCTAATGTGGCTCGCAGCTTCCAGTCCAACGAGATGCAACTCTCGGGGCCGGTGCCTCCTGAGTTGTACCACCGCTACGTCGAGTTCAGACCCACGATTGGGTTGATGTTTGCCAAGAGCGGCTTAAGAGGCAAGATTCTCAACAAGGCGTTGCACAAGCAGCACAGCAGAGTCTACAACTTTGACAGTTCGACCCAGTACGGCGTGTTCAAGGCCCGCTCTGAAGAGGCTGCGCTGCAGTTCCTCAAGCTGGTACACTTTGACGAGGGAGGTCGGATATTCACTTACGTGCTGACGCTCGACGGCGTGTTCCGCTTCACCGAGACAGGAAAGGAATTCAGCATCGACATGTTAAGCAAGCACACCATGCACAGCGACGTCGAGACCTACATTGCATGCTCAGGCGAGTTCTTCGTTCGCCGGCTGGAGAAGCCCGACGCGTCAGACGACCCGGAGCCCAATGAGAGGACACATCCGACAGAGGAACTCCCCGGCGGGCCGCCGAACGCCCACCCTCCCCACAATCCGTCGTACTACCAGCTGTTCATCGACAACGATTCAGGCACGTACAGACCTGACAAATCTATCCTTCCCAAGCTCAAAGAGTTCTTGGAAGCAAACTTCCCCGGGCTGGGCATCGTGGTCATGCACTGCGAGGACGAGGAGCTCCAGAAGCTCAAGAAGGAGCAGGTGGAGGCCAAGAAGAAGGAGGGCAGGATGGTCAACATGGTGCTCAACCGTAGCCCGAGCTCGAGCTCGATGAGCTCGAACGAGAGTGCGCTGCAGCGCATGGAAGAGGCGGGCGAGAACGGCGCACCAGTGAAGAGCACGACGCAGAAGGCTCTGGACGCGCTGGAAGACCCGAGCAACTTGAAGAAGATGCTGAAGCCCGGTACCCATGGGCACGGCAGCGGTCATGGTCACTCGCATGGGAAGGGCGAGAGTTCGACCGCACACTAATGACGATTGGCAAGAGTGGGTTGGTTTGCTCTCTTTTCACGTATTTCTTTGATACCTCTGTGTTTTCGCTGCTCCTCGTGAGGCATCGACGCTTCTTTGACGTTGTTATTCCCCATTAGTTTTGCATCACTTTTACTAGGATCACTAAGCAGCAAGCTCTACGGGATCGACTATAATTGCTAGTTTACCAAAGTTCGCATAACTTGCCAATGGCTTGGTTAATACCGGATCGTATCCCGTGTTTCCGTCTCCGAACGTGTGTGATGCTCGGCCAGACACCTAAATCAAGTGTGCCAGCGACCCGGCGCTCCTCGAGGCCCTACGACCCGCTGGGGTTAGAAATGGGCCGGGAGAGGCTGATGGCCATGTTGGTCTCCTTCTGCCGGTCTCCCCGAAGTAACTTTGGTAGGGGCGAAGGATTCTGGTAACTTAGCCTCAGTATTTTAAGGTTGATCATCGCCTTCGAGAATGGCCATTCCTCGGCAGGCATGTGCAGCATGACTTGTCAGCGCCTGAAGGCTGTGGACTCATGGAACTTACAAAAAATTATACTCTTGATGAAGCACTCCACACACCCACTAACACTCCAAAAACAAACGAGCGATAACACAAGATCACTATTGTTTACGCGCTTGAGGCTGATTATTAGTATTATTTTCTATTTGGCAGAGAGACCACATCGGGATCACCACCTCTCTCCCGACAGCCGAAAGCACCATCCAACCCTTTCTGTCCCATGACCCTGCAACGACTTAGTCCTCACCTACGCCCTCCGGGTTTGGGTAGTTGTAAGCTGCAGCTGCAATGGCGAGATAGGCAATAATGCAAAGGAAACCCTCAAGGTAGTTGCACTTCTGATCGCGCAGGAAGTTCCCCACAGTCAACATAGCAAGAATAAGCATGGTGATGTCGAATGCCTCAAACACAATGTCCATCTGCTTATCCAGTGCCCACGCAATAATGACAATGAGCGGGCCGTTCAGCAAGGCTGTTTGCAGCGTCGCGCCTAGCACGTGGGATAGGGCAAAGTTCATCCGGTTATCCCAAGCCTCATTGACGGCCGTCAGGTGCTCGGCTGCCTTTTCGACCAAGGGCACAAGAATCAAGCCCATAAGGTGGTCTGAGACGACGCCGTGTTTTGTGACGATAGGATGGATTTGCTCAACGAGGTAGATTGCCATGAACGTTACAGGCGCAATGGATATTACAAGGCCAATGATGCACTCAGTTAGAGTTAGCTTGGGTTTATCGACATGCTTACTGCTCTTGTGCTCGCGTTGCTCGTCGTTCTCAAAGATGGCGTCGTAGATGCCGTGGTGCGTGTGGGATTGAAAACAAACGAAGACGCCGTAAGCTATTACTAGCAAAATAGAGACGACCCGCGATATGTGGAGTGTTTTGTCTTCAAGTTGCTTGACAGTGAGAGATGCGGCCATGGAGTAACTGAAGACGGCTGGAACGGCCAAGGCGACGCCTCTATTCGCTGTTAATCGGTTGCCATTGGAGTCTTGGCGGAAAGCGTCCACTTACGCTGTAAAGAGAAGACCAGTTCCAGCTTCGCTGACAGTCTCACTGAACTCGGCCTCGTCTCTTCGTATGCCGCCGGCAACAAAGCACATGCCCAGGCACAGAAGCATCGTTGCTAAAATCGAGCCAAGTATGGCAGCCTTGATCACAGTGAACTGGTTATCCTGCAACAGAACCATGAAGAGGATGACCTCGACAACGGACCCAAGGCTGTTACAAGGATCTGTCAGTAAGAGCCGCAATGTGAATTTTGGAAGAAGGAAGAATAGCTCACGTGGTCTCAGCTAGCACGCCGAAAACGTGGTTGAGTTTGCGGGACAGCTCCTGGCCAGCAAAGCCGACCATATTGGCACAGGGAATCATGGCCAGGTAGGTTAAGACAAAAATCAAGACGTGGGACTGCGGGAGAATATCTACAGCCGTCTCAGTGTAAGTTTCTAGTTGCATCCAGAATCACGGCCTCGGTGAACATCTTACAGCGAACGATAAAAGCAGCAGGCACCACGGGCCACAAGATGTTGCAGAAGCGAGACGCTCGGCTTGATGATATCCAGGTGATCTTGAGAAATTTCAGTGGATGAAAGCCTGAGCGCCCGCTTTCGCCGGATGGCCTGATCCTGACCCTGTTTCGCCGCGAAGTGGCTCGGGGAGGAGTCCTATTATGGAGCGGTAGCTCGCTGCGGGCTGAATAACTTGTGCGTGTATCTTCGAGCACCATAAATGCATGCTCTGAATCACCCCACCGTGAGCCTGTCAACTGGCGGTAGGCCTGCCGGTAGGGAGGTATAGAGGGTGGCGACATGGTGGCGGATCGGGGCGTGTAAGTGGATAGAACGGCGCACCCGTCAAGTGAAGGGTACGCGCCCCAGCTCACAGACGTGATGGAATTAGAAGTATGTTCTTGAAGAAGTAACTCAAGCGGTTAAGCAGGATGGTATTTCTGTGTCATTGGACGGACATATTAACCTTATAAAGAAACGGAGAATATCCCTGTCCATCAGCTCTTGATCGACATGGCCCAATGCATCGTGTTGAGGCGCTACGGGGGGTTTTTTTCTTTTGGTTTTTTTTTTCTGGGCGGGGGGGTTGTTATCATTTTTCTTTTCCAAGTCAAGGGCCGGTCTCGCTGGGATGAGTCGTGTGCCTGACGTTGCGCACGAGGATTTTCTAATCTTGGCCATTTCGTTGCATCGATGCTGCGTAAAAAAGATGATGGTCTCTGTGCTTTCGTTATTGTGGAATTGGCAAGTTGACCCGCCAATCCGAATTAGGTAAAGTCCATAACATGATGTACATAAGAGTGGCATCGGAGTGCGTTTGCACTGCGGATGAACGCGGTGCGCCTGATTCAAGACACAGCCAAGAACGCCGGACGGCCAAAACCCCTATTGGTAATGGAATGGGTTGGGGTAACCAGACTTAGCCTTGCGTAGTGGACGTGGATTTCTCGTGATGTTTTAGATCAGGTGAGCCGCGTGGTCAGGATCAGAGAAGATATAAGGATAGAAGTCTCGCTCTAAACAGGGAGGCAGACATATAGTTTTATGTTTAGTTTAACCCCTGCCTTTACAAATAATCATAGAGCCTTTCTCCCTAATCTACAGTCACGTGTAATGACATAAAATTTCCAGGAGCCTTCATTTACCCCCGCCCCCCCCCTGAAGAGGCTCTAATTAGATTCCTTCCTCTCATCAGTGGTGTTCTTCAAGGCTAGTCAGGCGAAGCATCTTGTGTTGTTTTAGTTGTTCGTACGCTACGCACTGCACCGCTAGAGTCCTATTTACCTTCCGCACTTTCGGTATACTTTCCTGCGCAGTCATAGTCTCTCTGCGGGCAAGTAAAAAGAGGGTTAGCGTCTATGAAAGACATGCGCCTTATGTGGTGCCCAATCTGAGTGGCTTTTGTGCTATCGTTTCTACTGGGTTGCTGCTTTGTTGGCGTCAGGTTTTAAGTACGGTAATTTTTCGGGCACGGGCACTTGTTGGGCTGCTGTTGATCAGACAAGGTAGATTGTCAGCTCTAATCTAAAAGAAGCTAGCCCATTCGACATCTTCACCCTCAGCCTTGAACTGTGTAGCTTGTCTCGGCGTGCGTCTTTGAACATAGATACCGCTAGATTTATCGCTGATTATCTTGAATTTTTAACTTTAGAATGATAAAATGGTAAAGGCTAATTGAACCAAAATGATTCGGGTGAGAACTAAATCACAAGATTGAAGCTTGTATAGCGCAAATCGAAAATGCGAACGGCGGGGGCCTGGACTACTGAACAGTGTCTCCAAGTACCTCCTCAAAGGTGGGGCAGGACTCTCGAGTCTGTGAATGCCCATAGAAGGGGAGAGTAATCAGAGCACCAAGCATTTCCGGTGTAGTAGGTACTTCTCTTCCCCTGAAGCGCGTAAAGGTCACGATAAAAGCCAGCCTTGACCGCCTCCGGCGACACGTGAAGCTGGAGATTCGAGTGCTCTTCCCATGCGCTGAAGTCGCCGCCGGTGGTGGAAGTCCCGTCAGCGGAGGCTTCAATCTTGCGCACGGCATCGGTAACCAAGCCCTGGGCCTTGGCAGAGTCGGGCTCACCGATGACCTTGACTGTCTGGTACCCCGGCACGCCGACTGTCTCGAGACGCCACACAAAGGGTGTCTGGGGAAGGCTATAGGGAGCGGTGACGTCGACGTTCATGTAGTTGGTCAGGTCGGGCAGACCACTCTTAGAGATGACTCCAACATAGTAAGGAACGTTCTCCCATTGCTTGAAAACAGAAGTCTCGGAGTTGTCGAGGTCAAATGGAGCAAGGTTATCCAGTGTGGGTGGTATGGTGATGAGAAGCTTTTTGGCTTTAACAAGCTTGCGCCCAGTGGCGGTAGCAACAACAGCTGTGACACCCTCATCAGTGCGCTTGGAGGCAACCACGACACTGGAATACAGAACATCGCTTCCAAGGAAAGCACCAGCTTTGTCGTAGACTTGCTGGTTACCACCGGGGGCATAAAGATACCCGGCAGAGAGGCCCAATAGATGGGGCTGTCCGAAGTTCTGCAGAACGTATAGAGTTGGCGTCTCCAAAAGATTACCGACGCCCTGGGCGAAGATCCAAATAACCGGGACAACCTCGGTCAGATTGTACTTCTGGACAAACTCGCCAAATGGTAGCAGAAGGTCCTCGGGAACATTCTCTGGGATGTCATAAGCGCCATCGGCAAGGAATTGAAATTGTGAGGTGGCGAAGAGATAGGTCGCCAGAGGTCCGACCAAAGCGTTCGGATCGACGGCTGTGGCGTTGGGGATGGCGAAGCCAGTCTTGAAGTCGACAATCTTGCTTGGGAAGGGCGACAGACCGGAGGCGTTCAGCTGAACGCCGAAGCGCTGGAAGAATTCGAGAGTTTGGTTGTTTTTAATGTACGCTTGCACACCATAGTCGATGGGTGCACCGGTTGAGTCTCGAAAGGTGTCGACATGACCTCCGAGCTTGTCCGCCCGCTCGACGACGGCGACGGTCTTGTTCTGGTCCCGAAGACGAACAGCAGCCCATGTTCCGGTAGCTCCGCCTCCGACAATGAGCACGTCGCGTTGGATGATGTCTTCGGGCTTGAAGGAGGATTCGTCGTAGCAGTCAAGGCCGACCGGGGATGCGTTAATTAGAGATGCGCCAAAGGCGCACAACGATAGAAGTTGAGCACGCATGACTGATAGAAGCAGTGATAACTAAGAACGAATGACTGAAGATCAAGGGGCCAACAGGAGGATAGCAAATACCCATAGGCACGCTGTTAATGAATGGGAATTCAGAAGACCTATATACATACTACAGAGGAGATGGTCGGGTGACGATTCAGCCCGCCAAACTGGTAACATATCAAAGTCAATAATAGGGAAGAGTTTGACTCGAACAGGCATGAACCCTAATTGATTGATTGAACGGTAACACACTTTAGCTTACAAGAAGCTCCACAAATAATATCCGTACATGAAGCGGATATCCCAACCACTACGTTAGATAAAGCCGCCTATCGAGTACACATTGCAAGTACCTTTACGAAGGTATGCGTACAAGGCGGTCCACGGGTCGCACAGGGACAGAATATTGATCATACACAATCGCAAACACAGTCAAAGTACTTAACTTAACACAATATAAGGTTTCTAGATAGAAACACCGTACCACGGAATCTCGTAGCTAAACCTCCCAATCAACTAAGGCAGAGCTTTCGGGGATGACTCCCTTAGTTGCTATACCTAGTATCCATGACCTGTTGCTGTGGCTGTGCAAGTACCTGTACGCTGTTGCATACTTTTGGGAATGTGACTTTTGCCAAGCTAAACAACCTTTCACATGTCGAGTAAGGATCGTCATGTCAATTTTATTCATTTCGACAAGCTATGAGCGGGGCCAAAAGCCCGAGCCATCCGGCAACGTGATTGCTCACAAGACAGGGATATTGTTGTGCCCGTCTTTGTTAAGGTTTTCCGTATTTACCACTTCGTAAAAAATACAACGAGGATGCGAGGTGGGCTCACCCATGGACTCCGGCCCTGACAGCACTTACCCTTTGCCTTGGCATATTCTTTCTAGTTCTCGCAACTTCACCCGCTCGACTTAATCAAAATCCAGCAGCCTTCGGCGCCAACAACGCTGATCAGCCGCCAAGCCCCCTGTATTGAACCTTGGACCTGCAATTGTTGCCCGTTACTGCCGGCCATGAATGGTTCCACAACCCCGGCCAAAATAGCGTTACGCATTCCCACCTCCAGGAGAAATGATCAAAAACGTAATCAGTTGACAGCACATCAGACTAGAAAAAAAAAGTCGTGCAAGTTAAGGCTGTGGCAAAGTTTGGTTCTCACACCATTTCGGAGTGACGTTTCTATGGTCCCACAACCAGCCAAGCAGAGCGGTCTTCCATCAACTTGAGAACGACCTCAGCAACAGGAAACATTTGGATGGTTTGTTATGATCTTTGCGTGACTACCTGCTTTGGACAACAAGATCACGAATCTCCTAGCTCATGTCCATGGGGGTTGACATGAAGGAAATGACAATGAGGATCAAAAAATTTGCCGCAGCACATTTAGTACCAACGCGTTTTCCGAGTCTAAGAACGGTGTCGAAAGTATGACAGACGGCCGCAGAAAGCCCAGCGACAACAAGCAACAACATGCTTAGTATACAACTTTTGGATCTTTATGACTTGTGGGCTACCGTTATCTGGATTCAGACCACCAATCCTTTGAGGATGACCCTGGCATAAAGAAGCGCCCAATCCACTTGCGCTTACGCGTTCGGTTGGTGCCGTTTGTGAGAACTTAGTGGAGTATACTAAGTAGGAATTACTGAAATCAGTGCAGGAACTTTCCAGGTGGCTGATGAGTTACGACATGTACTAGGTAGTGTGTACACCTGAATAACCTTTGAAGAGCACCTTCCCTAGTTCCGAAGACTAGAACTTGATGGGTCTTGGAATATCAAACAGGCTAGACCCAGAACGCGCAGAGTTTCTGATTTAAGGAATCCTTGGCTATGGTCATTGCTCGACAATTACAATAACGAAGGACCCATATCCTTCCTATTACTACATGGTAAACTACTGGGCTTTTACAGATTTCTAGCTGACTGAATATTCATCCTTGACATCATTTATTTAATAGGAGCAGAATCCCATGACCTTGCAACTCTCTAGCTTTCTCCCAACGCCGCTCAATGCCATAAACCAAGTAGCACAACTGTCGGTGTGAATACTAATAATAACAATGGCAATAAGGCGCTTACTTTTCGCATGATGATAGGATGTTGATTAGACGTCCCTCCAAATGCCAAATACCATAGATTGCATACACTAGACTGTGGTGAAGCGGACTCTTCTTCCAATTTCATGCATAGCTGTTCAAACGCCATCCGGTTTTAGACACCATAGCACACACAGAGTGCTATGGGGGAGGCGAGGAAAGACTCGTTGGGACATTGACCATCCTATTAGCGGCTCAACCTCTAAGTATTGTGCGCAAGAAGTGATCTAGCGGGGCTCTTGACTAGTTACTCGCCATTCGGGCTCAGCGCTGTAGTGGTGATGCTTTCTTTTCGTTGAACCTGAGCTGAGACAATTTGCTTTTTTTTTCTGTAAAATTAAAAGATAAGAAAATGCCTTTATTATCGCCTACCCAATTACATTGAGGCATAGACATCGTGCTTGTGTTATTGCCAACAGGTTGATAGACTAAGACTCAATTCTGTATGAAGGAATACTGGATTGAACCAGCCGTTAAATGCAGGACTCAATCAAGCCGGCGAAAAAAAAAAAAAAAAAAAAAAAAAAAAGGTTGCCCGTGGGAGCACCGCTGAGAGCCTAAGTAAGCTACAGTTGAGACGAATGTCCTGTCAAATACTAGCATATGGCAGAAGCAAAATCAACTCGGCCAGGGGTAACGCTACTATATCTAATTCGATATAGAGCTTCGAGTTTTTCACCAATTGACCCTATCAGTCGCAGCGGAAACAGCACCTAATACGAGAGAAATGAAGCCCCCACTCAATTCAATGCCTGCTGCGGACCCTTACAACCTTCTATAAAGCCGACGCTGAGGCCCAGCGAGGGACATCCCCGTAGTTTCCCGACCACACTTGTGAAAGTAAATGTTCGTCTTTTGTCCGTGTCTGGCGTCATAAACTATTCATACGGCAGAATACTAATAATTCTTGTTATGTTAGGATCCCTGGCCGACACGCCGGTTGATAGCCGACTTGACAAAAGCAATGTGCGTTTGCAATGTCTGGCGGAAATGTGAGATACTCGATGCCTTTGTCCATTTTACAGGAAAACCCAAACCACGAGTCCAAGGTCGGCGCGGCCGCGCCAGTAACAACGAAAGTGATGGCTTCATTACCTTCCGAGCTCATTGAGAGAATATGTTTCCTTTTTTGTTATCATTGCCAACATCATGGCTCATTTCCCACCACAGACTCGAGCGAGGTTCGTGTGTCAAAAAGAACGCTGTCGCACTTCTGTCGGGTATCTAGACGCATCTACGTCGTTGCCCAGCCATTTCTTTTTCACTACTACAGCACGGATAACCTACCACGAGGGCATCATTGCGGTACCCAAGCCCACGTAGGCAAGGTTCCCAGAGAGAATGATAAACTGCCTCAATTTCTACGTAGCATCATCAACCGTCCAGATCTGGCATCCCAAGTGAGAACGCTTCTGCTTGTGGAGACGGACGAGATCAGTGGTTGCACCCCGGACTTGGCCCAGTTGCTCAGCAAAACAACCAGAAGACTCGGCGCCTCAGAGCATGCCACAATGCAAGAGCTGCAGACCAAAATATGGCAAGGTTTCTCGGGTCAACCGCAAACCTTAATGCGCATCCAGAGACGGAGAATCCACCACTGGCTCGAAGAGCTCGCTATTCTCCTTTCGCCCAATTTAGAAAGACTGTTCATTGCGCGTGACAGCTTTGTTCAATATGAGCACATCAAAGATAGTGGTGCCTCCTTCCTTGCCCTCAAAACCATCACCATTAAGGGTGTCAGCAAGAATCAGCACGTACACGAGGCCTCGGTCCTTTTCAAGGCCGCGCCAAATCTCGAGAGCCTCTGCTCATTACAATGCAGTCTATTTGATGGGATCAGCCCGTGGACTACGACCAAACCATGGAATCTCAAACTCCAGACCGTGCGGAGGCTGGTACTGAACGACATTGGAGTCGAAGATCTGGAACTTTTGGTTAAATGTTGTCCTAGTTTGCAGCAGTTGGAGGTCTTAGCAACGAAGATCCATTTGACTTCAGGAGTCAGCTACTGGAATGTCGCAGAACTTTTGCGGGCTCTTGAGTCCGTCCGCCACGCACTAAGAAAATTGCGTCTTTCCTGTTCGTCGACTCAGACGCATGCAGAGTACTCCCGGCCGAATATCGGCGGAACATCCTGGTCTTTCCGGCAGTTTGATCATTTGGAAGAGCTGTCGCTTGACCAGAATGCTATCGAAAGCCTTTCGCGGACTACATCTGTCGAGGACAATACAGCGCCTGGTTGGAGCTTGATAGAGATATTGCCACCGTCAGTCCGCAAATTCCAGCTCCTTCAAGTGAGAGAAGGTTTCATGGGGAACTTGAGGCGCCTTTTTAAGGACGTCTGTTTCGCATTGCCTTACTTAAGGGTAGTTCACATCAACTTAGCAGAGGTAACGGATAAGAGAGATGTTGGATCAAAGAGTATGGACTCCATAGAATCAACCTTCGAATCAGTGGGTATACAGGTGCACTGGGCTACAATGTCTACCGAAGAGCATGTATTAGAAATGGCATCATGAGTACCAGCGGAGTCACTTGAGTGCTGCCCTCCATTGCATCAACGACACCGAACGCGTAGAACAATAGTGTAATAATTGAGTTAATTACATATTTGAAAGAAACAGTCCAAAGAATTACTCACTTGGACCCTTGATTATTGCAGAAGGAAGTATCAAGCGATGTCATCTGCTAACAACTAAGCTACATAGGTAATCCATGATGTCACTGTAAACGGTAATTTTATCTACAAATAGTTGCTCTGTGAAAAGGATGTTGCGAGGTTAGCAATACAGTCACCTTCCCTCCGTTTACGAGATGTTCAATATGTCTATGCTCTTGATCTTGTTCCCAGTCCCGGCCGGTCATGCGTGTTATCAACGAATATGGTGCTAAAGACGAACGAACAGACACAGAACACAAAATCCCCACACTCGAGCTGCAACTGCCGGACAACTTGCTTGTGGCGTTACAAGATACAACCAAGGGTTCACATGCATATACCGGTGTAACATGTTAGGTCGGGTCATTTGTTTGCTGGCCTGCCGAGGGCATCAGTGGAGAATGTCGGCAACCGAGGTTGGTGTACGTCTTTCACCAGTCGCAGCTCGCAGATCGCTCGCAGTTCAATGATTGTCTTATGAGCGGAAAGACTGATACGAGTCTGTCTCGGATGAGCCGCATCAACTGGGATCCGCCTGCTTGCGGAGGTCTTGACAGGTGGGCCAGACAAATCCTAATACAAAGAAAGAAGTTATCCCTTTTGAAACTTCGGTAGCTTCTTCCCCGGCATAATTCTGACGACTCCACTCAGAAGAACTGACAGAGCTAGTGCTAGATAGGGGCGGACGAGCGAGAGTTCAGGTTTGACTGAGATATTGTGGGATTCTAGGGTATCGACAGCGCTAGTGGCTTTCGACTTCCGAGACATTCTGGATTTGGTATCGACGGTACACTAACCGACGACAAAATCATGACAGTCACCGTTGTAAGAGCTGATCAGAGGAGACTCCTGTCATCTGAAGCCGAGTCGGTTCACGAAGCAAGCACGACAGAAGCGTGGTAGCGTTGATGAGATGAAATCGGCGTAGTGAGACAGCACAGACCCTCGTGGCATCCCCCAAGGGCGGGATAGAAGTCACACGAGCCAGGTCCCAGCACAAACTTGGAGGTATTTTCATTTGGACTCTTGTGGGTAAGTTCAGCTGTCAGATACGATGATACTCGCACCCTATCAATGATGATAAGAAACTGGCATCTTATTAGTGGATATCCGTGGGTAACAGAATCCCGCAATAGTTCAGCTTCACAAGAGCGCGTCGTGTTGACTTAATCGTAGCACCAATCCCATCTCTCTTACAGAGACGCTTGGTGACCGTTGCTGTTCGATGGTGCGCCACGTTTTTCTCTCCTAAGGCTTGTTTCGGTCGTCAAACATTGGAAGCCATATCTCTGTGATGATCACTCTTTGGCTCGCATTGATGGGTATTGATTAATATGGGGAATCTGTATATCAATCAGCGTCGGCTTTTCCGTCTCCTGTGCTGTGCAAGCACTCTTTACTCAGATTTTTGCAACTTGTAAAAGATAATGCTAGTGGTGAGGCAGTGAACAAACACTACTCGATTGAGGATTGCCACTTTGTTGGTTGCACCATGTTGTCGTACAGCCGGAACGGATGAGACTTGGCCTAGTGTGCAAATCAACCCAAGCGGGCTGGGAGAATACTCACGGATACAGAATCCCGCGAACAGAGCGAGGGTTCTGCCGGCAGCATCCACAGAGCTGGAATCTCCGCCAATAGTTGGACAATGTTGAGTGTCGAAGTCGTGCAACCAGATCTGGCGAGAAACAGTGATTCAGGGCGTGGGTTTATAAAATTCTTTCTGATTTGAAGATTCACGTCACTTATAAATATGTTTATCCGTTGAAAAGGAAATCACTTACAAAGAATATGTTGCCATGGTTTACTGGGTCATCACTCGCTTCCATTTCAATACTTGAGACGTTTGTACTGGAGAATAGATACCTTGCCTGGATATCATAAACAGGCTTTGGGTAATAGAAGGAGGTCTGTACTAGTGTATATAGAGTGTCTTACTGAGGGCTTGGTGCGATCCCTTCTCTGGCGGCGGGACATCAAAGCTGGACACCAGAATACACGATGTGTACTTGTAGTGAGAAAGCCTAATGAGGGCGAACTTACCTCAAAATTATTGAACCATTGTGTCGAAACGCTCCTCGCCCGACATTTACAAAGAACGGACTTAATGTACAACATCAAAGAGCCCCCTTCCCTCCGGTCCAGTAAGCGATACCAACTCAAGACCGTCTCGCATGTATCTCCCCTCTCTCACTCACTTATGCCGCCTTCCGTCTTACACCCACCTATTAAAAGGTTCAAGATCTAACACATCCAATCGATGATGTTCCGCTCGTCTCTACATACTGTCTAGCGAGGTCGCTTCCGTCGGATTCACATGTATGTGTCTTCTTTCTGCTCGTCATGGGCGCGGAAGCTAGAAGACGGGCATTTTAATCAATGGTCAAGCACAGCTTTTATCTCGCGTGGCTGGAATCGTACTCCAATAAAAGCCGATATTGTTTAGATCCCTTCAATCATCCAAATCTCAGGCTACATAGCAAGTTATCCTATAACTAGGCAAATCCATTGAGTAAGGATAACTTAGGTAATATCTCAGCCCCCTATTACGACACTGCTTTCGTGCAACACTATACGAGCCGACGCTCAGGCTCAAACAACTACTCAGGCACCAACTAACATCAGCTGCTGCGTTGTTTTGCCAGATGCTTACCAAAGTGTCGTGGAAGACCGCAAAAATGTCTCGGAGAGTTACTTTCTTTCCATTCGCTTAGAGAATGCATTGCCCCCTGCTTCCGATCTCATGACCCAGGTCCACGGCAAGGGCATTGCTAGGTTCGGATGTCATGTATGGCTGACACGTTTTAGAGGCTACATAAGATGTCCATTCTCTTTCTTTTTCAGATTACTGTCCCATCATCGGCCAAGAGAAAAGAACTCAAGAAATCGGTGCTCTTCTAATAGCCCATCTTCCCTGGTTTGTGTGACCCTCCTCAATCTTGAGTACCTGTACCCGGCGCAACTCCCACCTCTATAGCACCGGCCATCTTGCCATCAACATGTTCAACGCTCAGCACGCTTCGGCGCCGTCTTTATTGACGACCCCAACGTTTCTTCAATCGAGGGCTTCCACTCTGGCACCAAGCGACTCGAGCTACGATGATATTATGGAAAAGGGACTAACCAGCTCGAGCTCCGCGCCATCTCTGCAGAACATTCATACCCATATCACTTCACTGAGGTCAAAATCAGGCGCGGCATTACCTTTGCAAACCTCCATCATTAGACCAGGAAAGACATTGACCGTGGAGGACGCGGAATATCCAGGAGGAATGAAGCTGGCATTGATCGTAGCTGCAGCCTGTTTCAGTGTTTTCCTGATGGCCCTTGGTAAGTAAACCCTCCCAAAATCACCGTGACCTCGCTTAACATATGCCTACTCCAGACAACTGTATTATTGCAACAGCCATTCCCCGCATCACGGACGAGTTTAACAGTCTCAACGATGTCGGCTGGTACGGTAGTGCCTACCTGCTTACCACTGCATCGATTCAGCTGCTATTTGGTAAACTGTACAGCTTTTATAGTATCAAACGGATCTACCTCATCGCTATCGGTGTCTTCGAACTAGGCAGTCTGGTCTGTGGCGTTGCGCCCAATAGTATTACCCTCATCCTTGGCCGTGCTGTCGCGGGACTTGGTTCGGCAGGTATCTATGCTGGAGCTCTCATCATCCTCGCCCACAGCGTTCCGCTTGAGAAACGGCCCATCTATACTGGTATTGTCAGCAGCATGTGGGGGATTTCTTCCGTCATTGGCCCGCTGCTTGGTGGGTTCTTCACCGACAACCTGACCTGGCGGTGGTGCTTCTACATCAACCTCCCTGTTGTATGTCAGGAATTCGAAGCGCTATTGTTCAAACTGTCCCACTGACTTTGCCATAGGGAGCAGCAACGGTCCTCATCATCATACTATTCTTCCCGGATCCCGTACGTACTATCCCTCAGGAGACTTGGCGTACTCGTCTCGTCCAAATGGACCCTCTCGGCAACCTCCTTTTTATGCCGTCAGTTGTATGCCTTCTTTTGGCCCTTCATTGGGGCGGCATTGTGTGCCCCTGGTCCTCCGCTCGTATCGTTGCTTTGCTCCTAGCGTTCTGTATAGGGATGCTAGCGTTCCTCTACCTGCAATACCGTGGCCAGGAGAACGCCACGATACCACCCCGTATCTTCAAGAAGCGCACTGTCTGGTCTTCCTCGCTCTTCTCTTTCAACTTGGGCGCTGCATTTCTGTTATCAGTTTATTATCTGCCCATCTGGTTTCAGTCCGTCCAGGGCGTCTCTGCCGTCAATTCGGGAGTCAGAAATCTGCCTATGCTAGTCGGCAACCTCATTTTCTCCCTTGTTGCCGGCTCTGCTGTTACACTCTGGGGGTACTATACACCCTTCATGCTACTGAGTTCTATCTTCATGAGTATCGGTTACGGACTCATAACCACATTCAGCCCCGAAACGCCATCTGTAATGTGGATCGGCTACCAGATTATTGCCGGTGTCGGAGTGGGAGTCGGCATGCAGCAACCCCTCATCGCGGTTCAAGTTGTGCTAGACATGGCGGATGTCGCAACAGGAACGGCCATCGTTATCTTCACCCAGCAGATCGGTGGTGCCATTTTCGTCGCCATCGGGCAGACGGTATTCATCAACAAGGTGGTCGAGCGTCTGCCACTGCACATTCCCGCTCTTGACCCGCACTCGGTCGTTGCTACTGGTGTCACAGCTATCCGCAAGACAGTGGATGCGGAGCTTCTTCCCGCCATTGCACATGCCTACAGTGACGCGTTGGTACAAGCATTTCTTGTCAGTACCGTGGCAGCTTCTGCTACTGTTGTGGGTGCGGGGTTTGTTGAGTGGAAGAGCGTCAAGGGAAAGACTGTTCAGGTGAACATGGGGTAAAGTTGACTCGTCCAATTCGAGCTTTTTGATTAGGTATTTAGTTCTATCCAAGTGTCTGCATTCCACCTGCTCCCATTACTCGGCGGGTCGGTCCAGCCTCTGCAGTACCGAGCTTTGTGGTTTTGGCACTTGGCTTATGGATCGGGAGGCGTTTGAGTTTCGCTGGGTTGGAGATTGTTCTCTTTAGCATGCGAGGGCTCTCGCACCCCTCAAAGCTCCTCCAATCGGAAGAAGATATGTCATATTCACCTATGCACTCTTGGTATTTCTCACTTTCATGTTGTAAGCACTTTAATAACGGAGCCTCACCCTAGTCTGCAGACATTAACGAAGTGCGTTGTATCTGATCAATTTCCCTCCGCGACCCGAATGACCATCTTTTTTGCACGGACGCTTCCATTCTCCAACCCCTTCAGAGCGTGCTCAACGCCCTGCAAGCCCTCTACCACTTCGAATGGATGAGCCTTCATCCATCCCGTCCTCAATCCTTCGGCGAACGCCCTCGCCCAAATGAGCCCAAACAATCGTCCCTCTCCCTCCTCCTCGTGTACGCGTCCAACAATCGTGACAACAATCTCGACGCTCTTATCGACTGTGTTGTAGTCCTTACCGGGCAACACCGTTGTAATCTTGGGCTTGAGGCCCGTACCCTCCTCCGGTGGTCCCGCGATCGCCTTGCCGAGCATCTCAAACGACCCGTTCTCGCTGACAGTGTCGAAGACTCGAAAGCAAGGCTGCCCAGTCTCCTTGATGACCTCCCTCAGCTTCTCCGCTAATTTGTCCTGAGAATCGAACTGAGTGTAATCCAAGAAAACGTCTCCCTTCTCTTTCTCTAGCAAGGGCGTGACGAACGCGCTGTTCTTGCTGCCCATGGCGATGAGCGGGTACACGCCCGCTTTTTTTGCCAGCTTCACGCCAAACGCGCCGATCGCCGTGCTCACACCGTAAATGATGAGTGGCGTCTTCTTTGCCCTGGTCCGATCCCATGGCGAAGGCACTTCGAGCGAATGGAATAGTGCCGTGGCAGCCGTGTACGCCGCCAACGGCACCGTTGCCGCTTCCTCGAAGCTCACGTTCTTGGGGATGTGGAACGCTGAGAAGGCGGGGACGATGGCATACTCGGCGAAACTGCCATGCTCGGAACGCATGACGTGGAAGCCCGCCACGCGATCTCCTTTCGCGAACTCGTATACTTCAGAGCCGACGGTCTCAACTATCCCAGCAACGTCGTCGCCAGAGTTCGCGGCCACGTTCGACCATCGAGGAAGCTTCCAGTCTTTGGGGTTCGTGCCAGAGACAATAACCTTGATGAGGAGCTCGCCAGGCCCTGGGGTGGGGATGGGAGAATCCTTGACCGTAACCGAGATATCAACATTAACGATTGCTTCTTTCATTTTGGGCAACGTGATCGTGTGTGTGTGTGTGGTTCGAGTAACAAAAGTGTTTTGTTGTTCGATGGCCGGGCAGGTTCTGATCAATAGGGCTTCTTGGGCATTTATATACTAAACTTGAAAGTTAGTCTACCTACCGTTGCTTAAGATCTTCTCCTCTCCATATTTTTAAGCGTCGCGCCTGTTCGCCAGGAATAAGTGACGGCTCTAGCAACATCTAGCCCTGTTCTAACATGGTATTCCCCGCCAATCACATCACCACTTGCCTCGGAATGACGGCAAGAAACACACGTCCGGCTGAATGCTTCGACATCTGCCCCGCCTTTCACCTCCCTGGGCCTCCGCCTCGGCGATGGCTATGATGATCACACCATAACATCAGATGAGGGGCGACGGAGTTGCTTGGAGCTTACAAATCCAATTCGATGGTGTTACACCGACCCGGGCAAGTCTGGAAAAGTCCGCTGCTCTGATGGCTGGTGTTAACAGCAAGTCACTGGACATCTGATAATAATAAACCGCATGCACGGCAACAATTAGGAGTTGAGTATATGGAGTATCTCTTTCGATGCCAGGTATCGCCGCAACTATCAGCGACAGCGGGGTTACCTCCGACAACCCACCGCCACTACCCACCTAATGGTTAACCCGCCGCTTTTCACCCAGGCGGTTCGCGATAGTTGCTTCTTCTTCTTCACGCATAATTAAACCAGTGCCCCTATTATCTGTCACCCATGTTCAGCCTAGACCGTTACAGGTGATATCAACACATACTCTTCTAGTTAGATGTCTACTTATGTTGTATCTTGAGATAGCATACTGTGGTATTTCTATTACTTCAGATATGACTGTTTCCGTTATTGAGAAGGACACGAAATAGCAATCGGAAAAACTTTAATATCGAAGACCTCTAAAGCTTTGGTCACTGCCTCCCTTCAAGACACCCTCCAAGAGCACTTTCTTAATTGCTAACCCTTTCTCCATGCTCCGTGAACACCCCTAGTCAAACCCCCTCCCCACTGCATCTCAAATATCACCTGAGAAGACAAAAAGAAGCCGCATCAAGATGATGAGATGAATGAAGTTATCACATCTTAACTATGTAATTGCGTTCTACCAGTAACTCCTTGAGTGAGAGCGGCGTGAAGTTTCAGGTACCTAGGCCCCGCTTGGTAGAGAGTACAGACTCTTGTTCCTCAGTGTGGCAGGTAGCGCAGAACTTTTCGTTCCAGATGACTAAGGGTCTAGATGATGTAGAATAGACTCCGGACTTGAAGCCCTCGTTTTGGTGTAAGAGGTAGAGTGTGAGTCGTGACGTTTTTTAGTGGACATCTATCGATGATTAGCTGAAGTTCGGAGTCTTGTAGCAGCAATGTCGGCTAACCTGTTGTATAATCGGGAACATTGTATGCAGCAGCATGTGTGCTAGTGGGAATCCCAGAGCGGACTGTTGGACCGCACTGCACTTTGAGAGCAATATAGCAAGGCTGAATGGCATTTCACAAGTGTCAGACGGTCAACTCAACCCGCCAGAGGGAGGAGGTATGGTCCCTGCCGTTCGTCACGGAGAACTTGCACAGATTACATTGTCTGGTCAGTTCAGGCGCTGTTTTAACCATCACATCGAGGGCACCGGAATGGGGTACGCGATAACAGGCAGCGAAGTCCTATCTACGGATGTTATGCCAGAATCAGGAGAGAAATCGCTAGCCAGGCGGCCTTGGGCTGAGGAAGGACTGTTTTCATTGGCAGGGTTCAGGAGAGACCAAGATGGCTCTGGACTCTGGTTCCTGAGAGTTCTGCTTTGGATGCATGTTGCCCGGAAGTGCACTCTGCCACATAATCGGGTTTGACCAGGCAATTGCACAACTCCCCCCCTAAAAAAAAAAAAAAAAAGATCTGACAGAATCGGGTTGTCAGCTAATCCGCAGGAGTATATTGCTGATTCCGCTCTGAACACATCCAGTGGTATTTGGTCGTCAGCAGGGAACAGGAGAACATCCCAGTTCTCGCAGAGCATGTCTCATACTCGGTGAGGCCATGAAGGCCGTCGGCCGATGAGACGAACGCTGACTAGCTGCGAGCCGCGAGCACGGCCGGCTGGTCCGCTCCGAATATAATGTGTGATTGTCGTGGTTTGTAATGTTTGGGCAATTTTTTTTACGCTTGCCTGGCATGGAGCTACGTTGGGTGAACGTGGGTATATTCTCTCGGGTCAACATAGATATTGTTGGGGGAGCGATGCGCAATTAAAGAGCCGCCTTCTTCTACATAGCAGATGACTAGACAATTGACGGATAGGTAGGTAGAGTAAGAACAAGCAGGCCGGAGCATCCTATGGTACGACAGAGTAGAAGATCAAGAGGGTGTGCTGGGAAGTAAAGGATGATGGTCCAGCAGAAGCGGGACTTGCCTTTCCATTTTGACTAGTATAACATTACCGGCTTGGGCTTGAGAGGGCATATCCGTGTTATGAAGCCTGCATGTGTCTTTTGGAAGGGCCGGCCTGCTTACCTGAAGGACTTCGGGAGGCGACAGACACATATCGCCAATAAGCAACAAACGGCAGGAAAGTGACAATAACTGCACTGCCAGGAAATACCACAGGGTCAACATATGGCACTTGCCTCTTGCAGGCTCTCACCCCTGCTTCCCAATTGTCAACTGAACGGAAGACAGCCGTTCGTCGTCAATGGTTGAGAACATATGAATTTTGTTGCTGGGGTCAGTCCGCCCAAAGGGTTGCATCTTCTGCTCTAAAATGTACACGTGCTTTCCCGGGCCGTAAATCCGTCTGAACCCGGTTCTTTCATGGGTCGGCATCGCCAGCCTTTCTCGCCTATCATCCTGTTAGCTTTGCCTACGTTCCTCGGCATGTTGGGCCTGGTCTGATGCTTACTCGCACAGCGCTGGCACCTCCCAGCTCTCTCTCAAGCCCGTCGGGAAATTCTCTGGGGTATGAGGGCTTGTCGGGGTAGTTGGCGGCAACGATGCCGCAGACGCCGAGGAACGCCGCGATAAAAGCTCCAATCTGGAGCAGGCCCTTGCCAGTGGTGGTCCAGGTGTACTCGTAGGGCGAGAACATACCCAGCAGGTCGTGATCCTCGTGGACGGGCTCGCCAAAGTTGCGGCGCTCCTGCTTGTCCCACCAGTTGGCATGGGGGTCACGGAACTGTCTCTTGATGAAGGGAGGGTTGATATAGCCGCCGTTCTGCGCGTCCCAAGGTTAGCCATGGCATCCGAACGTCTCTTCACCAACTGCAGCGTCACTGACCATGCCAGGGTCCTCTGCTTCGGAGAGAGTCGGGTAGTCGGGGTACTTCTCCTCAAGGACCTTGCGGTCGTTGATCTGAGGCGGGAAGAAGGTTCGCTGCTGGACAATGGGAGTTCGTCGGGCGGCCTGGGCGGCGCCGCGGATCGTCGAGATCCGCGCGAATCGTTGGGACAGCATCTGCGTGGACGAGTAGGTCAGTCTGTGATTCCTCCAGAGGCCAATTGAGTGTGGGAGTGAAGGTACCGTGGCCGAATTGGTGGGTTCCGATGCAGCCCAATTTGCTTAATCGTGAATGTGATGTCGTCGCAGGTCAGAGTAGTGCCGAAGCTGCACTCAGTCGATGATTGCTAGCCAAATCCCTCGGCTCTGGTTGGTTGGTGAGGGCAGTTTCTAGGCCTGAGGCAGCAAGGCATTAGTATCCTACATCCGTCGCGTACACAGGTACAATAGGTAATGAGTGGGTCATCGCAAAGATCCCTGACACCTGATTCGGTACACCTGAGTGACTGCCGACTGATTCCAGGGACACCGACTGCGCATTCCAGCTAGTACGGATACATCTGGTACCTAATTACTGCGTGCTTTAGGTAAGTCACAGCTCTCAATGAGCCTGAGCACTCGTGGCACCTCGACCACCACCCGTATTCTCTTTTCGGCTAGCCCAGGCAAGGCCGAAGCTGCATCTTTGCAAAAAAATCTATCCTCAAACTTTTGCTGATGACGCTGGTTTTGCACCCCTTTTCCTTCGCAGCCGGCCACCCAGACGTGTCACCATGGTCAAACTTCAAACTAGAATTCATTGAGCATTGACGATTCCGTAGACGTTGATTTGGATGCTTCAGATGCCTTGTTCGCTGAGATCACGGCCCCATCTTGCGTCCGCCCCCCGTTGCTATTATGAACAAGACCGCGTCTCCCGAGCCCGCGCATACAACTTCCGAGGCCATCGACTCCCAACACGATGAACAAACCGCGCCCCCCGCTCGATATGATACCGACCCGCCCTCATCACCGCTCGAATCCCTCGGATCCGACGAGTTCAGGGATCAACTAACACCCAACGGCAACGACTTCATCGGCTTTGGCCTGCGCTCTCCGACGCCACCACCACGATCATCCTCCTCGTCCCCATCACCCCCGCCTCCCGACTCTGCCAACGAAGATGGAGATGAACGTCCCTCGAAACGCCGTCGCGTCTCGACACCCCCCGCCCCTGGCTCCGGTCAGAAAAAGAAGTACATTTCTCCACCGTGGAAGAAGGTCTCAGCCGACGGCCCGACGACCTTCATCGACAACGGTAGACGGAAGTCTGGTCGCATCAACACGATTCCCCTCGAGCTCCATCCACCATCTGGCAAGCGGATTACGCGCGGGGCTTTGCACAGCAGTCCTCCATCGAAGAACAAGTATGCTTCAACCAACGGTCACGCGACGACACCTATACCAAACGGGACATCAAAAACTCCCTTGCGGAAGCCGTCAGCGACTAAGCCCGCACCGCCCCCCTCAGCCCGAGCCTCCGGTCGAAGGTCAACTGCGAACGAGACAAAGCCAACACCACGATCGACGCGCAAATCATCGCCTTCTCCGCATACTCAACCAACGAGGCAATCTACACGCACAAGGAGGGGCCGCCATGGGTCCGTCGATGATGCCACAGCGACAACGTCCCCGGGTAGCCCGAATCGCACTCGAATTAAGCTGCGTGTGCGCATGACCGACCTTCCCGTCGTTCATCCCGGGCAGGTTGGCAAGCGGGAAAGGATTGGGCCTAGTTTCGAAGAATACTGGGAAAAGGCACAGACAATACCTGTCGAGGAAGGCGGCGTTTTTGTACCCGAAGATGGCCCAAGCTACACCGACGAGATGGCTCAAAGGGATGCCCAGGTCATATTGCGCGTTGAGCATGCTGTTGAGCCCGGCGGCATTCTCTCTCAGGAGCGTTGCTCCCTGTTTGTGCCCGAGGCCGAAGAAGAGCCCCCCCGGCAGTGGGCTCATGCAGACCATATGGTTAAGGCTATGGCCAACTTCAGAAAGCTAATGGTCGCAGAACAGCAGAGACACCGAGCCCAGGCAAAAAAAATAGCCGAAGCTTGTAGGGATGCCTGGCTTCGGCGTCAACCCAAGTCAGCTGAAGAACTCGAAGCCGAGGCTAGGCTTATATGGATTGGCCGTTACAGAGTGGTGGTCAAAAGCATCTTTGGCACTTGGGAAAACGTCCGTCATGAGATCAATCGCCGACGAATGCAGGAATGGGAAGCGGAGGAACAGCGCCGAGTCAAAGCCGCGCTTCAGCAGGCAGTCAACTTGTCAGAGCAGAAGTTACAGGCACGGCGTGCACAAGCCGATTCCGACCTCTCCGATGAAGATGAACTCGATGACGACGAAGACCTCGACGACCTTGATAGCGATTTGGATGGCAGCCAAGCCATGTCGGTGGATGCGGATGATGACGATTCGGGTAATGAGAACGACGACGATATGTCATCTTCAGAAGGAGAAGAAGGGGGCGAAGATCACACTGGGGACGCTGGTGATGAAATGCTCACGCAAGAGCAACTAATCGAAAAATACTCAAACCTGCCGGACGTGTCTCCCGACGAGCAGGCTGGGAGCATGCTCGCCAACGGTGTGGAGTCAACCGTACAATCCACGGCAGTCGCTACCGATGCTGGTGAAGACGATACCAGCGATGAGTCTATCGACATGGACGACGACATGGGATCCACAGATATGGATGACAGCGACGAAGGCTCTGAAGCAGTCGAAGAATCTGAGGATGACGAAGGTGAAGAGCCTGCAGGACTGCTAGGGATGCTGTTTGGGAAGTCCGAGCTGCAGAAGATCAAGAATGAACCACCACCCGACGATGTTCAGGTTAACGACGGCGATACTCCACCTCCAACAACGTCCGCGCTGTCACAAAATGCCGAGGCCTCTTCTAACTTTAGAGACGAGGCGGTCGAAGATGAGGACGAGGTGTCACTGATCCAGCACCCGGGTGTTTTCATCAACAGCGATGAGATGGAAATTGACGATTCGGCACAAGCGCGGGTGGCTGTGCCTGCGACTGAGACTACGAGCGATGCGGTTAAGGGAGCCGATGAAGTTATTTCCGAGCAGACAGATGTATCACCATCACCACCGAAAGTAAACCAAGAATCGGTCAACGGTACGGACAAGAACAAACCGCCAGCCGAGACAGTGAAAACGCCCAGTGCTACCGATGTGGCAGACGCACAAATCGTCGCCGAGGACGTTGAAATGGCGGATGCGCCGCCAAAGTCGGCGGATGTTCCGAATTCTGCTCTGTCATCCGCTGCATCTACAATTCCGGCCAAGCATGTCACTCCCGATACAGATATCGTCACCATTCCGCCGAGTCCCGAGCAAAGCCACTCGCCACCTACCTCTGACACCAAACCCTCAGAGGTGGACACAATGTCCCTGGCGACACCAGGGGTGAAGGACCTTGTCAGTCGATCAGCCTCGCCACACCAGCAACAAGAACAAAAGACGGAAATTCCGTTCCTTCTCCGTGGAACTCTCCGAGAATACCAACACGACGGCTTGGACTGGCTCGCCGGATTGTACGCCAACAATACCAATGGTATTCTCGCAGATGAGATGGGCCTTGGCAAAACGATACAGACCATCTCGCTTCTCGCCCACCTCGCGTGTCATCACGAAGTATGGGGACCGCATCTTGTCATCGTGCCAACGAGTGTGATGCTGAACTGGGAGATGGAGTTCAAAAAGTGGTGTCCGGGCTTCAAGATCCTATCCTATTATGGAACGCAAGAAGAGAGAAGACGGAAGCGACAAGGCTGGAACAACGATGATGTGTGGAATGTATGCATCACATCGTACCAACTTGTCATTCAAGACCAGCAAGTCTTCAAGCGGCGACGGTGGCATTACATGATTCTTGACGAAGCTCACAACATCAAGAACTTCAAATCACAGCGGTGGCAGACCCTGCTTGGATTCAATACCCACTCCCGCCTTCTTCTGACCGGCACTCCACTTCAAAACAACCTTACGGAGCTGTGGTCGCTTTTGTTTTTCTTGATGCCCGCCGAGAATGGTGTCGGGGGGTTCGCAGACCTACAAGAATTCCACGACTGGTTTCACAAGCCCGAGTCCCAGATCCTGGAAAACGGTCGCGAGACGATGGATGAGGAAGCCCGTGCCATCATCTCCAAGCTGCACAAGGTTCTGAGACCGTACCTTCTCCGACGACTCAAGGCAGACGTCGAGAAGCAGATGCCAGCCAAGTACGAGCACGTAGAATTTTGCCGCCTGTCGAAACGCCAGCGCGAGCTCTACGATGGCTTTTTGGCACGGACCGAAACTCGTGAGACTCTCTCCTCCGGTAATTATCTTTCCATCATCAACTGTCTCATGCAGTTGCGGAAGGTCTGCAACCACCCTGACCTGTTTGTCGATCGCCCAATCATGACATCGTTTAGGATGCAGAAGTCTGTTCCGGCAGAGTATCAAATTACCGACCAATTCCTACAGCGGTCTTTGCTTGCAGTAGAGCCAATGTCTATGGTTAGCCTGGGGGTTCTCAACATGATTCCAACACAGCATGAGAACATGTCAAACACGACGGCAGAGCGAATTTCACAGCTCAGTTTGCACAGGGTGCTCATGGAGCTGCGGGAGGCTCAGAACACCAGGGCACACCTCGCCCGGACAAATCTTGATCCATCGACCGTCCAATCTAACATCATGTATCTGGACAGTCTTGCTCGATGGCGTCGTTTTGAGGAGCTACAGCACAGTGTCTACTTGAACGCCCTTCGTGGCCAACGACGACCAATCTACGGCAAGCGGCTGATTGACTTTCTGACGCTTGGGCTGGATATTCGACCCCGAAAGCCCAAGCCAAGAGTCCCCAATCAAATACTGAACTGGTTTGCACAAGATTCTGACTTCCTTCGCGCCGTCATCCATACTGCGGATGAACGAGCCGACTCAATGCAAACAACCATCCAGAAGTTTGCATGCGTCACCCCGGCTGTAATTACCCGCGACATGAACGAGGTCATTTTGGGTAGAAAGGCTGCACAGGCCTTCACGGACGAAGACCTCAAGTTGTCTGCGCCAGTTCGATGGGCCCCGTTTATGCCTAAGCAGGCGCCCGTCGACCCCTGGCATGAGTCTCGCATGCGTCTCAGCATTCAGTTCCCTGACAAGAGACTGCTGCAGTACGACTGTGGAAAGCTTCAAGCTTTAGACAAGCTCCTTCGCAAGCTGCAGGCTGGCGGTCATCGCGCCTTGATCTTCACGCAGATGACCAAGGTGTTGGACATTTTGGAGCAGTTCCTCAACATCCACGGGCACAAGTACCTCCGTCTTGACGGCGCGACAAAGATTGAGCAGCGGCAGATTCTCACGGACCGATTCAATCACGACCCAAGGATTCTCTGCTTCATCCTGTCGACGCGTTCAGGTGGTTTGGGAATCAACCTCACCGGCGCGGACACAGTCATCTTCTACGACCAAGATTGGAATCCAGCCATGGACAAGCAATGCCAGGATCGATGCCATCGTATCGGTCAAACCAGGGACGTGCATATCTACAGACTGGTTAGCGAGCATACAATCGAAGCCAACATCCTGCGCAAGGCGTCACAAAAGCAGATGCTCGACGACGTTGTCATCCAGGAGGGTAGCTTTACCACGGACTACTTCAACAAGCTATCCGTACGCGATGTTCTCGGCACCGAAGGCAACGACCTGGTCGACGATGCTGCCAATGCTGCCATGGACCGTCTCCTGGGTGGAGTCGACAGCGGGTCTTCGAGAAACGTGGGTGAGGACCTCAAGCAGGCCGAAGATCAGGAAGATGTGGAAGCTGCCAAGGCCGCGGAGAAGGAACTCCAAGAAGATGATGCCGAGTTCCAAGAAAAGAGCGGGGCGCCCTCAGGGGCTTCGAGCACCCGACAAGGCACGCCGCGCGACGACTTTCCCGCCCAGTCGAGCGGGCCCGGTCCCTCGGGTCTGGGCCGGTTCTCAGAGTCTGCTGCGCCCGACGAGGCTGCGGCGGAGATCGAACATAACGCTTGGGGCGAGCGGATGTACAACATTGACGAGTACATGCTGCGGACGATGGCGGAACAACTCAAGGGCACGGCGCTCGATCTGCCCAAGGACAAGAAGAAGAGTAAGAAGAAGGGCCGAGACACACGCAAGCGGTAGACGCCGTGCTATGTGTTCGTCATTACTAGATATGACTATCGTAGCCGGTGTTGTTGAGTGTATTCTCTTTTCTTGGTGTATTATACGATGGTTGCGCATGGGAACATACAGATGGTCTCGAGTTTGGCTAGACCTCGCATGTATAACGAAAAACGGCGACTTGGTGGTCAGCCGTGGTGGCATGGAGTTTGAAAGGAGTATCTATTGGTGGGAGGAGCCGCCCCTTTGGAGCATAAGGTAGACAAGCACAAAGTTAAATTAAGCTAAATCTCCAAGCGCCGGCAGTTTCCGATGCACCAATTCACGATTGGACGAATGCTTCGCTGTTACTTCATCATTTCAGTATTCGGGGATTGATCGATCAAACCGATGCCACAGAGTCCGCCACCCCCTCCTTAGCCGCTTCCTCGGCCCACGCTGTGGCCTCCTTCTTCAGCTCGCGGCTCACATACCAAAACGTCGCCAGGGTCCACAAGCCTGTCCACACGAACGGCAGCGACCAGCCGATTGTGTAGGCGATATCGCCGGGCATAGTGAAGATCAAGGCCGTGCACAGCGCGGCGCACGCCTCGGCGCCGACGGCCCAGAAAATGCCCAGCCGGCGCAGCATCGCGCGAAAGATGTGGCTCGCCTCGTAGCGCCGGTCGAGGGCGACGCGGAACTCGGTACCGCCCGAGCCATCCACGGCGCAGACATCCTCGATGAGGGAGTAGATGCCCGGGCGAAGCTGGGCCCCCTTAGGGATGGAGGAGATGCGGCACGGGGCGGGAAGGCGGAAGGCACGGCTCACGTCGACGAGGAGAAGCTCGGTGCCAAAGACGAAGAGCATGGTGGTGACGGGCATCGAGAGGAGGCGGATTGGGGGGCGTTCCGGCACGGTGCCGCTGGGAGGGTTGCGTCAGTGACGGTATAGAAAGGGGGAAACTTGAGAGGGTGTGTGTGTGGGGGGGGGGGGGGGCACTTACACGATGAGCTCGATCATGACGATGATCCAGGCAAATGAAAAGTTCCAATGGAACCAGTCGAGGTACCACCGGTGGGCGCCGATAACGCGGCAGGTGCTGCCCTTACGCCAGAGACGCCAGAAGCGGACAAAATACTCGACAATGCTGGCACCTCCGACGGCGGCGGTGACGATGGAGAAGACGGCGTTGGGGCTGAGCTTCTCCCTCTTCTCGCTCGGGGTGTTGGTGCCCGGCCCCACGCCGTACCAGAGACCGAAGTACAGGGCGATGGGGGTGAGGACGGAGTCAAAGATGATGAGGGCCCAGAAGACGACGATGGCCTTCTTGCGGGTGCGGAGGGTGTAGTTGAGCGGCGGGGGCGTCGGTTGGAACACCGGCCTGTCTGGGTGACGGTCCGGGCCTGTTCCTAAGGTGTTGATGACTTCGGGAACTGCTTCGTCGGCCGTGCCAGGGCGGATGGAGGGGCGGGCTGTCGCCAGGCTGGGCCGACCGAAGGGGCCATCGTAACGGCGGTCAAAGTCATGGCTCGGGCGGGAGATGCGTTTCGTCGACGAGGTCGTCGGGTTGTGGTGCGGCGCCGACGTTGGTCGTTGGGCTACGCCGAGGTTGCCGGGCATGCTCTGGGACTTTTCGTCCCGGGGATAGTCTTCCCACGTATCGAGGACGTGGAGAGTGCGTTCGGACGTACGTGGCTGTTGGCCGGTGACATGAGAAGAGGCTGCGGGCCCATGGAGTTGGGTAATCTGCAAACTGTGCCGACCGAAAATCATGGGGTCCCTATCGCGAGTATCATGGTGTTCATTTCTGGGAGGTTGCGGAAGGGCCGGACTTGGACGGGTGTTGGCCCCAGTAACATGTTTCTCATCCATATCAACAAGAGGACGAGTGAGAAGATGGCGGCAAAGTTCAGCTGGAAGGGGATGGACTGTAAGCGTTCACTGTTAAAGCAGATGAAACGTAAAGATCCTTTTATCAAAGGAGGGGGTATCATGCTCTTGCGCAGTTATTGAAAGAAAATTGGTCGAGTATCAAATCCAACTGGTGAAGCGAGTGCCGTGTCGCCAAGCCGAACTGGACGACGATCGTGACATTCCGGGCTTCCAGCGAAAAGATTAATACCGGTAGTGGCACAGGCCGATTCGCGGGTGAGAAAAACGAGAGGCCAGACAATGTACCAGAGCATCATTGTGGAATACGGGCATACGGTGACAGGTGACATGACTTGCGCGAGTGGGTTGGTGTTTAGGGGGGAGGCGGCTCCGCCGGGAAGGATGATGTCAGGATGAATATTGTGGCGAACATGCTTGGCGATAGTGGTTTGATTTCGCAGTTCGGGTGCGGGCGGCTTCCCACATCAGTGGTTTCACTTTTGCATAGTGTACACCAATTACTTACTGTACAGCCCCGATGGATGATGCTGTCCAGTCCAGTGACACTGATTAAGTCACTTGTTGCGGTGGAAGGAAGGAGGGAAAGATGGAAAAGAGGAAGGAGACGACGAGGCAGCAAAAAAGAGGAGCTCGGGCCCAGGCCCGTGCACCAGGTACCACACACTGTGTAGGTAGGTAGGTACATCGTACTTTCCTACATCGTAGTTCCTGTCTGCCTCGAGTTTGCTCAAGTCGCTCGAACCTTCTTCGCCTAGTCATGCCCCGGGCTGTCCACTCCGCACACTGACAAACAGCCCGGTTTCCACTCCCTAAAACCATCTGACATCTGCAGGGCCCTCATCCCAGACAAGGGTCTCCTCGAGGCCATGAACCCCTCGATATCTTATCTCAATCACATGGCGTCGCCCCGGTAGCCGCTCCTCAGTCCAGCCCGTTCGACTTCAGCATCGCCGAGGTCATGTCGTGGGTGTCGGCCCGCGTCACCACTCGTCTTGAAGACCAGGCCTACTGCCTTCTTGGCCTTTTCGGGGTCAACATGCCCCCTCCTCTCCGGCGAGGGCCGTAAGGCTTTCTTGAGACTACAGAAGGAAATAATCAAGGTCTCGGTCGGCTAAAGCATCTTCGTTTATGATATCGAAGCACTGGCCATCATGGCTCCTCTGCCCACCGAGCCTGACCAAACGTATACTAGGTAGGCCCTGTGTAGCGGATGGGTGTCAGGGTATTCTTCCTCATTGTTTTCCCGTACTGGTTTTCTGGACGTCGGCTGTATGCTGCTGATCCGCCCGAGGCTCTAGAAGAGCGGACTAGTATGCTGATAACGGTCGGACAAAGCAGCGTATATGGTATGAGTCGTAGCTTACTCGTATTCAGACAAAAAGGCTCCGGGCGCGAGGGCGTAAATTACGCCGGCGTGGAGCTGAGGCTGCACTCAACCACGAGGGTGCCACTCGCGATTGGCCTCGAGCGTGTCAAAATTTCCCGAATTGGCAAATTAGCCATGGTCTTAAGTACTGTCGCTGCCTCCAACGAGCAGTTTACACGGAACCTTGCAAGCTGGGTCGGGGACGTGTTGGTGACTGTCAGGACGGCGGTGTCGGTGGAATCATACCCGGCACATCCGTTGCCTTTCTGGCAGAGATCATATTTGACATGGGTTATCACAGCACCTGACGTGGCCGAAAAGGTTCTGTCGGTGATACCAATCTTCATGTGCATCACAGCTAAGAGACTCCGATGGGTCAGATGAAGGATGATGGACTGGACTGCCACTCCCTGGATACAAACGTCAACCTTTCTCCTAGTCGCAAGCCACAGAAGCATCACTATAAGCACGAAGATAAAGTTCTCAAGTCATGTCTTCAATTGAGGAGACTCCGCAGCGCAGCTGCTCTGGCAGCTCAGCTGGCCCTCTAGTTGCCCACTATCAATACACTGTGCAGAAACGTAGACGCTAGTAATCTTCAATTCATTCATCAGATCCTGAAGGTCCAATCACATCCTCCACCTTCAACAACGTCGGGTCATTTAGGCAATAACCTCGGCGTGGAGCTTCTCCGCGGCAGCGGCCGGGGCGGCGGGGGTGGCAGGGGCGGCAGGGGCGGCGGCGGCATCGCCCCCAGAGAGCTTCTGGATACCTCCGTCCAGAGAAGTGGTAACCTGGTCGACGGACTGCTGGGCAATACCCTGGCCGATGGCAGGGATCTTGGAGACAATAGCAGTGCTGAAATCACCAGCAACGGCCTTCTGCTGCTTGAGCTGGTCAACGGCGATGGAAGTGGCCTGGAGCTTGTCAAGCTCGGGCTTCTTGGAGACGAGATCGTCGACTGCGGTCTGGACGGCGGTGGTCAAACCTCCGGCAGACTGCTGGAGGGTGAGGGCATCGCCGATGGAGAGCTCTTGCGCGCCCTGGATCTGGGTGGTGCCCTGCTTGAGCACGGTCTGGACCTTGTTGGAAGCATCGAGGAGGTTTGCGGCGGTGTTGGGGTCAGACGCGCTGAGAGCCTGTTTGAGATTGGGTTAGCCTTGGCTTTGGACCGTTGCTGATTATGAGTAAGCTTGCCTTGACAGTGGTATCAAGCTGACCGAGGGAATCCTGGACATTCTGCAGAGCACCCTGGATAGTATCAAGTTGACGCTTGCTCTTGAGCGAAGTTGGCATGGCAATGGCGGAGCCGGCAATCAAAGCCTGAACAAAGAAAGTGGAGAAGTACATTTTGACTATTGGTTGATGAGGCGAAACTCGAGATAGCTGATTGACTAGAAGGAGAGTTGAATTTGGTTGGTTGTTGTTATAAGCCGAGTATTGGATGCTGATGAGAAGAAGAGAAGGTTGACCTTGACGATGGATTTCATCTACTTAATATACAGATTCCAAGACGTCGTACATGAAGCACATTGGCTTCCGTTCCTCGACTACAGGAAGGACTCATCCGAACCGATCCAGAATACACCTAGGAGGCGCCGGAAACTGTACGAATCGTCACCCTGCGCTCTCGGGATTGCAGATACGCGGTACGCAAAACCGGAATCCGCTCACACCCGCCACCACGAAAGAAACATACCCGCTGTCGCCCTGGCTGCCAAGATCGAACCCTTTGGAGCCTCGTCCAGCTTGTGTCGTGGTTACGGCGCGAGGACATACCCTTGAAACGCGCGCAGACGACTAATCCGTGCGGTATGCAGGTTCGGCCGACGCAAAGGACCATCACGGCTCCCTCTTCCTCCAGACGAAACAAAAAGCCAAGTCACGGACCTCACCCGAACGCGCCAGCTTCGACACAGGGCGAATTATGACGGGCTTCTAATACGAATTTACGTAGGGACCCTTGCGTTTGTAGAGGCGATCCCTTCTATTTTCGTCTCCTAGCACTGGAGGTGCTCGCCCGCCGCGATCTGTACGTTCGTCGTTGCTACTCCCAGGAGACGGTCGGTTACGGCAATGCCCACCCGACGCGGTTCGGATGGCACATAGTTTGATCGAGCTCGAGGCCATGTATTTGTCAATGGCCATTATCAACCGCGTTCATGACGCACCAATCGCGATGGTGAAATGTGATCTGGAAGGCTGGTGCCGTCTTGGCGTAGACGGGTACTGCCTGCGCTGCTCAAACGTGCAGGTACGTCGCCGCTAGCCACCTGTCACGCGCGCGTTCACTCACCTTTTACTAACGCATCAAGCTTAACTGGATCGTTTTACAGGTCAGTGGACTGGCGAGTGGCGCAGGTTATGTTGACTTCACGCCTGCAGAACCTCAAGCACTCCGGGTGCGGGAACGCCAACACCGAACACCTCAGGATGTTCTGCCTGCATACACGTGTATCATTAGTTTCTAGTTCCCAGCTAAACGGGATAGCGCCAGGCGGAACTCCCACGGGAACTAGAGTTGCCTCCTGCGCGGCGGCCGCTAGTGCGGCACTCGGTGACATCGTGCGTATTCTTGGCGACGTTGCAGTCACGCCTCGGCCCACCACGAATGACAGCAGCACCAGCTATAGCCGGGGCGGCTGAACTTCTACCAAGGGGCTCCAAGATTCCCGCACTCGCATTCGACTCTTCGCCACGCAGGTTGTCTGCCCATCCGAGACGATGGCGCACACTTGACAAATGTTTTAGGCGAGTTGTCACATCGCCGCAGGCACCGGCACCCTCTATTATACAACCGTCTGTGCCATGGGCGGCTATGTAGCTGTTCTGGCGTTGCTAGGACCTGCAAGCCTGCAGGTATGTCACCAATCCCATGTCGTGTATGAAGCGGGGTTGGTTGATCTGGGTGGAGGATACTCCTGATAATGGCGGAAGAAGGCTGAATCTGTCATCACCGCGACAGCGGCGCATTGTGGCCCTGCCAATGGCTCGGGTTCATCAGATCGCTCCGGCTCAGCGGGTGTCATGACAAAGACTCATTCTTCAGGGTCATCTGGTAGTCCTCAGAGCGTAAGGTACGTGAGAGAGAGGGCTGGAAACTTTCACTCGATGTCTGGTCTTGTCAGACAGGAGGGAGCACTGTGCTCGCTTCGGTTGCTTCACGATACCTGACGAACGACCGGGACCGGGTTGGCTCAGGCACCCGGTTTGTGACGTCCGAAAGCGATCTGCTCTCTCATTATAGTCATTGCTAGAGTTTGTTGAAGTTTCTAGTCCGGACTATGACCAGTCCGGACCTTACAGAGGGAGTCCCTGCACTTGACATAAGCTGTGAGGCCCAAGGCGGATATCGTCCCACAATAACCACGATGTGGTCCGGAGTTTAGACTTCTGGCAATATACATTTTTTTCTAAGCCGAGAATTTCCTAGAAAGGTCACCCGTTGCTTTCATCCTTGGGTGATTCCCAATTGGGACGCCTCTCTTTCGCATAGAGGCTGGTTTGAAGTCATGTCGTGGGCACATGGGGTCTGGGGTATCTCGGGAGATCGCCAGCTTTAGGTGGAGCGGTGATCCGGGTAAGTGGATCTCGGTTCCGTAAGAAGCAAGGGATACGACTGGTCTGCTGTGGGTCTCCACCCTCAGCAAACGCTCGACCACAGTTTGCTATCTGTTGAGATTATCCGGGTCGAATAGGTTAGTGGTAATAATAATTGCATGAGATGTATTGTTAACGACGACGGCCTATTGAATTTGAGAAGGCAAAGAAGCGGGCCAGTCCCGCAGATATCGAGAAGAAGGGAAGAAAAAAGAAGACATGTATCAGATCAAAGCAACGACTCCTACTACGGCCATGTTACCGGCCGGCGTCCCTCATGATACTCTACCGTATTCTGCCAACATAGTTGCGAGGCATCCAAACCTTTCAAATGCCCCAATCACTATTTCTAATACTTCCAGGCGGACTCTTCAGCCCATCTTTGCCTATGTTACCAAGGATCTGTATACGATGAACCTTGATCGCAGCCTTCGGCCCTTCAAAGTAGGTTTATCATGGAGGTACAGACGAACGCAGGTCCTGAGCTAAATTGACCGAGACCTGATATTGCCTAAGAACGCCATTATCACTACGATCCGAATAATCAAAGTTTCCTGTTCGCATTCGCAATTGCAGAATCGGCCCGGTGAGATCCGACTCTGTGAGTACTAAATATCAACCTGTTTATATCCACTCCGTGTCCTCATAATAGCAACTATCATGTCAAGCCTTTCAGCACAACTAGCTCAAAGTCCTCAATCTCTGGTGAGCTCTCAACCGGTCTCTTTGCTATTGATTACATTATAATCTTTGTCTGTTTTCAGTGAATCTTATTTTTGTATTTCTTTTGGTCCCTACAACTCGCTCCTGTTGCTGGACATATAACACCTGCCAAAATCACATCTCTTCTGAATCATTGAATGAGAACCTACTGATTTGATGGAAATTCCTATAAGCTATTAAACAGTTTACATAAGCATAAGTTAATGCTCTCGGGCCTTTTGTATTCTAATCATTTCAGTGGTAGTCACAGACACTGTCTGTGACTAGAAAGGGAACCATATTTGGCCGTATGTTTTTCAGGCTACTAAGAAGCTACAAGGTTCTTAACATCTCTTTGTCTTCTATACCTATGTGTTAACAAGAATAATTCATATTAGTCTTTTGTTCGTGGATTCCAGTTCAAAATCGGGAAACTTGTGGCTGAGTGGAGAGTGGTGAATTGCGCCCGTGTTACGCGATAGTAGATAAGCTAAAATTCTACCAGTATCTATAACCTAACTATAAGCCTTTCGAGATCTTAAAGAGAGGGTAAACTTATACCGTAGAGTACTTAGACTGTATGGTTACAACTGCTGAGTACTATGACGTCTAGAAAGCTATATTGGTATGATTCATGGTATCTTAGCAACTATACCTAGCTATTCACTTACCCCCTGGATAATTTATACGACCCAACCTCTCTTCTATCTTTCTTCCCATACGCTTGAGCTTGTTTACACTTACTACTTGACAGCCTTATAGTGTTTTATATATTGCTATTCGCATTCAGTCGATTGCCAGCTGTCACAAGAAAGGGGAAGGAGATCAACTTGACATCGACGGGCCGCATTCAGTTATAGTAGCTATGGTTTTGGTTGTGTGGTATTATCGTATCACGAGGTACCATCACAGGGGTGGATGGTTTCTCGTACTTGCGTACAATACTTTCCAATATAAGGAGTTTAAAAGCTCTGTGATCAAATTGTGGTTTCCGATTTCAAGTCCTTGGAAAAAAAGAATGCCAGTCTCCCAGGTTCCAGTTTTTTGTTATTTACAAACCCACAATCACCGCTGGACCAACTTCGCGCAGAAGATCAATCACCAGTTAGAAAGCCGCCGTACGGGGGAAATTTATAAGAAAGCACCAATACTCACTCAATCATCCGTTCATCTGGCTTCAAGCATTGGAGGTTCTCGACTGCTCTTGAAATATCATCCGACCCGAGCCCCCATGGCGATTCCGTTTTGCTGTCGTAGCTCCGTGTGGCACAGCTATTATAGCTATCAAAACGTCTTAATGGCTACCCAGTGCGCGTTTGGTAGTGTAGAAAAAGTCGTCAAAGATATCATTCATTACTCTGTTTCCTCTCAAGACGCTTCAACTTCTGCGGTGGACGAGGTGCATCTGAAGATGGCCTGGTGACTCCTGACAAGGGGTGAGAATTCTCGTCCCGCTCCGAGTCCACCCTTTTCAGATTCCCTCGTCTGAAAGTCGCCCAGTACAACTCGCCGGCGTGTTTGGACGCAGGGGTATATAATTTCATGATTTGGATTCAGCTTTGGTCATCTCGGACCAAAAATGCCAGAGGTGCCTCATCTCGTTCATGCACGGAGACCCTTCATCTCCAACTCATTCCAGATTGAGATAGCTCGCCTCGGACGCCTCACAGGTGCCCTCCTGCGCCGCAAACTCAGCTGTTACGTTGTAGTACTCGCCGCCCGGGCAGAGAAGGGTCCTCGCTTTCAGATAGCAGGATAGCAGTAACCTGTACTTCAGGGTCATGCCCCCTTTTGTGAATCAAAGGTTCAGAGTCCTCATTCGGATAATATTTACAACATGGCACCCTTCACGACGGCGTAGGCCTCGGTGTACAGCACGCCCTTGATGACTTGCTTGTAGTAGAGTTCAAGAAATACCGCGAAGTTCGCAACATTCCATATCACCTTTGCGCCCGACGGCAGACGGCTAGACGCCTGCATGCTCTTATGGCGAGGACTCGGCCGCCGCCGCTGCTGCACCGCCAGCCACGACGATGAGAGTTCCGGCAGCAAAGGAGACCGGGAGCTTTTTGGAACCCAAATATCTAAAGGTACGAATGCTCTGCGTCAGCGTTGTCCACAAGCGGCTGGTCTGAAGCATTTACTTCTTAGAGAGCGTACTCACCGTTCGTATCGCGTTTCGTTGATCCCTCTTACGCGGAGAGAACAACAGACGGATGAAGGCGGCGGGTGGCGTCTCGACCGACTTCCCCTCATCTTTGACTTCGTCGTGCGACGAATCCTAAAAAAGAACAAGGAGAAAAAAGAAACCTTTGGCGAGCCCGGCAGGCAGTCAGAAATAACTTTGACACCTGACCGGAAACGCAACAGCCCTAGGTTCGGGGCCCAAAGCCTCACAGAATCCCGTCGGCATCCGATTACTAGCTGTCGAGGAGATGGTTAGGCTGTAAGAGAGTGTAAAGGTGTGGTCAGCCCTGAGGCCTGCCCGACTAGGTCGCGCAGCTTCATCAGGCATGAGGTGCTGGAATTGACCGGAAGTCTGCCCATTGGGCGAGATGGCACACCACCCAGTGTGCTACACAGATCCTAAGTTAATGCCTAGAGAATCAGACTATTTCGGGGTTTGTAATATCCAGAAGTTAGATTCGGCAACGTTTGAATCATTCGTATCCAGAGGAGTCGTGATAGGGAGTGGATGGAACGACGCGCACTCATCACTCACAAACGAGAAACATTCAATCCTGCAAAGAATCGGCTACAGGGGACAGTGAATGAGATGATAGGAGAGGTCAGTCGCTCGTCGCCAGAATCTTGTCTACTAGGCATCGGGTGAAGAATCATGTTGGAAATGTTGGATTGATCCTAAATGAATACTCTCTCACGTTGCGGGTATAATAACCTCTTGTTCCGAGCACGCAATTGTGCTGGATATTACCAAAAGAAACATTACATAACGCCGACATACCAGCGCACATGCCACCACTCTCCAGGCGTCCTCTCGTAGTACTGAGGAAGCACTGGCCTAATACATGGGAAGCTTTTCGTAACACCCGAGTACTGCCACCAGGACATGCAGGTATCCAAACTGCGATGTTTTCCATCTCCGAACGCGGGATCTTGTCTAAAAACAAGTTTAGAGCCCATTGCTAGGTCCCGCGCCACCGATGTGGCCATGGTCACCATCGTGCTGTCCAGTGCGGGTCTTGGGCTGACCCGGCTCACGGATGTGCAGGCCAAGCGCCGTGGGGTCAATGTTCCTGTGACCCCAGAGCAGGAGCAGGCCGAAGCCGGGCTTGGCTAGCACGTCGAGGATGCCGTAAAGGACGGCCTCGGAATCAGGGTGGATGAGGTTGCCGCCCTCCGCCACGCCCCAGGCAATCGGGTATATGAACCACAAGAAGATGGTGAGCACGCCGCAGTTTCGGTACGTGGTGCTGACCTGGCCGCCCAGCGCGGCGGCGTGTCGGCGTCCGTCGATGACGAGTGCGTAAACAACATAGAAGAAGGCGAACATGCCGAACACCCAGTAGCCCCACTTGTAGCTCGTGCTCGTGAGGGCACCGACGAGACCCGTAACGATCATGGCCTCGTCGGCGAGCAGGGCGATGAGAATGCTGGGCCAGGGCAGACCGGCCGTGAGGAAGAGGTCGAGCAGCAGCAGCGGCGTGGTGATGGCCCAGTCGATATACCTCACGTAGAAGATCTCGCGTGTGCCGGTGCCGTTGGGGCCAAGTATGTCGTTGCTGCGCGGGAACTCGACCTGGATGGGCACTTGGCCCAAGCCGGCGCCCATAGAAAAGTATGCTATGCAAGCGACAAAAGTGATGGATGCCGTGATGTAATGGAACAGGCGATGCGTCTCGCGCTTGGCGAAGCCCATGCCCAAGAATATGAGAGTAGTTATGGCCATGATAGCGCAGACAGCAAAGTACCAGTCCGAGCCACGCGTCGTGATGCGCAGGTCGGCCTGCTGGCCGACGCGGTCGTTCGTAATAATAGCTTTATTGCCTGCCATTTTGGCGGTAGTTTCCTGACCCAGTTGTGTGCGTGCGTGTGGGTATGTGTGTGTGTATGTGTCGAAGCTCGCAGGTAGTAAGAAAACTGATGTCAGGTGCAGCTTTGGTGTCTGCCAGCCAACTAGTAATGGATAACTATGACTGTGAGAGCCTGGGTAAAACTAAATGAAAGATTACGGGGCCTGGTACATACAATATATCTCTTCTCTTGTGTCTCGGCACCTCAGACTTAGCCCCAAACGAGGGCGATTCCAACAGCCCCTGCCGGTTGATCCGTATCTAGTTCCGTCGCAAGATTTCCTGGAACGTGTGAGGGGAAAAGCAAGAAATGCGGCATTGAGATTGTCACGAAAGCCAGATGACGTTTAGACTCGAATCAACGACCGACCGGGCGCCGTAGATGGCGGACGATAGGCCAGACCGACGATGGGGGGTCGAGAGTCGACAACACCACCATTCCCCATCTGGAAGCAGTAGGCAGCTCGCACGGTAGACCGAAACCAACCGCTCCGACACCCTCGCAGATGAGACTTGGCCAAACGCGAGCCAAGGCGGGCACCCCAGATGGAGTCGAAAGCTTAGCTGGCGCGCGTTCCCTGTTAACCGCCCGAGGTTGCTAACGAAATGTTTGGATCACAGCGTGATGCAAAGGGATATTCCTGCTCTGCATCAGCTTGAAAGCGGGGTCCGGCGAATTGGATCGGTCGACTCAAACCTCAGACCGTGCAGCTCAGAGATGAATCCATGACGACGAGTTTATCTAGACAGCCCCGGTTTCTGGGTGCGGAGCGGAGAAAATGACGAGTACTTTGACTGAATGTACAGCAAAGGCGGCAAAAGCGAAAACGATGCCAGTCGGGCAGGAATGTCTGGGCAATCTCCACTAAGCCACTGTTTGTAAGTCGTTAATGGTATGGAGTTACAATGACAAATCTGTAAGCGCAGAGGGAAAAGCGAAGAAGGAAAGAAAAAAAGATTTCATGTCGATGAAGTCACCACTTTCGCCCGGAGTTGCACCGGATAATTCCCCACAAAGCCGGATCTAGCGCCGGCAAATGACTGGCAAGGCCGGAACAACAGGCAAAACTATACTAGTCGTCCTCCTTCCTTTGACACAACGGCACAACGACCGGCTAGTCGCATTTAGACCACTTTTGAAAGCTATGGCGGAAGCAGGAAGGTAAAACTGCTTGCCATATGGTTTGTCGATTGCCAAGCCAGTAGTCCGATCTGGTTTCCCATATACTTGTGTCAAGATGGGGTCTGGTGACCACACGCTGAGTGCTTGTGGGTTACATTAGGTTGTCAGTCCACTCCAGCCGAACTTGCGTCTGAAAGTTTCCTTTCTTCGAGCGGGGAGAGTTGGCAAAAGTGTTGCGGCCCATCCTTGTATGGAATTCCAGATGGCCATCCCCATTGCGGTCACCGCATGCCAGGCTTTCTGATCCCCCTCTCATGCAGACAGTTCAAAACATCTTCAAACCAAACCATGCCTGAGCTGGACAGGAGACTAATTGCGCCCCCCCCCCCCCCCCCCCAGTAGGTTGGCTGGGGAAAAGAGCGCCCGAGCACCTCCGAACCCCCGAGCGCTGCTTCGTCCAATGTCGTCATACTGCAACACCAACTAATGAAACCCCAGTGACAGTTTTGGGTCCATGGTTTTTCAGGCTGGCCATCTAGGTTTCTATGCAGCCATTAAATCATCTTGAAGAACCACAAACGGAGAGGAGCCATTGTTCACCTTGGATACGTACCTCGGCTTGCGGTGGTGTGCCCCGACATGTCCGCGTTGCGCAGCTGGCCCAGATGGTTAACTAAGCTTGGAAGCCTTTCACATTCTTCCTTTGTCGTATAACAACGCTGGTAGTTTCTCCTGATCTTTGAGAACAAGAGTCGCATGTCGTGAGAACGGTCTTGCGTAACCAGGCATCCTTTCTCGACAGCAAAATGGATATGGATCCTCGCATAGAAGAGGTAGAAGCAGTGGAAACAGTCGAGACCCGTCACCCGCAAGTATTTGCTCTATTGTTTATCTCCGCCTCGGGCTAACAACATCCTTCGATAGCTATCTGTCAGGCAACTTTGCGCCAATTCAGTCATGTCTACCATTGACGCCATGTTCATATGAGGGAACGATACCACTGGATCTCGCGGGGGGGCAGTACGTTCGCAATGGCGGTAATCCTATAACAAATGATGATCAGGCCCGAGCTGCGCATTGGTTCGATGGCGACGGCATGCTGAGTGGCGTTTTATTCCGCCGTGTTGGCGAGAAAGACGCTACGATTCAGCCGGAGTTTGTGAACCAATATCTGTTGACCGACGTTTACTGCCATGCGAAGAGCAACAAGTACCTGCGCCGACCTGTTGTGCCAAGTATTGCGACGTTGGTAAATCCCGCCACGAGTATGCTTCGCATCGTATTCGAGGTCTTTCGCACCGTCTTCTTCGTCATGATCTCCCGCCTTCCTGGATTTGGCCATCCGATCAAGAAGATTAGTGTTGCGAACACCAACGTAATATTCCACAACGGACGCGCGCTGGCGACTTGTGAAAGTGGTCCTCCCCTGAGATTTTCGTTGCCGAGTCTGGAGACCATTGGCTGGTTCAATGGGAGGACGGCCGAGAACGAGCCGATACAGGGCAACGAGAGCGGGTTTGGCGGCACAGGCGTCAAGTCCTTCATGAGGGAATGGACGACCGCGCACCCCAGGGTCGACCCGGTGACGAAAGAGCTCATCACATTTCATGCAACGTTCGTCAAGCCGTTCGTTCGTTGCTCCGTTGTACCGCCGACGTCAAAGTCCTTCAGCGGCTGCCAGCCCATGTTCGACGCGCCAGTTCCTGGAATCGAATCGCCAAAGATGATGCACGACTTTGGGGTGTCGAGACGTCACACTGTCATCATGGACCTTCCTCTCTCTCTGAATGCGATGAACCTACTACGGGGGATTCCTAGTTTGTCGTATGATTCCGCTGGCAAGTCGCGCTTTGGAGTGTTCCCGCGACACCGACCAGATGCCGTTGAGTGGTTCGAGACAAACCCTTGCACAATTTTTCACACCGCCAACTGCTGGGATACGATACTGCCAGACATTGATAGCAACAGCCCTGGGGTGTCAGTGAATCTGGTTGCGTGCCGCCTAACATCGGCGGCCATGGTCTTCAGCGCTGGCAACCTACCAACGCCCGAAGTGAAACCTGTGCCTCCAGAGTATGCGGAAGAGGAGCAGTGTCGGCTATATTATTATAACTTTCCACTTTCGAACAAGCCTGGCGTCCAATACAACATCAAGCACCAGTGGGCTCTGTCCGCCATTTCCCTTGAGTTCCCGTCCGTCGCTCCGGCATACTCAATGCAGGAAGCTCGGTATGTCTATGGGTGCTCGACGGGCGAGGCATCTTATTCCGTGGCCCTTGGCAAGGCAGCAAAGATTGACCACTTGGCTAAGTTGGATGTCCGAACGCTCATTGCAAGAGGTCTAGCAAAGCCACCCCAGCCTGTTAAGGGGTGTGTAGACATGCGGAATGTTCATCAAATTCTGACCAGCAAGGACCCGAAAGACCCCATCAAACTCTTCCGAATGCCCGATGGATGGTACGCTCAAGAGCCGCGCTTCGTTCCTCGAAAACAGCCTCGGTCCGAAGACGACGGATGGTTGTTGGTATATGCGTTCAATGAAGCCCAGCTCGATAGGACAGGAGAATGCCTTCCAGATGCTGTGAGTGAGCTGTGGATCATTGATGCGAAGGGTATGAAAGAAGTGGTCGCGCGGGTCAAGCTGCCACAGCGGGTGCCATACGGCTTGCACGGCACCTGGTTCAGTGAGGATGAGATTAATGAACAAAGGCCATTCATTCAGACAAGGAGGATGGCGCAGCAATAGCCATGGTGCGTTCTAGCACTCGACCAGGCAATACTCGGGTATGGAGTGGGCTACTTGAATGTTTGCGTATGATACCATAGTCTTTCCAGTAATTAATTAGTTGAGTAAAAGTGAGGTATCATTCAATACGGTTAGCTGTATCGATCTCACCTGTAGAATTTTCGATGTCAACCTGGACCGGGAAAAGTTGTATGATAACTGGCCCGACTCCGTTGTCCGGATCCCAGTATGGAGCCGTGTGAGCCAGGCACGGAGGATGCGTGAGCGATCACCGAGGCTGATCAAGTCGGTTGCTTTTGCTGTCCGACGGAGGTAGAAGAGCCTGGACAAATCGTGGCTGACAAGCACCATGGGAGAGTATTCTCTGAAGCTGGAAGCACTCCATCGCTAGGCCAGTCACGCGAGATAGCGCTGGAACGAAGGCCGAGGAGCTCGGTCCTCCGACCTGTGATCTAAATCCGCTCCGATGTTTAGCAAGCCAATGCAATCGGTGCAACAGCTAGCCGCGCTAACATGCCAACTGTCATAGGGACGTGGGGTCAAACCCCTAGATGTAGGACTTTTTTGTTTCGCGGAGACAGACCTGGTGGTGCTGAAATACCCAAGGAAGTATCAGGACCGTCCCGGCAGTGATGTGAGAACATTGGGCTTGGCTCGCGACATATCGTGGCTATGTCGGCTTGAGACGTTCGGATGACATGCTGTCTGCTCTTAACAAGCCGCCGACATCAGCACGGAGTAGACCGTGCCTAGTGTGCGGCCGGTGCATCGGTCCTCGAGGCGGTTGGTGGCTTGGCTATGCAATGAAAGAAGCACAGTGAATGTGGTTTGTGTTGTTTCTGCCTGCTTCAGTCAACGCCAACGGCAAAACCCGACGACTGCTGTGAACATTGACCGCCCACCCGTCCCGCTTTCGCTAGGTACGTGGGTTCTTCGGTTGAGTGACATTGTCGGCTCGAGTGCCCTGGATTGGCTTCAAGAGAGGGAGAGGGGGGCAGAGGCTGGCGCCATGCCCCTCACCGCTTCTGCTTGCCCGCGACGGGGCATGTCTAGTTGCCCAACGCCCTGGGAAGCGCCCCTCCCCTCCCAGGCGTTGAGGCTCACGAGCGGAAAATCGTCAATCTCAACGACGTCCCTTGCCGCAGCCGCCAGACATTCTTCGCTACGACTTCTTCCGACGAGTGGTTGCAAATGTGTTGATGCCCAGACATTTCGTGACCGCCGAGAACTGACCCCACAGGGCAGTGCTGGACGGCAGCGAGGTATCAGTGAGAGGCGTGGCGACATTTCGGCGTCCAGATGTCATCTTCTGGCTTCCGAGACCGCGAAGGTGTGCTCGGACCCTTCTCAGGCCATCGCGTGTACGGATAATGAGAAAGCTTGCGGTGGATCGCAGTTAGTAAGACGCTTCCCCGCGTCTTGCCGAGCGAGACGCATTTCCCCTCTTCTTCCCCAAGGTTCCCCAGCATTGCACGGGGCCCATCGTTCGTGTGAGCGCGGCGCGAAGTGCCCGTTGTCCCTTCTGGCCTCTCGTCCTGGCTCTATTTCCGGCCATCCGAGCCCTTTGGGGGGGAACCCCCCACACTTGTCATCGTGCGGCGGACAGATCTAAGCTCCGTAGATGGAGCCGTCAGATTGGCGCAAAACTTGTGGGCAAATAAGCTTAGCAGTTGCAAAACGGGGCTGCTGCACATGCGGATCGCCGATACGTGGCAGACGGGAACAGGAATGACATGACTGGGCAACGACTCAAGCCTCTGTCAAGAAGTACGGAGCATTGTGCATGCTTCGTCGCATGCGATTTCCTCCTTGGCCACGAAGCTGGTTCTGTGAGAGCAACATGAGGCAAGCGACGGCAACGGTTTGTCGCGACGTGGCCGTGTTTGGCGCAAGGTCCTGTGACCAGATTTGTACGTCGTTGTGGGTGCATACATGCTGATGGGTCATGTCGTCAAGATGAACCGTCATTCAGCCTGGACGTTTTCTTCTTGTTGTTTGGGCATGCTCGGCCTGTCTGTGCAGCAAGGTGCAGTGCCGGAGTAAGTCCGCTTGGTTTCTCAGGAGGCTTCCCGCAGGGCAAGGCAACGGAGAGCGATTCAAGGGTGAAGCCAGGAGCGGCGTATCACTGGGGAGCGCTATTGAAAGTTGCCGACTTTAGTCACCTCCTACGTAGTGTGTTCGTACATTTCTTTCTGGCCAATATAGTTGCAGTGTCTTGGCTTGGGCAGCCACAGTGTCGACGAATTGAAGAGACGGCCAAGCTCGACTCCTCAGGCAAGTCACTCACTCATGCTTGCCGCCCATGTCAGTCAGTCAGTTTCGGGACATTTTTGAACTTACCAAGCAGAGGTGCCAAACAAGAAAGCAGCGTCGATGATGCCTGTGGGAACCCACTGTTAGTGCTGTTAGTGGTCTTGGCCGGGTTGCGTAACGCGATTCGATGAGGAGTTTCAATATCACCCAAAAGGGGGTCATGTGCCATGATGCATCTCCAGGACCGTGTTCGCGTGGCTTTTCCCGTTCGACGTCTCGACCATGCCGACCCAGGGCCAAGACTGCAGGTATGGGGCCGGGTGGAGGAGTGGAAACAATGATTCCGCACGGCGATGGACCATGGCAGCACCAGATATGCTCCAGAACAACAATGCGACGCAGGCACTCACTTGGTTTCGGAAAAGCGCATCGAAGAGTGAGGAGGAAAGGAGGGCAGACAGAGCAGACAAAGCCAGCTACCTAGTCAGTCAGTCAGCAATGCAATGAATCAGCCACGCTTTGGGGGGATGTGCCGTGTGCTCACCTACCATTTCAGGAGGGCGGCGGCAGCAGTCAGTCATTAGCAGGCTATTATTGGCAGCGATGGAGTGGAACTGATTCCTTGAAAAAGAAAAAAAGAAGAAGAAGGCATGATCATGATCAGACTAGGTATATGGTTTCTTCAAGAAACCATGAATTGGATTTGCCCGATATGTTTGCGCATCGAAACAGGTACGGTTTGGGCAGTCGGTGCAAGTGGTGCTGCTGATGACGACGGCGGCGATTAGACGCTTGACGACTGTTTGACGATGAGTGGCAGCAGCGCATGGGGCAAGCCGGATGGACGGGAGCAAGGTGAGGCGAGGGGAGGGGTTTCCTTCGATGATGGAGGACGGAAACCAGGGCACGAGGCAGATGTTGTCGGTATGATGTCGATCGTCACGAAGGGGAGGCGTACAAAGTAGAGTGGGTAAGCTTGGCGGGGGCCGACGAGCTGGCCCGGAAAGGCGCAAAGGTCTTTCTCCCCCGTCCATTGACAAGTATATGGACGGACTGTGAGGGAAGGAGTGTCATCTGATGTGCTCAGAGTATCCGTACCTGGGTGGGTTAGGTAGGTGGGCACTTAAGAACGGGAGTGTTTACACGACGAAGCGAAGTACTCAACATATACGTAGGTACCTGCCATATAGGAAACGGTCACAGGCAGGGTAGGCACCTACCTATGTACGGATACCTGACCTAGAATACTACCTGGTTAGGGACTTATCTTACTTGGTGTTAATTATAACATGTCCGCGAGCTTTTTTTCCCAGCTGTCTGGACCTGCCAAACGTGGATGACTGATGCGGAAAGCATTTTGTTGGAAGCAGCAGCTGCAGCAGCAACAACGTTTCTTCCCATCGGTGCTTGCTTCCTTCTCTGTTCTGGAACGGAGTCTAATGGTGGTGGTGGTGGTGGTGGTGGGGGGGGGGCAGGAGAGGGCCTGGGCGCAATTCGCCAAGAGCCGCGTGTCAGCACGACCAATCAGATAAGCCAGTGTTTGATGACTGATCTGGCGAATGACCGAGCGGCAGTAGTTGTGAGCAGCGCTGAAAAATGATGGGTAGATGGAGAGATATCTGCCTAACTACCTACCTAGATACCTGACGTAGTAGTTGTGCACATGCAACGCTAATACCTATCGCGGGAAGGCAACGGAAAGCATCTCTACCTCGCGTTGGTTGTTGAATGTCGAAGGGGAAGGGAGGCGCTGGTAGGTGGTGCCGAGCCTGGGATTGACCTCATCAGACAGCGAGGTATACCTATGCAGATACATGCCAAAGCCAAAGTGCCCGGTTTGGACGGTTTGGCGGCTGGGCGGGATGGTTTAGACGAGTGGTTTGCACTGCCACTGTGGCCGCTCCCTCCTATCAGGTGGCTAGAAGCGTCCCAGCCCCGGCCGCTTCGGAGCGCCATGATTGGACGACAGGTTCTCTCCTTCCCTGATTGTGACGACCAGCCCACTCTCGGCGGGCACCGGTGCTTCTTGGCGGCGCCGCTGGCCTGCGTCTCCGTGTCGTGTCCTCTTCCAGCGGGAGCGCTTGCTTTGCCAGGTGTAGCGGATGCTACAGCGCTGTTAGTGTGATGCGCTACCGGTATTGTATGCGTTTGCACTGGTTGCGAACGCATTCGGCAGCTTTGCAATACGCTACCTACCTGTCTACCTACCTCGGTACCTGACCTGGGTACCTGGCGTAGGCAGACAGTCATACGTTATCGGCGGTTTCCACCGGCTGCACTGCGCACCGGCGGAGCGGTTCTCCCACATCCACAAGGGTCGACTACCTAGGTACGTACAAACAAACATACCTATACAGGCAGTAGCGGGCGACGACGACATCTTGCCTCGTTGGGTTTGCCAATCTGTACCTGCCTGCATCGCGAAGAAGGGAAGGTGCGCATTGCATTATAAAATACCCAAGGTGGGTAGGTAGGTACGCAGTGCTAAGACAGGCAGGAAGCAAAACAGACATCACCTATACCTTCCTTCCCTTCCGTTTCTGTTGCTTCTTTCTAACTATCGGCCTGTATCAACATACCTATCATCTGATGGTCACAAACATGGTTTGCCGCCTTCTTCCCTCCCCTCGGCAACAGTCACCCCTGTTTCGGTTTGCTTTTGCTCCTGTCAAAGCCATCAGCAAGCAACTCAAGACACGCCTTGAAATAGACCAAAACTCTGAGGCAATCGAGCCCATCCCTGTCTGTAGTGTCGCTTGACTGCCAAGCCTGCTCCTGCCTAAACAACCCAACTTCCACATCGCTCTTACACCCAATCACTGTGCGGCTCTGGCAGAAAACATGACCGGTATCTAGGCGGCGGGTGGCAGGAGAGATACGGTCACGCTGACAAGGACAAGCCCGGTAGGGCGAACAGAAGACTGAGAGACGGTGGCACCTAAAAGGCTGATGAATTGATCATCTACCTATCTAGGTAGGTACCTGGTGGGTACTTTGTCTTTGCATTCTAGGACCGCCTTGGATACGTACATGTACCTCACTCATAGAGTACAGCCAACCGTCTACCTGCCCGGGTAGGGTAGGTATGCAAGTAGTTGGGTACCTTTGGGGGGGGGGGGGACTTGCATGCTTCAGAGTTCCTACCGAAAGTCAACCAACCAACCCTGTCTGTCTTCATGTCACTCACCCGCCCGTCTGCTAGGGTGCCTCTCAGCGTCCCTCCTCCTCCCACTCCATCTTACCTACAGGTATCTCAGGCATCTACACTACTGTATGTGTAATGTATATCAAATCACTGCATCCGAATCACCATGCAAAGTGCCTCCACTCATTCTCCATTCATCCATCGTTCCCCTCACTAACAGGTACGGCCCCAGCCCGGTACGGTACGGACAACGACGAGCCAAGACATACAGTCGCCCAGCGGATGCCACTTCGGCCTTCACTTCTTCGGTCCATCCACTCCAAATCCCGTTCGGTCGGAGCTATTTTCCCACCACCGCACCCGCACCCGCGTCCCTGTATCCTCGCATCCCCCAGGCCGTCGACCGATACGCATGTCTCCATCCTCTCCGTCTCTCTCTCTTTCTCTCTGTTCGTTCGTCTGCCCGGGACACACTCCCTCCCTCCCCGCCCCCTCCCTTGGCATCCATACCATCCACCAAAACTATAACTTAACGCCTTCCTCCTGCCACACCTACCTTCCCTCTCCCTTTTTCTTCTTCTTCTTCTTCTTCTTCTTCTTTATCACCACCCCAAGCTCTTAGCTTGCACGTTCTCTCTCTCCCCCAACTCGCCCTTTTAACCCACAGCAGAACAAACCAGTGTTGGGCTTCGTCACAGGTACCGACGCCACTCTCCCGACCTCACTAGAGCGCAATCTAGCAGTACCCTACCGATATCCGATGGGAGAACCCGAAGCCGTCAGGCGTGGTGAACACAGCACAACTGCCGCGGAAGCCAACCCCGAGCAGGACGAGCCGCCGTCTATACCGCGGCCCCCGCCCATTCCTAACCCCGTCCTCCCTCACCGCCCTGCCCATAGTCTTCCCGTCGAAGAACTAGGTCTCCTTTGGCAGACCAATATTGAAAATGGCCTCTCAAAGGCCGATGCTTCTGCCCGTCTCCAACGGGACGGGCCTAATCGTATCGATGGCGCAAAGGGCCTATCCGTTTGGGAGATTGTCATGAGGCAAATCTCCAACAGTCTGACGCTTGTCCTCGTGATCGTCAGCATTCTATCCTTTGCCATACAAGATTACATTGAGGGAGGCGTCGTCACCGCCGTCATCGTTCTCAACATTGTCGTGGGGTGAGTTCTTCTGTTCTGTCCCTTTTCCGAACCCTTGTGCCCTGCCTGGCGCCTTGCGACCCACCCATGGCATCTTGCTTCGACCTCCGTCTCCTCTGCTACTTCACTTCTCGGCCTCCAACTTGCCCTCCCTCCCTGTCCAAGCCACGTCGGTCCGCCTGTTTTGTTAAGCCGCTACGCTGTGTGGTTGGTCGGTCAGTTCGCGTGCTGGCACAATACGCCGCCGTCTGCCACTGGGTTGGGTGACTACTGACCGCCCTGGTGGCACCGCACCATCCCGCACCAAGCTCTCTTCTGCAAGGATCTTGGCCGGACGTGGCGCGCCATCAAAATCCCAGACCCCTGCCATTGTACCCATCTCAACTCGCCCACCCACGACGTTCCACACACTTTGTCGTTCAACAACGCCACAAACAACAGCGATCAAGCACCATGACTGACATCATCATCACAGCTTTATCCAGGACTACAATGCCGAACAGACCATTCAGTCTCTGTACGCGCTGTCCGCCCCGACATGCAAAGTCATCCGCGACGGTGTCGCAGAGACCATCGAAGCCCAGAGCCTCGTCAAGGGCGATCTAGTCATGATCGCTGTTGGCGACGTCGTTCCGGCCGACCTCCGACTTGTCGACGGAATTAACCTATCCATCGACGAAGCTCTCCTTACCGGCGAGTCGTTGCCCATCAGCAAGAACCCCGAGGCCGTACTCGAGGACGCCGACATCCCCCTCGGCGACCGCCTCAACATGGTTTATTCCGCTACTACCGTTACTCGAGGACGCGCTCGCGGCATTGTCACCACTACCGGCATGGAGACCGAGGTGGGCAAGATCGCAATGATGCTCCGCACCACCCGCAAGCGGGATGAGAACGCTTCCCTGACCTCCCGCGCCCTCATGCGCGTCAAGGCTGCTGGGAAGAGCATCCTGGGTCTCGAGGGCACCCCCTTGCAGGTCAAGCTTAGCAAGTTCGCCCTTCTGCTTTTCGGCCTTGCTATCCTCCTTGCCATCATCGTCTTCTCCGTCAGCAGGTTCAACATTGACGACCAGGTTCTTATTTACGGTATCTGCGTCGGGGTCGCCGTCATTCCCGAGTCCCTCATTGCCGTCCTGACCATTACCATGGCTGTGGGCACCAAGGCCATGGCCTCCGGTAATGTCATTGTTCGAAAGCTGTCCTCCCTGGAGGCCGTCGGTGGCGTCACCAACATCTGCTCCGACAAGACCGGCACCCTTACCCAGGGTCGAATGATCACCCGAAAGATTTGGCTGGCCGATGATACGACCGCCATCGTCGAGGGTACCACCGACCCTTATGACCCTACCAGCGGCAAAGTGCGTTGGCCCGGTTCGGCCGCGTCGAGCTCGGCCTCTAGCGGAACGTCGACTCCGACAGCCGAGAAGGCTGACGACACTATCCAATCGTCGGCATTTGTCGCCTTCCTCAAGGCCATTGCCCTTTGCAACAACGCTGCTGTTACCGACGGCAAGACGTCCGCCTCTACCGACGCCGAGTCCATGACTACCGCTACTGAAGTGCCGGTTGCGTGGTCTGCCATTGGCGAGCCCACTGAGATCGCTCTCCAGGTCTTCGCCATGCGTTATGGAAAGGGGAAGAACGACCTCGTCTCGTCTGAAAAGACCAAGATGTTGTACGAGTTCCCTTTTGATTCGTCTTGCAAGCTCATGAGTGTCGTATATGAACTCCCTGGAGCGCCCCGTCAGGTTTTTACCAAGGGCGCTGTCGAGGTTATGGTCCAGCGCTTGGCTGAGTCCGAAGCTACCAAGGCAAGGATCGTCGCCAAGGCTGACGAGCTCGCCTCCGAGGGCCTGAGAGTCCTTTGTGTTGCACACAGATTCCTCGAAGACACCGACAATGCGAGCGAGAGAGACGAGGCTGAGTGCAAGCTTCGCTTCTTGGGTCTTGCAGGCTTATATGATCCTCCCCGCGTCGAGACTATTGGCGCCGTCAAGCAGTGCAACACTGCTGGCATTTCCGTCCACATGGTTACCGGTGATCATATCAAGACTGCAACTGCCATCGCCCACGAAGTTGGTATCCTCCGTGGCGGCGAGCAGCCCACGGCTGTGATGGCTGCCGGCGTCTTCGACGCCATGTCGGACGAGGAAGTCGATGCGCTTGAGGCCCTTCCTCTGGTCATTGCTCGATGCAGCCCTATGACCAAGGTCAGAATGCTGGAGGCCATGTATCGCCGCAACGCTTACTGCATTATGACTGGTGACGGTGTCAACGACTCGCCTGCCCTCAAGAAAGCCCACGTCGGTATTGCCATGGGCAAGAGAGGCAGTGACGTTTCCAAGGAGGCAGCGGACATGGTTCTCACCGATGACAACTTCTCGTCCATCGTCACTGCCATTAGGGAGGGCCGTCGTTTGTTTGATAACATTCAGAAGGCATGTCATGTATCCGCCTCTTTGCTTTGACGGACCATGCTAACCAACGTCTAGTTTTTGCTCCATCTCCTCATTTCCAACATCTCCCAGGTCATCCTTCTCCTTATCGGCCTTTCCTTCAAGGATAGAAGTGGTACCTCCGTCTTCCCTTTGTCTCCATTGGAGATCCTCTGGGTCAACCTCATCACCTCATCGTTCCTCGCTATCGGTCTGGGACTCGAGGAGGCGCAACCTGACATCCTCCTCCGTCCACCCCATAGCCTTCGAATTGGTGTCTTCACCTTCGACCTGATCCGGGACAAGATGATTTACGGCTTCTTCATGGGCTCGCTATGTTTGGCTGCGTTCACGTCCGTCGCGTACGGTCCTGGCGCTGGCGACCTTGGCAGCCATTGCAATGACGGATGGAACCAATCTTGTGACGTCGTCTTCAGGGCTCGCTCCACCGTCTACGCCACCCTGAGCTTCTTGCTCTTGGTCACCGCCTGGGAGGTCAAGCACTTCCAGCGCAGTTTGTTCAACATGAACCCCGAGTTGTGGACCGGCCCCACCGCTGTCTTCAAGACCATCTTCAAGAACCGCTTCCTCTTTTGGGCTGTCACCGGTGGCTTCGTCATGACCTTTCCCGTCATCTACCTTCCCGTGGTCAACCGCATCGTCTTCAAACACGACATGATTTCTTGGGAGTGGGGTATCGTCGTCGCCTGCGTGGTTGTCTATATTGCTCTCATCGAGTCTTGGAAGGCCGTGAAGCGCCACTTGGGCCTTGGCCTCATTGCACGCACTCCCAACGAACAGGTCTAATCCTGCGCATCAGTATGAGACAAAAGTTTTTTTTTTGCTGCAATGCATACGCTCCTGTGCGGGCTGGGGGGAGGGAAGAAGGAGGGTACAGGGAGTCTTCTCGATGGCGCTCCGGTGCCAATCACTTGGGAATCATGTCCGGATCCAACATGGAAATCAGATAGATTGGGGCTATTCAACATCAGCCTGGCAGGCTCTCGGGCTTATGGTGGTATTTACGTTCACTACACTCGTTTAGAACCCTTTTTCATATCCATCAGGCTTAGGCTGTTGAGTATCTGCTCCAGCCCCGGTAGCAATTAATCGAGTTCCTCTCGCCGAGTTCGATACACACTCTTGATGCTCCTTTCTCCTTCGTGACGCTCCTCGGTTGTGTTCTAGCTGCCATGTACAACCTCTTGCGTCTTCCTCTCGTTCCTTTCCCGCTCAACCTGTTTCTTGTACTCGACCCAATCATCACTCCGTGGAAAGGGAAACTCGGGCACCGCAACGCCCAGCATCTCACACAGAGGCCCCCACCCGTCGCCGGGACGATACTCCAGGAACCTCCTCCCGCCCGCCTTGAGAGCGCGCACCTCGTCATGGTGCCTCTCGAAATACGCCCTCCCATTCTTTTCAAAGTCGTCATCCCAGCACGCGGCGTGGTAGGTGTTGGCCAGCGCCTCCATCGGCGATCTCCTCTCCGCGTCGCGGTGGCGGTGCGCGTGGATAAGGGTGTCTCTCATCGAGGCCTCCCAAGCCTCGAAGGGGCGGGTCGTATGGACGATGAGGCTATCGGGGTAGGCCTCGGCGAGGGCGGTGGGGAAGAGAGCAGGGGGGAAGTCGGAGACGGCGGCGAAGCCGGACAAGAGGGCGTCCCACTGGGGGCGGGACCAGGGGCGTGGGGGAGAGGCTCGAGGGAGGTTGTCGGCGATGGCGGAGATCCAGAGGTCCTGGTGGGCGTTCTTGGAGACCTCCCGCATGTGGTAGACTGGTGAGATGGAGAGGTGGGCCAGGGCGTCGGCGAGGGCTGGGGGGGGGGGGGGTGAGCATTGCATCTTGGAAAGGAGAAATCTATCATTCCATTGTGTGGCATGCGTACACTGGGTTCCCGTTCGGGGAAGCCCGAGAACGAGTATTTTCATTTCGGGCATGGCAGGCGATATTCGATGGCCTGCGAGCACTGCGAGCAGGTGCTGGCTTGCGGATGAGCCTGGCGCGTCAATGTGAATGTGGTGGTGGTGGGGGTTTCTGGATTCGAATATAAACACATTGAACGGACCGGGTTTGCAACAAGATGCAGGCAGGGCCTACGTGATAAGTTTCGCAGTAAGCACGACTCCGGTCTCGACCGTCCGACTTGTTCCGCACCTGGGCGTCAGTCACGGGACCTGCTGTATTAGGCAGCTGCCTTGAGGCCAGCCCCAAAGGAGATTGACATACGCAGACTTTCCCTTGGTATGTATGCGTTTATATACTGAATTCACTCTTGATATTGGGCTCTCATTTGTTCCACCGGAGCTCTGGCAACAAGCCCTCATCTAGATCCGTGGGGGTGAGGAACAGCTTATCTATTCTCTGCATCGACCAAAGAGTGCGCCCCCCCTCAACCTCTGCAAATGCGTGGATATAAACGAACCTATTTTTTTGTCGCGGCGCCTGAGGGAAACCCAGGTTTCAAAGAATATTCCTATTGCACCGGGTCGAGGGTCTGGGAGCCTCTCCCGTCAGAAGTCAAGCTTTTGGGTCATGCATGCCGCGCGGACGAGACCAAGCCTCCATTTCACAGATGGGCACTAGTGCATCTTACACTCAAGTATAACCTGCGGTAGCTCGCTGCGACACAGGATCCAGAGTGGTGGGGCTGTTCGATGTTCAGATGTCTCGTTTTGGGGCAATACAGGCTTCCCGATTTTCTATATGCGCATGGTCTCGACGTCCGACACGTGCAACTACTCGATGAGCTGTGTTGCAAGTGGCTCTACTAGGAATGGTGGTTGGATTCATCGTTTTTTGCGGTCTTGGAATTTTGGCGGGTTTTATTTGAACGTCAAAGAGAATTGTGTAAGCTCATGTACCTGTGTTGTTTCTTGCTTCAAAATATGTTCTATCCGAGTAGGCATCGGCGGACTCCAAGTCAACCAGCCTCAAGCTGGTGACTCTGATAGGGACTCTAGGATCCGCGTGCTAGCCTCTAAGGTTTATCGATGTGTCAGGTCTTGTCACATGAGATTGTTATTTGCGTCCTGGCCTTGTGTTCATGTTGAAAGTCGGACAAAATCGTCAGTGATCGACTTTTATCCCATTTATTTATTTGCTTTCTCCCCCCCTCTATTCGTATCAATAATCGTCGAGAAGAAGGATGGTACGACACCCTGCTATAGCCAAAGCCGCTGGCTACGGGGAATGATCAAGACCAAATCTGCAACATTGGAAATATGTCGTGAGTCAGTACCGGGCACTTAAGCTCAGACGTATCTCGATCCCTATATCTGAGCCTCGTGGCTGAACTCAAAGCTCATTCCTTCCCAGAAAGCATCATCCATGAAAGCTTCTCCGTCCTGTCCGCTGATGTCAACAATGGCATCTGCTAGAGCGAACTGCGTATTGTAGGCAGCCTCTGAGCCGCCGTTGAATCCCCTTTGGACCGCACCATCCCACATGAAGTCTTGAGCAATGACGTTCATAAGTGGACAGAGGTTCTGCTCAAGAGTCTGCTGCGGATGCACCGATACATTTTCCGTGTCCCTTCCAGCAAGCGTTGCCAAGTTCTTCCGGTCACTCTGGAGCAGTGAATTCGGGATCCTCTCCGGATACTTTTGGTAGAGGTACTTGATGAGATCGACCCTCATCCTACAAGCCGGCTTCCATGATGTTGACAGCTCTCGTAGGATATCCAAGCACGCTTCAATGTATAAGGTGCAACACGGTCTACCAGTATTTGCAAATTCTGGTTCGGGTCTCGCATACTGGATGAGAACCAGCGTGGCGGTAAGTATGCAGTGCGTGGCCGAGATTGGGCTCTTGCGGAAGCTTCCAAAGACTTGCCTGTACTTCTTGCCGGCGTGGCATATACGTTTGGCCGATTCGACGCATAGCTCCTCCAGTCGCTTGACGGTCTCTGTCTTTGGTAGTACGGGCGCCTCTTTCGGTCTGATGAGGAAGGGTTTGAAGAGAAGAATACAACAGGTGTGATAGACCATGTGTAGAGTGTAGACCTGTGGCAAATCGTTGGATCGGTCAATCCTCAGATCGGCTGGAAGCTCATAGAACCATGTCTTGAGCTCAAGGGTACACGACTGGAGGAACGACATCCTCTGTGGCCCTTTGTACAGAGGTTTTGGGGCGTATCTGCAGTTGGTCGTTAGCTTCGTTGATTGCAAAGAGCTGTCAACAGCATGAGCAACAGTTAGATACTAACAGAGCGAGCAGAATGTTTTCCAAGATGCGACAAAGTCCAATCAGCCCACGGTGTACGTGGATCTTCTTATTACATCGTATCATTTTGCTCGTGTCGCTGCCCGCGGTACTTATTTGTTCTGGTGTGAATGGCGATGGAAGATTCACGGCACCCTGGACATCCTGTGTAGTTGAATCTTGATTAGTATCACTGACTCTCTCGCCTTGACAGCTGCAGGGTTAGAGCTTACCAGCAAGCTACAGACCCGTCCAGTGTAGATCGCGGTAAGCTTGTCGTCACAGTACAGCGACCAGTATACCTGCCGTCTCAACTCTATCTCTTCGCTTGACATGTGAAACGTGCCACTCAAAGATGCAGCATCAAGATTGAGCCCCATGTCGAGGGCGAGTCGATTTGCCATCCCCTGGTGAAGCCACCCTGCTGCATCACAGCCGTAGGCCTGGCAATCATCAGCATTTCGCAATATGTAATCTCATCTGCATTCCGGACACAACTACGTACCACATAGACTCCTACCAGAATTGACATTGACTGAAGAGTTGTAATGGTCGGTCGTTTTATGTCGTAGTGCAACAGTACTTCGGCTTTCTGCACGAACGGCTTCCCAGCCGTATTCTGGTCAGCGGGATCGGAGCGGATATCAACCCTGTCGGAGTAGCGAGACCCTAAAGCAAGAATGCAGTTGAGCAGCAATGGGCTATAGTAGCGACCTTGTGTCCTCATGCTTTCTCTGAACAGCTTCTCATCAACAACCTGACACCAGGGGCTCTGATACTCGAAGAAGAGGTCGATCAACTCTGTTTGGAGATCTTCCGGATAGACTTCGACTTCTAACGGTAGGATGAAGCGATTTTTCTCGACAGCTTTTGTGGTTGTGGGGCTGTTCCCATGCTCCTCGTTTTCGGGCGTGGATTCTCCATGAAATCAAAAGTCAACAGCAGGCTCTCGCCATAACCCGTTGAGGGGGGAGGGAGACGGAAGATGAACCCTACCGCTTTGGAACTCCAGCCGACCACTTGAAGGCCCGAAGTACCGCATTTCGCCATCCTGGTCGTAGTTTACGGCCACATCAAGGGAAAGAGCCCCTTCAAACGTCGCACAGAGATCATCGAAAGCCGAAGGGCTCAGGCCAGCATCACTGCTGCTTGCCGAAAGATTGATGACCGAGGGCAGCTGAGGTGCTGCCCCTGTGGTTGAGAGTTGAGCAACAGAAGCCTCAATATCGATAGAGCGGGATTGCAGTACCGCTTCTAACAAGTTTATTCTGTTCCTCAGAAGCTGGACATATGACTTCGAGGCAGGTTTGCGGCCATCCTCCTCACTTCTGTAGAGGCAATTGAGGGAGCGCTCGGAGCACCGGGCGCAAACAGGTCGCTCGCCGTCACACTAGTTTATGTAAGTAAATATTAAACGAACGCTTCACCTATTACAGGTTGGTAGAATACGGGAAATTAAAATATACTCCACCTACCTTGGCTCTTCGGCGCCGGCACTCCTCGCATGCTTTGGACGTATACCTGCGCTTTGGATGGCCTACAGCGCGTTCCGGTTGTGGCATGGCGGCGGAAGATAGAGCGCAAGGGTTTATCCACAGGGCTGATGTGTCACTTCTAGAAATCCTCAGTGTGCAGGATATTGGTTGGGTTCGACAACGAAGACCGAGGCACGCAGACTGGACTCGCCAGCAGATTGTCGTCTCGTCTGACAAGCCAGACTGAGATGGATGGCATACGTGCCGTGGAGCCAATCACATGGAATTACAGTTGCTGACTAACGCGCGGGGAAGGAATTCATATTCCGCCCTCGACGGCATTGGCACAAAGAATGCCCAGGACAATGAACAGAAGTCTTGCGACACCAATCAGGCGTCGTTTTTTTCAATATACGAAGCAAACAAGCGGCAGTGCATTCCGTTAGAAGAAAGAATGGAAGTAAGGGAGCCTAGCGAATCGAAAAGCCTGCGCCCTCGGAAGTAGATTCTCTCTTGCTGTACGCAGAGTAAGAAAGTTGTGCTATGATGGAACTTACCGTGGTAGGTGGTGAGCTTTGCGGCAGGTTGAGCATGGGAAATAATGCGGATACGTGCACACTCCGGACCTGAGAGCAGAGTGAGACTGCCTCAAGTCTTGGCCCGGAGATCAGATGGTAAACAGCTCGAAATAGTAACCGAAATGGGATGTCCGTGCGGATTCACTCCTGTATTATGGTTCGTCCCATGCCGCGTCGTCGACTCAACACATCCAACCAAGCTATCGCGCAAATCGTATTGACTGATATACACGGCAGCGAGCGCGCAGAAGGTCCCTACAATCTCGGCGTCCTGTGCCGATGCGTGACTCGGTCACTAATATCCTGGCACCTGGCACCTGGACCCTTAATTCGGGGGAGACGCACACGCGGCTCAGCTGCGGGTATGCGGGTGTGATGTCGAATCCCCGAAAATTGACGTCTGCAATCAAAACAATAGCATCACGCAGCGCCATGGCCTCAAGACACGGACGGACAGTGGACCCGCGTTCTAAGGTGGGGGGACGACGCTCTCCGGCGACACCAAATGCTGCTCCGGTACAGTCAGAAAGCCAGGTGTAGACCAGCACGGCGATGTGACCTCGCTCGGTAGTAGGCAGATACTGAGGCTGATGATCCGAGAGATCTATGGCTGGAAAGCCCTGTCAACCAGGTATATCTGACTTCCTCGGGGGGTTATCACAAGCTTACGTGGGGCGAAGCCGGTGATGCTCGGCCCCGAGGATCACATTTCACCGCCCTTCAATCCCTTCAGGGGTTGCGGGACAATGGCAGGAAGAGCGGGAAATGAGCTAGCACCACATTGGGAAGCCCTTTTAGTTACCTTGTTAGCGATTGATTAGCCTCGCCCGGCGACCAAAGTAAGGCGCCATGTCGGGCCTTAGTCTTGCACGTCTACCCGTGCTGTGTGGTTGGGACGAAATTTAGGGGTTCATGGGCCTGCAGAGACGTGAACAGGTGCCGCCGAGCTTGTGTAGGTGCCAAGCAGCCGCCCGCTTCACGGTGCAGGTTTCCTACGGCGATCCTGCGGCGAAGATGCATGTCTCGGACGGACCAAGGTGCAGGCGGGCCCATATGCAAAACTTGGGGACGCAAGCAGCAAACTTTGAGATACCAGATCACAGCCCAAGCTCGACGGCTTGGTTGAAACATTTCCAAACAAACATGTCTACCCTGAAAAAGAAATGCCGGGTTTTGCTATTTTAGACAAGCGCCGTAAGCCGCCGCAAGTCTGTCTTGCCTGCCACCGCCAAATCTCGCTGGCGCCGACGTATTCCTTTGGCGGACTTCTCCACGGACGCCCGCCCCTTTTACCTGGAGTGACAAAACAAAGCCGAGCCTGTTAGAACGCAGGCCCAGGTCTCTTAGCTCAATGCTCCGGCATCCGGCTCGTCGGGAGCACGGTCGGGGCACGGCCGGCCCGGTGCGACTTGGCCTCCCAGCCTGCGTCTCCTGCATGCAACCTGTTCCCGCGAACCAGACCGTCCTGAACCCCAAGTGGCGTAACGGCCAGCCACCCACTCGAGAGTCTCAAAGGTTTCTATACTGGTTTGATAGGGGCAAGGTAGCTGTGAAGGAGGGAAAGTCTCGAATCGTCCAAATCCAACAGGCTTGTCGGTTCAAGCGCAGGGGGGAAGACGCGACATCTATAAGTAGTCCCAACCGGTCTTTGCTCATGTTGCATCGCCAGCTTGGTTCTCCCATTACACACCACAAGAAGTCAATACTCATTCTCTACACCAAAACCCACCAACACAAGACTTCCCGTTCCCCTACAACTACCAAAATGGCCACCGTCGTTTCCACCCCCGTCCCCGCCGGCGTCGACAAGACCGCCGTCCTCGCCACCATCCACAACCACGACCTCATGGTCAAGACCCTCTGCCCGGCTCTCATCTCCTACAACCTCGAGTCCGGCTCCGCCGGCATTGGCCAGTCCGCCACCTACTCCGTCACCGATAAGAAGCCCATCGGCCAGACCACCTACCAGCTCACCATCACCAACCTCGAGGACGGTGTCGACACTCTCGTCAACGCCAAGCCCCCCGTCGGCACCCTCATCATCACCGGAAAGTGGCGCCTTGTCCAGGAGAGCGCCGGCCTCGTCCTCCGCGAGGAGGTCGACATCGACGCCAACATGATCATGAAGAAGATGGCCAAGGGTAACGTCGAGAAGACCCACCCTGAGCAGCACGCTGCTCTCCTTGCCGAGGCCAGCAAGGCATAAATCATGTCGATTTCTATACCCCACCGGATGAGTCTTTCACCTCTAGAAAGCGAGCGGTGTGACCGGCGTTCATCGGACATTGGATCTTCAGATAAAGATATATACAATAATTGAGATTTGACAATTCTAGAAATCACAGACATGATGGCGCGCACCCTCTCGTGAACCCTTCCCATCACACCAAGTACTACACTACTTCGATAGTATGTTTCAGCTCCGTATTCAAGCTTTGGCAGCACCCTCTGGGTCATGAGCAACAACCTCGATTTCCACGCGCATGTCGTCTTCGGCTAGTCTAGTGACCCCCACACATGTCCAGATAGGCTTGTGGTTAGGCATCCACTTGTTGAAGTTCCTAACCATGGCGCCTAGAGCTTCATTGTTGATCGGCACATGGTATGAGTTGACCCTGTAAACCTGCTCCCAACCCTTGCCGCCGGCGTCTTTCAAGTTCAGATCGACGTTGGCAAACGCTTGGTCGATCTGCGCGTTGATCTCTTTGTAGAACTCACCCGTCTTGGGGTCGCATCCGCCTTGCTCCGTTTCAATATCCGTCGTTGGACGTGCGAACGGAACATCATACCTTGGCCAGAACACTCAATCTTGTCGCCGACACGCACGGCTTGATTGTAACTAAACCTCTCCAAGTTCCGTTGACCAAACCCTTCATAGGCGTAGTAACGGAGATGTGACATATTGTTGAGCGATTGGCTTGACTCTCGAGATTTTACTGTGTACGCCAGGTGTATTCAAGAAGTGAAACACGTAGAAGAGAGTATGCGCTTGACAAGTCACTGATTTCATCTGGGGAAAAAAAAAGCAGCAATTCTGGTCTGGTACGAAGGACTGTTCTGCTCTTTATAGGCGCTGGCGAGCTTCATTGCTCTTGGCATGCTCACGTCATATTACGGAAACTATTTTCTTACGTGAGAGCATCTCGAGTGTATGTCGTGCCCAAGCCAGTTCCGAGAACTTGGAGACTCACAGAGAACAACTCCGGATATCATCTAGTTTGGGGTTTAATACTCCTAAGAGCAGGAGGTTTGAAACTCGACTTAAATCTTCCATGCATCTTGCGCATTTCTTGCCGGCCGGAGTCAAGGGAAATGTAAACGTAATAAGTTCAATGGTCGACAGATTGTTGCACAGAGCAGAAGCGGCAAGCCTGGGAAGCAATACAATAGTTCTTGCGACATTTCTAATGCGAATTTTTCAGTGACACAAGGGTTGAGCCTTATGTGAGAACAGGACTGGTTGAACAGCACAATCAACAAAACAGACGACGGATCAAAAAAGCAGGAAGAAAGAAAAAGAAAAGAAGAAGAAAAAAAAAAAGACACACCGAGTTAGAAATGACCAGTCTCAAAACACGAGAAACAGACGTGCAACCACCCCGTTCATTCCTTTCCGTCTCTTCAGCAGGAATGCTCCTCACCGAGCACTCTGCTGCTTTCTCCCCATCGCTCACGGCTCGCTCTTTCAGAGCAGCACCAAGTTGGCAACGTTCATCGCGGCTATAATGACCCAGACCAGCACGGCGAAAATGGCAGTGTACCACGAATTGGCCATCTTAACCAGGCCGTCCGTGTTTCCCGTCGTCTCTTCATCCGACTGGTTGCGGAACCGCGCCGCGCCATCGCGAACTGTCATGTACTTGTTCCGGCATGTGAAGTAGATCAACGGCGCAGTGATGAACGGCAAGACGACACTCAGCACGACCTGCGAGGCGTTCAGCGCGTCGCTCACGCCTTCCCGACCAATGGCTCCGGCGATCACTATGCTTGGCGTGACGCTGATGCTGCGAGTCACGAGGCGCCGCAGCCAGGGACGCATCTTCCACCTCAGGGCCCCCTCGCTGACCATCTGCCCGGCAATCGTGCAAACTATGCCGGCGGAGACGCCGGAGAGGAGCAGGGCCAGGGCGAAGACTGTTCCGGCACCCTTGGAGATGGAGTCTGTGAGAAGCTGGTGGATGCTGAAGATGTCCGCATCCGCGGCGTCCTTGTTCCCGTATATCGAAGCGCCTGCCACGATCACGATGGCGGAGTTGACGAACAGGGCGAACGTGAAGAGGGAGAACCCGAGCTCGGCTATCGAAGTCGCGAGGCAGTGTTTGATGGCTTTTGCCGACGGAACATAGTAGCCTTTGTCGATGCTGTCGCTGCTGAAACCGACTTCCTCCGCTTCAGGGGGGAGGAGATGGTGTTTCGTGTCGTATTCCCTTAGGCGGGCCTGGACAATGCCCGAGCCGAGGTACAAGCTATGCGGCATCACAGTTGCGCCAAGGATGCCACAGGCCTGATATAAACTGCACGCCATCAGAAGAGTTTCAGGGAGCAGGGGGGAGAGAGGGGGGGGCATAAGAGCAAATACCCTTGCGACTCAACGACAGCATGCGAAGGCAAGTAGCCTTGGAATACCTCTCTCACCGACGTCTCTTTGATCAAGGAGAGCTGGATACAGAAGCAGACAACCACAGCCAGCACCAGGCCAATGACAAAGAACTCGAACGTTCTCAGGCCCTTCATGGATCCGTGAGGCCTGTAGAAGATGAGGATGATCATGACGTCGAGTATTGAGATGGCACACCCCGCTACCAGTGGGATCGCGGGAACCAGGAGGTTCAAGCCGATGGCAAATCCGATCACCTAGAAAACCTGTTGTGCTTAACGTACGGCCACACGGCAACAAGCCTTTGGGGGAAACGCACCTCTGCAATGTCGGTGGCGATTATGGCAATCTCTGCAAAGGCATATAGAACATAGTTCATCCACCGCGGCAGGAAAGCCCGACAAGCCTCGGCCAGGTTGAGCCCGGTGACGGTGCCGAGCTTGGTGCAGAGGCTCTGGAGAAAGATGGCGAACAGGTTGGACAGCAGGACAACAAATAGCAGCCTGAAGCGGTAGGTCGCTCCCGCAGCGACTCCGGTCGAGTAGTTTCCAGGATCAACTATTCACACGGGCGGGCATGTCAGTCAACCTCGTCTCCCCCACTGGACGGTTCATGCGGCCATACTGTACGCGACGGAGATCATGAACCCAGGCCCGATGAAGGAACCGAACTTGATGACAACGCTCTTGATCCGGCCAAAGATGCCCAGTTGCACCTGGGGCTCGTCTTTGTCGCCATGAGCAGAGCGGCGTGAGTGAAGGGGAGGGAGAAGAAGGGCCGTCATGACCTCCTCCCCCCCAGGATGGCCAAGTCCAACTGACTTGGCCGGCGAGGCGTCGCCCGCCCCGGGGGTAACTGTGTCCTCCCCCCAATCATCGTGGGAGCGCAATATGGCATTGTCTGCGGCCCCTGGCTGGGGTTTCCCGTCTTCTCCCGGCTCTAGCACTCTCGCATTGACGGTTCCGTTTAGGTCCTGGTTGGTAGTTAAGTCGTTGGAGAGGGGGTTTGGGCTCTGGTTGTAGCCTTCTCCCTCGTAGGGCTCGTCTGTTCTGGACGGGCGGTTCATGTTTTCTTCGTAAGTTGCAAATGGCCATCGACTATGGGTCTGGGACGTCACAGAGTTCCATGCGCCTTGTCGTCCATCTAAGGTGCCGACTAAGCGGCAACCGGAAGCAGACCATGACTAAGCATGCAATTCATTCACGGACCCATCGAACTTCAGTCACGCCACCTAGAGAACACATGTTGCGGAACGTCCTGGAGTTTCAGACAATCGGCGAGAGTTGTTCGGTTTCAAGCTATTCAAGTAGTCGAATTTACCTATCCGAGCAAGTAGGGAAAGGCGTAGCATTTCGCCAAGCAGCCAAGCCTTACTAAAAGCCCGTTGATTTGACAAAACACCAGTCTTATGCGTTGTCTAGCAACGGACTCCATCAGACTCATCTCTGGACTGCTTCATGATGATTCTAGGTTTTGATGGATTAAACCGGCTTTTCTTGGGGAGGATTAACGACAGGCAGCAGATTCGAACGGATTCTGAGCTACATCACGATTCGTCACTTAACCTGCCGGCCTTGTCGTGCTGGCTGTCGCAGTCGGCACTGCCCAACACCGGCATGCGCAAAGTACACTAGGGGCGGTGATCAACCACCGAAGGTAGCAGAAAAAGGCACCAGCATGGTCAGACTCGAAAGAGCGTAACCAACTCCGAGTCTCCGACACACGGCCTAGGTTGCGCAACGGGGCCCGTCATGTGTATGCTCATCAGAGCAGCCGCGCATGTAGCACCTCGTCACAGGCGCGGCATCGCGGTAACACAAGGCATCTGCAGGCGAGCCGATTGGTTCAGACAAACCTGGAAGCCGTGCCGGCGCATGCAGTCGAAGACTACGCTTCAGACACATGTGGGTTACGACGGCGTTCACCGACGTATCGCAGCCAGACCTACACCACTCAACCATCATCAAACCCCCCCAGCTCGCCCGCCACATAATTGATCTCCCCTCCTTGTCGGAGCCCTTCGCGCTGGCTCTGGTATTCGGGGACCACCTCGCACCCGTCAGCGTACTCGGCGCGACCCCCAGGTACCCATCGCCGCTCGCGTCAGACCAACCATGCTCGGCATGTCGTCACATCTCCCTCACACCAGGTAGCAACACCCCTCCTATTTCTTTCAGGTGCAAGAGGATCTTCAAACTGATGGAGGGTTCAGCATCTTGACGCGCGCTGAGCATCTTGCAACTTGTGACGGCGCAATGGAAAAATCCAACACCACCCTCGTCGGTTCCTGTGATCGACTCGATTTGCCCGCCTTCAAGATTCGCCCAATCACTTTTGCCGGTACGCATCGATTGGTTGGCTGTGGGGGAGAAAATATTTGTGGCCATGGCCGTCGTTGCCCACAGTCCTCGGATCTGTGTAACACAATTGATGTTCGATAGACCCTTTGCTCATTCACTTTCCCGTCCAAGACAACAGGTGCTCTGCTCGTGCAGACAAACTCCGTGTACCCTTCTTCCTTGCGCCTCTGGCCGAGTTCCATCCGGTGGTTGGTTTTCCAAATGAAATCGGCGGAATCGGGATACCGTTCGCGAATGACGTCGGCGTACATGGTGTACATCGTAAGCTGTGGATCGTCGAGCGTGGCGCGCGAAGGTGTACGTATACTGCCAATCGTATTTCGCTCGCAAGGATATTATTGGGTAATCGTCCCTTGTATAAATCTAACCGCGTAAGAGTAACTGATAGCTTCACCTGGTCACAAAAGGGTCCCTTGCTGTAGTTGCGCGGCGACAACTTCCAGCCAAGGTGACTGCAAGAATATTCGTGGTTCAATTCAAGACCAACAGTTGTCCCCGGCCAAAAACCGAGGTATATACACAAAATGCGAACGTAAAACCAAAGGCCGAAAAAGCCCTTACCGACACCCGGAACGCCCAATGCTATCCAATGCCCGATGCCATCTGACTGTATGTCAAAACCCCCGAATGATGACGATGACGATGATGATCCTTAGTATACAAGTCGCGATCCGATGCAAGTTTGTTTTTTTTCCCCACTCCAAATACCGTGTCCGTGCCGTAAGCCATAAACGAGCCAAGTATAACGCTGTAGGCCAGCTCGGCCACAAGGGGGTATCATGCCCTGCGCGGGCGGTGTCCGATTATTGCTGTGTAGAGAATGCATTGCTGTGTAGAGAATGTCCTAGGGATGATATATATCCCAGGAAGGGGTTGGGGCCCTGATGATCGTCAGGGCGCGCCCGTCGGTGTTCAATTATAATCATGGTGCCGCGGTCACGCCGTCGCAAGCCCGATGCCAAATGTATGTCGTTTTGGCCACGCGTGTGTGGTGAATGCAATTTTAGTTAGGTCCTCCTCTTTCCACCAAGCTCCAGAGGCTGCTCATTTCTTGCCCTTGCTTGGGGCGGCGGTGATTTTACTCGTCGTCATAAGGTCGCCGATGTATTTCTGGAGGAACTTATTGTTGTTATCAAGCTTATCGTGTTCTTCTCTGACAGCCTCGATGCGGTTGAAAATGGTCAGAAGGGAGTCCTGGAGAGCCTTTGCGTGTCTGGGACAGGGGCTTCGTTAGTCTTGGGTCGTGTTGCGGCGATGGCGACGTGCTCACCTCTTCAATTCTTCCCGGGCTTCTCTGCCAAGTGCTTCTATATCCTCGCTAGTTCGCCGCGGGCTCATGGCCCTCACGTCGTCAGGCCCGAACTCGGCGTCGATGGGGCCGACGGCCGAGCTATCCCGGGGAACGACCAGCGGTCCACTGCTCTTCCGGCTGGGCAAACGAGGTCGAATGGGCGTCGGCTGGTGGATCTGATGCTCGTCGTGCTCGTGGTCGACGGAAGAGGAGGATGAACTCGAGTGGGAGCGTTCGATGTGAGGAGGGAGGCGCGACTGTTCGCTGTGCTGCTCCTGATGTTCGTTATCCATCGTTACGGTGGTGGTGAAATTGGGCTGCTATGAGAGCGATGCGGAATGCCGAATGTGTCGAGAGCACGAATGTCGGCGAGGGGCGGTGTGCGTGTGAGCGGGTGTAGGTTGGGTTTGTTCGAATGTGAATCGGCTTGTGGTGCCAAGGTACGTGGTAGAAAACTGCCCGCAGGAGGGCGAAAGGGCGGCTCAAAGGGCAATTAAGGTGTTGAATTGAACGAGACTTCGTCACCGGGCTGCAGGCTGAGAAACGGGGTCTTGCCACCATGTAGTGTAAACAGGGTCAAGGCTCTCTTGGGAACTGGCAAGCAGTGGCGGAGAGGAGTCGAGGATGGCGGGAGGAAAGAGTCAGGTGGTTGCAAATGCGGTGCTGGGTGGTGGTGGTGGTGTACGTAGTATATTGGGGGGGGGGGGGGGGAGGGGGCGTAGACTATTGTGGAATGTGGGGAGGGGGGGGTGGGTGTTGGGTGGTTGTATTCCGAAAGCAAGTAGGGTCCTACCGGTCTTCTCAAAGACAGGGACAGAGCCGGCGAAGCGGGAAGAGGAGGGAGGGAGGAGGGGCTGAACGAAAGAGATGGAAAGGGACAGGGCGAGTCGAGCAAAACAGCAAGAAGAGAGAGAAAGAGGGAAACAGAGGGAAAAAAGGTGCGGTGGGCCGCAAAGGGTAATGTATCAAACAAAGCACAACTATTTTGCAGGATCTCGTGAGGTGTGGGTGGGTTTTGGGGCAGCCTCTTGGCCTACACTGTTTCCCCCTTCCCTTCTGCTTTTTTTTTTTTTCTTCTTCTCCTTTTCCTAGCTAAAACTACGTTCCTTGTCACTTGGACGCGAGTTAGTTAGGTAGTGTCGTCTCGCGCCGATTACTGCTCTGTGCTGCTCCTTGGAGGTGGGGGTCGTATGGCAATCGGAATTTGACGAGGGAGAGAGAAAAGAGAACAGACCGGGAGATTAGATTAGGTGACGGCGAAGTGTGGGAATGCTGTGGCAGTATCCGTAATACGGGATTGCAATGATACGGCAAGGAAACCGTGCGAGCGGGTTGCGCCGACGGTCATCGTTGTCGTAATTGGCAACTGTGCTGCCTACTACCTAGGTAGGTAGTATGTACTGTAGGGAGGTACATACAGGTGGTAACTACACCTGGACGGGCTGACGGCTGGCTTGGCTGTGTGGGTTCGAGTCTACGTTGACGTTTCCAAGCGGCCAACCCGGCTGCGATCTGCGGTACTTGGGAACAGTTGGTATGTATCCGTCGTACTGTAACCCTCAATGGGTGGGTTGCGCTCTCTGCTACGTAGGAACTGTTCGCTATTGGCTCTTTGGTGTCGATCGGACTCCCGGTCTCTTCTTCTCCTTCTCCTTCTTCTTCTTCTCTCGTCCGTTGTAAAGGGCCAGCGACCAGGGGTCTGAGGGGCGGAGCAAAAATCCAAGGATGATGCAGTACACAACAGGGATACGGGAGAGAGGGACAGGCTCGCAACGGGTTGCTGACAAGATAGCGAAGATGAGGCGGTGTGGAGCAGAATGATGTTATCACGACCGTTTCTGTCGGCCTGTGTCGTTGCAACTGTGCCTCCTGTGGTACTGGGTTGGTCTGTGCCTTCTGAAGAACTCGACTTGGGTCTTGTTTTGCTACTTGTCTGAGCAGGACGGGTTCGAGCAAAGAAAGACGGATGGATGTTGGAGAAAGGCCTGAGCTGAAGATGGGCCGCACCTAGCATGGCGTGGTGTGCGGTGTGTTCTCCGGCGTGGAACAAAGCACCGTATGCATGGTGACAGCCATGTGGGAATGGAATCGGCAGAGAGGAGGGCGCGCTATCTACTATGTACGTACGTAGCGCGGCGCGGACGACATGGGAAAAGCACCGCGCGCGCGTGGTGATTGATTGACCGGGTGGGATTGTATCGGTTGATGAGTCGGAGGGGTGGGATTGGATAAGCGGACATCTTCCCAGGCGGCACAAAAGGTGCGATGGGATGCAAGAAAAAAAAAAAGAAAAAAAAAGAAGCAGATCGTCAAGTCGTGAACGAACAAGATTGGTGGCTTGGGAAAAGGTCGCACACCCACACCACCCACACCCCTATGCAGTCAGGAGATGGGAGAAGTTGTTGTCGGTGTCGAACAGAAGATACTTGGTCGAGGACAAGCTAAGAGGTACAGGAATGTAATCCCAGCAGTTGGGTTTTCCAATGAGCCGTCGTTCTCGGCGGAGAGAAATCCGTCCCAGCTGTGCGCAGTCAGGACCGAGACACGCCGACAGAGGAGACAATACTCGTGTACGCGCTGGGTAGAAACACAGAGCATCAGCACGGCCTCGGCTGGAATTGAAGTTGACGACAGCCTCATCTCACGCCGAGCGCGCGGAAAGGCAACGCAACGCCGTGTGCGTGCGTGGGTACGTGCGTGCGTGTGCGTGCGAATGTTCGCGCCCGAGACTGAGACGGACGGATGCCAGATGGCGGTGGCGGCCAGTATGCTTCGGGACGGTAGGTATGCTATCGTATGTATGCAGTTCCTTGCTGGGAAATCCCGCCGGAACGTGTCCTGCCTGCTGCTGTTGCTAAAAGCGTCCAAGTGCCAGGTCAGAATAGAAGGTGCCCGGTGCCGGGAGGAGGCTAAAGTGGAAGGATGAGGCACGCTGAGGGGAGAAAACCGAGGACAGACACGGACCCGCCAGAGATTGGGGCGTACAGTACAGACACGCGTACGTACAGGGAGCGTTTCTGTTTCCGTTTTGGCCGAGGTCTATCCGCCCCGCGAACAGATGATTGGAAGCCCTGGTACGTAGCGAGCGACCTGGCAAGTTTTCTAAATCCGATACCCAAGAGGCAATTTAGTTCGGGACCTGAGGCATGCTCTTCCTGCCCACATGTCGCTCCTCCTTTCCCCACAGATGGTAGCCCGGGAAGAAGGTACAGCTACATATGTACTCTTCTTCTTAGGTATGTGCCTGCCTCCGTATATATACTTGGCTACCTCCATATCTCGATACTTGGGTAGATCTACTGAGTATCTACTTATGTGGGTACACACCTATGTCTCCTTCCCCACATGTACGATACGTACTCCAGGGTTTGGTTTTGCTCTTTCCCTCCTTCTTTTCTTCTCTCATGCTTCCTTCCTGTTGTGCAACCCGTCCGCCCGTCATCCTCCTCGGGGTCTTTTGTCCTCCACCCTCGAGCAGCATCCCACGATGACCTAAGCAAGTACCTATAATACATATCAAGCATGTCTCTCACCACTCTGGCTCATTCTTGGAAGGTGGCAGAAGAGTAGCACACACGCACACACACACACACACACACACACAGACAAAAAGGTGGAAACGTGAGAGTGGGGTCCACATGAAATGTGGCTGACGAGTCTCCCCATGTAGCATCGGCTTCGCTAAAGCAAGAAGGAAAAGAAATTCAATCTCGGCAGCTTCTTTTCTTCGCTCGGTTTCCCATTTCCCATCGTCGGCTTAAACTACATACAGTACATGCCATGGCGGTTTATTAGCAAATTCCCCTCTCATCTCGATTGTTCTCGCTGCTAGGTAGGCATTGGTGTACGACCGTTGATGCTGCCGATCTCTTCCGACTCCTCTTCCGCCCATCCCCTGTTCATGTTTCAATAAGGATGCAACAAACGGCATTGCCCATGCATGGCAAATTGGGAACGACTTCTGCCAGGACGAGCGCAAAAGATGGAATGCCCCACCGCCGCACCGAAGCAACCAGTCGGTCCAGCGCCGGCCTTACAAGTAAGTAAGCATTCATCATCTCTCACCTCTACCTACTCTACGCCATGAGTTGTGTTGTATAAACTGCTACGCAGTACTCCGTACGTACACTGCCTAACATAGCACAGTACCTAGGTACTTACTGCCTTACACATATCGGAGGTTTCTCCTGGCTTCCCTTGAGAGACGGGCCCCTGGACTGATCCGCAGCTTGCTGGCTTCAGAACCGAGCATGGGCACAATACAACACAACACAGGAACGCCCGCAGAAACCTGCACCCAGCAAGCCCTCCGCGCCTGCGTCTGCCTGCTTCCGCGTCTATGTGCGGATGCTGCAGCCCACCAACCGCAGGATGCATTCATACCTGTCTGTACATGCCATGCCATGCCATACCATGCAGTGGCAGGATACGTATCCAAGGTGGTCGGTCCCTCCCAAGGTCGCACAGGCGGTACAGAAGCTCCATTGTCGTACGTACAGTACAGTACAGTACAGTACAGTACAGTACAGTACAGTACAGTGCTTACCTGTGTACCTGGCCGCCCTCCTGCAAGTTGCAGAAGCTTACACCCCTGCTGGGACAGACAGCCTGTTGCTGATCAACGCCTGTGACGCCATACCCCCCAAGGGCAAGACTGGGATTCCCGGTCCCTTGCCATTCACGTCGAAATGACCGCGAACCCCACCTGAGCCCTTGACCTCACCTCAGAGAAACGTCCCGGACCGCCGAGCACAGCGCTCGGCTTCTAACTGGTGCGTGAAGCTCCCCCCGTTCACTCCCGGCAGACAGCAGCCGGTTTGGCGGCTTCGGCGCCCCCTCCCCTTCTTGGCCATGACATTGTGTCCACCTCACAGCGGATTCTGATTCCCCCATCGTACCAGTCGGTTCCTCTCTTCGTCTCCGCCAGTTGGTTCGTCGACGTGTCGACCCTCTCTCTACTCATCCGTTGGGCATCACAAGGACATCACCACGCTAATACCTGACGCTAATGGAAGAATCCGTTTGATATACCAGACCGGACGGATGGGAGGGGCAGCGGCACGCGACACGCTGGCCGAGGTGGGCTGGTAAAGCAGGCATCAGACAACCGTCCCGCTCAACCGTTTCTTTCTCTCGGTCCTTTTTCTTCTGTTGTGTGCGTTGGGTACCGAGTGCAGCATCTGCTGACCCTAAGTGGAGGGTCTTTCTGCCCAGCCACCAACATATTTTGAGCATGACATGAGTTGCTGCTTTGCCCGCCCCGAACATGCTTTTGCGACACTCAGCATCAACATTACTTCATCTGGCGAGGGGCTGAGAGGTGCGGCTACAGTACAGGATACTGCTGCGCAGCCACCAGTGTTGCGATGCAGCGATGGTACCGTATACTCACAGCATGCGCCGTACAGACATACGTACCTGTTCGTGTACCATGGTTGTGTGCCACCAACATCCCTCCCTTCAGCAGCAGCCGCCAAGATCTCGTCATAATCTAGGATACCGCTGCTTGGTAAAACGACAGGATTCCCTCCCCTTCCTCATACCTCACGCAGTATCCTGGACCCCCAAACTCCAACCGCCACCACCACTTGGCTCCCCACTCGCCTGGTTTACCCCCCCCTTGGGCCCCGTTCCTACATTAGAGAAGCAGCCGCCCGACCTTTGTCAGTTCACTTGTAAGTTGTAACCCTCCAATTGCCGTAGTCGTGCAAATGCACTCGGTGCGTCTCTACTGTACATTAGCTTGGCCGGCACCACGGGTCCGTCTGGGAACGGGACAGGGACAGGCAGCGCAGCGCAGCCGGGCTCACCCAACAGCAAAGCCGAAAGCAGCGCCAACTCTTACTCAGGCCTTGCCCTCGATGCAACGGAAACCCCCGCAAGCACAAAAAATAGTTTACTTGGGAGAGGCGTCTGCTGTTGCGTCTCCGATACAAGGACCCTGGATCACAACATCGCGATCTTGGGGGGGCATTACTCGTTTTACTTCGCGCAAGCCCACCCTCCCTTGTTCGTCTCGCGGGCCTCAACTTTCCAAAGCCGCCCTTTCGTGGATTCCGTCAATAGACGACGATGGGCTTTTGCCTTTTGTTTCGAGACTACTTCTAAACTGCTACCCGCGATGGAGGTATGAGCCAAGCCTCTTGGACCTACAGTAAGCCGGATTAATGACGGTTGGTTGGCGGTACCATCCGCCGGTCGTCTACCCATCATTTCTGCCGGTGCCTCCAGATTGATCCCAGCGCCACAGCCGTCGCACCTCACACGCTGCAAATCCTCTTTCTGTGCAACAGAAACCCAACACAGACACACACACACACACACACCGAGAGGGGCGGGCGCTCGGGCAAGGTACCCCGGAGCCCCTGACATCGGCCGAGTGATGTCATCGGATCGACGGCCGAAACCTGTCTCTCCGTTTAGCAGCAGCCTCTCAGATCTTTGGATCCTTACCTCCATTTTGCCTCCCGCCCCAGGGATAAACCGTCCGTCAACGGAAATGAGATCACCGTCAGTTCTGTCGAAAGGTGTGAAGTGAGTCGTGAGCTCACTCCGCCCTGCGTCCCTCCACCCCCCCCCCCCCCGGCCGAGCTGACCACGGACTTTCTATCGCTCGCGCTACCGTCAGCCCGTGCATATTACCGACTTTGTCTGTGGTTCTGCCACCAGCGCCGTTTCATCTCTTTTTTACTACTAGAGGTCAACGTGCCCGGAGGAGAGACATTATTCGTACGGACGCGCATTGTGGGAGCCAACAGGGAGGCATCACGCATCACCGCCTCTGCACATCCATGACAACGGGCGATCTCTGCACACTACTCCGTCCACAGCCTGTCTGACCTTAGACATCTTGACCCGTCCGCCATGCCTCCCTCGCCCTGTTGCTTCAGGCCGACTGAAAGCAAATTGGTTCACATAAGATTTGCTTGACCGTCTAGTCTGCCGCTATCCCCTCGGCCCTTCAGGTCAGAAGCAGATCTTATCCGTTCTGTCCGTTCGCTCAGGCGGCGCGGACTGTAAGAGGCAGATCGCCGTTTTCCGATCTCTCCGTTAGTCGCATCCGGAACATCCAAGGTGTGTGCCGGAGACGGGGTGAGCGGGCAGCTGACCATCATTAACAATAAGTCCCATGAAATATGGGCGTTCTCATGCCCTGGCCATGGGTCGCCGTAAATGCTTGGATGAACGACCACCTCCACTTCAAGAGTCCAACCCACTTCTCCATCACACTACCTCCGGCCGGTTCCATCCCCTTCCCTTCTTGACTATTCTAACAACGACCGAGCATCCTGTGTTTTTTGTTGTTGTTTTCAGGTTGTCTGACCGTCAAGTCTGCCCCTGCTGTAACCCTCGTCTAGCATTTCCTGTCATGCAGCATTCCACACTCTCCTCCTTCCCATATGCTCAGCTTGGGAGAAAGGATGCATCCACCCGCAATGTCCTGCAAGCCACCCCGTGCGACCTTCGACATGGGCAAACCAGGAATGTGAGAATGGCATTCTGCAAATGCCCAACAGCCTCCAAAACTTTGATTCTTGGCACCTCTCGCAAAATCCGCCTGCGGGTTTGTGCTACATAGTACGCTTGGGTACAGTGCTTCTGCGTTCCTTGTCCCGATGGCCCAAGAATACCCCTTAGCCACACGGGTCTTTTCTTCCCCCTCGGAATTCTCAACCGGGGCAATGACAACAAGCGATCGGCGGTGCCCAGCACTCGCGAGCAGCAGGGCGACGATCCTACACACACACACACACACACACACATACAAAAAAAACCGACCCGACTCAAAACCAGTGCATCCCCCACGACCAATGGATATTTCCAGCATGAGGGATCGTCATAAAACCAAAGATTATCAGTGCTATTTCCTGCGTCAGTTGGACGGGCAGACGGCTGGGGGGGCCGTTGGGGATAGCACTTGTCGCAGCAACTTGGTCTGGCACGCCCGCCACCTGCCGGCCACACACCCCATCCTCACCTATCGCCAGTAGGAACTTGTACGGAGCCCCGAGATAGGAACATCTTATTGCTCAGTGCCCCTTTGTAACCTTGGTGCCCCGTAGCATCGTGACCTCCTGCCCCGCTCCCCAAGCCGGGGAGAGGCTCGGGATGTCCTGCGGGCAACGTCAGTCTGGCGGTGGGATCATGGCCGTGACCGTGGCCGCTCCGTGCCGGGCTTCTTCCCTGCATTGTGCCGTCCGTATGTGCTAAGCCTCGTTCCAATGAGTAATGTCATTACTCGCTCCCCTCCCTCCCCTTTCCCCACCTGTGCAACGAAGGTCCCCTTATCATACGCTCATAATGTCTCCCCGTTCATCCCTAGCACCCTTCCGTCTGTGTGTCCGTGGGATACCCGTCCCTGGATACGCTCAAGGGCCACGCAGAGCGCGCGTGCGCATGGCAAACGCCCTTTCCTGGACGGCATGAACGCCCGGGCCACAGGATAAAGTCAGATGAGACCGGACGTTCACTTCCTACGACCTTTGACGCGCAATCACTTTGCTGTTTCTTGCTCTTCCAAGAAACACGTCGCGGCCTGCTTGTCCAGCGAGCGCGCGCGCGCGCGCGATGCGGAAACGCCGCGGCGGGGGAGGCTCCTTGCACGGCTGCTTTTTTGCGTCTCGTCTCTGCATCAACGGACTGTTCGCCATCCGGCGCCGTGTGCGTCTTGCTCTGCCCTTCCCCGGCCGTTCCATAGGCCACAATGTGATGGATTTTGACCTCGCGGCGGCTTGGCCATTTTCCCTGCCAAGGGGACGTCCCTGCCACCTTCCGAGTGATGCGGTACAAACGGCTGCCGCATGGCCCCGCTCATCGCCGATTTCTCTGGCATGCTGTGGTCGTCATCGTCGGACCAACTCTCGGCTTTCCGGGGTTGCGGTTCGGTTCGTGGCCACGTTAACCCACCACCCGTCAACCCCCCCCCAGTCCGTTTCACCCTCGGCAGTCGTCCGAGCTCTCCCCCAGAGCGTGTGGGCAAGAAAGGTTTGCATTGATAGGGAGGACATCCCGAATCTCGGTAGCGCCTTGGGATTTGGTGTGTTCATTCACGGAAACCGGCCTTGGCTTTGTGAATTTGTGGGGTAGGGAAAGAGAGGGAAAAGTCAACTGGACCTACAATGGCCCACGTGGGATTATAGGGAACCTGGCGCCTTAATGGGGTATTCATGTCCGTACTTCCTTGGTAAATGTGCCCATTCCCAACACAAGCACAAGTTAATAACGTAACAAAGGCCCCCATTCCTGCTGGAGGGGATGAAATCCTAGTGCTAGCCGAGGCGCTGGGAACCGGAAATATTGGTATGCCATCCCAGAACCCAGAGTTGTGGGATACCCGGTTCGCAAAGGGGAAACCTTGGACGGTGGCCACGACAACGCTCGCACACATGGAAAAGCTTGGCGCTCGCCCAATCTTTCCTATCGTCCCAGTTGTAGGCTAAGTATTGGTGAGCCGAGGGGGGGGGGGGGGGGGGGGGGGCATCGGAGGTTAATCTTTTCCCACCAACAAAATGGTGGAACCAACCGAAGTCATGGCTTGGTGTTTCCGCTCGTCAAGCGAATAACCCAGTATTCGTTCTGGTTGAGAGTAGTGATGCAGGGGGGAAGCTTCCGTGGTTCTGCTGCGGCAGTGGTCGACACCATTGGCTGTGTTGAGCCAGCACTGGACACCCCATGCCATCTTAGCCCGGCCAAGGGGGTTGCTTTATCGGCGCATATTCCGGCTATCCCTCTGGCAGAAAAAGTTACCGCAGCTGAGCAAGTTTGTGTACAGGTACAAGGGCATGAATGACCCCGTAGGGTTTGGATTTTTGAGTTCACTGACGAATTGGGGTGTTGGCGATAAGTTGAGACGAGGGGAAAGGTGTTGAGTCACTCCGTATGGTGGATGATGACGATCTTTTTCGAAGCTGAGGCATTATGTCTGAGGCAAGGGTGGGATCGGACGGTGTGTAAGGTGTGCGATGCTCAGTCAGAGAGATCGGAGGGGGGGGGGTATGCAAGCAGGAAACATGATAGCATCACTAAATCCATGACGACCATACATCGAGATTGGCTCAGATAAGAGGTGAGGGCAATGTTCCAGCAGGCCGTTAGACTTTCGAGCTGCATCTTGAGCTCCAACGGCGAGAAACCCGATATCCCGTGAAGCTCAAACCTCTTCCCCCTTCCCTCGCGCCGGAGTAAACTCCTGAGTTCCACAGGGGGTTGGGTACTGACATATGAGTGCCTAGAGGATGTAAGGATTATAGAATGCTAGAATGCGAACGGGACGGAAACGCGATGTTGAGCCCGATTCATATAGGGGAACGATGCTTGGTGACGGCAAATTGCGGGACGATCGAAACTCGCAATCCGTTCGGATAGGTGAGTCTTGCCCGAACTGACTTTGAGACGACGGGGGGGTGATGGAAGGATGATTATTTCGACACCTCCGAATCGTCGTACCCGTGCTGGTGGCATACGTCGGCGCTGACACTGGCGCTGGCTGACTTGCTTGCCAGGCGGATTGCGTTCCATGGGATTACGATTAGTGGTGCTGCAGTAGGAGAAAGTCAGATGTCTCGTATGATGGATTCCCTTGGTCGGCACTCATGGTTCTGAGCCCCCCCTGAGTCGCACTTGGATTCAAATGCTCATGATGCTTGCATCTGTCAGACTCTGCATCGTGTGGTTTAATCCCTCAAAATCTGATGAATACGTAGAGAAGCTCCCGTAGTCAATGATGTCTTCTATTTACTTCATGAGTCATTCCGGGTTATGAAGCTGAACTCGTGTCATTACAATCATGAGTCTGGCTTAGTGCTGGCCAACTTTGAATTGAGCATGGTGATGAATAGGAAACCTTGGGAGTTTGATATATATTATCATAACTCCAGGCAGTACGTATATCCTCATTGAAGTAAGGTTATACTTAGTTCCAAGCGACTTTTACGAGATTGCAGCCGGATGAGTACATGGGCCTACACACTTCTTAGCTTCAATAGTTTTAGTTGCAGCCAAGGCAACACGGTATACAATATGAAAGGGAAGTTGATAGCGTTCATGTTGTAGTTAGTGGACAAGCCGCTGCTTTTTCTCACTCTAGCAATTTATGGAAGCCATTATCTTGAGGCTTGGGAACCTATTGGCATGGAGACAGACTTGTGTTGTCTGTTGACACCGTGTTGATCTCTTCGCTATGAAGCTCGGCTAGGCCAGTTTTCCCACACTTAACAAAACACAGGCATCTGTCATTTTCAACCTGTCCCGTGACTTTGTTTTGTGCATATGACTGAGGCGGCGAATGGAACGAGGCTCAAATAAACCATAAGCATCAAAAGAATTCCACTTCTAAGCGCAAAGAGTGGCTGTAGAACACACATTTACTCGAGTTAAACGATTTGGGATTATAACCGTATCGCTGTCCATTCGCCTACTACTCGGTAACTGCTCCAGGACGTAAATTCAAAAACAGATACCAAGTTAATGTACTCTGCTTTTGCTTGGTATACACATGACAAGCACCCAATGATTTCCCATCTTTCGTGCCTTGGTTATTCCAATATTATCACTCATAGCTTTGTTACATGGGAAAGCGTGTTTTTTGGTCAAAAGACGACAACATATATTAGCTTAGGGCCGTCACAGAGGCATCAACGTGTTGCACAATCCTGGTGTCTATGTCAACCCCATGTATAACACCACTCCTTGAAAACGTGTTAACCTGATTCTTCGAAGGACCATGGCCAGTTTTATCTCTTGCCATAGGACGCTTCCCCGGAACTTTTGCCTATAATGCCCTCGGAAGAAACAAGCAAATATTGCAAACTTCTCTTTTCATTAAGCCGCCACTTCAATGAAAAACCATTTCATCATTTGGCATTTTCCTTGCTTCTGGCTCTGGTACTCATCCGGTCATTTTATCTTAGCCACTCTGGAAAACCTTCAGTTTTAAGACAAGGCAAGCCATGGCCAAGTAGGAAAGTAAAGAAGACTCGTGCCCTGTTAGGTTTTCTCAGCATCCATTGACAAGAGCTAGAACATCTGGAGGTTGAGCGTGCCCTAAAACTAGCATCGCGTCTGTCTCATTTTTCGGACCAACGCGGGTATGTTCAGCCCCTATCCTGTGAGTGATAGCCGAGGCTAACTGGAGAAGACTCTATTTGGGCGAATTAGTGGGTTGTTTTGTACTTCAGCAATATCCTTTACCGTCAATCTTGGTAATGGCCACTGAAGGCAGCGCCGCTTGTATTGTCCAACGGTGATAGTCCCGGTGGACCAGTGACGTTCAGAATCTTGACGTTCCCATTTGATCAAGCGACGATATGTCCTGGTCAAGTTCCTTCTCAAACAACTTGGCAGACCTTCTGGTTGAGCGCAGTGTTACCAAGTACGGCACCTTCGTCAAGCAACAAGTCCATGATGGATGGCTCGGTAGAGTTCATAAGAGTTTTGTCATCTGACGATATAGACACAACCACAAGGACGGAACAAAAGCTCAGACTGCCACGAGGGCGAATAGATGGGCCGTGATATTGAATGGACAGAACACGCTAAGAAAACAATATAGCCGCTCGTGGTCTGGTAACTGAAGAACGACGACATGTAAGCTGCCACCGCCACTCAGATATCACACTACTCGCATCAGCATGCAAATTTATTGGTTTTGTTCATTCTAGCTCCACTCCATGGAACAGTCTGTCTCCGAACCCCCCTCAAGGAGTCTCCGAGACAGCTTACGAAGGTTTGTTTTGATATTCGAGCCCAACCCTATATTGTGGACAGCCGTCCTAGCCGTCTGGTCTGAATCTGACTCTGCGATGTATAGCATGACCCGGGAATTTGCTTCCTAGAGGCCGGGCCATACGGGGTAGTACAATGACGCCAATCATCAGCACGCTAAGATACTGCAGAGCAACGCTTACCACCTGCTACATCTGAACCGAAGAACGGGTTGTTGTAAGGCCGAGCCGCGTGTTAAGCAATTGGGCGGAAGGGTGTTCGTGCATATAGGCATAGAGGTGAGGAGCCATATCTAGATGACGGTCTTTGGACTGCTAGCACCCACAGCGTGTGTGGCTTGCCACTATGCTTTTGCCAGTGCATCTACGACTTCTCACAGTACGACCGTAACAGCGGCGGAACTGATCAGGACCATGCAGTAACCCCGAAGTTGAAGGACGCTTGCCGCCGAACAACAAGCTACGCACGGCCATGCTCCCATTGCGTGCTTGCATGCCAAATGCGCCGCATAAAGGCACCTCTAGCTACCAAAGACGATAGCCAGTCTCGAGAGGAATCCTGTTTGTAACTTGGGAGAAGTACCCCCGGAAGTGGAAGTATATATGTCTTATGGGGAAATTGCCCGCCCCAATGCACCTAGTGGATCCCTAAGAAAACAAAAGAAACAATGGAAAAAAGTAATAAACAAAAAGGCAATGTGTGCCGTGTCGTCTCGTAAAACCCAAACGCTAATACCCACGCCAGTTGATCCCCTAATCTCTTCTCTTGAGATGCCTCTCTGTCGTTCTGTCTCTCGTCTTGGTCTGGCCGTCTCTCCTCTTTTTTGTTTTCTCTTCTATAAGCCGTTTGGAGTGTGGGATCTGTGCATGTGACGCTTATTGCACCTCCTTCTCTTTTCCCTTCTCATTTGTTGCGGCGTCGTCTTCGTGATAAAGACCGTGCTCGTCAATGTACTTGATGACTTCGGCAGGGATGAGCTGTGTCTTGTTAGCAACTGGCTCGCCGGTATGTAAAAGAGAAAATGCATATTGGACTGGACCGGCTCAAAACGGCATACCCGATGGGCAAACGGGGAATGCCAGGAATAAGGGTGTGTACGGATGGATAATGGAAGGGAGAAGAAACTCACGTAGTCAATGCTCATATTTCTCCTCAACAGCAAGCGAATCTTAGTGCTTGACACGTCGTTGGGGACGACTTGCGGGATGTAGTAGATCTGGTCCTCATACTCCTTCAGGTTGCCGAGGGCCTCGTCGATGTTAACGCCGGCCCTCTCGAGCACGAAGGCGCCAAAATCGCCAAGGATGTGGCGCAGATCAGAGGGCGACCAGACGCCGGGCTGGCTCATGGTGTTGATCAGATCGGCACCGGCGAGCACGGCGATCTTGACGCGTTTGCCGTTGCAGCCGCCGCGCTTGACGTTGATCTCGTACTCGAAGTGGTCGAGGACGACGGCGGTGGGCACGTAGGCCGTCTGCTCGGCCTCCCAGGGGTCGACCATGAGGAAGCGCGAGGTCTGCTCGGCGGCGATCTCGCACATGCGGCGGCGGTGGCAGGCGGGGGCCAGGCCGCGCTTCTTGTAGGCGTCGGAGACGGGGGACATGTAGGAGCCGATAAGCTCAAAGTTTGTGTTGTAGCGGACGTAGTCGGCGGCCATGACGGCCATGCGAAGGTGGAGGAAGGTGATGGGGCTGTAGGAACCCGGAGCGACGAGGACGAGGGGCTCTCGGTCGGGTTCGGACTGCTGCAGGCGGAGGCGGTGGTCGGGGAAAGTGTAGCCGGGAGGCGTCATGGCCTCGATGGTCTCGGGGGAGGCGACCATGGTGATGCTGTTTCGGGGGGCGGGGGCGGGGGAGGTTGCGCGGCGTGCCGAGACGACGGAGGGGGGGGGATCGGGAGGGCGGGACGCTTGCGAGTACAGAAGCCGGAGCGAACCAGCTCGAATCAAGAGTTCAGCGAGGTATCTTTAGACAGAGTACCGGCGGGTAGGGAGCGTATTGGATCGATTTGAGGGAGCCAATGTGTATGAGTCGGGCGGGCGGGGGAGACGGTGGAGGATGCTCCGAGAGGGTTCCTGCGGAGGGGAAGAGTTGTGGTATGGTGTTTTGAGCGAGGATAGGCAGGCAGGATGGTATCTTTCCCGAGATGCAGCTGGCTATAGTTCGGTCGGTCGGTCGGTCGGTCGGTGCCTAGCACAGGGACGGACGGGGACGAGGACGGGGAAAGACGGGGACTAGTTAACGCCGTCTTGTCGTGCTCTACCAGGCAAAAGATGTGTCAGCCTTGCGCCATATACGTCATGCAGCGGGAAAAGAGACAGCAGCCGTGCCTAACAGCATGTACCTTTGTTTGTTTGTTTTTCTCTCCTCCGATTCTTTCCTCCTTAGCTTTTGGAACTGCACGGGGTGGGTTGTGGTGGTTGGGTTGGGTTGGGGTTGTTTCTGTTTGGGACGACACGACGAAAAAAGAAGAGTTTCTGGTCGTTTGCCGAAGGAAGAAGGGTGTGGCTAGTGGGAAGGGTCTGGATTTCAGTTTGGCGGGTTGCGTGACTAACGTTACGGATGAGACCGAGACTTTGGGGGAAGGGTAAATTATCTCTCGTTTAAGTCCAATCTACCTTGTCGCTGGCGGCAGACGACTGGCCAGTGAATGGTTGAGTCGAGAGCAAAAAGAGAGGGGAGGGGGAGCGGAGCGGCGTCGCGTTGTGTTGTGTTGCTGTGCAGTGCGGTGCGGTGCGGTGCGGCGCTCTGTGCCGCACATCGTCTGGGCACATCGAGGGGAGGGGTCGCTTGGGGTCGTGGGAGGGGGAGGTTAGTCAGCAGGAATCCACTCCAAGTGCAGGATGTGATTGGAGAAAAAGATCAGGAGCGGGGCATCGGAGAAAAACCGGGTCAATAGTGGCGGAACTTCAGTTCCAGGCCCCGGTAGCATCTCGGATCTCCGTCTTCGGGGAGTAGGGGAGGGGGGGGGGCATGTAAAGGTCTGCATCCATTGAATACCTAGGCACTTGCATAGTAAACTCGATACCTAGGCAGGTGCTCGCTTGAGAGTCTGTTGACATTTGTTCTGCTCGTCGAGTATTCAATGCCTCTCAGTACGTACCGTTCGGTTGTCAAGAGAGACTTGGCCGCTGGGCGAGTGCCGAGGATGAGGGGTATGTCTGGGTTAGGTACTTGGGTACCTTTGTTGTGACCGGCAATCGCCGGATGACGCGCGCTGCATGTTGCGCCGATGCATCGCCCCTTACTATACAGCGTGGGATTGGGTGAAATCCATCGTTGATGAGCTGCGCCAATGTTGAATTATCTTCACCAACCACAAACACCCAAGCAATCTCAAGTGATGAGTTACAACACACCCACCGGTTCTTCAGCAAGGCACGGTTGGCGTCCATCAGCCGCAAAATCTCCAGCAGTCAATCTTGTGTGCCGCGGCCTCTTCTATGTGTTATTGCGTTCCAACCCCTCCCAAGATCTGCTGAAACACTCAACGGGCGCGCCCTCGGTTCCGTTCCTGGACAGGGCGCGGCGCAATGGCCTCCTCGCCCCTCACGGGACCCTGGAATATTTGACTTGCCGAGATCTTCGGCTACGACAATTCGCCGCGGCGCGCCGTTGGCTTCCAAGACCTGTCTGTCTCACTCTTAACACCACTTCGTTGAGTACCAATAAGGGCCTCAAGCATCATCCACGTGACTCACTCAACGGCCCGCCATCCTGCAAACCTGCCGAAACGTGCGCCCCCGGGCTCCGACATCGCCACTGCCCCCTCAGCGCTCCTCCAGGGAGTAGTTCATCATTGGCGCCCCAATACCCTACCTCGTGGTCAATTGCCCGCTGCACTCTTGCCTGGGCCAGACGGGTCCCCAAAATTTCCCTCCGGCATGAATGGTCCGACTTATTTGACCATGATCTCGGCGAAAAGACCATTTGCCGGCTGAGACTTTAGTAGCGAGAAGCTTAGTCACATGGAACGACTGTACCAACCACTTCACCTGTGACTGGCCATAGCATCTTAAGTGAGATCGGATGGCAGGTCGACTTCATCTCGATTCACACAAAAAGGGTGGGCAGGATGTTGATACACACCTCAGCATGAGCCTACTCTATCGTACTCAGGGTAAGTAAGGACATGATGAATATTAATTGAAAGTATGTTGCTTTCATAGGGGCACAAGTGAAGCAAGCGGTTCGTACCAATCGCTCTGTGAACCGGTTGCTTTGCGCGATGCCATTTCCAGTTGCTCATGCAAATACAGAGTTTGCACATGATTTCATGCTGCAGTCACGGGAGCAAAACCTTTACGTATGTAGTAGTACGTGTGAATCATGGCACTGAGTCTCGACAATGACCTCTGGCAAGTGGGAGAGTAGTCGACTGAGAAACGCAGAGTGAACCACATACCACATACAGTTAGGTATACTCATTCCTTTCCCTGCTTACTGCCATTTGTTCGTATTTGCATCATGTAGACACCACCTGTCTATGGCGGTACCTCCAAAGCATCTCTCCGACTGCCACCATCTACTTGAAAAAACTCGAAAACCCTCGGCCGCCGGTCCTCCGGCCCCTGTCGCCACCTCCTTCGATATCCATCCTCCAAGCGAGCACGACGAACCGCCAGGGATTCCCCACACGTAATGCCCCTTTTGGATAGCATCTGAGCACCATCTCCTCCCGGCGCGCTGGACGCATTTCTTGCCATTCCCACCAATCGCCCTGGTCTTCTCTGGCCGAGATGGGTTTGTCACCCAAAATGGGGGAGTTCTCCGTTGTACAAATGTTACACGAATTCGGGATGATGTAGTCGATCCCATCTAGGGGAATGAAAGGAGAGGAAACAGTGGAATATCACTCACTAATGCCCTATCAAGTATCCTCGTACAAGCAAGTCCCCCATTGCATCAGCGACACTGGACTCCTTTCCATGTAATGTACTGCAACATGCTGACACCAACTGAATCCTTGTTATGTCGTGGCCGAAAGGGAAGGGATTGCGACCCCCCGAACCAAATCACACCACCCGTCCCGGTGGATCATCATCGCGAGAAGACGACATGTTCAGCATGATGAAAGCGATGCCTATAAAATCAAATTCACGACCCCCGTCCGTTCTGGATGCGCTTCCTCCCTTTCCCGCGGCTCTGAGATCTCTTCTTACTGTTACACGTGCCCTTCCGTCCCGTTGCCTTTCGGGGCCACCTTGGGTGTCTCGAACTATCAGTTTCTTTTCCCATTAGCTTACCACCCACCCCGCTGGCTTCAAACTGGTTGATATCTCTACATTCCGTATCGTTTCTCATCATGAAGGCTTCAGCAGCTCTCCTGGCCGCAGCCGCCCTCTTCAACCAGGGTGCCGCAGCTCAGCCATGCAAGGATGCTTCGTAAGTATTCCCCATTCGATCATCCTAGAACACTCAGCGGCTTGGACGATCATCTGGTTTGAAACGGGTTTCGGTTGTTGTGCTGAGAAGCAACAAACAGGGCGGCCTGCGGGGCCGTTGGCTGGGGTGACGCCACCCCGGCTAAGGTCGCCGCCCGCGCCGATGCCGTCCCCTTGGCCTTCCCCGGCGCTGAGGGCTTCGGCCGCAACGCCGTCGGCGGTCGCACTGGCAAGGTCTACAAGGTCACCAACCTTAGGTCAGTACCACAAGTTCTCCCCTGTCCTGATCGTGTCAGGAGCCGTACTCACACATTGGATCCCAGTGACTCCGGTGCGGGCTCACTTCGTGACGCCGTATCCCAGCCGAACCGCATCGTCGTCTTCGACGTTGGCGGCGTCATCAAAATCAGCTCCCGCATCGTAGTGTCCAAGAACATCTACATAGCCGGCCAGACTGCGCCCGGAGGTGTAAGCTGGCCTATATCACTTTCTCAGTCCCGTCTTCTTGAAACACCACCACTACCAACGTCGTCAGTTCACAACTAAAACACTAAAAAATTACCCCAGGGCATTACCGTCTATGGCAACGGCTTCTCCTGGTCCAATGCTAACAACGCCATCGTCCGCCACATCCGTATCCGCATGGGCAAGGGCGGCGACAGCGGCAAGGACGCCATCACCATCGCCGACGGCAAGAACCTCATCTTCGACCACGTCTCCGTCTCCTGGGGTCGCGACGAGACCTTTTCCATCTCGGGCGACGTCACGAACGTTACCGTCTCCGACTCCATCATCGCCCAGGGCCTCGAGACCCACTCCTGCGGCGGCCTCATGCAGACCGACGGCGGCGTCTCCCTCTTCCGCAACCTCTACATCGACAACAAGACGCGGAACCCCAAGGTCAAGGGCGTGAACGACTTCCAGAACAACGTCGTCTACAACTGGGGCTCGGGCGGGGGCTACATCGCGGGGGACTCGGCCGGCGCGAGCTACGCCAACATCATCAACAACTACTTCATATCCGGGCCCTCCACCTCCGTCGCTGCCTTCACGCGCGGCAACGCAAACTTCCGCGGCTACGTCAGGGACAACTTCTACGACTCGAACCGCGACGGGGCGCTCAACGGCGCCGCCCTCTGCGCCTCCGCTACCTGCTACTCCGACCTCGCCATCCAGACCGCCCCCTTCGCCTATCCGCCGCCCGCGAGGCTTCTCGCCCCCGCCGACGCCGTGGCTCACGTTTCCGCTAGGGCCGGCGCCTCCATCGCCCGCGATGCCGTCGACGCCGCCCTACTGAAGGAGCTCCGGTCCTACGGGAAGTCCGGCAAGCTCATCTCGGACGAGGCCTCCGCGGGCGGCGTCGGCACCGTCGCGCCCGGCACGGCCAAGAGGGACACTGACGGTGATGGCATCCCCGACGAGTGGGAGATGGCCAACGGTCTGAACCCCAACGATGCGTCGGACGGTATGAAGATTGGCGCCGGTGGGTATGCCAACCTTGAGATCTACGTCAACTCGCTCGCCCCGGCTGTCTACTAGACATGTCCGGCGGAGTCTTGAACTGGTTGTGAATCGATGGATGGATTCGCGGCTTACACGGATAGCAAGGGATTAAGGAAGGCGCAATATGAAGGCGAGCCACTTGGCTATATATAGCACGCACTCTCGCTTTTTCTTGTGTGTACTATTCATCTTTGGTATTCTGATGAGGTATATATTCTTCTTTCAATAAAAATATCCTTCCATTATCATTTTCGTTATTTCTTCTTAGAATTGCCCGTTCACACTCTCTCGGTTATCTCTTCCTGTCGTCTCAGCTTCCCACGCACAGTGATGCAAGACACCTGAGGAGATTGCTAATTTGACAGGGGCGCAGTGCCATGTGTGCAAATTCTTCTCTTGTATGACATTCGACGCGAGAGTTGGGGGCGCAGGCCAATACGACGAATCCCGAAACCTTTCCATTAGCGACAAGCCAGGGCATGATTTATAGATCGACACAGACTACATACAAGCTCACTGCTTCCTCCTGAACGAAGTCAAAGATTAGCAAAAGCTACCAATAGTTGAAATTTATCAATGTAGCTCATATCATGCTTGATGGGATTGGCAGTATAAAGCGGCAGTTAAGCGGAATATGACGATATCCGCCTCAGGGGGAAGAGACCCGGCATCAGTGGCAGGGACGAGACTACCATCCAGACGCCCCTCAAGCTTGCAAAGTATTAGATCATCTCATTCCAGCGTGGCGTCGCCTCTCTGGGACCGCGCGGCAAGCGGGGAACGAAGCCGGTAAAGCGAGGGATTGCGCCATTGCGTGGCCAGCTTGACGAAGGACGCGGCAAGTGCACAGCTGCAGCCATGTCACGGAGGTTGATGACTCGATATAGGAGGCCAGCATTTGGCAACGATCATATGGCCAACCCTGGATCGAACAAGATGACGGGAAATGCATCGGCACATCAATTTCGGCGCCTCCGAGTGCTGAAAGCAGGTCTCGATATGTGAGGGACACATCACTTCTGGCTACATATCTGTCACAGGCTAGAGCTCACAGCAGTGTAATTATGGGAATAGATACTTGATCCCAGAGAATCGTGCGAGGTTCTCGTGACAGACTTTGCGTCAAATGACAGCTATCCAGCGGCGGCAGAGAGTTCTAACGTCTTCGAAACGAGGCGAGCCCAAGAGACTAAGCCAAGCATATTTCTCCAGATTTGTAAGTCTGTTAGCGGAGAATGTGCCAGGGTATTATCGGTCAAGACCTGGGGGCAGCAGAAATATTGCCCTTGCGAGGCATGCCCCGTGGGGTTCAGGTCCACTCGATCGCGAAGCGGGAGAGATCGGGGTACACCTACAAGGATGGCGTATATGGGGCAAGTTCTGAGTGGAATTAGATGAGACTATCCAATATTGTTTAATTTCAATCGAGACAAACGCACGCATGAACCGGATCGATAGGCCATTGAACAGGGGCTTGGGAGACTCCAATCCAAGCGATGATCTTCTCCATCGCCAACCGTCAAGAACACGAGCCGTTTCATCGTCCTGGCCTGACTTGACATGCTGGCCTGAAATAAAAAAAATCGATCAAATCAATTAGCCAAGACACTCGAGTCGGAAGCTGGAACCGTTTTCCATGGCGGCCCCCTCAGTGCTGCATCGACTGTTTTGCCTGGCTTACAGCGTATCTGCATTGTCTGTTTGTCTGTGCCGCAGCTGGGGCCAGGATAATCAGGAGAGCCTGCATGCAGTAATTGAGATGAACTAGGTATGTTGGACAACAGGCACTCGAATGCCCATCAGAGACTGGCAGCATGGACTACGGCGATGCGACATGCGAAAGTCGGGTCACAAACATGCTGATTTCTATCGACGCCGGCAGCCATTGGACTGCAGATGAGATGGAGAGGAGGGTTAGTGCCAACGGCGCAGCGACGGGAGCAAACAGCGCGTCTCACACCTTCGCGTCCAACTAGAGTGCGAGATGCATGGCGCTGTCGTTTGCTGCCGTCAGCTCAGTCACCCTTTTATCCGCGAATCAAATAGGGCACAAAACAGCTCCTGTCGGGGGGAAGGGGGCCATCCTCTGCAGCTCGTCGACAAAAATCTCTACATCCATGTCAGAGACAAACCGCCGACCGAAGACGCTCGCAAGGCTCCCGGCAAACCGGTAGTGCCTTGGGGATAGGGAAACCAGCAAACTACGTCACAAAAAAGTACCGTGTTCGTCGACGCCTCCGGGCTGCATTGGAGCACGTCCATGATTCGACCGAAAAGACGGCGGACTGCTTGGGCGGATGCCTATGGGAAGTGAGCACTGCGAATGACGGACGACGAGTTGATGATGTGGCAGCCAGTCAGATTGGCAAGTGAATGCAGGCGGCTTCGATGTATCGGCCTTAAGGATTGGCGGTCAGAGGCAGCCATCTGCAGGGGGCCTATCACATCACCACCGCCACCTCACAGGGCAGGGCAATCGACTTCCTGTCGTTCGTGTCCGACTTTGCCTCGACATTGGACTGAGGAGTTTTTGACGGTTGATGTTCCGAGGGAGAAGAGATGTGGAGAAGCAACGGCAGCAAGGCAGATCGGTCGAAGCATGAGGCATGCGAGGTAGGTACCTAGGTACCTAAGGTTAGGTAAGTACCTGCCCACCTACATAGGTTATTACATATTTCCTGCACGTCTGGTATCCGATGGGGAAGGCGGCGCGTGGGGTACAGAGGGAACTTGCGAAGCAGAAGGTACGGGCAGGCAAACACGCCTTCCGAGAATATTACATCTGTACGACGTTCCTTCCCCCCCTCATTTCCTTTGCATCCCTCCCTGTTTGGCTCCCTACCTACCTACCTACCTGCCTACCTAATCACCAGCTTTTCGTTCCCTCCCCAACACTTGGTTGCTGACTATCACCTACCTGCCTAGGTATCTGTCTGTATGCAGAAGTATATACTTACACTGGGTAGGGGACAGAGTTGGTCGGTCGGTCTGCTCCAGACTGCGTCTGTCTACTCGATAGACCGAGCGAGGATCAGTTGGGTCGAGGTCCAGGTGGGCAATTGCAGCCAATGTTTTCGGAAAACCATATCCAACGTAGAATCAGATTGTTGCCTGGAAGTAGGCTTGACATCCGGCACGACGTTGGGTCGGATGAGTAAGACACGCCATCTCCTGCACGCAGGAGAGGCATCCATCTACTTGTCCTCTTCAAGCCAAGCCGCTTGTCCATGAGATCAGTTTCTGTCTCCTTTGTTGATCTAACTACCTAGGTAGGTAGTTACGTTACCGAGAAGTCGGAACTCCCTCTAACTGTAACTCCTTACCATCTTCTCGCCCGGTAACGTTCATCCTCTTCATCCTCGTTGCATCTCAGCCGACATCCCGTGAAAGCAATATCCGCCCGCCTCCCTCGACCAGGGTTCCTTTGTTTGGGCTGATCATGTCTAGCCGGATACCACAACGCCCAGCCCTGCCCTGCAGAGAAGAGAATCGCATCGATCTGCATCGAGGTGTGTGGCGCAAATTCACGACTGCCCAACCGTCAGGCCTGATTGGTGACTGTGCCCTCTCCATCTGCTCGTTTCCCGGTACGGTTTGGCAGTCATGATCGCGGGGAGGGTGGAGGCCATACATGGCTTGGCCTTTGATTGCCTCACTGTGCTCGAGGTATTGCCAACCTACCTACAATACATCTTGTGTGCCCGCCACGTACGTCCCCATGCCGACTCGTCATTCCCATAAGCTTCGTACCTACCCAGGTACCATATAGGTATGCTATTCTCGCACTTCTAGGTACATAGGTAGGCACCCTGCATTTTCCCATATCCCACGTACTCCTCCCCTCAATGGAGACGTCTGACAACCAACGCCTTGCCCATCGGTTTGACTTGGGACCCGGTCACTTGCCCTGTCTTGCCAAGCTGTGATCTGGCTTGCCATGCCTTATTTGGGTTCTCTCACGAGGGAAAAAAAAATCACATAGACCGTTGCCGTACTTGCCAAGCATATCTGGGTGGATTGGGTCAGTTTCCTCCTTCCCTCCTGCTTCTCCACTTCCGCTTCCTCCCCCCATTCCACCTCTCTCTCTACCGTGCCTTCTCCTCCGAGCCATCTTCTCCACAGTGCTCTGTTTTGACTTCATCTCATAGAAATTTACCTCTGGAACTTGTCCCTGCCTTCATCAATCTTTTCTCGATCGTCTGGGTCCATTCTCCGCCCCCCCTTCTGGACAAACTTCTTGTCCTGGGACCTCGACGCACCCAACAGATCGTCGAGTCTTCCTTCAGTATCGGTATCGCCCAGTAAGCCACACTCTCTCTGTATTGCTGCTGGTACTAATCAAGAAAAGGGCGTTGTTGAGTTGGCGCCTTCCGCTGCCTGGCTCGAGCCGGAGAGCCCTGCCAACTTCCGACTTCCTGCCTCTTTTCAATCTGCAACGCCTCTTTTCCGTCCAGTGTACACCTTTGTCGACTATACACCTCCTCTACCCCCTGGTCGAAATCCCGTGGCGCCTCGCAGGAACATCGCCTCCATCCGGACCCCAGTCGCCATCGACAGCTCGCGCTTTTTGTCCATGCAGCCTCCACTTCGACCGTTCTCGTCCGTGTAACCTCCTCCATGCTTCGCAGTGTCTCCTCCCTCGTCCCGACGACAGCCTTCTCTGTCATGCAGCTTCTCGGCATTCTATGGCTATCAGCTTGGGCTACCTGCGATTAATACACGGCCTTATCTGCCATTTGTTCCTGCCTCCCTTTCTTCACCTTCTCTCGCATACGCCTCCATCATCGACACGTCCTCCAACACCCGGTCTCTCCCACATTACAGAGGCCAGCGGCTTGTCGTACAAACTTGCCGCTTAGCCACATGCCATTCTGATCTGGGCTTTGAGCCTTAGAAGCCTGCCCCGAGCCTCCCAGCAGCTATCTTTTGAGGCTTTGCTTCTTTTTTCGTCACTCCAGCTCGAAAAAGTATCTAGACCTCGTTTGTACCACATTGGCTGTTTGTGTCACGACCACCGCCAGACCCAACGGGCCTCTACGACTCTCCTTTCGGGCCTACTTGATATACACTGGCTTGGTCGAGTCTTGGTGCTTTCCGGCCTGTATTCCAGATTCCGGGATACCGAGGTGGGTGATTGTTATTACTTCTTCCCACACATCCTGCCCTTCATTGCACAACACGCCAGAATGAATAGCCCTGACCTTCTTTTACAGCGCACTTTTGTCGAGTTTTTATACCCATATTCTGCTCATCACTATATTTTCTAAATCACCTTGGCTCGACAGGTCTGATTCCAAGCCATGGCCACGGTTAATGCCACGGTTCTTAGCCAGTACGAGATCAAAGTTGTGTCCGGTCTTGAACGAGTCGGGGCTACGTTGTCACTGATTGGCGTGACCTTGATCTTCTTGACCTACTGGAAGTTCAAGCGCATTCGAAGCGTACCGAACCTGTTTATTGTCTTCGCCTCTATCGCCAACGTCGGCGCGAGCGTGGCCTGCGCCATCGGTTATGATGGACTTGACCTAGGGCCCCAGTCTGCTTTGTGCCAGACCCAAGCATTCTTGCTTGAAATGTGCTTTTCCCCGTTTCTGTATCCTTCTATACCCCCGCTGACGACTATTCTCGACAGGTTCATGCAGTCCGATCCATGGTGGTCTTTCGCCATGGCCGTTAACGTCTACCTCGTCTTCTTCGCCGGCGCTAGCCCCTCCTCCTTTCGTCGTTATCTCTGGGTCTACTGTGTTGTCTGCTTTGGCTTCCCACTGATTCCCGCTCTGATTTGTCTCTTCCTCCGCCCCAACTCCCCGACTGACTATATCTATGGCGACGCGACAGTACGTAAACTTCAGCTTGATACCGACAAGTCGCTTTGGGGACAAGTACTAACTTGGTCTAGTTGTGGTGCTGGATAAACAGGAGATGGGCAGATCTCCGTATATTCACATACTATATACCCATTTGGTTTTGCTCTATCGGCTCCTGTGTCATTTACTTCGCCGTCGGCTACCACGTTTTTCATCATCGCAATCAACTTCACAATCTCACATTCAGCAACGCCGAGCGTGGTACCAGAGGTACGAATCGCTCGGGCGAGCGCGATTCTGCTGAAAAGGTATCCGACCTATCGCGCCAAGGCACCCGTGATGACTGTCCCCTCGTTGACACCCATCAGAACCTCGCAAGCCGCACCGAGTTTTATGGTACCGCCGTAACGGAGGTGGAGATAACCACAATGACCCCAAGACCGTGGACTGCCTACTTGCCCCCCACGGCCATCGTGAAAGGAGCAGCAGACGAGCAGCCCCGACACCAGCAATCATGGCGAACGAGCGAAGATGATGGCCCACCGAGTCCACGCTTCGAAACCACTTGTACATCCAACCCTCCTCCGCCAAAGGCACAACGTTCCATCTTCCAAAAGATCGGGGCCGTTTCAGCGAAGTTCTCCAGTAGGCTGGAGCGCCTGGATCCGGTGAAGCTTGCATATCTTCGAACCAGCTTCATCTTCACCATTTCCGTACTAGTGACTTGGACGCCAAGCTCCATCAATCGAATATATAACATGGTCAACCGCGACGAGTCCAACTTTGGTATGAACGTCGCCAGCGCCACGGTCTTGCCGTTACAAGGAGTCTGGAACGCCGTTATCTTTTTCATGACCAGTTGGACGGTTTTCAAACAAGAGTGGAAGGACATGCGCGGCCGCTCCCGGGTCCGGCTTGGCAGCTACGGTGAAGAAGGCTTGCATGGCGCCGTCAGAACCGATGTGTCCCGAGGCGATCAACAAGACCGCTTCAGGTATGGCCGTTACGGGCACACAAAGGCACTCGGCAGCGACCAGAGTGATCTTGAGCTGACATCCCACTCAGGCGGTGGCAATGTACGAGCGATGCGAGGATCGTTTAGCATATGATCGTCCAGCTGCTTGTCTATACTTCGCAAGGCTGCGATTTCGGGGAACGACGTTTTGTAAGAGGCGTGTTCTGCTTGTGCCAGAATGGTCCAGGGTATTTGATCGACTACTAGCTGGAGTCGGCAAAAGCTAAGTACAAAGATCTTTGGCAAGGAAAACTGCCATGTTCATATGTTTTGATGGGGAATCTTGGAGGTTGTATATTATCCGGATGTGCGGCGTAACTCGCATACATCCACCCATCTCTTATTCGCAAATTAATAACTAAAATAAAGCATCGATTTCGAGTGCCGCTGCATGCATTCAAGCCCACATAATCGCTAAGGCAAAGCACCCACTTTTCGACCACCCCTGCATTTCGACCACCCAAAAATGAAGCCATCACAACCACCACCACTTTATTCAATTAACTATCTATGACCTCTTAATGCCACAATAATACAGCTTTTGGCCTCACTAGGTATATCTAATGCGCCAGATTTATCTAGCGTACTTTTAATATTGCTAGCCTTAATCTAGGCTTACTGTACCTCTTTAATTATTATAAACTTTATGTTTAGATCTAGGGCAATAGCCTTCCTCTTCTTTAGGTTACTATTAGTAACTTAGGCTTAGAGGAGCTATATCTAGTGCTTAGCAGTAGCTAACTTTAAGGCCTACTCTTAGAAGCCTTTTTTTACCTTTCTAAAGAGCTAGCGTTATATAGTAATAGTTTAATCTAGCTAGCTAAACAGTTATAGCTAGGCATCTAGCTTTCTCCTCTTTCTAGGCGTTAACTACCTAACTACTAATAAAGTAGATAGCTAATCCTCTATATCCTAGGTACTTTTACTATTATAAGCACTATCTATGCCCTTATTAAGTAGTATTAATAAGGCTAGCTTATCTAGTAATAAATAAAAGCTTATTAGAGGCTTTATAAAGGTAATAAGCTATAACCTAGTGTATTTTTAGCTACTTTTAATATTACTAGTAGTTAATTTAGCCTAGTAAGCCTTCTAATAATATAATATAAAGTTTTTTTTACTAATAATAGTTAAATTATTTTACTATATAAGGTATTTAAGCTTTTTTTAATAAGCTACCTTAATAAGACTAAAGACTACTTAGTTAAAAGGCTAAAAGATATAAGAAGTATATAGTAATAAAAATAAAAAATAAATATTATTTATATAGTATAACTATATAAAGTCTATTATTATATAGCTTTTATATTTATCTAGAATAAGTAGTCTAGCCTAATTAGGTTAAAAAGGCTTAGTCTATAGTAAAAAGACTTTTTTTAGCTATTTAATAGTAGTAGTATTAGTAGTTTATTTATTATTTATTACTATAAATTACTACCTATTATATAGGCCTAGATCTAAAGGGAATTACTATTATTAAATACTTTTACCTTTATATATAACTAAGGGATAAATAAGAATACCTTTAGTAAATATATACTTAATAATAAATACCTAGGCTTATAATCTAGGCTACTTTTTCCTTACTACCTTTATTATAGCTTTACTTAATATTAGCCTATTATCTTCTTTACCTTTAAGGATACTAGTCTTATCTATATTATATTTATTAGCTAGTTTAATAATAATAATATAAGGTATAATAAAATATTTAAACTAGTCCTTAATAACCTTAGTAAATACTTTATTAATACACTTTAAATTAATAAATTAACTTCTTTAGACCTTAATAGATAGGTTCTTTTAAATAAAGCTATTTACTTACCTTTTACCTAGAGGCTAAGTATTCCCTATAGCTTAGAGGATATAATAGGTAAAGTCCTTTAGTTATTAATAGGTTAGTAGTAGCCTAAGGTCTACCTAGGCAGTTACCTAAGTAGCTAGGCTAGCCTCCTAGCTTATAGAGAGCCTCTAAAGGTCTTTAAATATATCTTGCTGTCGTTAGTGGCCTTTTCTATAGCTTAGAAGTGTTAATTATAGTATACCCTATTAGCTAGCAGTAGCCTAAGTAGATAGGCTATTTTTAATATCCTTAAGTGCTAGAATAACCTTATTTTTAGTATACTACTTTATTATATAATAAAAAAGGGATCCTAAAAAAATAATATAGATTAATAAAGAATAGAAATTATTGTAATAGTTAGAAAATTAGGTATAGTAGTTAATAGAGTGGCTAGGCGGCATTTTTAGGTAGTCGAAATGCAGGGGTGGTCGAAAAGTGGGTGCTTTGCCTTACCTGCAACCCGAGCCCGAAACCATCGTTGTAACTCGGCTCGATCATCGTCTCTGCAAGTGGCCTTCCATTTTGAGGACCTGTGAAGATGGACGACCGAGTCATTGCCATTGGCCAAAACACCATCATGGTGCGTGAAGCCGTGCCGTCCGCCATAGTCTGTTTTCTACACTCCAATCGAGAACAATTTGTATGTTATCAATGATGTCTTCAATAATGTTTCCAATGACTGTGATGCCATTAGACCTGGATGATAGCTGCTCGATCACTCCGTCGACCTTCGTATCAGCCTCTCTGGTCCAGCTGAGAAGTTCTATGATTCGCTCGATAAGGTAGGTTCTGAGAGCACGGTAGTAGATCCTGGCAATACTTACTGATGCCTTGACGGATAGAATGAAAAGCCCATTGAATACCGCTCGCTCTTGTCGATTACCGGTGGAAACACTGGGGAAACAAAGGAAGTTGACCGTTGCACCGAGATTTTTGCCTAGCTTGGCGCCGACTCGCAGCAGTTCCATAACCTCTTCTAATGGGGTCTTAGTCAACGTTGGTTTCTCTCACTCGTAACGAACTAAGAGGTCGAATGCTTTCCTTAAATTGACAACCTTGCGGACAAGGGGTCCAAGGATTGTACCCTTGCTCCGCGGGGTATTCACTATTTCCAGAGCTAGCCAGAGTAGTGTCACGCGGTCCCGTTGGAAAACGCCTCCCTGAACTGGTCGCAAATCTGTTAGCTGAAGTAGACTAATCTTCGAAGATAAACAGGATCTGCAAGATCCAGGCGTTTGTTTCACAAGACAGTCTTGTGATCAGTAGGACGGTGTGCGTAGATTTGGGGTCCCCGAATCCCCCTCTTCCTGGTAGAAGAGGCTACAGGAAAGATTACGAGAAAAGTACCGCATCTTTTTCTTGTGTGTATTATGATCTCAAGAGAGTAAGTTGATGGCATTGAGTAAAGTTCTCCAAACACTATTCGTCCAGCTTATGTCAGGGTCCTAGGCATTTATCATCCCATGGCAGGGCATATCCCGCTTCACCCGCCTATAACCCAGCGTCAATTTAGAATACCAAGTTAACACCTGTCTTACTGTACTGTCACAGTCAACTAGTCTATTAAGAGTTTGGTAAGTATGTTGAGGAACCAACCAAGGCTGAGGGGTTGGGATGGCAGCTTCTGGCCTCACTGCAGGTATGTGTAACTGGTGTAAGATAAGAAAGTAGCCAGGCCGCTAAAGGTTTTCTAGGATATAGAGACCATTTTAGTGTGAAGGCCGCCTCATTATATTGCTTGGCATCTGCAGGAACTTGGGAAAACGAACGACGGGCCCTGCCAGCCTAGCTATACGGGGGCTCTCGGATTCGAAGCTGCGGGTCGCGAGCCGCGAGGTCCCACAACTGCGATTAGGTGTAGCGGTTTTCTTTTTTCTTTTCCTATCAATGATTGCTAGCGGCTTTTCAGTGAAATGCTTGGCTTATTACAGAGGCAATTATCACGAAGATATCTCATACTTACCATGCATCCCTCGCATCTTCTTCTGCGGCCACCCGTCCGACCATTAGAGCAAGCCATGCCATTCGTATTCATAGCCAATCACGGTCTGAGTTTTGATATTCCAATCTCATAACTGGGTCGCAATGTGCCGGTAAATTCATTCAATCTATATCAAGTCTCTCAAACAGGGAACCTTGGCTACGCACTTTGGTGTGTACACACTTCAGCTCCCTTATCCTCAGGGGCGTAGGAAAATCGTTGTTCAAGCCGCCCCAGCAGCTGCGGCACCAGCGCCAGAAGACGAATTGTCCTTCTTGCCACTCTCGCCATCCTTCTTCCCCTTCTTGCCGTCGTTTTTCTTTGATTTCCCATCGTCGGCTGCAGCTCCGTTGTTCTTCTTCTTACCATCGGTGGCCTTTCCATCCGCTTTGCCGCCGTTGTTCTTCTTTCCATCAGTGGCTTTTCCATCTGCTTTACCGTTGTTCTTCTTTCCATCGGTGGCCTTTCCATCCGCTTTGCCGTTGTTCTTCTTCCCATCGGTGGCCTTTCCATCTGCTTTGCCGTTGTTCTTCTTTCCATCAGTGGCTTTTCCATCCGCTTTGCCGTTATTCTTCTTCCCATCGGTGGCCTTTCCATCCGCTTTGCCGCCGTTGTTCTTCTTGCCATCAGAAGCCTTTCCACTGTCGTCGTTTTCTCCTCCTCCTGCGGCTGGGTTAGCAGGTCAAAATCCAGTGTACTCTAAACATCTTAGAGTCCATACCAACTGTCTCATCTCTAGCTTGAAGCAGCACGGATTCCCTAAGTGATCTTATAGCCCCAGCGTTCCTTGCGACAAGGTCGTCTATCTCGTCTCTCTCACTGAGGGAAAAGTCTTCAAAAGCAGAATCATCGTTATCTCTTTCAACAATCATAGAGCTGTCTGTAATAGACCCAAGATGTCGTGCAAAATTGTCCCTGGAAGCAAGCAGGCCAGATTCAATGACAGCTGCAGCAGCAAGGCTGGCAAAGAGAAAAACTGAGACTGCCTTCATAATGCCGGAGTAAATATAGTCAGGCTGGAGGTTGTAAATATGGTTCTCGGTGGCAGGATGAAGGGTCAACAAAAGAAAATGAAAATGAGACGATTTATTTTGATTCAAGCAAGGACTTTCCGTGAAGGTGAATGAAAACAACGTGCCTAATTCAATCAAGAAGTTTGGTTCTCATTTGTGTGGCTTCTGGCTCTGAGGCCGAATGTCTGATGGGATTTCATTTTATTTATAAAAAGGCAATCCCCTTGATGAGGGTACTACTCAAATTACTTGACCCAAGTGTATTAGGAAAAGGGGGTAATGGTTTCTGAGTCCTTACTCCTCTGAGTACTCAAGCTGCCAGGCGGCGATACCGATAGCCGCAAGGATGGGCAAAATGGCGTTCCTAACCTCCGTGGGAAAATAGAGACAATGTGCGGAATTCCACAAAAGTAGGAGCTTGGTTCAAGTCAGAAGAACAGCGGTGTTCATCTGGTCCCATGTTAGACTGCCATCCCTTCTCTCATAGAGTATGCACGCACGTTAGCTCGGGGACGGAATCGCTCCCGAGAGACCCGCGTTGCAAGAAATCGGATGAGTAATGAGCCTGCCTGGACATGAAAGCAACATCCCAGATATTTTATTTGATTTCAGTACTGTAAACATCATCTTAGGTCCGTGACCAGTAGTCTAAACACTGGATTGTCTGCCCTTGCCGCCGGAAGGCAGCTCTATGCCGAGTTTTCCAGCACAGCCCCGATTTCTCCGAATATTTCCATGGGAGACTGCATCTGTTTGAAGCTTAGACCACCAATTATTATGGCCGCGGACAAAACCCGCCAGTGCCGAAGCCTGCCGCCTGAGACGTTGAGAGTTGCGGGTATACGACTTTAACCGATTGGCTTGGTGAATCACTTGTGCAAGTCAGCTCTCACAACTCATGACAGAGGGCTTAAGGAGTCTTCAATTTCTCGTTTCTCACCTCGTATTACTCCTGTAAACTTGAAGTTAAAGCTAGGCTCAGGTCGAATGAAACTTTCTCAATGCTACAATCTGAACAAGACAAGGAAGATAATATTGCCATCTCTCCATTCAACCTCTGACGTCCGTCGATTATTGGTGTGGTTCCACTCTGTAGCCTCGGCTGCGAAGTCGCAAGTACAGTTCTAAATCCACACAACGGCGAAGCTATCACCTTGTCCCTCAGCCTATATCTTTACCCATTATGAGTTGCGATGGTCATGGGTTGCGCTGGACCTTTTAGCCATGGAACCTGGAGACAATTTGTAGTCATACATATTCGTGTTTGTCAGAAACCTACGCTGTCTCATGTGGCATGGTCGGTGTGCAGGCTTAAGAATCAGCCCACCAATCAGGGTGGGTATAACCACAAAAATTAGCGCCTTTTCTGGTCATCGTACATCAGTTAGATCTTTGCTCATCCAGAAGTACCCAAAATTATGCAGTTGGCTGCTGCAATGCTTGTGGCTGTTGCTGGGCTTGAAGCTGGCTAATATCTTTTCATCCCGGATTTTCTTACCAGGTCAACGTGTGATTAGCGGACGCTTTATTACCAAAGCCGAAGTGACTAATGGGAAAAGTCAATGGAGAGCTCCTCTGTCTTGCTCAACTCGATACAGTGGTTGGATTATGTGTTCGCCAAAAAGCAAGGGTCGGCTTAAACACTGGGCTACCATATTCTTACAACACTCAGTGATTTCTTGTGACTCGTTGTAACACCAACACCGAGGCGTCCTATATCACCCGGGTTGAACAGCTCGAGCACGTACCCTCCCATCGCTAATGCCACAGGTCCGATTCCGTGTTCATAACGTTATGTTTTACGTTTCCGGCCTGAGAAGACCCCGTAAGTTATACTTTCTGCATGCGTGTCCATCATTTGGGCTTGCTCTAGAAACAGAACGACCGGCACAGCGCCCTGCCAACTTTGATGGGTTTCGATAAGTCCAAAGTCAAATCAGCCCAAATGCTTGGCGAGAATCAAATCTAATTACCAAGTACTTGACGAATATCTAGCTGCCAAGCGGGGGGTGATCCCGTATACACTATATCTTAACATTGCCGACTTCAAAAGTCTGTACCATGTTCTGTTCAAAGGGCGCTGAAAACTTGGTTCCAACCATCTTCACCTCAGAAGACTGTATATACCGGTCTCCCGACCCAATCATTGTTCTCCAACGCGTGACTACAGCACCATCTGTTGAGGCCTGAGTGAATTGGCTTAAGTCAAACTCAAGGTTCTGCGAACCGCCCCAGTTGACTGCAACAATCACCAGCTTCGAATTAGCACTGTCGTATGCTGCAACAACGTTATCAGCGCCACCATCCAGAATCAGCATGCCTTGGCGAATATGGCGCGCAAACTGCGCCAGCACAAAGTATTTCTGATTTGCGCCTCCCATCGTGCCCTCATCATTGTCAGCCTCGATAACACCCCAGCCTCCACCATCAAGGACCTGCCAGTACACCCAGCCTGTTGGCCTCAGCCACCGGAAGTCGAGGATGAGGTTGCTAGCGAGGGCCTCGCCTGTGCTGTCGCTCTCGGCGTACTCGCTGTTCCATAACCGTAAAGCGCGATCTACGGCGATCTTGAGGACCCCGCTCCGATCGCCATCGCCATACTGGTATCCATGAACGTTAATCCCCCCAGTCTGCGCAAGTGCATCACCACTCAGCCCCTCAAGGGTCTTGACAGCCTGATCGTAGGTGTTCTCGTCTGATGTAGAGATAAAAGTGGCTTGCAGTCCACGGTCGTTAAGCTGTGATCGTAGGGAGCCAATCATACTGTTTTGCGTCTCCCAGCTGATATGGCAACCCTCCTGCGTGCCATCTGCCTTCCACCAGTCTGCCGAAGGCTCATTAAACGGCTCAACTGACTCAAAAGTAATGTTCCAGTTATCTTTTGCATATCGAGCAATAGTTGCCAAGTACACAGCGTGCGTTGCAACGTTCCATGATTGGATATTTTCGTCGCTTTCGTCGGATCCGGACGGGTTGTGGTTGTAGAGCATCCACCACATGGGTGAGTTAGAGAAGAGCTCGAATTTATTAGCGCCGCGGTCATGGGCCTTCTGCATCATGGTACGTTGTTTTAAGTCGTTATTCCAGTTCCAGCTGCTTGAAGCCGGGTCGCTGCTGAACCAATCGACCCAATAACCAGTGACTTGCCTCGAGGGCTTTATTCTCCAGGAAGGTACCATGCCTTCACTGCCCACCTGCGTTGTGCTACAACCACCAGCGTTGTAGCGGACAATGTTGAAGCCGAGACCTGGGAGATCCACGCTGTTGAAGTTGACGGTATTGGTGGTAAAGAAGATGTCGGCGAGGTCATCGCGGTCTCCAAAAGCTTGTGCCCACCACGCAAGAGAGGTCCCCCAGCCTTCCCATACACCGTTGTTAGAATTGGCGTTGATGATGATTGTTGCGTCGGCTGCGACAAAGGGGATAAGTGCAAGACTAAGAGCTACGGCAGACAAAGCTTTAGACTGCATTATGAAGGGAAAAAAAAAAAACGAATGATCGAAACGAATGATGGAAACGAATGATGGAAACGAATGACTGTAATGAACGAAAGTCTGAGAAACATGAACTTCCCGAGTTTCGATAATCAGAACTTGGGAACAAGTATCACTACTAATATCTTTTGATTGATAGATGAACCAGGCCGGGTCGCAGGTTAGCGCGATTGATGTCGGTGCAAGGGTCATTCTCCCTGGCCTTGTGCGCCAGCCGTGGCACAAGGTAGACAGATGTTGCAAGAACCACGTGAGCCACTATTAATCAAGCCGTTAATTTATTAATATTGTGGTATAATCATGCCCTCTCGTTTTTCAGAACGTCAACCTGGGTATTTGAGCCAGACACCTCTAGAGATAACACTCACTATCGAGGCCGGTATTTTGAAACCTACAGTCTCCTAGCCGTTACAGAAATAGTGACTATAACAGGGGGCTGCGTATCTAATGGGTGAATCAAGGGGGGGCAGGTCAGTTGCAGGGGTTTTTGGGTTTCATATTGCAGAAAACACGTGCCCAACAGTAAGGCTTTTGTAGATGACGATAGATTGAACCTTGAGCCAAAATGCCTCAAACCAGTCTAAGCCTCAAATTAGCCAAGACCCCAAGCTAGCCAAGGCCTTAAAAGAATCAATCATATCGTATGTGTGAGCTAATCAACCACAAAGAGTCTATATATTTCCAAGACGGCAGGAAAAGCAATGACTACTGTCGCCAACACGATCCTGTTCATCATGTGCAGAATTTAATAGTGTATTATATCAGATAAGATCATCTCGTGACACATTCCCAAGATTTACACCAAGAACAGCCTAGATTCAATATAACTATAATTAACCTTCTCATTAGATACCTCTCGATAAAGCCTAGGTAATCATGCTCTGGCATACCCAGCAGCAGTAATTTGGGAGCCATCAAGTGGCCTTCGTTAAAATTATGTTTACACAGGATCTATAATGCTCAATGTTACATCAACTGTATCTCTATCATAGAAAAATGACAGGTATATATGTACTAGGCTCATGACATCCATAGTTCTTGTCAAAACAATGAACCTCTTTTCTGCCTGCTCAGGTTGGCGCTGCGTCCAAAATAGCCGCCAATCTTCACTGAGACCTCAGTGTCCTGGATATGCAATCAGAGACCAATCAATGCTTGAGAATGATTCATAAAATCGAATGGCTTGGCGTGCTGGGCATAATTCCTCCTGTCTCGAGCATGTGGGGGAAGGGAGAGTTGAGACAGTGACACGATTCATGTAGGTACATCGAGGTAGCGCGAGTCGACATCAAGGCATGCACACATTATACTGGTCTAATCGCATAGTTCAAACAAGTCTCTGGTGGACTTGAACATCCACTGCAGGAAAATTACCACCAACCAATAAAGAGGTGCTGTGCAATGACAATGAATCAGAGAAACCTAATCAGTTATTTCCTATCTATGGCGAATGCGTAGAGAATATCGTGCACCTCTTTTAAGGTATTGTGTCACCGAGTTCATGACAATGAGTAAGCAAAACATCGATATGGTGCTGTAAGAAGCGATGTTCGGTTCTGGGTTTTCGTTGATATTTCAGATCATGCAGCATCTTCTGAGATTGAGTCCACTCATTCCCATACATATCTGTTTGATGCTCGAATGTTGTATGAAGAATATACATTCCTATATGACAGCTCTCAGGGTAGCGGCTTTATAGGGCTTGATATTTCACATGTGTCGGTACTACTCTCCACCTTCGGATCTATGCATCTCAAAAGTCCGACTTTCATTCAAACCTCTTGTAAGTCACCCACAGAAAGCTACAGCTTCATGGAGACTGTGAGTCGTGGTCTGTTGCATTGGATATGCAATCTGGTCCTTAGCTCAAACGCTTCAATTCTATTACAGATGTTAGCGACATAACTAGGGCCGAGTATTTTGAGACATTTCAACTTTGCCGTGGAATGATATGCCATACAGATTCATCACTCTGTAGCTACACTTCTACAGCCATATAACAGCACAAAATATCAAGCTCGTCCGCTTTGTACTCCGGAAATATAGTCGCATAAGACCTCAGGTACTCCTGTGTTTCCGCCATCGATTTAGGCTTAAACAGAATCATGATTCTTTCGCCCGTCTCTCGAAACTCAGACTGACTGCTTCGAAATGATCTGAAGACTCTTGGACGGTTAGCATTCGTCTATAAAATGGTCATTGTGCGCAAAGTGAGCGACTATGGACTGAAACTAAAATGCCCCCAATTTCCCTTAGTTTATGCCCCCAACATACAACACCATGGGTACCTTGTCTAAAGCTCGCGACCTTTCTTGAGATGAAAGGAACTTTGAGAGATCATGCCAACTCTAATTAGAGCATAATATATTTACGCCCACTGCTCGGCAGTGACACGATCAACATCCTTATCATCGTTTGGATAGAAGTCGGCGGGAAATCAGCATCCTAGCTCGCATACGCACGTAGGCGGTTAAAACACATATTGTGTATCTAGGGGTGGGACGAACGGCACGCTCGAACCCGACCGTGGCCCTCGCATAAGACTTCTCGGATCGCTATCCAGGGAAATTAGCTAGGTCAGGTTCACAGTATCCTTGGCATCCCCCGCCGCTCGTCAAATCACAGCAAACTTCCCTCCAACTCCGCCCCCAACGGGTACCGTAGAGGGGAACAAGATCCGTCGTGTGACAACAGAATATTGTGGTCCAGCCGGAATTGGCCACACTGCGATGTTGGCCACACAAATGGTTCTCGGGAAAGGTTTCACGAGTCAGTTCAACTGACTCAAGAGCCGTTATATCCGTTAGTGACCGACGGGCGATTTCAAACAGGGTGCCCCAACCGTCGAGGCTTACATAGTAAGGCGCTCTTGCGACCGGATGACAATGTCCTACCTACGATTCTGCAATGGCAGCCGTTTTCTACAGAGAGTCGGTCGGCATGGCCACTCAGAGGCTCTTCTTTATACGCGCGATTATTGGCCGACAAAAAGGGCGCAAAGCAAAGGTGGAAAAATTACAGCCTCAAGTGGGCCGGAAGAAGACTATCAAGAAATTGCAAAAGGAAGGGCCCTAACCAGGGATCGAACCTGGGACCTCTCCCAGATGTGGGTTCACAACCCTAAGGGAGAATCATACCGCTAGACCATCAGGGCTGAAGACAACTAATTGCTGTTCGTTGATTTGCCAGACCGATTCACGAGTTGTGTAGAATCATCATGATCATACAGGCTTACCCTTCAGCACTTATTAGTTTGTCGTGCAAAGAAGCCATCACATCTTATTCACTCGCATTAGTTTATTTTCTGATTGAACTTTAACATCCCCCGTGTGCGGGGTGCATCATGCGTATCCTCCTAATCGTTGCCAGGCCGCCCACGGACCGATGCTACAGGGTGTACAAGAAATCAGGTCTCTTGTCTCCCAGTGCCTCAATCTCTTTCTCAGATTTGTTATCTGCCCAGTGGTCTCTCTTTCCCTGTCTCCTCTTGTCGTTCTCTATCCTCAGCAGCGTTGTCATGAGCACGCTGCCGAGGCACAAAAAGATGGACATGTAAGCCAGCACAACGCCGTGACCTTCGAAGAAGCGAGGCTCGCGAAAGTAGATATTGGAGCTGACGATACCGTTGAGATTGCCCCACCCGATGACGAAACCCAAGACCACGCCTCGTTTGTAAACCCCTTCAACGTTATTCGCGACCCAGGTGATTGTATTGCTGATGCAGGGGTAGATGCCAAGGGCTCCCAGGAAGGTACCAGCGTACTTGACCTGAGGGTTCTCGGTGCCTATGAGCATGCCAAAGCCCACAATACCAATCAAACTGACGAAGATGTTGCACAGTCCGCGTTGTTGGGTCCTGTCTGCTACCCAGCCAACAAGGACTGTGAAAGCGGCTGCCACAGCGTAGGGTGGCACGGTCATCAGCTGCGATCGTACAGTACTGGTATTCCATCCGAGCTCGTTGACGATGGTGGGCAGAAACAGGCTGAAGGCGTATAGTGGCATATCACAGCCCATATAGATGACCATGCCCAGCCACATCTTCCAGTCTTGCACAGCTTGCCAGAAGAAGGACATATTGAACTCCTCATGGTCGGCCGAGGCCTGCTGGTCCATCTTGAGCCGGCGAATGACGCGGGCGCGGTCGTTTTCGGAGAGGAATTTGGCCTCATCGGGGAAATCGTGCACCATCCAGAAGGATGCAACCCCGAACAACACTGTTAGAAGTCCCTCAAGTATGAATATCCAAGCCCAACCGGGTCGCCCGCCGACACCGGCCATCTGTTCTATTGCTGCAGCTAGGGCACCACCAAAAGAACCCGAAATGGCGGCCGCTGAGAAGAAGATCGCCTGCATGTGTAAGAAGGAGACTTGGAAGACCGAAACTGCTAGGACTTACAGCACGAATACCAAACTCGGATCGCTTGTACCAACATGACAAGTAGTAGTTGACGCCTGGGAATAGTCCTGCTTCCGTGAGACCGAGGAACCATCGAGCGGCCATCAGGCCGCTCCAGTTATGTACGAAACCCATGCCGGTCATGGATGCGCCCCAGAGAACCCTACAGGATTAGAAACAAAGTACTCCAATTTCGGATGACTGATGAATCGGCTCGGACTTACATGATGATGGGGATGAATATTGATGGGCGAAGCCTCTTGAGGAGAATGTTTGTCAACGGCTCGAACACGGCGTACGAGACGAAGAATATGGTGAGCGACGAGTTGTACTGGGAGCTAGTTAATCCCAGATCGTGATTCAGGCCGGCGATTTTTGCATTTCCGATGTTTGTTCTGTCAAGGAACGCCAATAGGTAAAGTATGCAAAGCTGCAGACTCGTCAGCGAGACTTGCCTGAAGGCATACAGGCGTAATTTACCCATGGAATGAGCATCCAGTCAAGCCGTCTAACCAACTTCCGGTCCTATATGTGACATGTCAGGAACGTGAACACTTCTCAGCGCAATAGATGGTGTACTTGCCACATCTAGTCTCTCCTCCTCACTGAGGTGGCTATCCGGGTCAGGTACATCAATCTGCCTGCCGTGGTCTAGCGTGTGGGAGGCGCTTGTCTTTTCGGCGTCCATCATTATGAGGCTCTATCGATTTGCTGGACAAATTTGCTATTGATCTCCTTGAGAAGTGATAGTAGGAGTGATGAAATAAAATACAAATGGGGTGGATAGGGCTGGTGCAGTTGTTGGATGAACCAGACGTGATCCAGAGTTTGATCTACCCGTGGTTTCGGAGGTAAGATGGCGCGGTCATGACGAAGGCCAGATCAAGTCGGCGGGAGATTGGTCAATATAAGGAACACCGAACATGCCCGCAACGGTGGCATGTGCGCGGGGGAGCAACCTTCCTCTACGGTATAAGACTTCGGGATACACTCGGCAATGAAACCCTGCAATGGAACGTGCCGCCTCATCAAACCGGACACATCGGCGCGAAACAACTGAGGACTCGCCATCAACAGACATTCGTTCGGGTTGGAAACAATAGGAACCATTATCCTGCGGAGTCATTGTGCTTAACCAGGCATTTGGAAAACCAACTTTGCGTTCCTTTGTAGTCCCAGGCAGGGCTTAGGAGAGTATCGGTGTCGAAAGGCCCAAAATAAATAGGAGCCTGCGCAGTCTACCTTGTCCGGATGATGACATCACAAGTATTCAAGACCAATGAGCGTGCAAATTTCTTGCATCATATTATTTTCTCTGAACAACTGCGCCGTCAATGCATGGCTTCCATGGTTCGAGAATCGATAGGACACCAAGAGTACCTTGAGCTCTGTAGCTGACGCCCGGGACATCCAGGTTACACCAATTGCTCGCTGAACACACTGTAGTTAAGCGGAAATCCACGTTGAAATCCTGTGTTAGATCGGACTTTTGACTCAAAATGGCGTTTTGCGTGGGTGACGGAAACATACTGGCCTGTCCGGTATCTCAAGAGAACAGACGCCTAGCAGATCTTATTTTTCAACGGGAAGGCTTTCTGGGGGTGGGTAATTGAGGCAAGATTGCTGGGGAAATCCAAAGGCCGCCGGAGGCTGGGGAATACCGCTGCGAGCCTTATTCCCCGATAACGCCCCGCGGGTGCAAGTTAGGCCTGTCAGTTACAAGCAGAACTGCTCCGCAAGCCAGGCATCTTAATATGCGCTTGGTTGAACGCAGGCTAAGCCGGGCAGGACAGCCGCCTCTTGGGCGGCAGAGCTTGCTGCCAGACTAACAGTAACCCCAACAAGTATCAAGGCCATAAGTGTCCAGGTGATGCGTCGCCGCCGCCGCCGCCGCCATGGAGCGATTCACCAGAAGGGCTGGTCTGAATGCAGAACAGGCTAGCGGAGTTCCAACACGGGTGGTGCCCACGTGAGGACAAGGGGTGGTGACGCCGTTGTTCGAGATCTGTGTTGCAGTGGTACGGGGAGGAAGGCGAGGAAGAGCAGCACCCAGCGAGGCCACGTAGCCAATGGTACAGATCGTTCGGTTGAGACCATACTACCGTGTGCGATCGCGATACTATGCAGCTGTCCGTCTCGCGAATGAGTACTGGTCACCCAAACGAATGCATCCTGCCGGGCGGTTTGGTAGGAGGGCAATCAGCCTGAACATGGATGAGATCAAACCAAGTCCCCGTTCTCATTGAAATTCACATTGAAAGCTCGCAGCCAAGACACAATGGGCGGTGTGGCAGGTCGGGAGTTGCAAAACGGATTGTGCATCTGCATGAGCTGGGGTTGATCCTGGTTAGCAAACTAGAAAAGTGATGACTTTATCCTCACGTCTCCCAGCACAGCAAGCCTGCGCCAGATGCCGCAGCCAGCTTGGCCGGGAGACCGGGGTGAAAGGTCATCTCCAGAGCGCAGCTGGTGCCTAGTGTCAAGGACTCGTCCAAACGCCTACATAGTCGCTGCAAGAAGCCGACAGGGACCCCGAGATTTGGCTGAGGCATCTGGGCCCGTACCGGCCGTAACGGGACCCGAAGCCCTGGCTTGGCGACCCGCGGGAATGCTAGCCAGACTGGCGGTGGGAACTCTCTCTCGGGAGATGGCAGACAGCACCAATACTTCTGTAGCGACCCGGCGGCCCCTTGACACTGGGATGCCGGTAATGGGATGCATTCTGCTGTTACAATATATTAGCGAACTGACGACAGGCAGAGAGAGAGGAAAAAGAGCACCAGCTGGCGCCTGTCCGTCGGCGCTGTCTGACGGCCTTCCCGGCTCACCCAGACCTGCTGACTAATGACGGATAGCGCCGGTCTCGGTCGGCGACAAGCCCCACAGTCCCCGCCAATCCCCGACCGCACGACATGGCGCTTTCGGCGGCAGCGTTTCTGACGTGAGAACTTCCCACCTACCTCAGTCGTGTGGATTGACGACGTTCTGCAGTGCGGTCTGCCGTTTCTCACCTAACATTTTGGGCTTAGTTGGATGAGACGCTGACTCAATTCTCAGCACACTCATATAACATTCAACCCTTTCCCCACCCTCAAGCAGCTCTCATCCGACAGGGATAATCTCATAGGTAGTGAGGGGCATCTCATACAAACATCCACACACACACACACGCACACACACACACATCCCACCTTCGTCCCCCACCACCCCTGTCAGAACCTCGTCATGGCCAAACGCGTCTGCATCGTCGGTATGGACCCCTGAAATCCCCGGTATCCGGCTTCTGGCCCAATCTGAGCTTACCCCCTTTCTCTCTCCGTGCAGGCGCCGGCCCGTCCGGCCTCGTCGCCGCCAAGACCCTCCTCCACAACGCCCCCGCTGGCGCCTTCACCGTGACTGTCTACGACGCCCAGCGCCGCATCGGCGGCCTGTGGCCCACACGCGCCAGCGACGCCGACGGCCTCGTCCACCCGCTCATGGTCGCCAACCAGAGCCGCCACACGGTGCAGTTCAGCGACCTCGCCTGGGCGCCCGAGGACCCCGAGTTCCCGCGCGCCTGGATGGTTGGCCGGTACCTCGAGCGGTACCTCGACCGCTACGGCCGTGGCGCCGAGGTGAAGCTGGGCCGCCGCGTGGTCAAGGCCGACCTGCAGGACGACGCGACGTGGCGTGTCACCGTCGAGCCGTCCGAGGATGCCGGCGGCGAGGAGGAGACGCGCGCGTTCGACTATCTGCTCGTCTCGTCCGGGTTCTTTGGGAAGCCTCTCGTCCCGGACATCGGGACCGGGGATGCAGCGGTCCCTGTGGTCCACAGCAGCAAGTACCGCGACCTGAAGGGGCTGTTTCCCGACGGCGTGCGGGACGGCGGCGGCAAGATCCTGGTCGTCGGAGGACAGATGTCGGGCGTGGAGATTGCGGGCACCGTCGCGACGCACATCTCCGCCGCCGTCAACGCGCCGGGCCCGAGCCCCGTCCCGGGCGCGGACAAGCTCACCGTCGAGCACCTCGCACAGCGCCCTACGTGGGTGTTCCCCCTCCACACCACACCCAAGGTAACCCTCGCCACTTGACCATAACCTCGTGCGCAAATCACTGACCCAGTCCAACCGAAACAAAAAGCCCGGCTCAACCGCGGCCCCTTTCCTCCCCGTGGACTTCCCGTCCTACAACCTCAATAACCGCCCCCAACCCTTCACCAACAAACAAGGCCACATCACCCCCGACGCCGCGAAGGTGAGCCACAGCTTGTTCGCGGCTTCCCTCGGCCAGGACCAGTCCGAGTTCTCCCCCGCCGTCGCCGTCACCCCGGACCACCACTCCGAGCCAGCGTACCTCGCCATGAGCGAGAACTACATGGAATTCGTCCGCGCCGGCCTCATCTCTGTCTCCAAGGGCAAGCTCGCCTCCGTCGCCGGCACCACGGCGACGCTCGCGGACCCCTCGTCGCCCAAGATCGAAAACGTCGCCGCCGTCATCCTGGCCACCGGCTTCGACCCTTCCCCCTGCCTCTCTTTCCTCCCGCCCCGGGTCCTCGAAACTTTAGACTACTCCCCGCAGCACCCAAGTCTGCCCCTCGCCCTCGCCTTTCACGGCACCCACGTCAAGGACTTCCCCTCTCTCGGTTTCGTCGGCTTCTACCGCTCGCCCTACTGGGGCGTTATGGAGATGCAGGCCCGCTTCTTTGCCGCCCTCTGGACGCCCCCTTCCCTCGCCCCGCAACCTCCGAAGCTCTCCGACGCGCTCCTCTCCGGCGAGTCGGACGGGAGCACCGCGTCCCTCCGCGACGACCCGCGGCTCTCCCAGTTCCCGATGGGCGACTACGCCTACCTGATGCAGGAGTTCTCCTCCGCCCTCGGAATCCCCATCACCCCGCCCCTCGAACCTCCCACCCCCGTCCTCCCGCACAATGACAAGCCCATGGACATCCTCACGCCGGCGCGCTACGTCTCGCCCCTCGCCGACGAAGCCGCCAAAGCCGAAGCCGCAAAGTCGCTCCAACAAACCCACTCCACCGCCGTCGCGGGCCTGACTACGAGCCGCTTCGTTCCCAAGGCCGTTTTCCGCAGCCTCCTGGGCACATGGAAGCTCGAACGTGACCTGACCAGCAGGCTCCCCAGCCACCCGAGCGGCCACTTCAGCGGAACGGCCCAGTTCCTCCTCCGCGACAGGACCGCCGACGGGCTCAAGTGCGTCTCGGGCTCTGTCCCCGCGGACAAGACATCGACCGCCGACGACGACGACGACGACGACGATGGTCTGGCCGCGGAGTACCTTTACGTAGAGGACGGCGAGTTCCGTGCCGACAACGGGCTCGTGTTCAGAGCCACGCGTCGCTATGTCTGGCGGTACGATGAAAGGAAGGATGTCGTGAGCGTCTGGTTCGCCAAGACGGACGACCCCAAGCGGGCGGACTACCTCTTCCATGAGATCGAGTTCCTCCCGCCTCCAGACGGAGACCAGAATCCATGGCAGGCCAAGGCGGGCCATCTCTGCATCGACGATTTCTATGACGTCAAATACGAGTTCGCTTTCAAGGCTGTCAATCTCAAAGAGTGGGACATCCAGTACACGGTGAACGGGCCCAAGAAGGATTACACGATACATGGCACATATAGACGTTAAAAATTCAGTCAGAGATTACAGAGTTATTGAACAAGCGAGACGTCCACGCTTTATGGAGCCCGTTTTTGTGTCAAGACAGAAGAAGTTGATAAAAGGTACGGGGGTCAGGTTAGTTTATAGGGTGTTCTGGACTATTGGTACGTGTAATCATTCTTGTAGGTTATGCATACTTTTCTCCCATCCATTCCCCTTTCCGTGGGCTCTTCTTCTTCTTCAGCGAAGGTCAACGTCTAATCTCGCCACACCCTGGATGTTCTCGAGGAACCCCGCCCTCACAACATCGTCCTCAGTTCCACGTGTCGTCAAGCGACAATACCTGTACGAAAGAGGAAGGTCTGGAGACGGACAGGCAATCCCAGTCGCGGCCTCACAATCTAATGTCAGCGGCCTTGTTGCAGTCGGCGAAATGCCTTCCGACTGAAGATTCAACCCCGCATCGTCCATGAAAACATCTCCGTCACCATCCATCGCTCGCATGCTTCCATCTCTTAAAACTGTACTTCGTCGCACTCCTTTCGTATTCCCGGTGTTGAGTGCCCAGCAACGAGCCGAACCATCTCCACTAAATGTCCAGACCAGCATATCAGGACCTGTGTCTAATGCGAGATCGACGAGGCCGGAGCAAACGGCAACAGGCTGTCCGTGAACGTCAATGGGATATGATGGCCTGTTGCGTTGGAGGCATGGCGTCTCGGATCCACTATCATGGGTCACGGCAGCATCTCGAAGCCCAGGTATTGGCCACCACGCAATCCAGTCTGCCATTGGGCGATCAAGCATATCAGCCAGGTTGGCGAGGCGGGAGATATCCTTGAACATATCCGGGGGTAAAGTGTAAAAGACAAGGAGCTGTTTTTCTGACTGGAAACCAAGCTGGTCCACCCATCGTGCTATGGGGAACACGGCGGCGATTCTGACTCCGTTGGCCAGGTTGGCTCCCACAGCGCACAGGGTTGGAGCATTCGAGCAAGCCGTGGGAGGTGGGCAAAACTGGACCTTTCTCTGGAGACGAGTCATCGACCCGATTGGCGAATCAGCACCCAGGCACAGGTATCCGGTTCTCGGGTCCGTGAAGAGGATATGAGAGCCGTCGCTCAGGGGCACGGCCCTGTAGTTGTCGACAGCAGTGGACCTGTGTCTGGGAAACCTTCGCTCCCACCCCCTCCAGGTTGTCTTGCGGAATGGCGGAGGGCTGATTGAGGCACTGAGTTGCTGCTCTGTGATTGTGTAGACACTAGAAGTGTCTGCTTCGGAGGCAGCAGCGGATGTCTCAAGACGCGAGATGACAGCCGGGATTTCTGGAGGATATCCGCCAAAACTTCCGCCCAGCGCCCCCAGGATCAAATGCATCGAGCTCGAGCAGCAGTCCACTGCCGCTGCTGAGCTAATGAGTCGGAGCTTCTTGGTTGAGTCAACTGCCGGCCGGGGCGGGAGAAAGTAGACAAAGTCGCTACGGGTGGACAGCGGGAAGCGGCGGACCAGGTCTCGGTTGGTTTGGCTGTCAACCCAGTGCAGTTCGACAGCAGACGAGGAGCCAAAAGCGACACAAACACGTTGGGGGCAAATGGCAACCGAGCGTGGCGGGTTGTCGGCCGTGCATATGTTTCGATAGATGGATCTGGGTCCTGTCTCAATAGGAGGCGGCAGTGAAGGTGACCGCACGCAACATATGCACGATTGAGAGCTTGCCTTCAAGCCAGCGTTAGCCCATGGACTGACGTGGTTGGATGATGTCGTAGTTACCTCTTTTCCTGGCATCAGAGCTGTGATGTCACAGACGATGCCGTTTCGGCCGTCGAGAACGGCGGCGACAGAGTAGCGTCCCCAAGATGTGTCCATGGCACAGGAGAGAACTCTATACGGACACAGTATGGTTGAAACGGGGCGCAGAAGGCCCTTGTGGCGTCGTGAGGTCTCTTCCTATGAAGACATTGGCCACCTGGGAGACTTGATGTTTTTGCATCGATGGTTCAGCTCGTAGACATAGATGGTGCAATCGTAGCTAGCCATTAGGAAGCGGCCGCACATACTCGCGGTGTATTTGGCACCGTCACCAATCCCGGACGTCGAGGCATCAGATCTGAGGTCGATGAATTGCGTCTGACTGACTTCGACAAAGGCAGGTTCGGGCCCGCGATGACTGGGGCCCAACGCACACTCTCTAGCGAACCACTTGGACATAATCCACTCTTGGTTCGGATACTGATCGTGGGTCTCAAGCATAGGCTTGTTGTGCTCCACGTCGATGATAGTGTTGATGCTGGACCACCACCCTCCTCGCTTGAGCATGGTGACGAGAACAGTGCGGTTCAAGCCTGCACAGAACCAGGGTCGGCAGGTGTGTCGTGCAACATTGAAATCATATGGGTCGAGCAGATCGTAGATGTGGTGTAGGATCTCGACTGGGAGTCGCATTGCTGTCGGAACCAGCTGTGATGCATGATTGTCATGACCGAAATGCACGACATCGTCGGGGTGAGCTTTCATGGCGACAACGGACCGAAGGACGTGAGATAACATGGGAAAATGATGAAGAGAATGATGTATCCAATGGCTGAATTGCAAAGAGAGTGCCCCGGAAAATGTTCTCCAGCACTGATTATGACGATGCTGGTGATGGCGCCAATGCAAATGCCAACGTCAATATCGAATGGAGGTGGCAGATGGATGGGATGGCGGGGAGAAGATGCCGGAGTCAGTGTTGAAGGGGGAGGGAGAGGAATTGCGCGGGAGGTCACGTATCCTATCAACTTCTTTCCCCGAAAGGACTTGCTGCTTATTATGTACTATTTATTAAGTCCCTACCTACCTAGGCAGGTAGGTACGTCGACTGGAATATCAAGCACTGTAGTGCCATATTCTGGAAAGAGTAAAAACGAAGTAGCAAGTGCCTACTTCGGGCTTGAGAGAGGCGGGCCTTCTCGAAGGATTGAGCGGTTGTTTAAACGACTGAAAAAATGGATGGATGGGTGAAGTCGATGGGAGGCATCCAAGATTAATTGCGACGAGGAGCGGTCAAGAGTTTTTGTATTATAAGCTGAAAACTGAAGATGCAATATCATCCAACATGGTCGGTTAGCTCAGTTGGTTAGAGCGTGGTACTAATATTTCATCTGAAATGTTGTGTAATGCCAAGGCCGGGAGTTCAAGCCTCCCACTGATCACATTTTTGTGGATTAGAGTCAATCCTTAAAAGTAGTAAGTATGCATCGTGCACTATATCGAATGGGTCAATCAACTCAGATATATAACTGATTGCTGTCTGATGCCTCTCACATTGGCTGTGATGGGATTGCCGTGTGATATATATGCCATTGTTTATTGCCTGTGCCTGCGTAAGCCGGCCCCGTTGGGAATTTCCCGAACCCCTGTATTTTTCCTCCGAGTCGCTTTTCGGCCGGGCCTCAAACGTTCTTCCGCCTGGTTCGGCTGGGAGTCCGAGATCGCACGCGGCTTACAAGGAGCTAGATGTGACGTGGAGAGAGGGGACGTGTAAGCGTTTTAGACCCCTGTTGGACACCAGCCCGTTGAACGGCCTTGAAGCGGGGCTGGAAACGCCGACCAGATAGATAATCAGCAGTGCGAGCGGCGGGGGACCCAAGTCGCGAGCTCCGACTTTTGACCATTCCCCAGTCCAACCCCGGCTCCGCCTCAGCCTGCCTGCCTGCAGCGATAGGCAGCCACGCATGTCCAGATCCGTGGTCACCGCTCTCCGGCGGGAACATCATCTTCACCCGCGATGCCCAGTGTGTGTTCAGTCCCCCGTTTGGGCACCAGTGGAGACGTGAGAAAGCGCAGGTTACTGCTTGCCCAAAGGACGAGAAGCGTCCCGCTCCACCCATTTGCATCGACGCTTGACCTCTGATTTCTCACGCACCCGCCGTCGTCGAGCTTTCACTCGCACCGTCTCGGCTTATCTCGCAGTCTGCCATCTAGCCCTTTGACTGATGCAATATCCTCCCCCCTTATCACCTGCACCTGCATTCCGTCAGCTACGCTACTAGAGCGGCGTGTGGATCTCAGGCCACCTTGGTCTCGAAAACCCCTCTTATTAACCTCTGCTAGGTTTGCGGGCGTGATTTGAAGTGGATTACCGAGCACATACGCGCGCGAGATTCGGATAGCCGAATGGTACGCCTAGACACCGAGAGCTCGCTCACTGATAAGACGGCGCTGGATGGCCACCCCCACTTGGACCACCGGGAATAAGATATATTATGCAAGCGAGAAAACAAGAAAAACAAGGAATGCTCCGCCCGTCCCCGAAACCCATTCTTTCTTCCTTGCCCCGCCCAAGTAGCGTTTCAACTTGCTGAATCTTTCCGCGGCAGGAATGCCTCGGACGGTGGCTACGTCAACGTCTGGCGGCGGTCGAAATCGAGTGTTCTTGCGCGGCCTCGAGGTACAATCGTAGCGGAAGAGAAAGGAAGGTACATTTCCAACGAAAGAGGGGGATAGCCGAGGAACGAACGTGTGGGCACATGCGTGCGACGACAGGTTCCATGAGCTAAACGCAATTTCTTCGACCGGCGCGTGTGGGGCCCCTCCCGGCCGGAAGGCCCGCAATGGGCCCACCAGGTCCGCCGGCTTCTGCGGGTCTGTGCGTTCCGGACGAAAAGGGAGCTAGCTCGGCCCAGGTTCTTTCTGGCTACTTGGTTTCCGGACGAAAGGGGAGCTCGGTTCGCCAGACAGGCAGCCGGCGCAGGCAGCGGCATCCCTCCCCCATTCGGCCCCGACGGGGGGGTGCAAGCAGAGGCGCAGGGTTGTTTCGATAACGAAGAAGAAGAGATAAGTGCCGCAGCGTTGTTTGTTGAATAAAACGAAAAGGGGCAGAAATCACTGCCACCACGACCTATCGCCGTACTCGTGTGAAGAGAGAGAGAGAGGAATTCGGGGACCGATGAAAGATGTAGTTGGATTTGTTGCCTGCCCAGCGGAGAAATCGTGGAAAACTTGTGGGCTGAGAAAAGAGCGGGAAAAAATAAAATAAAAAACATTACGACTGCCCGAACTCATGCCGAGATTTCTCCCCCATACCTTTCACTTTCAGCCCTGAGGGCCTGGCGAGAACGCACACAGGGCCACCCCTCACCCCTGGCCGAACAGGAATTCCAATAGACTAGTTCTACTCCGTACCTACGATGTAAATTCATTTCCTCTTATTCCCAGACCCGCCCGTCGGACCTGTGCGCCCTCATAACCGCATAACCGCTCCTCTCTTCTCTCCCCGGCAACCCAATGGCAAACCCGGGCAGAGCCTCAAGACTCGGCAGGCAACAAGGACTAGGTCAAAGTCGGCGTTCGTCGTAAACGCGCCTCCGACCCTCCCCTCCCCACGCGTCCCGGCCTCGTGGCTCTGGAATACCCCCAACGTTCCACGTGCCGCTTCAAGCTTCTGTAATACTCCAAATGACCAAGAGAAGAAGGCGAAAAAAGGGACGAAGAAAAAAAAAACCCCGCATTGCCCGCTCCTCCCACATTAAATCGTTTTCGTTTGCTTTCGGCCCATTAGTCAGTGTCGCTGCTGGGACGTTCGCGGTTCACGAAGAATGAAAACCCCTGCCAACCTAACACTCCAATCCACTGGTCCGCATCGTGGCGAATGTGAAAAAAAAAAAAAAGAAAAAAAGAAAAAAAAAACACCAAGGCTTAGAGATTCCACTAGAAACCCCTGGCCCTGTGTAGCACGGAATGGCATATCATCTACGTATATCTCGAGAGAACATGGTACACTGGTCCAAAAAAAAAAAAGCGGACGGGAAAGGCGGATCCGCCCGCGAGATGGTGGGTACCCCGAATGCCGCGCCGATTTTCTCACCCATAGACCGAGTTGCGACCGGGTCCCAGGGGGTCCTGCTTGTGTAGTACCTTGCTATTTGACCAAAGAATAGAAGATTAAAATAAAGATAGGCCCTGCGAGTTGACTCGGTTTCCTTTTCGCCCACTGATGGGGACGAGTATAAAGGCAGGGTGGCGCCCTCCCCTCCTCCAGAATGAGGAACTGAGATAAGATCCTGTTCCTGTTCCTTGACTTCATGCCTATCACCACCCCCGGGCTCGACCCCCTAACTCCTTTCACTCATTCTATAGTCTACTTTTTTGTGATACTTCACCTGTTCAGGGGGGAACTGCGTTCCTACTAGACCAAAGCCCGGCATTCACTGCCCAGCAAAACACATACACACCACCCAAGATGGACAAGCTATCATCAAAATCCTCCCACACACTCCCACCAGGCTCCTCCTCCCACCCGGACGACGCGCCGGCAGGACGACATAATGTTCCCATCACAACAACCGTCACACACGCCGTCGCGACCAAGGAGCAGATGGACCCGGAGCTCGACGTGAACCTCCCCTACCGCACCCTCTCGGCCAATGCCAACCTCGACGAATACCGCGTCGAGACCAGCGCCGGCGAGATCCCCGTGACGGCCCCCTCGGCCGCTGCCGGCGGCAACTACAAGCTCGTCACCTTCGTTCCCAATGACCCCGATAACCCCAAGAACTGGTCCAAGGCCTACAAGTGGTACTGCACCATGGTCGTCGCCATGACCTGCTTCGTCGTCGCCTTCTGCTCCTCCGTCATCACCGCCGACATCGCTGGCGTCGCTGAAGAGTTTCACATCTCCGAGGAGGTCGCCCTTCTCTCCATCACCGTCTTCGTCATCGGCTTCGGCGTCGGGCCCATGGCCTTCGCGCCCCTCTCCGAGATCTACGGTCGCCAGATCATCTACGCATCCACCCTGCTGGTCGCCGTCGTCTTCATCATCCCCTGCGCCGTCGCCAAGACCCTTGCCACCCTTCTCGTCTGCCGCGCCATCGATGGCATCGCCTTCTCCGCCCCCATGACTCTCGTCGGCGGTACCCTCGCTGACCTCTGGCGCAACGAGGAGCGCGGTGTCCCCATGGCCGCCTTCTCCGCCGCTCCCTTCATCGGTCCCGCCATCGGCCCTCTTGTCGGCGGCTTCCTCTCCGACGCCACAAGTTGGCGATGGCTTTATTGGATTCAGTTGATCCTCTCCTTCGTCGTCTGGGTCCTCATCTCCTTCACCGTCCGCGAGACTTACGCGCCCACCATCCTCGCCCGCCGAGCCAAGAAGATGCGCAAGGAGACCGGCGATCAGTCCCACGTCACCGAGCAGGACATCGACATGCGGCCGCTCAGCGAGCGCCTCGGAATCTTCCTCATCCGCCCCTTCCAGCTCCTCTTCCGCGAGCTCATCGTCTTCCTCATCTCCATCTACATGTCCGTCCTGTACGGCTTGCTATACATGTTCTTCGTCGCCTTCCCCATCATCTACCAGAAGCGCAAGGGCTACTCGGCCTCCACGACCGGTCTCATGTTCATTCCCCTCGCCGTCGGCGTCCTCTGCTCGGCCGCCTGCTCTCCCTGGGTTAACAAGCACTACCTTAAGATGGTCGCAAAGCACAACGGCAACCCGCCCGCTGAGACCCGACTTATCCCGATGATGGTGAGCTGCTGGTGCATCCCCATCGGCCTGTTCATCTTCGCCTGGACCTCCTTTCCGCACCTGCACTGGGCAGGTCCTGCCTTCGGCGGTTTCCCTGTAGGCTTCGGCTTCATCTTCCTTTACAACTCGGCCAACAACTACCTCGTCGACTCCTACCAGCACCAGGCCGCATCCGCACTCGCGGCCAAGACTTGTATCCGTTCGTTCTGGGGTGCCGCCGTCGTCCTCTTCACCGAGCAGATGTACGACCGCCTTGGCGATCAGTGGGCATCAACCCTCCTTGCCTTCATCGGCCTTGCGTGTTGCGCTATCCCCTTCCTCTTCTGGGTCTACGGAGCCCGGATCCGTGCTAGAAGCAAGTACGCCTACTCCTCCGACGACGAGGAGACTTCCGGTTCGGATGTCGAGAAGGCCAAGCCGCAGAACGTTCTGTCGCCCACTCGTACCTTTGAGCCCGCGTAAGCGACTCGTGGTGAGCATTGAACAATATAAAAGCCCTTCACAAGGCTTTTGCTATGAACAGTTGGATATCGCGTCTATGCGTTTAGTTAGGTCTGGATTTTCGGTTACGTTTGGTTCATTTGGCGTAACAGGTTGGTGTTGGACGGTGGATGTACGGGCTGGACGTACTACGACATAGATGCATAGAGACAGAGAACGGCCGGTGCCGTAATTAATTCTACACCATGTTCAAAACATCATTCAACCTCTACTGGCACATTGTGTGCTTAATGATACACACCTTGATGATTGTGAGCTCGCAGGAATGTGGTAAATCGTCTATTCTTCGTGAGTCGTAACGTGTAACTATCTATCTCGTCGTTCCAGGGAGCAGTAGGGTGGGTATTCATCAACCTGTAAGTGAGTCTTCCGTTTGCGCCGTTTGCCGTGAGCCGGGCCTGGGGTTCTTAGACAATACGCACTGGGAGCGAATCTCTGCGCGAGAGGGTGATTTCGTCTTTGACCAAAGAGTTGGGGCACTTGCGTCCGAGCATGAAGTCCTTGAGGTTGCGGAATGTGCATTCGGAGATCTCCTGCAGGGCTTCCTCGGTGAAGAAGCCCTGGTGGCCGCATATCAGAACGTTGGGGAAGGTCATGAGGCGGGTAAGCAGGTCATCGTCGATGATGTGACCCGAATGATCGTTGTAGAAGAGATCACCCTCGCCCTCGTACACATCAAGGGCCAGGCCGCCGAGATGCTTAGTCTTGAGGGCGTGGATGACGGCCTTTGTGTCAATGAGACCGCCTCGGGAGGTGTTGACCAATATAGAGCCGGGCTTCATCTGCTTGAGCGTCCTTTCGTTGATGATGTGCTTCGTCTTCTCCATCAATGGGCAGTGCAAACTGATGAAGTCGCACTTGGGAAGAAGCTCTTCCAAGGGGAGGTATTCACCGAGCTTCTTGAAGTCGTCCGACTCGAACGGGTCAAAGGCGTAGAGGGTGCAGCCGAAGCCCTTCATGATGCGGGCCATGGACACACCAATTCTTCCGGTGCCGATGATGCCCACTGTCTTGCCATGCACCGTTTTCCCGAGGAGACCATCAAGGTTAAAGTTGCCTTCGCGGGTGCGGTTGTAGGCTCTGTGAGTGCGTCGGTTAAGGGATTGCAGCAGGGCGGCGGCGAACTCTGCGACAGCTTCGGGGGAGTACGAGGGGACGTTGGCGACAAAGAGTCCCAGTTTCTCAGCAGTCTTAAGGTCGACGTTGTTGAAACCGGCGCAGCGCAGCAAAATGGCCCTGCAGCCAGCCTTGTGCAGTGCCTCGACGACGTCGGCAGTGAGGGAGTCGTTGACGAAGACGCAGACGGCGTCTACATCCTTGACGAGGGAGACGGTCTCGGAGCATAGGGAGAAGTCGTGGTAGAGTATGCCAAAGTCAGTGTTGTCGTCGGCGAGCTTTGCGTTGTGCTTCTTGAACTCGTCCTTCCTGGCCTCGTGTGCGGCAGAGATGTACTTCTTGTCGTAGGGCTTGGCGCTGAAGACGGCGAGCTTCATGGTAGGTAGGCTCTTGAATGTGATATCGAAGCAATGAAGCAATTGATGCAGAGATGGAACGAAGGGCCGTGATGGTCGTGCCGGGTGGTCAAGTATTCATATGTTGAGCTAGGTGGGGGGGTTATGACGGGAAGGGGAGGGACCTGGAGGATTCAGGAGAAGAAGACGCCTCGAGAAGCCAAGCCAAGGCTCGACTCCCCTCTTCTCCTGATGTGGCGCAGTTGGTTCTTTCCCTCTGCAATTCGGATGCTGATGCCAATTTTATGCGCGCGTCAGCAACTGGCAGGTGCCAGATCTGGCATCCTGGTTCGCAAGCAATCGAAATGACGTAGACTGACTCAGCCGGGGTACCTGATATATGGTAGGTCCAGGTATGTATCCGTAGTATTAGTGCCTACCTAGTAGTGGGGGTGCTTGGGTACCGGTACCTATGTGGTACGTGCAGGATGACCTACCTACCTACCTAGTCCAAGAGCTACCCCGCCATCTGCTTCCCTCTGGAGCTCCACCAAACCCCCCAAGGACGAGCTGTCAGGAGGGGAAAGTGCCCCGCAGGTGCTGGTGCCGGAAACAAGGTACCCAAGACCCTGGGAAGGATAATCGATGGTGCTCAAATGGCAAAGTGCTCGCTATTGTTCCCGCTACCCATCCTACGGGCCCGACAAACACGTCCTGTTCCCATATGCACGTAAAGTAAGGGTGATCGATATCTACAAACGGTACCATGCCCAATCGTCTTGGCCATTCTCCCGTTCTACCGGTTGTTGCTTTCCGCCTGTTGCCGCCAGATATGTGTATCACCGAGGCTCATCGAGCTGTCGGATGCTGCCGGCGTCGTGTTTGCGGGCCGGTTGGGCCTTTCCGTATCGGGCCCACTTTCCTCGTCGTCTTCCTCGTCCTCATGGAATGAAGGAGGATCCTGATAGATCCAGGGCCCTTCGAGACTGTAAATCCGTTAGCAACAAAACTTTTCAGTTCGTGAATGGCGGCCAAGCATACCGTGAAGTCAGGCTGGGATTCACAAAAGTCATGCCCTTCTCCTTGTCCTCGTCGACCGTACTGCCCCGTCTCAACAGACCCTGTGCCGGCCTGGGCCCCTCGAAATCCTCATCCGCCACGGCCTCGTCGTCCTCCACATATATCTCAGCTCGTATACTCCGCAGCGATATGTATCGCGTCAGGGGATCGAAGCGCCGCTGGAAGTAGACGCTATACCAGATTGTGAAGGCGACAAGCGGCAGGACAGCCACAGCCTGCACGAAAGCCAGCTGCAAGGCCATGATGCTGGACAGTACAACCTGCGTAATGAAAAGACCGAGTACAATTCGGTAGCTGATGATCCGCCATGCACCACCCGTCGCGTGTTGTGGCTGGTCCATGGCGTACAAGAGCTGGTACTTGTACGTGAAGTAGCCGAGGATGAAGTATACGATGCCCACCGTCAGGATCCGATACCCGTATTCAAGAGTGCTATACACGAGACATAGCATGAAGACGAGCAGCGCCGTGGGGAGATAGAAGCCGTAGCTGAAAACCGTCGGCCGCATGATCTCGGCGAAGTCCCTAGGCGTCTTGGCCCCCATGCGATAGATCGGATAGAGCACGACGCTGCCGACTTGCAGAAGCCTGAAGGGAAACAGGCCAACACCTTGGAGCAAGATGAAATTGGTGTAGAAAACGGCCAACTCCCGGATCTGCTCTGCAATCGTGTTCGTCAACGTCGCCGGGCTACTCCATACGTCTTTGATCTGCTTGAACAGACTGGTGACGGTGAATGCCGCATTCGAAGTAGCAAAGACAACAAAAATGTTGAAGAACGTGAAGAAGAAGTTTTTGGACACTATCGAGAGCTCCACGTCGCCCTTGGAGATCATGCCTTGCTCGTACGAGAGGTACTCGTAGAGGTACGGCACAGCGACGTTGAGCAGCGAGACGAGGAGCGTTGGCAAGCCTGTCTCGATCAAGGCACGCAACGTCGGCCATTCGTCCAAGAACGCAACCAGTGACGGGAACCACGTTCTGAAGTTGCAAATGCTCAGTAGACTGGCGATGGAGGCAACGATTGCCAACCATACAACTGAGAGGAAGGCAACGAAAATAGTGATGGTCCAAGACCGAAGGCGCCGTACTCCGCGGGGCGTGTATGTGTTGGCCCACATCACATCCGATGGCGACGGCGCGGGCTTGGTCAGAAGCTGTCCCGGTCGTGGGTCGATGCGAGCCTGGATCGCCATTTGACACGCGGCAATCGAGTCCATGGTGACAAAAGCTAGATCGGTCGCTGCGTAGTCCTTCTTTCTGGCGTCGCGAATCTTTTCATCGAGCCGGCGTAGCTTCTCCTCATAGTAGTCGATGGCATCTACCTTGCGGTTCTGGAGTTTCAGGAAGCCGTACCAGATCCTTACCTTGGGACGAGGTCTCTCGACTAACTCAGGGTTGATACGGTTGTGGCCCAGCAGGCTGCCGTTCTCCCCAGCCTCCTCGTCAACTTCATCCTCCCTAGGCTCCAGGACGGACGGTTCAGCCTGCGGGTCGCGTAAGCGCTGCACAGACTTGGGAAGAGCAGCCTGTTTTCCAAGGTAGACGCTCCAAGTTTCCTCCAACTGAGCCAGCACCCGCGCCCGTTGCTCGACCAAGGAATCGAGTTCTCTCCAGTCTCGGCACAAGCTAACGTTTTCCACCTGCCCAATCTCAAGCTTTTCGATGAGCTTCTTAAGCTTGTCTTCGCAGCGCAGGCTCCGCGGAATACCCGTTAAACGGAATGTTCGGTCCGTGATGGTAGACTGGGTTCCTAGGTACTCTTGACGGATATGTATCACTCTGAACGTGGCCTTGTTTAAGATGTAGAGAACAAGACCCGTGAAGAAGTAGACAAACACCAGGTATGCCCAGAGACCGTCGTTTTCGCTGTCGAAGCTCTTGTCGCCATCGTCGGGTTTATCTTTGCGCTTCTTAACTGGGAACTTGAGGTTGACGGGTAGCAGAACAACGTAGGCAAAAAAAGCCAAGATGGCGAGGGTCCGGATTGCCATCTTGAAGAAAGAAAGGAACTATTCCGGTTAGTGAAGCCCACTCAATCAGCAGGGAAGCTTGCAACTTACGACAAAGGCGTCGAGACCAGCAGAGGCGAGGACCTGTTCCTCCGTCACGCGATACAGAGCGGGAATCCATCCGAAGAAGGTATTCGGCAGGGCAGGCAAGCCGATACTAGGATCAATTCGGCGCTTGCGCGCGGCGTACAAGGTCGGCCATCGCGGACGCAATATGCAGAAGGTGACAAAGGCCGAGATGCCAAGGATCAGGGATAGGCCGAGCTGGACATAGACATCACGGTTGGTAGTAGGTTTGATGGCGTTTTCGCCTTTGCAGAATTCAGGGTCGTGTTCGAAGAGTAGTGCGTCCATTTCGAGTGCAGCATGTCCTTGAGCTGCGGTCCGGCGTGTGTGAAGCGACTTCTGTTGGGTCGCGAGCCGTCGGTTTCGATCTGAAGATGCGACGCGACAAGACTTGAAGGGGAGTTGAGCTCTAGGTACACTTCATGCACGAGGCTGGTCTCCACTTTCATCCGAACCTGTGACGTGATGATGCGTGGACGATGCGACTGAAGAGTGCACCGCCACATATGAAAGTTGTGGCTGGAGTCATCCAGCCACGTACTGCTGCTTACCAGAAACCCCTGCTGAACTGCCACTGTGAAATGCATGGTGTCAGTAATCAACCCCAGCCTGTAATAGTCGCTGATCAACGCTCTCGAGTTTGATTTTAGCACTCTTCGTAGGCGGCGATGGACAAGCTCGACAAGAATTAGCAAACTGATTCACTGGTTGAAGATTATCTAAACGGACCACTTATCCCGTGTCCTGATACCGTTGTCTGTCGGTAACTAAACTACCGGAAATGACCCACTTCCCGGTGGTATTGCTTCGGGCCGTGACGGAAGATCCACGCTGCGGTCACAAGACCTCAGCTGGGGAGGCTTTCCAGGTGCAAGCCACGTGCACTTCTCATCCAGCCTATCATCGCTCGAGGCGGCGCTGCCATGGTGGATTAAATCTAGGAGTAGGACTGAACGCATGTGAAATGGCCTTGCAGCAACAGGAATGACACAGCCACCCAGCGCTCTGGCCCGGGCGTACAGCTGAGATACAGATAAGGGAGTTCGCCGAAAGGCTTCGCCGTGAGACAGCTCAGCCTCTGCCAGAAACCGTTGATGGGATAGAGAGCATTATGAAATTAATCCCTCGAGGGCAGTTTACAAATAGCAACGACACCTCGGACTGCGAGGTTAAGACGATCGGGAGATTCCGCCCTGTCTGCGTAGAGTTCAGGGGTATCATGTATGCCCATCAAAGACTTGCGCACTGACGAGTCGTAGTTTCATAGCTGTGCCCATGTTGTATCTAACATTATCGATGATTCGTCGAGGGGTGGTGGGTGCAGACGATGTCACCAAATGTTGGATCGAGAGTACTGCTTTTCGAGGTCGGGAGGTTGGACACAAAAGATCAAAGTAGCCGGCCGCCCTCAGTGGCTGGCTGCACCGACTTGCTCAACGCCACTCACTGCCCCTCCCCCCCTGTTTGCAGTTGGATTGACTACGCAGTAGACAGACATGACGCCCCCCCCACACAAAGGCCAAAGGCGAGTGGGAAACGACGATGGGAACCATTTCCACATGTGCATCGGCAGATCCGGGGTCTGCAAAGAACAACCTTCTTCAAGACTCGGTCGGGAACAAGTTACAGTGGCACAGTGCGTGCGGGCGGACTAACACGCCGTGCCAAGGAGACCGAGCCGAAACAATGCGCATACCTCTCTACATATCTGGTGCCAAATTGCGGCCCGGCAAGGGACGAGTAACAGGAAACGCGCGGGCATCTCAGATGGAAGAGGCAGGGAGCAAAAGCGGGGAGGAGGCTTCCAGCCAAGTCGCTCTGGGCCGAACCTTGCGCGTCGATGAACTTTGCTGAAGTCTTGGTGTGGCTAGGCTATCGTCTTTGTTATCGACGGGTCTGGATTGGGCTTTGCCGGCGTCAATCAGCCTACATTCGGCGGGCACCTCCCTCCTCTTCCTCTTGTTCTCTTTATCACCTGCTCTTCAAAAGCGCAGCAATGTCCGGGGGATGGCGAGGGCATTCCTAGTTCTACTCCCGTAGCTGCACATGCATGCCCGGCCCCATCCTGCCTTGACTGGTCTTACTGTTGTCGCGTTCTTAGCTTAATTTCCCACCGAGCAGGATCTTTCTTCCCTGCCACTTTCCATTCCGTAGCGTCCCTCCTTCCCGGCCACATTTGATTCCATTCCTCCTCCCCCGCTGGTCCCGGCCTTCATTACCGGCACTCTGGGATTGGCAGTACATACATAGTACATCCAGTCTTGTCTTCATCTGTCCAAGGACGTGGCTCTCGGAGGTTTATGGTGGTCTTTTCTTTTTTTCGCCTTCTGCGTCACGGCTTGCGTCGGCCCACACAGCCAACTTCCTAATCAATCCAGTCAATCAGTCAATTACTCGGGCAAGTAAGCACAGCAGCCAGAAGGAGGTCCACACGACCACTTGGAAAGAGGAAGAAAAGAAAAGAAAAGAAAGATAAGGAAAAGAAGCGAAGGATAAAAAATAATCGTACCGGTTCCGTTCCCGCCCCGGATTCGCTTCGCCAATTGAACCACGAAAATCGACAATTTCCAATCCAATCCGCTGCTCCATCATCGAACCCCTCCATGCTCCTCACTTGCACCAGCTGACTTCCCGACTACCACAACGATCGACCGCCATTGAGCAACCGGGGTGTGCTACATACAATCAAAATGGCCGACGCAGCAGTGACTGTTGGCCGTACGGGCGACTACGTCCTCATTTCCAAGCCCAAGAAAGGCATTGCCTACGTCGAAGCCCGATTCAAGGAAGACAAAATCGTATGTGATGCTCTTGCGAAGCTCCGACTCACGAGCATCTTCCCCATCCTGTCGACACCCCGCTCACACGTCAGGTAATCAGCCCTCGCACACCGACAGGGGCTGCCAACTGGTTCGTCTTTCTCCAATGGCACCCCCATCGCTTCATGGTCTAACCTTCAGCAGCTCCTCTCCAGGCTCGAACAGGAATGGAGTCCGCCCAAGCTCAGAGACGACACCGTCATCTCCCTCGAAACAGACCTTTTGAAAGAACCCGTTTGTAAGTATCGCCTATTTCTACGTGGGGTCACAGCATGCTGACCAAATCCTAGTCCATAAAGGTGTTCCCGGCGACATGTTCCATTCTCTCCGCGTTGTCGAGTTTCAGGGTCTTGACCCGACTACCCGGGTCGTCTCCATTCGCGATGTTGCTATTAAAGTCAACCTGTACGGTCGCACCCCGGAGTCGCCATCCTCGTCTGATGATGAGTTTGTGACCATGCCGCCCAACTCCACACTCGACGGCCTCTGGGAACTGTGAGAATGCCTGCTCCTCTTACAACATGCTTATACATTTCTAACCGAGTGAACCTTTCAGATGTTGATCCTGACCCCGACACAGCTTGGTTACCGACTGTGCTGTTCAATCCCAGCTTTTCTCTCTGATGCACAGCCTCGGTGAAGCTTGCCCGCAACGACGTAGCACGGGGGCGCGTGAGGGTCTTTCTACGACGACGCTCTTCTCCATGATCTGATGCCAAAAGAAACAGGAGACGACACCCATGGCCCCCGCATTATTGTTCTAGCAAGCTATGTTGGAGATATTGCCTCTGCTCGGCGCTTCCTCAACATCATCGCTAATGCCAAAACGCGCCACATGCACCAGTCGAGTCGCAAATTAGGCACGGCCACCAACGCCGTCGCCAGCCTCATTGAGAACCATACACTCAGTGATACCAGGGGCTATGCCATACAACGTCGGTCTTGCGTCCTTTTGGTGTTGATAAATGTCTGCTGACTGAAAAATTGTAGTTCTCAAGACCCGATTCAAGCCCTTTGCCGAATACACGGTCAAGATCGAGAGTGAATTTTGGTCTCGGACCGAGAATCCCGACTCTTGACCGGCTGCGGACAGAAAGCAGCGCCTAAATTCGGTCCGACTCATAAACCAGCACCATCTCCAGGGCTCGGGAATCATGATGACTTGGAAGAAAGTACTCCTTGTGCAAAGGAATTTCAGTAGGAGGAACCTAAACACAGAGATAGCAAACTTCTCTAAACAAGCCCATTTCTATCGACGGGTAATCTCGGTCAAAGCAATAGAAATGCATGACTTGATGCATCTGAGCGTATTTTTAGCAATTTAACCCAAACTCAATGCTTTCTGACTCCATTTCCCCGGGTTCTAGATGCGACGTTTCTTTTCTCATACACCACGTTTACTCTTGGTGATCAAGTTTTTACAGTTCTCTATGGCGCATATATACACAGTGTCATTTAACCAACTCCGACCACTATATTCTTAATATCCGCTGGAAGCATTTGCTGCATTAATAACTAAAAGCATCCAGGATCACAACCCATTCTCCTAAAATCAGACTAGACAAAACATGGCATATTTGAGAAATACTCAAGTTCCATCTGCTTTCCGTTGATGGTGATACCGATTCCCGAAGGCTTCCTTAATGGTTCCTAGCTTATACATGCCCTTCCTCGGAGGAAGGAGGCAGGTAAACCATTATAGGCCTGACCGAGTAGGCCAACAGCAGTCAACGTGAGGTGACGCGCGGCCCTTTGACTTTCTCACAGGCCCAGGTGAGACTATCCGAGTTTTTGACAACCCAACCGAGAGTAAAGTTTTCTGCATGGCCATTTCCATACTCCGTTACTTGGGTCCAAAGTAGAGTGCACACGAGTCAGGCCTGTCTTATACCGGAACACCTTAGGCTTCGGTTCCTGCAGGCCTGTGGGATATGGCCCAGTCCAGGATGGCCGTCCCCAGGCCGTTGCGTCGTCTATATATACGATGTACATATATATACATACAAAAGCTAACCTTAAATCAAAAGGTTAATAGTATTCGTCCGGGCAGCAGCCAGCCTCTGTCGTCGAGGACGTCGCTGCTCACCTGGATCACATTGGCGGCGGTGCTTCACGAAACGCAGCGCAAGAGAGATGGCGACACGGTCGATGTAATCGACTGAGTCGTGCGAGAAGCGGCGATGGACTTTCACAACATTTGTCTGTTCATTACGCCTAGCCGGCTCTTAGCTCTATAACCGACGGCAATACATTAAATTTCCTTGACAAACCCAACCTCAACCACCCTGTCCATGGCCAGCCTGAGGTTAGCGATTTTGGCCCGGGTGTTGTCCCTGATCCACAAGAACGTGCCCAGGGTGATCCTCCTCAGGATGCTTGTGCCCGTCCTGATTTTCATCTGCCCCTTGCCGACGATGTACAAGACCTTGTGGGCATACGCTCGGTCCATCTTCGCCAGCTCCGCCGCCAGCTTGCCGTCCTTCAGCTCGGGCGCGCCGTCCGCGTCGTCCAACGTTGTCGTGGTCTCCTGCTCGCTGGCGGCCGCCGCCTTCGCGGTCGCCTGCCTGACTACGAACATGCGCACCTGCTCGTACACCAGTGCACCCAGGTCCGGGCTGACTACCTCGTCCATGAAGCCGTGGCGCACGACGAGGCGGTAGCAGCCCGGGATGTTGGCGAAGCGCGAGATGTGGTAGCGCTCGCTGTCCGGGACGGTGGGCGCCTCGACGGGGTGCAGGTGAAAGAAGACGGACACGTCCGGAAGTGCGCCGAGCTTGGAGGCGAAGTGGGTGAAGACGCTGGGTGTCTGGATGCCCGTCTTGTCGAAGAAGATGCCAAATCCGACGACGGGGGAGAGCACGTTGCCGCCCCAGCGCTGGGTGAGCGCCAGCAGGCCGTCACTGTTCTTGGTGAGGAGGGCGCTGGGCTTGAAGCGGTCTTCGGCCTCGGCGCGCCATTGGTTCTCCTTGCCGAAGCGCCAGAGAAGGAACATGCCGGCCATGAGGGCCGAAATCATGAGCGTGAACCAAGCACCGTCAGGGACCTTATTAAGAGCCGAGGAGAGGTAGAGGCCGTCGAGCGTGGCGAAGGTCAAGGCCGGAAGGCCGATGAGCCAGACCGGCAGGCCCCAGACGAGGATGGCGACCAACGTGACCATGAGGGTGTCGAAGAAGGTAACGAAGATGACGCAGACGCCGTACGCGTGGCCGAGGCTGGTCGTGTTGTTGTACACCACAGTGATGAGGATCGTCCCGAGCATTAGGAGCCAGTTGAGGAGGGGGACGTAGACTTGTCCGTGGAAAGTTTCCGAAGTGTGAACAACCTTCATCTGGGGACAGTAAGAGAGCTTCATGATTTGGCTCGAGAGCTGCAGAGGTGTTAGCATTTGGCTGCTGGCATTGCGTTTGAAAGGTAGGCGGTTCCACAACTAACCTGGAACGTTGCCGTGATGATGGCCTGCGAAGCGACGATGGCGGCCAGGATGGCCAGGATCAAACTAGGATACAGCATGCCTGGGGGGACTGTGTTGAAGAAGGGGTTGGTGAATTTCTCGGGCATGAGGGCCAGATGCGCAGCCTGGCCGCTATACGCGAGAATGAGACAGGGATAGGTCCACAGCAGCCAGCTCATCTGCACGGCGCGCATGCTAAAGGCACCCAGGTCGGCAAACAGCGCCTCGACACCGGTGAAGCAGAGCAGCACGCCGCCGAGCATCTTCCAACCCTCCGTCTTCCGCTCCATGAAGAAGTGGATAGCATAGTAGGGGCTGAAGGCCTTGAGGACAGTGTGGTCGTACTTGACGAGGTTATAGATGCCGAAGCCCCCGTTGAAGCCAAGCCAGATGATGACGATAGGCGCAAAGCTGCTAGCAAGCTTGGTAGTCCCGAAAGGCTGGACGAGGAAAAGCAGGAAGAGGATGCCGCACGACGTGCCGACGATTGTCGAGTTGCTGATGTCGGGCTTGACGACCGAAAGACCTTGGATGGCGCCCAAGACTGACTGCGCGGGGGTCAGGATACCGTCGGCTAGGACCATGGACACTGCGAGGACTCCGATGGTCTTGAGGAAGCCTCTGGTGATTTTGCTCTTCTCGATGACAGAGCGGATGCCGCGGGTCACAGGGCGCACGTCCTGGGTGTTTTTGCGCTCCATGCGGACCGTGGCTTCCTCGCGGGGGTCGAACTTGGTGATGTTTGCCTTGTAATTGGTCAGCACAATGTGCGTGTCGTAAGGGGAGAAGGGCTCCCCGTCATATATCGGATACTTACATATCGGGTCAGAAGGGAATAACAGGAAAAGGTGCCGCCCTCGCCTTCGTTGTCGGCGTGCAAGACGATGAAGACGTACTTTAGCGTGACCATGAGGGTGAGGGACCAGATGATGAGAGATAGGACCTGGGTGAGGTCGTTCTTGTTGGGAATGTCCACGAAGGTGGACGAGAAGACGTAAAGGGGACTGGAAGTCAATCAGCACACCAATCTTTCAACCACGGCTCGAGTCTAGTGTCGGAGCTCACCTCGTCCCGATATCACCGTAGATAACACCAATTGACTGATATGCGAGCCTGAGGGGGGTTGAGGATGTCAGCGAGCCCAAAACATTGTTAACAACATGGGGGGAGGGCCGCAAACGTACCACATCAGGGTTGTGCCGGTAAAGACCTGCTTCTTTCTACCATCGTCGCGGCGCCAGTCGTTGCCACTCTCGTCCGCGTCGGCGGTAGACTCCATTGTGAGAACGCGGGAGAGACGGTGCGAGCCGACGCGGCGGAGGTCACGGCTCGAGTAGATGCCGCCGGCGACACCAGCGCCGGAGCTGGAGCCGACATCAGGACGTTTCCATTGCGGGTAATCGTCGATGGTCGAGTCCGACTTGTGTCTGTTGAGCTTCTCCTCGATTGTGATCCTGTTCACGGTGGGGTGCGACGCAGCCGTTTGGTCGTCCATACCAGGCGGGCGGATCAACACCTTTGAAAAGGGATGTTTGGGTACTGCGCCGGTGTGGGTGCAACCAGTGAAAATGTAGATGCAAGAACGGGGTGCTATGAACAGGTCAAAAACCGAGAGGTAGGAGGGAATGTAAAGGGCGATCACAAGGACGAGGAGCTTAGTTATGTCTGTGCTGGCAAGACAGCGGAGGGTGGGTTGACTTCTTTATGTCTTGGGCATTTGGAATTGGAACCGTCCAGACTAGTACCCTACCCTAATCTCAAGATAAACCTGTCTCAAGAGAAACGACAGTGGGGGTTGATTGAAGGACCTTGGGGACCTGGACCAGGCGGTCAGAAGCGACTTTGGCTAACTAAGAGATGGCGTAAGATGCCTTTACACGCATCCCTGAGGCTGCGGCAAACGCGATCTCTATCTCGCCGAGTTAGTGCGGAAAACGCCAACGCCACCACGACATGCAGGGAGACAAGAAAGTGGGCATGGCCGTAAACCCAGCCCCTCGTTACTTCGGGGTCTTCCGGCAGTGGACGCCATGTGGCAGTGCAGCTTTTGTTTTTTTCTTTGCATATGACATGCCATGCAGGTATGGATACCCATCTGCACGACTGGGATCATGGTGCTTATCAGACTCGGACTCTGGTTACAGAATCTTGACTGTCACAGGCTCGATATCTAGGCTTGTCCTGTAAGAGAGGGGCTAACGGCCCACGAGTACGGGTAGGCTCGCACTTATTCGGGTTTGAGGTATGCGAGTGTGTGCGCGCGCCGGGTGGGAGACACGCCGGAAGGAAGCAGACTAATTACTACTACGTGGTAGGGTGAGTAACGAGCGCCCGCTGGATGCCGAAATGGTGGCGACGGGGAATGATTTCTGCTGGGGGTGTGGGTAGGGGTAACTAGAGTAAAGTAGTGGTAAACGAGCGGGAGCCCGGGAGGGCACAAAGGGACATAGGGACCATTGGCCAGGAGGACGAGGCTACCCCCTGTCAAGACGCTGGGTTCGTTGGAGAATCTTGAGCAAAAACAGGAAGGAATCGAAGAAAAGACGGGTGCGCTGACTGCATCTGTGAAGCCTAAGGTAAAATAGAAACAGACAGCGTTGACGGGGTCGTTCGAATTGTTGCCTCTGTCTTGAATTCCTCGAGGAGCCTCCTCTCTCTCTCTCTTATTCGACCGAGGAAACCCGCGCCGACTTAGTGGTCTGATCTGGGATGGTTACACACGCGGACTATTTGGCCTCCTGTGGACGGGCATGGTTTGGTCGCCGGGGGATGGTGGGATAGAGGATTCCTGCACCTTCTGCCCCTTTCGCGCACACCGCACACGCTGTATGAAGATGCGGGCGTTGACGGCGATCTGTGGAGAGAACAGAGGAGGGTATGTTTGTGCTCGAGAGGATCGAGATAATGCCTCAATATCCTACCGACTAGTCATATGCCGTTCTTTGCCGTTATTGGACGGGGCAGTGCCTAGTTCTGCGAGGGGATTGGTTGTAAAGACGAGACGGAAGACAAGAGGGGAAAGTGAAGCCGAACAACAAAGATAGAGGGAGAGTACCGGTAAGAGAGAGAGGGGGAGAGAGTGAGAGGAAGAGAGGAAGAGAGGAGGAGGAGGAGGAGGAGGGGAAGGGGGAGGGGAAGGAGGAGGCAGCCCGTCACAGTCTGCTGCAGAGTGCAAGTGCGTGTATTCCTCCGCTGTTGGAGACAACAAGAAATGAACCCGTATGTACGTACCTAAACTACCTCGACCTTCCCTACTCACTCAGGTACCCTACTTGGGAAGTGAGGAGGCAGGTGCTACCGGTATGTAGCTACCCCTGCAATCCCCGGAGACGCACAGACGTCGACTCCACTTTGACGCCGTGTTTGGATTGTTTAGCGCTGCTAAGCTTCTGCTAGCGCATGCCAAGGTTGCCGCATTCATTCCCTTAACAATTTCTCTGTTCTTGCCTATCCGCCCTTAGAAAACGCGACCTTTGCCTCACCACTTTTTTTTTCTAAAGCGTCATTTCCCTTCTCCGCTGTCTCAGAACTTTGTAGGTATATTATGAGTTATTTTTTGGCCGTCGCTGCACAGATGGTCGCATTGGGCTGCCAAGACATGGATCACTTTCTCGTGCCAACACCGGGGTAGGGAAAACTTTTTTTTTCTTTCCTTCTTCCTCTGTCTCTCTTTCCTTTCCGTTCCCTTTCCTTTTGCATATCCACAACTGCGTGCAGCTGCTATGTTTTTTCAATGCTACTGCTCTCTTCAATGCGCAATGTCAGGAGCCATGACTGGGAATCCGACAATTGGGCCTTGACTACCTAATCACTGGACTGCCGCCCTTGTCGATGAGCACTTGTCTTGTCTCCGTTGATTTGACTTGATGGGGCCACGTGCGATACGGTCTGGCCCAGACTGTTCTGTTGGAACTCACCGAGCTTATGAGGGGTCTTGCCAACGGCCCGGGAGAAGGTATCTGTGATGTGTCCCACGCTCGCCTATTTAGTCCCAGACTAGGACCATAGAGGGGGGGTTCCCTTTGGAAGATAAATATCGCCTCCCGTGTTAGTGATACACTACCAGAGACCTCGATCTGTGATTTGAACCCCCCGGCCCCCAGGCTTGAACACTGCTCGAATTTCTTGAAGCGGTTCTCTGCCCGGAGGACGTTGTTCCTAACAAAAAAAAAAAAGATGTGCTTTGTTATTCCCCTTCTTTTTTACGTTCTTGTTTATACTATTTTACCTGCTTCAATCCGTCTCAAGCGCCTACCTAGTTGTGCCATGCCTATCTTGGCGAGTCCAACGGACGCGCGAATCCACACCCCCCCTCCTCCTCTGAGATGGGACGGGTTTCGGTCTGCATATTCTGCAGCCGCCTCTCTAAGACGTCATGACCATCTTGGTCCATCTGATCGATGGCCTAGGCCGACCCGTTCGTCTTGTGCTCCCCCACGACGGCCGTGCCATCCGCTTCGCTGACGGCAAAGTTCCACCCGAACTCGTCGGCGAGCTTGCCGAGCTGGATGCCCTTGAGCGTCGACAGCAGCCTCAGGCAGAGGTCGCCCGCCTCCTCCTGGCTCTCGGGGATGTACGTTACAGTCTCCTCGCCCGCCTTGGCGCTGCTGACGCGCTCGTGGGCGCCCGCCGCCGTGAGGGACTGCGGCGACGACGAGTCGATCCGGCGCGTGATGGATCGGATCGGCACCAACGCCGCCGCCGTGCCGGCCGCCATGACCTCGGAGAAGGTGGGGAGCTCGCTGTACTTGATCTACGCGGGCGGTCGGGTCAGTCAAGATGTGCCAACAGGGGCTCTCTCTCTCTCTCTTTCTCTACTTGTCTCTCGCCGCCGGACTTACCACTCGCTTCTCTACCTTCCAGCCGAAGCTGCGGGCAATTTCTTGGATGCTGTCGCTCGTCACGCTGTCGATGACGCACTTGGAGTCCGGCACCACGAGCGTGACGTCGTCGCCGTCCCTCCGGACGCCGATGAAGCCGCTCGTGCTGAACTCGTCAATGTCCTCGTGCCGGACGCTGTCGAGGTGCAGCGTGATGTCGTAGCCCTGGGCGCGGGCGCGGTCGCTGAAGCGCATCACGGGCGCGTAGTTGCCGCCCACCTTGGCATGGCCGGTGCCGTTGGGCGCGGCGCGGTCAAAGTCGTCGAGGATGAGGCACTTGACCGGGTGGCTCCCGTGGTAGGTGCCGGTGGGGATGACGAAGACGGCGAAGAGGTACTCCTCGGGCGCGCTCAGGCCGAGCTGGGCCGAGGAGCCGTACAGCTGGGGGCGGATGTACATGGCGGCGCCCGTCTCGTGGGGCGGGACGAAGCCGGCGTTGAGGGAGACGGCGGCCTTGCACGCGGCGAGGAAGAGCTCCTCGGGGACGCGGGGCATGGAAACGACGTCGGCCGAGTGCTGCATGCGCACGGCGTTCTTGTCCGGGCGGAAGATGTTGATAGTCTTGTCGCCGGGTGCACGGAACGCCTTGAGGCCTTCGTACGCCTGCTGGCCGTAGTTGAGGGCCGGCGCCATGCCGTGGATGCGCATGAAGGGGTCGGCGACGAACTTGAGGGGCGTCCATTTGCCGGTCGCGACGGAGTAGCTGGACTCGATGTGGCCGTTGACTGGAGAAGAGAGACGCAGTTAGTCGTGCGGTTTTGAAAGAAGAGGGTGGGTGGGCAGCAGCAGCAGCAGCAGTTGCTGCTGTAGCTCGCTGGAAGCGTCACGGACGGAGGCTCACCTTCGCGAACCTTGAAGCCGACATTGGACCAGTCAATGGTGGTAACCGGAGGGGGCGGGAAGGCTGCCATTGTGAATATCGTGTGCGGGTTCGGTCGGTCAAAGGTCGGTTGTGTGTAGTTGGTGGTTCTGAACGTCAATTGACTTTAGTTTTCTCTGTCTGGATCTCACGTAATGCCGCTCTGATATTTTCCCCCTCTCTCTTTGGTTGACTCACCTGGGGGAGGGAGTCAATTCCCACTTCGTCCTCAGAAAGTTTTGGAGGGGCGCCGATTGCGGGACTGCGGGGTGACTGTGCCTGAGTCCGCTGTACAATAGGTCCAGTCAAGCCTCGTTCATTGGCTGATTGCTTACTAAGGCGTCGAAACATCCCTGTCCGCCTCCGTCTGCCGGAGCTTGAAGGGCGCGAGGACGACATGGAGACAAGAGGCCCCGGCATGACGTCGCGTGTGTTATTGGCTAGCTAGTCAATTGACGATGCGAGGGTTGTTGGTTTTTGAAAATGCAAAGAAAGAAGCTTTTGGTGTAGGTTTATCAGGCACGGATAGAAGAAGTAGAGACAGAGGAACGTAAGTTTCCGAAATGCGCGGCATCGGCGTGGAATGGGACATCATCCATCCATCCATCCACCCGTTGGATAGAACGACACGCCTACTAGCCCGGCGGAATTCCACCAGCTCCTTGCAACCCTGAACAGGGTAGCTTTGTCCCACAATCGCTGGGTCAGGCAGCCAGCGTGTTCATCTTCGGCGGAGCGGCCCGGATGACGGGACAACCGTAGCAATGTGGACCCCGGACCCAAGAGTGTGACGGAAAGAGACAAGGACAGGAGTAGGATTCAAACCTCTGCTTCTGAGAGAAGCCGAGAGCTGAGGACAGAGGGCACGCGAGCCAACCAAGGCCTTCACACACGGGTCTCCCGTGTCTAGCGGGGCTCGTAATTTGGAACTTGGCCCGTCCGGCCAGGTTCTTGGTTTTCAGCATGGAACAATACTGTCGGAGATGACTCTCGAGTAGTGCGGCCTACCTCTCGGAGATGTTGGCAATAGACACGATGGAAGACGGAGATGGAGAGATCTGATATGTCATCAGAGGCTTGAATGGTGGACACTGCACTGCATTGGCCTCCGAGTGGGTCCTCCCCATGCCTGGCATGCCATCCGGGCTGCTCGTTCATCTCTTCGTCTGCCGCCTGCGGGGGCAGCTTTGCGGCCTCGGTTTATGCCGCTGTGAACAGGACTCATCACTCTATTATAGGTTTTCCATCAGATTGGAACAGAGGTGTTGGATGTCTCTTTGCAAGACGCACTTGTTGGCGTCAAGTGATATTAGATGTAAAAATATTCCTTTTTAGGTACAAGTTATCGATGGCATGATACCTCTTTTTGATACCAAGCTACGCGCTGTCTAGTCTTTGACTTGCCATATCTCGCCGCCACTATAAATATACAAGATGCCCTTTCTCGGCATCCGACTTATGGCCCATTGTTACATACGGTAAAAGGCCAAAGGAAAGCAAAACGCAAGCTCAAAGTTTGGTAATAATACAAGGAAGTAGGGGAGGGGTATGTTCTGATTGGGTACTGGGAGCATGCAATCCGTCTTTCCGGGGGGTATCAGCATTCAATCGTCACAAGCTTTCACGTTGAGTTCTGCAGCAGCCGGTAGCAGGCGAACAAAACTAGAGCGTTTAGGACTCGTGCGGTTTTGCAGTACCGAAAACGGATGGGATGGAGGAGGGAAAAAGGGAAAAGAAAAAACAAGATGCAAGAAAGGGGGGCCGAATGCAAACGGAACGGAACAAGATGAAAAAGAAATACCAATAAAAAAAAAGACATTAGGAAATATTTCCTTTAAACGAGGGTTCGCTCCTCGATGCGTGGTGGTGCATGCCAATCAATGCAATAGTCGTCACTGTTTCCTCAAAAAATACCCGCGCCTTCCTGGATCCTTCGCCGACAAAAGACCAAGATGACAAGAAAAGGAGACCGAACGAAACCCTGGCTTCGTGTTTTATACGCCATCACACTCCATCTCTCCACCTTGTACTGACCCACCGCAGTATCATCTGCCTCGTGTTATGGCCAGGTCAACATCAATTGTAATGTGCAGAGCCAAACGCTGAAAACTCCAGGTCACAGCATAGCAGGGACTGTTTGAATTGCTCAAAGAACTGTACTTCAAACTCTCCACGGGTGACCTCTTATTGGGTCGTGGCGAGCTTCTGGAGCGCAAGTAAAACACCTGTCCGATCATTAGCATCATTGCACAACTCTGGGTCATCAGAACTCGACTTACCGCTCACACCCTGGGTCAGGGTGAAGCCCGCCTCGGTGTTGCGGCTGTGCAAGCTGACCGTAACGACGTCCTGAACCACCTTTTCACTACCAAGCGCGTTGGCCCACTTGAACACCTTCTCGTCCTCGCGTCCGTCTCCCACCACCATGAGGAAATCAACAGGACTCTGATGCTCCGTGTCGGGCTGCATGTGGATGCGAAGGTCGTCAAAGATCTTCTCGGCCGCAGTGCTCTTGGTCCAGTCGATGGGCTCAACGACGATGGAGCCGTCTAGGGGGATGGCGTGGACGCGCTGCTCCTCGCAGGCATCGTTGACGTGGCTGGCACAGTCAGAAGCCTGGCGAGCCGCAGACTCGTAGTCTTCGGCGCTCTTGTAGTGGAAGATCAGGCTGCACCGGCGCTCCTCGATCTCGGCACCAGGAGTGCGCTCAAGGTAATATGTCATGATCGACTTGACCGACTCCTTCCAGCTCGAGATCTGCTCCTTGTCGGCCATCTCTTGCCATGTGTTTTTGCCACAATCCTTGAGGAAGCAACCATTTTCGGCAATGAGACCCAAGTTGGGGACCCGGCGGAACAGTCGGTCAAGCTCTTCGGGACGGCGGCCGGACATGATATAAACGGTGTTGCGCTCGTCGAGCAATAACTCATTGAGCACATCCAGCGTGCGCTGCTACAGTTAGCATCTTTGGTACACAGGGGAAACCCGCGAGCATCCTTACCTGAGGACTGACGGGAATGATCTGGTTCATCGGGCCCCAGCTAACCAAGGTTCCTTCGTAGTCGAGGATGAACAGCCGGCGGTTGCTGCCCTTGTATCTCGAGGCCAGGGAGTGGATATTGAGGCGCGGAACAGAGGTCTGGTCGTGCTTGTGCTGCTCGTCGTACACGCGGTCCAAACGGGACAAAAACTCGCTGAACCAGTGCGAACCGGTGTGGTGCATGACGGCCGAGTACAAAGCGCCCCAACGACGCTCCTTCTCCTCATTGCCCATCTCGAGGGCCTTCTTGATGGCGTCGGCGCATTGGCGGTAGTCCCAAGGGTTGACTGCGAGCTCATTGCCACCGAAAAGCGAGGATGTGCCGGTAAACTCGGAAAGGATCAGGGAGCCGTGCTTCTTCTCGGGGAAGACCTCGCCGTCCTGGCAGAAGAGGTATTCGTGAGACGTCAGGTTCATGCCCTCACGCTGACTCGTTATCATCAGCGCGTCGGCCATTGTCAGCAGAGCGAGGTACTGAGGGTAGTCGATGTCTTGCTTGAGATAGACAACAGGCTGATAAGCCAGGTTCGCCCACGAGGAGTTGACTCGTGTGACGATGTCGCTAACGGTCGCGTCCAAGTCGGACTTCTCGCTGCTAGACAGCGCCACTTGAATGAGGACGGTCTTATCGCGCCAATCCGGGTTCTTGTTGAGGAACAGCTCGTACGACAGAAGCTTCTGGCGGACGCCGCGGACGTGGTCAAGCTTGTCACGGGCGACGATGAGCTTCTTACCCTGGTAGCGCTCCTTCATGATCTTGACCCAGCTCTTCACGTCGTCGTCGCCACGGTGCTCGCTCAGGCTGACAGGGTCGATGCCAATGGGCAAATTGACGACATCGACGAAGCGGTCCTCCAACTGAAGACCGTCGGTGGTCGCTTCCACGTTCAGCAGTCTGCTGCAGGTCTGGAGGAAGTGGCGGGTGTACTCGTGGATCTGGAAACCAATGAGGTTGGCGCCCAGCATGCCCTCGAGGAGCTGTTTGCGCACAGCGAGACATCTGAAAACCTCGGACGAGGGGAAGGCGACGTGCAGGAAGAAGCCGATCTTAGCTTCGGGCAGCTTCTTGCGGATCATGCCGGGGACGAGCAGCAGATGGTAGTCGTGGACCCAGATGACGTCGCCGCGTTTCCAATTCTTGACAATCTTGTCGGCGAAGGCTTGGTTGACGTTGACGTAGTACTTCCACGAATGGTCCTCGAAGGCCTTGCTCTTGGGGTTGTCGGGGATCTGGTAGTGGAAAACGGGCCACAGGATCTGTTTGCAAAAGTGTGTGTAGTGGCCGTCGAAGTCCTTGTCGGATGTGAAAACGGTGAGCATGTCGTGCTCGGTGGCGAGCCTGTCCTCGATGTCTTGCTTCTGCTGCGAGCCCTCGAGGGCGTCGGTAGGCATACCGAGAGTGCCAACCCAGGTGTATTCGCCAAGCTTGCCGTCGCGGGCAGCGGCCTCGGCGGCGTTGCGCAGGCCGCCGTTGCCCTGGTCGGCGTTCATAATGCGCCAGTTAGCGTGGGCAAAGACGCGGTCGTGGCTGTCGCTTCTAACGAGGGGCCGAGGCTGGGTGACGCCCTGGCGGCCCAATTCCCTGGCCTTCTCGAGTGTGCGACTGTGCTCAGCGATGAGGGCGGGCGGAGGCGAGCTCGCGCGCGACTTGGGCTGGGTTGCCCGAGCACCCCATTTGGGAGATCCCTTGTCGACGGGGGCACCAAGCTTGCGCTCCTCCTCGGGGAATATGCGGAAGCCATCCTCGTTCGTGAATGGGTCCTCGGCGATGGCTTCTTCGGTCGGCGTAATCGGGGGTGTGATGTCACGGATCGGGTTGAAGAGACTCGGCTGGCGATCGGGCTCGGGACGCTGGGCCTTGTCGGTTCTGACGCGGCGCAAAGGGTCTCCTCGTTGGGAGGTACCCGGCAGCGCGAAGTGGACGGTTTTGGGGAGGAATCTAGAGTCGCCACTGTTAGATTGCCGTCTGACAGGGAAGTGCAGCCAGGGTTCGAGGGCATATCACGACCAGTGAAGGACGTAGCTGTTGGCGAAATTTTGCGCAGAGCGGGGTCATGCCGGAAGCTCTTTTCGTGGTCGACCTTGGTGGCAGGGGGCAGGACAAGACAACAGGGAGTGGAACAGGGGCCAGAACTCACAATGATGCGATGAAGACCGTCATCCTGGGCTATTTGGCTACTGTTGAGCCTTCTGTATCGCTTTTGTAAAGAAGAGCAAACAAGTACAAGACAAGAAGCCAACGTTGGGTGGCAGATTCGAGTCTGGAAGACCGAGGAGCGAGGTCGCCAAGACTAAACGAGGTCTGATAATGCAAAGTAGACGAGGATGAAGCAGGTGCTATGAGCAGCTTTTCATAGACCAGAACATGTGGGAGGAGTCGAATGTCGAAAGGGGGGTTGGTTGGATGCAACCTTGTTCAGATTCCGGTGACGGGATCGCTAATGTCAAGGCGACAACGAAAATGGCGAAAGGGAATAAGTGCGAGGCGAGATAATGCTCGTTTGTCGTTGGTCCGGAGAAAGGGGACCAAGTACCTCAGTTTCTCTCTGTGGAGAAAAAAAAAAATGGAGGACGGAGGTAGGACTGAGCGGCGTGATGGAAGGACGACAGCGTGTGGCTGAGGGTGAGTGAGGTATGATTGGATTTATGTGTCTCAGACACAACCCGGAATAAGGCGAGGCCGTCAGTGAGTAAGGTAAGTGGGAAGAGTGTGTGTGGAACAGGGTGAGGTGAGATGTGTGTGGTGTCCGACTGTGGGCAACTTAGCTTAGCTGCTCGGAGCTGTGCTTGTTTGCCTGATTGCTTGGGCGCGCGCGCGTGTTGTTATGTTATGTTGATGTTGCTATTGCCAGGAGCTAGACAAAAAAAGAGTGCCGTCAGCTTGAGCCTTTTCCCCAAGCTCCTTGACCAGGACGAGGGAGCCAGAGTCTGAACCTTGCGTAATTATGTGCAAAGAGGACGGGCGCAGGCGCAGGCACATGCAGGAGCAAAGGAAAATAATAAAGCTTGCAAGGGGAGAGGAAGAATGTATGGTTGGACCACTGGGCGGGCGATGCAGCTGCGAGGCATCGATCGGGCAAGGAGAAGGGTGAGATGATGAATGGAAGAAGAGTCTTGCGGCCGTTGTGCCTTGTGATGTGATTGTTTCCTTCTCCTCTATTCTCGGCCGCTCTTTTTCTCTCTGTTTTTTTCTGTGTTGTTTTCTCGAGAATATTCGAAAGTGGATCTCTCTGCGGTTTTCCGTCCCCTTGGGTGACGATGCGATGCGAGGGGGCAGGGGGGTATGTACGTGTGTGGGATTGAAACGGGATGGAACGGGGTGATGGACTTTTAGTGTGGGTTTATGGTGAATAATTGGGCAGTCAGTGTGGCGCGGGAGGGAGGGACTGTCACTAGGTGAGAAAAAGGCAAAATGTGACCTGGATCGGGGCTGGTAGAGTGTGAGGCGGGGTTGGTTGGGAGGCGACAAGAACGGGCCTGGGCCAGATGATGTGTCCAGAATGGGATGGAAATGGAAATGGAAGACTCGGAATGCAACTGCATGAAAAGCAAGGGAAGACAGGCCACTCAACGAACAAAAACAGGCATTGAGGTACATAAAATAGAGAGAGGGGGGACAGGATGATGGAGAGAAAGAAAACAAAATAAAAATAACATATGAATTGGTGCTTTCACTGTGACGCCATTAATGGGACAACCCACAGCTTTCTCTCATATGTCTTGTCACCCAGGTACGGATACTCACTCACTCACTCACTCATACCCATGGGCCCAAAGGAAAGAACAGAACAAAACGTACCCGAGCTTTTCGTCTTCTTTTCTTCCCCCCTGCGCAACGGCAAGGAATGTCAGTGACGTAATGAGGAAACCGGGTGCACACCCCGAGGCGTCGGCTAGGAAGCTAAACGCGTAACTATGGTTGAATCGACGAGCTAATGCACGCCCGCCCCGAGAACGAACGGGACCGGAGAGGAGGAGAATGGCTGAGAGTCGATGGCACTGGACGTTGAGGCGCTGCCAGATGCAACGAGCCGGCCGAGGCCCCTGCGGTTAGGAGCTAAAGGAGGAGGTTCCCGCTAATATGATGATGATGAACTACCGGCAATTTGATTCGATCGTTTGTTTGGCTGGGGCCCTGTATTCGGCCGCGCAGCTTGCCTGATTGCTTTCTCGATTGCTTGCTTGCCCGGTTTAGATTTTTCTTTTTGTTGGCCTTTTTGTCGGCTTTGCCATAAGTCTTAGGTATTTGAATCAGCTGTCGATGAGGATCTGGTTAGACGTCGGTAGGACGGCCGGCGAATTAGATTCTCACCAGATGGCTGATATCCCTGATCTGCTCTCGATATGTTTCGGATCGAGTCACCGACTCCTTCTCACTTTTTTGGTGTTAATGTCGTTTTAAGTTGGCGCCCAAAGCAAGGTATCCCACGTTGTCGCACGCTCAACGACAGTGAACCGGCGGACTGACTGGGGAAGGGGGTGGAGATGGATGGACAACTGCAGCCCGGGCGGCCGACAGAAAGTGACGGAATCGACGGAGCAGGGGAGGCCAGAAACGGGAGAATAAGAACTGGAGACGCCCGCGCTGTTTGTTGGGCTAGGCCGTGAGATGAACAGAGGCGGAGTGTAAGTAAACGGTGGATACCTTTTAACCTAAACTAGGTAGACTCGGGAGGTTTTGGTCCGCCAAAAGCTTCAACTGTGGGTGTGCTGAATAGCTATTCTGACCTCGTCAAAAGTGACGATGATGTATGGGAGTGGGAAAACTCGCCCGGGATAAATCAAAATCAAGAAGGAGCCAAGGAGCCAAAAGTGCGAGCTGATGTGGGGGACATGGAGACGAGGAACAGGGAGAGATATCGAAGATCGAGGATGGCCCGAGACTTTTTATCTCACCAGCCCAGCCAACTAACTGGATGTGTGATACTGCCTGCACGTACGAAGAAGACGACGACAACGACGACGCGAAAGCGAAGGGCGGCACCCAGTTGTGTGGAGGGGCCGGGATAGAACCAGACGGAGACATGGCCGGGATTATTACGGGCAGGGGGGGGGGGGGGGGGCAGGAATGATGGGAGGGTTTTTTTATTTTATTTTTATTTCTTTGGTTATTTTGGCTCTGTGTTGGTGTATTTTTTGTTTCCCTCTCATTTCCAGGTCGGCATCCCATCTGATCTAGTGCTCCCTCGCTCTCGGCGCAGGCCGCGCAGACAACAGCGGCAAGTAATCGCTCACCTAGAATAATCCAACCCCCCGATGGGGAGGGGAACAGGCACGTACCACCATGCAACGAGCAGAGCTTGGGTCCGGCGAGATTGCAAAGCGAGGTGGGTGAGCCGGGGTCGTCCTCAAGGGTCGCCGTCGTCTCGTCTTGGACAAGCTCAAAAGTGAGAAATGCGACGTCTTGCGGCAAACGGCTTGCTTTGGTGATGGAGGGAGTGCCGCCTTTCCCATTAAAGACGGGGCGTGTAGACAGTGTATCGTTTGAGTTTCCGAGCGGCGCCGCGACTGGATCCCACCCTACGTGCGATCGGGATTTGAAGGAATCATCTCCCTCCCCTCCTGGGCCGCTGCTGCTATGGCTACTACTACTGGGCTGCTTCCGAAGTTAGGTTGCGAAAAGAAAAAGGAAAACATCATCTTCTTGGGGTCTGTACAGTAGCGTGCAGCGTGCAGGGTAAACTGTACAGTGCTCATCGTTCTCGCTGAGACTCGTTGGAGGATGTTGGGCCGACAGGGTTTTTGGGCCTGTCCATCATCCGGCCAAGACACATGCGACAAGGATGCTTCGGGAACAACTGGATAGAGGGCCGCAAGCTTGGGGACGGCGGGCTGAGGCTGGGTTACGGGTGTCCCGTCCAGACACGGAGACAGACCAGACGAGACACGGGTGCCGATGAAGAAAAACTGGGCTGGCGGGTGTCAGCCAGTGAGTGAGTGCAGTGAGTGAGAGAAGGAGAAAAAAAAAGTGACTGATGATGGACTAATCACACTTCGCAAAGCCATGGCCGACATAAGCCGTTCCGTCCCGCGATGACCAGAGAGAGCTCTCCTCCTCTTCGTTGTCTGACACTCCAATGGTCGGCCCGTTTCGCTCATTTATGACCACTTTCTCACTTCGGACACGCTTCTCGCGCCGTCATGACACTGCTCGGTGTCTAGACCAGGACCGGCCCTGGCCTCTACCACCACCAGTGAGCAAGCGACTTATACTACCTACCTGAGGGTCTTGAGTGCTGCTGTTTGGGCGAGTTATCGTGACCTCTCCTCGTCCGCCCCGTTAGCTTCTGAAGGGCCCGAGCAGCATCAACAAAAATGCAACCAGCCCGCCTTGCCGCGCAACCTCTGACTGATACTACATGACATTTATAGATGTACGGATAGATAATATACATCTGAGTTGGTAGGTAGGTAGGTAGACAGGTGAATGTGCCGTTGTTGCAACTGGACAAGTGCCACACGTCGTAAGCCACTCATGTCACAATTGGGCAGACAAGCAGACAGGCAGGCAGGCAGGCGCACCGGTCCCATGAAGGACAGAGGGAGGGAGGGAGGTACTTGCCATCCGGAAATCCAACGTCCATGAGTAGGGCAAGAGCATGTTGTGACGCGAGATAATTAGTCCCTGTACCTGCACCTGCCTAGCTATGGTACCTGTACGTACATTGGGTACCTCGCCCAGGGCGGCATCACGATGATCATGTGGCATCTGCTTCCCTCCTACACCAGCCAGTTTTGTACGATGTACATCGTCGTCGTCCTGTCTTTCGCTCGGCCATATCCCCCTTTCTTACTCCCTGTCTGTAGGCATTGTATCTCCCTTCAGCTTCGCTTCTCTTTCCTCTTCCCTGGCTGAATGAGGGGAAGCGCAAACACTAACACTAAACAACGACACCACCACTACAGCCATTCCCGCCGCCACCACATCCCTCTCGTCGCTCAACGCCAACAAATCATCACAGCCACCACCACAACTTTGAGTGGTTGCTCGAAGAGATTCGGCAAAGGCATCGATCACCGCCCAATGATTGACCGATACCACCATGCTAGTAGCCCGTGCCTTTCTGTCAGATTGCCGCCGCCGCCGACAGCTACCTGGATACCAGAGACGCACGCATGTCCCCGCCTGCACATACGGCTTTCCAGCTTGTACATGCACCTCATCCTACCTGCCCTACCCTGCCACCAACTCACCATAGACTTTGGAATCCGAAAGCATCAGGCTTCGCCTCACGATGAACACCCTCCAAGCCAGTAAGATACTGACAAAGCCTTCCACTCGCAGCCCGTTGCGTGGCCCTCCTCTGGTCATGCGTCCCGCCACGCCTCGCTGACGAACACTCCCAGATACACTACCGCAATCTTGTCTGCTCAACTGTCCGCCGCCGCTTGCCGCGCCTCTGCGTGACAACATACGGTCTAGCTGAACAGACATCCAGCCATTCTTTGTGGCCATTACGTTTGGTTTTCGGTCGTCACTGAAACCACCCTGTACTGCTCCGAAGCTTCGTCCAGAACCAGCACCCGTCGTCAAAGGCTCACCATATCGTCGCCCGCTGTCCTCTTGACCGAATTAACTCGGTGTCTCTATTCTGAGAGCTTGTTCTTTCGCGTCCACGTCGCATTGGGCTGGTGCTATGTCGATCCCTAAATAGCCTCCCGGACAGCCTTCTAAACGACACCACCTCCGACGTTCCATACTTTTAGCCGACTAACGAGTTTAGCTTCTCTACAACCTTGACCATGGCAATATCTGACAAGAAGCCTGCTACCACAGCTGGCCATGGCAGGGTGTTGATCAGAGCCTCCAGAGTTTGACCGAGTGACCAAGCAACCTCCTATGCACCTTTTCACAATGCCCAAGTCATGCCCAGGCACCCCTGGCAAAAACGCCGGCCCTGGCCGGGCCCATGCGCCATGCGAGCTCGAACTCCTGTTCCACGTTTCTCCTTCCTCGCTTTCTTTGGTGTCGCTATTGGAGACCAGAGCCCCTGTCGGCGGGATGGGCACCTCGGCCCATGTAACAAGCGCACCTCTCTGGAGACGCGTTCATAGATGGGGAGCGACCTCCATTCCGTCTCCATCACGCAAGTCATTCAATCAATCAGCCGGCTGGTTCGGCCCAGTTATCCACCTATATTGATTGATCCACTTGGACGGGAGGGATGGCTCGGCAACGCCCACCAACAGACAGGTCGCGGGACGGGGCGGGGAAACTTCGCCTTCTGGGCTTCTGTCAGTACCTATTTATCTGATGAAGAAGTTGGACAAGACTCACTGCCGCATCCGCTGGCCCTATCAACACCCCAAAGATTCCCCCGCCTACTGTATAAACCCTTCCCTGTCTGAAGGAAGCATGTGCTTGCTGCATGGACACCGAAAGAGTTCCTCACCACCACCACCACCACCAACAGCTGTGTCCTCGCCCTCAACCAACCCCGCCGAGGGGATGAGGGGTTTGTAATGACAAGAGAAATTGAGGGGCCGAACCATGACCTGAACGCGTGTTGCCAAACTCTGGGCCACTGGGCATGATGATTGAACTAGTGCATCGACTAATAGCACCTCGCTATCTGGCGTCGAGGCCTCGGCTGAAATGAGGGGTCCGTTCTTGATCCCGTCCGTCGAAGCCAACCCCACACCTGGAACAGCCATGGTGATGAGAATGTCGCACGTCGTCGGCCTTGGATTTCCCACACCCCCCTCAAGCACTACATCGACGATGGATGCATTCACTAGGGAGAGATTACACGAATACCTAATCGGCAAGTGCGACGGCATTGATCCTTTGAACCATTGAGTGAAGTATCACCAACTGCTCCTCTTGGTGTTTGTTGGGCACTGAAATAGCAAAACATCTTCACCTATCGGTGGAAATGCCTCGTTCATGGCCGATAACCCTGACAGTCGTAAATCCGGTAGCCGTCACTGCCCAATCAATCCCGAAAGACGGATCTGGCTTCGCATCTGGAATCTTCCCTCCAGTCACAGCTTTCACATCAGCCCCGTGGCATCTGTGTAGAAGCTGGGGACTTACGGATAAGACGAAAAACCCCACAGCCAGATCCAGTTGGTATTCCATTTCTCCGCACACACCTGGCAGAACGAATCCCAGCCCCGGCCACACACCCTCTTTTCCAACTGACAACCCCAGCTGCATGCTACGATGTTGCCATGCACTGCTCCTAACCTTTACTCCTCAGATTGATTCCTCTGTGTGCTCTCACTATTTGCTTCCAGTCAACCACATGGACGGCACACGCCCGAAATCTCCCGATGGTGCAGTGGACTCTCTCTTAGTTCTTACAGCTTCTATAGGTAGGCTAAATACCAGATGGCAAGCAGCCAATTTTCAGATTCGCAAGCGCGTCAGGACTAGCAGATGTGTCGTCAACGAAAGCGCAGCCTTGAACTTAACCGACAGCGAACCAAGCCCGGTCTTGTTTTCCCCAGCGCTGGCTGCAACCTAGCCGTTTTGCATGTGCCCAGCTACTTGGATGCGGAAAAGGACCCCATCATTTCTGACAGAACTTTTGGTGCCTGTTTTGCTCAGAACGCTCTTCCTAGGCCTGAGCTCGACACAAGATTCATCTTGGGTTTTCTGAGGCCACCCTTTTGACCAAAACTCTTGTTCTGGTATCCACATCCCAATGTCCCAAAGCTTCATTAGACTGTCGGTCATTCGGCCCAAAGGGCCAGAAGTTCGGCTTGAAACGACAACGGCCTCGCCGTGATGGCTTACTAGGGGCGGCCCGGCCCTGTCATTCCGCCAAAGCGCTGGCGTTGCTTTCTGCAGCACATTGCCATCACAGTCATGTCAGAATTGATGCCGAAATGGCACACCCCACCAGTAGAGCAGTTTTGTACCCTAACACAGGCGGCCTCCCTTGATGCGGAGAGATGTTGGATGGAAAGGCCGCCCCTGGGCAGATGGGATGGATGGTCGGGCTTGACGGATACCGCCAAGGCCATGTTGCAGAAGAACATGCAGCATTCGACTTACGGCGAGGCGCGTCTTTTCAGCCTCTCTGGCATGGCCTACATTTCGGAGCATTTTGACTCGTTCTTTTCTACATTCAAGTAGTACGAAGGCGCTCTAATTCAATGGACGCGTGACCCCGTGGCTGCCATAACAGCGAACATGGCCGCTTGCTCTCGCTTTTGAGATCGGCGAGTTCTGCAGGGGATCGAGAGGCACGGATGATGATCAGTTCATGTGTGGAGATTTTCATGTAATGATACACCGTCCCCACGCGTTGCGTGCATGTGATGGTTCGAAATGCTCCGGCAAGAGGAAGAAACGCCGTAGAGCTCTGGTGACAAAAAGAAAATGGATGGTCTCCGCATCGACATTTGACTTTCTTAAAGGCTGGGGAGTGATAGATGATATCATGGCTTGACTCGGTCAGTAGATGACCTGGTACACGGCGCAAACGCCAATATTCCGTCACATCCTGTCCAATATGCTGCGGGGGAAGGCCCGATGCGACTCCGTTGACCCGCGATCGGAGCCGAAATTGACGGGTGGAACCGGGCCTGATGCATCTTAGGGTTGGTCCCGTCCTCTCGCCTAGACTGAAGACACATCAAGGGCCTGCGAATGACTAAACGAGAATAAATATAGTGAGAGGTCTCGACTATCATTGGGCAGAGGTCGATTGTCTGGGCGTTGAGGATGCAATCGAGGGCTGGTCATTACGTACTTATGATTAACAGTCCCGCCGCTTGACGATATGGTGTCGTTGGTAATCTCCACGACAGATACAAACTTGTACTAGACACTCTCCCTGGTGTCCCCGGAGCTTTCCCTACCGAAGAACGGCATCATTTCATGGGCCCGGTGTCAGGCACACGTCTCGCACAGGCCAGGCTGCGTAAAGTCATCGGGAAACGCACAGCTTCATGGCAATATCGCAAGATTCCATGAGGGCCATGCTGGAGTAGACTTATCCGCGTGCTAGACACACGTCTCAGCTCAAGCGGCTAGACGAAGCAATATAGTCAATCGCCGAGCTACGGGGGCAGACGACAGATGAAGAGGGTCTTAGTCGAGCGGCATCCCCCCTGAGGGTGGCGCGGGTGCATAGTAGAAATGGCCATGTCCAAACATGCCCTGCGGCTACTGGATGGTTCAGGCGCAATGGCAAACACAACCGGCTACCAAAGGATGGAGGAGGAGAAATTGTTGCTCGCCAAGTGTGAAAAAAGGGGGTATATATTCTCTTTTATGTATCCGTATGCCTAGATGCCGAAACAAAACCCATCATCCACCGCAACCAACCACACGCGACGAGCGCGGACCTCTTCTAGTGACACCACAGCCGAACGGCCTTATCCTTACCGCCGCTGCCCACGCGCATGCCATCCCTCGGGCTCCAGTCGACGGCGTACACCTCGTCCTGGTGGCCCGGGAGGTCGACCTGCAGCTTGCACGTGGCCATGGACCACACCTTGAGCGTGGTATCCTTGGACGCCGTGACGAGCAGACGCGAGTCGGCCGAGAAGGCGCACTGGTAGACGGGGGCGACGTGGCCGCGCAGCGTGTTGATGAACTTGCCGTCGCGGGCGCTCCAGATCTTGGTGTGGTTGTCCCAGCCGGCGCTGGCGATGAGGGTGCCGTCGGGCGAGAAGGTGACGTGGTTGACCTGCTTCTGGTGGCCCAGCATGCGCGCCACGGGCTTGGTGCCCTGCGAGGGGTCCCAGAGGTACATGGTGAAGTCGTCGCTGGCCGAGACGAGGCGCTCGGCGACCTTGCCCTGGAGCCGGGCGGCCTTCTCGAAACGCTCCTTGGCCTTGGCGCGGCGGGCGTCCTCGCCGTCGGGGGTCGGGGTGTGGTCGAAGAAGCCGGTACGGAGGGCGAACTCGGTCGAGAGGGCGAGGTGGTTGACCCAGTGGGCGTGGGACGAGAGGGTGTGGACGAGGGTGCCCTTGACGGCGTCCCAGACCTTGACGGTCTTGTCGTGGCTGCCCGTGTAGACGAGGCCGGTGCCGCCCCACTTGACGCAGCTGACGCTGCTCTTGTGGCCCGAGAGGACGTGCTCCGTCCGGCCCGTGTTGACGACCCAGATGCGCACCGTGGCGTCCTTGCTGGCGCTGGCGAGGCGCGGGGTGCCGTCGCGCCAGAGGTGGTAGGGTTCCCAGGCGATGTTGGTGACCCATTTGGCGTGGCCGGCCAGCGGCTGGCCGACGGCGGCGCCATTGTCCGGGTTCCAGAGGCGGACCGTCTTGTCCATGCTCCCCGTGGCGAGGCGGCGGCCGTCGGCGGACCAGGCGACGCAGAGGACCCAGCCGGCGTGGCCGGCGAGGGTGAACTTGGGGGTGCCCGTCTCCGTGTCCCATATCCGGGCCGTCTTGTCGCCGCCGCCGGTCGCGAGCCGCTTGCTGGTCTCGGGGGAGAACTGCGCGGCGAGGATGGCCTCGCCGTGGCCGGGGATGCGGTGGGCCATGCGCGTGACGGCCTGCACCTTGAACACGGCCTGGGGCTCGGCGCTGAGGGTGACTGTGGTCTCGAAGGGGTTCGCGACGCCATGGCTGCGGAGGAGCTCAAGGAGGTTGGTGGGGTACTGGTCGACGACGATGTCGGAGTCGGGGATGTGGATTCGGAATTTATACGGGAGGAAGTCCTCTCTGTTCTGCGTTTCGGTGTTAGACGGCGATGACGGCGACTGTTGATCGCGGGGCAGGGGGGAGGAGGAGGAGGAGGAGGGAGGGGTGGACAGGTGAACGGGGATTTTGACTGACCTTGCCTTGCAGAGTGTTGAGGAGGAGCGTGAGGTTCTTCTCCGAGGCGTCGGCGAGGGGCACCTCGATCACCTCGGCCAGCTGCTGTCCGTCGCCGTCGACGAAGCGGGCCTTGAACGAGCCCTCGAGCCCGGGCGCGACGGCGGTGACATCCTGCTGCGTCTGGGTCTTGGCGAGGGTCTCGCGCTTCTGGCGCTTCGAGGGCGGGGGTACCACCGTCGACATGTTGCGATGCTGGCTTTCGTCGGTCGGTCAGTCAGTCGGTTCGTCGAGCGGGTTTGTTGGAAATATTTCAGAAGGCGGCGATGCGGGATGGTGGGGCAGAAATTTTGTGAAAAAGGGACCGGGGGGTGTGTGTGGGGGAACCACCCGCGCGGTGAACCAGGGGACGGACCACCGGCTAAAACTTGCCCGTGGTTGCGACGGTAGGTAACTCAATGTACTCCGTACCCTGGAAAAAAAATATAGAAGGAAAAAAAACGTCAGCGCTAACAAGCGTGGGCGAGGCCATAGGAAGACTCTGTTAGGTAGCGAGAGCATAGGTACTGACAGATAAGACAGGAAAGCCTCCTCTCTAGGTATGTTCAGATGATGGGGGGAAAAACAAAAACTACCGAGGGCAAGTCATCCTTGCGGATCCTCTTCCACCTCTCTCCATATATGTGTGCTTTTTCAAACATAAGAAAGAAAGCATGTCCAGTCAGCTGCTGCACTGATCTCCCTATAAACGCCATTCCCCAAATCCTCCCAGTCGTACGTAGTCATCCATACCTAAGCCCGCTCCGCCCTTCCCCCGGTTCATATTAAATACCGAGCCTGCCTACTTCTGGCGCATTACTGCTCTCTTCTTGGCCCTCTCGGGCCCCCACTGCTACCTCGTCATGTGAAGACTGGCGTCGAGGCTCTGATCCATGTTTGTCTTCTTGGGCCGGCCGCGCCGCTTCGACCCGGTGGCCGGCGAACCCCCGGCACCTCCCTGCGGAACGGCGTTGTTGACCGGCGTCCCCGCGTAGTGGCGGAACACTGCTGCATTGGGTGGCGCCGACTGCATGCCGGACTGTATGCCGAACTGGGGCACCGGGATGGGCGTTTGCTGGACGGCGTTCTGCTGGAATGCGTTGTTCATTTGCTGCCCGCGCATCTGCATTGTCCTCTGGTTCCTTTCCTCCATCTCAGCTTGGCGGTCCCGATACTGGACGTGCTCATCGTGGGGGTTCTGTTCGAACGGGTGTTTTGGCATCCCCGTCATGCCGTCCCGAGACATCTGGTTCAACTGTTGCTGGACGTGGTTGTGGTTGTGGTTATGATTATGATTCTGCACTTGCGACTGTTGGTGCTGTTGACGCTGCTGGTGTTGTTGTTGTTGTTGTTGCTGTACCTGTTGATGCTGAAGCTGATGCTGTTGTTGAGGCATCGCTTGCTGCTGCTGCTGCTGCTGCTGCTGCTGCTGTGGTGGTGGTGGTTGCTGTGGTGGTTGCTGTGGTTGCTGTTGCTGCTGTTGTTGCTGTTGTGCCTGCGGCTGTTGTGGTTGCTGCTGTGACTGTGGCTGTTGCTGTGGTTGTTGCTGTTGCGCGCTTTGCGACTTACGTCTGTTCTCTTCAATCTCTTGATGCTTCTTCTCCTGTCTGGCCTGCCGTTCTTGCCTCTGCATGTCTTCGTTCTCGACAGCGTAAATGGCCGCTATACGTAGTTGCAACTGTGCAAGTATGCCTAACCGTTCTGGCTTCGACATTTTTCGATATTCTGTTTTGAAGTTGTGGAAGACGTCGCCGGTAAGTCGCATCGTGTTAGGCGTAACGCCGACAACTGCGAGTAGGGCAGCTGTCGTAGGATCTGGCGCCGGGCCAGAACTCTGTACTTCAGAAACTGTTCAAATGAGTATGTGTCGACAGCTCGCGGGCCTTGAGGGAAAACATACCAGCTGGTGCGTCCTGGACAATGTCGGCGTCTCCCTCTGCATCGGCATCTTCCTCGTCGGTCGGCGGGTCGGGGGTTCGTGCCTCATGGTTATGTTCGCTGCATATGATTGTCAAGATCCATTTCCCCAAGGTCTTGCGATTCACGGCCTTGGCCTTCCACGGGCAGTTGGTCTTCTTCGTCGACGTCTTGAGCTGCGTCGCGGTGCACTTGTACGGCTGTCCACCTCGGTCGCACACGAGGTCGCATCGGACGACCTCGCTGCCCTTCTCGTAGGTGCCGCCGACCTTGTTGCGATGGGTGCGCGACTTGACGACCTTGTAGCCGTCTTTCTGCATGCGCGACTTGAGTGCGGCGAACAGCTCGTCGAACGAGGCATATTCCTCCGTGCCGTCGTTGCGGTCGCGGGCACCCAAGATGCCGAACATGCTGTCGGCGAGCGGCGGCGACTGGAAACCAGTGTCGCAATGGCTTCGGCTCGCGCTCCCAGCCTCGAAGCAGTCGAGGACGGATTTAAGATGGGGGGTTTCGAGTCGTGGTGTCGCGGCGCGACGCGATGCGGCGGCGGAGAGCTGTGCGGATTGCTGTAATGGCCTGTAGCAAACTCTTCCAGACGTATCGGGGCCACGGGGAATGACGAGATGACTCCACCTTTCGCGATCACATTTGTGGCTGGGGTGTTTCCTTGCTCGTAAGGATAGACATGGTCTGTGCTTCCTGTGGCTGGTCGTTGTGGCTCCACCTCCAAACTCGGTCGGGACAACTCCGGTTCGCCGTGTAAGTCGGGAAGGAGTGCTGGTTCGCGACTGTCAATTCGGTGCGTGGTTGTGTTCCATCTTTCCAACGACATCTCGCTCGCTCTATACTCTAGAAAGAGAGCATGTGTTTCTTCTGTTGGTTTCCAGCTTTGTTCTCCTCCGTTGAGAGACCTCTTTTACTGCACATCCCTTTCAAAGAGTCGTATACTGACCACTGAGCCTACCTGTCAAGATGAACCGCCAGCACGTGCCAGCCTCGACGGAGTCTTGGGATTCGAATCGAAATTCTTTCGCTACAAACTCTTCACCCGCTCAAGGGTATTATCTGCGGGCTTCTTCCTACTTCTCCCAGGGTACCTCCGAGAGAGATGGTCTCTCAGCAGCTCCGAGAGGAGACGCTGCTTCAACGGGAATGACGGTGTCATCGTCCTCGAAAGAGCTTGTCTCCAAGACAAACTACACTTCAAGCACTGATTACGATCACGATGATGAAAGTCAGGCAGCAAGCCGATCTGTCATAACGCGGCCAAGTACTTCCTACACCAGCCGCACCTCGCAAACACCTTTCCTCCCCCATAGTGAGAAATACACCATCGTGTGCGCGCTAAACGAGGGTCGTGGAATAACACCTGCCGTCGGTGTTGCATTCTTCAATGTCGACACTGGCGAGGCCATTCTCAGCCAAATATCAGATAGCAGGTTCTTCGTCCGAACTCTGCATAAACTTCAAATCACGGAACCGTCACATGTCCTGATCGTCAGTTCATGCTGCCCACCTAATCCGAAATCTAGGCTCTACAGTCATATTGAGGAGCACATGCCAGATGCCAAGATTATTTCTTTCGACCGAAAGCATTGGTCGGAAGTGGGAGGACTCGACTACATCCAGACCCTGGCCTTCCGAGAGGATGCAGAAGCCGTCAAAGTAGCGATTGGCGGCAGCTTTTTCGCGACGTGCTCTTTCTCTGCAGTGAGAAGCTCCCCTTTTGAGGTTTTCGAAAGTTTCTGACCGTAATTGAGGCCATCAAGTTTGTAGAACTCGAGTTCTCTTTGCGCATCATACCCCATTCTCTGCGCATACGATATCAGCCATCTGAGGATACCATGATGATCGACGTGTCCGCCATCATATCCCTTGAAATCCTGCGGAACCTTCGCGATTCGAAATCCAAAGATAGCCTTTTTGGTATTCTCAAGCACACTAGAACACCAATGGGCAGTCGAGTGCTTCGGAGCAATCTTCTCCAACCATCAACTCTCAAAGAGTCATATCTTGTGCCACGCTATGATGCTTTGGAGGAGCTCCTTGATAACCATGGAATGTTCCTTGAAATTCGAGAAGGTTTCATGATATTCATTTCGCTCATACCATTCGATGCTAACTAGTTCAAGCGCTAAAATCCGTCCTCGACATCGAACGTGTATTGACACAGGTGGGGAACACTGAGACCCCCCTTCTCAATCAGCCAGTTAACAACCCCAGCTCGTCATCATACCAAACAAGCCATCAGTGGAAGCATCTGAGAGAGCAATGAACCATATCCTGATGGTGAAAACATTTTTAGACGCCGTTCCTACAATATATCAAGCACTGAGGCCTGCTACAAGCCCCCTCCTGATCAAGATACGAGATCTTTGTCAACCTGAACTTACAGAAACTGTCAGAAACCTTATCTATGAGGGCATCATCGAAGACGTCACATACGTAAAGTCGGCCCTCGACCTCCGGAACCAGAGAACCTTTGCAGTAAAGGCAGGTATGATCCTCTCCTTTCTACGGTGATTGTACTGACCCGCTATCAGTCTGGAGTCAATGGTCTTCTCGATGTCGCTCGACAAGCATACAAAGAAAACACCAACGATGTACACAGTCATGTTGAGGAGCTGAATAGTAAGTGTCACGGCTTAGATTGGAATCGACACTGATCTGCCGTTCCCCTGCTTGTTATTTTTGTCCCGTTCTGATGCCCATCGCTCTGCAGATGAATACAATATTGAAGCCGACCTCCGGTATGACACAGGCCGCAAGTATTGGGTTAGGCTACGGGCGGTTGACTTCGAGAATCACCCAATTCCGCCTGTCCTTGTCAACCAGACTCGAAAGGGACCTTACATTGAATGTCTGACCGTCCGACTCAAGAAGCTCAATCAGAGAATTGCTGATTCCGTCGCTGAAGTTGTTATGTTAAGCGACAAGGTGATTCAAGATCTTATAGACAGTATCCGAACCCAGCTGCAGCCACTTTACCGCGTCTGCGACAGCATCGCTCTACTCGACATGCTCGCATCGTTCGCGCAATCAAGTTCCACTAACGACTGGAGGCGACCCGAGATATCGGACACTCTAGCAATGAAGGCGGCCAGGCACCCAATCCTGGACAAGGTTCGGAACTTCAGTCATCCATCACTTTCGTCCATACAAGACTAACTACAGAGCAGAGCTTGAGAGACCATTTTGTTCCCAATGACTATTACGCCACCGATGAGTATCGCTTCCACGTCGTCACCGGATGCAACATGAGCGGCAAGACCACGTACATTAGGAGCATCGCTTTGCTGCAGATAATGGCGCAAATTGGGTGCTTTGTGCCAGCCGAATATGCCAGCTTTGCTATTGTTCACAACATCTTTGCGCGCGTGACGACGGATGACAAGATTGAGTCCAACATGTCAAGATTTTCTCTGGAAATGCGGGAGATGGCATTCATTCTCAGGTTGATATTGGCCCGTGCAAGATCATGGCTCGATGCTAACAATCGCCAGCAACGTCACCGATAGAAGTATTGTCATTATCGATGAACTTGGTCGAGCCACGAGTACCCGGGATGGACTTGCTATCGCGCTAGCCATGGCAGAGGCACTTATTCAAAGTCATGCAGTCGTTTGGTTTGCAACGCATTTCACAGAGCTTGGTAAGAATTACAAAAGATTGCCGGTGATCTGCCTCGAGCTAACCTCAAGCAGCCGATGTTCTTGCCAACCACCCCGGAGTGCTGAACCTTCACCTCGCTACGCAGATCTCAACGACAGCTGATAACTTGCCCAAGATGACGATGCTTTATAAAGTGGAATCTGGAAAGACCAACGACTCAATGTATGGGATCATGCTTGCGAAAGCCATGCCGTTTCCAAAACGGTTTCTCGAGGTGGCGGAGCAAGTCGCCGTCTCGTTACGACAGCGAAGAGAAAAAAAGAAGATGGGTTCCGAAACAAGAAAGACATTGAACCGACGGAAGCTTATCCTCAATTTGCATGACCACCTGAAGCAGGTCAGTAACTCAGAGTTAGATGAGTCTGCCATGAAGAGCTACCTTATTCGTCTGCGAGAGGAGTTCATATTGCGCATGGACGCGATCGAGAACGAGTTTGCTGAGAACAGAGTGGACAGCAGCGAAGAGATAGCGAATGACAGCGAAATAATTGACGGAAACGAGATGGGACGGACTGGCGAAGACGGCTCGTTCGATAATGAAGACGTCTTCGACGCTGTTGATGTGGATTTTCTTTGAAGCAGTTGAGCTTGTCTTGTCGTCTTGGGCTTGTCGTTGACTTGATAGAGGAGGTTCGGGACTGAAGTATGAGGAAGTGAAGACAGGTAGTTAGTAGTGTAGGGGGAAGTCAAATTGGTTCCCTGTTATTCAGCTGGAGATGCCCACAGAGCCTCTCTCTCATATCCCTCTCAAAAGTTCAACAGCAATGACAGACCTCGTCTGTGGCAAACTTACCCTTTCGGATTATATTTTGACGGGTTACATCTAGTGTTTGTAGTGGAAACAGCAGTCGTGGTTGAATTGATCACATGGGTAGGAAGAGGGCGTACTGCCATAGAAACAGAGAGACGTACTCGAATCCTTTGACGTTGCGAAACTGAGACATTGTCGGCCTTTTTTCTTCCTAGGATTTTAAAGGAAAGTGATGAATAATTACCTGTGTATATGCGCGCCTTCCCTCGAGATGTTGTTGCACCAAGGTGCGCCGGCAGGAAGGGAGCACCCGCCCTTGCTTGCTTTCTTCCTCCGCCCACAATTTCTTGTGCTGTTCTTAACACACTAAAATTACACATCTCAAACCAACCGCTTTTCTTCTTGCACTTCCAGAAGAATGTCACCAATTTAATCCAATTCCATCCACTTTCTTTCATCCTGGACATCGTCGTTCCGCTACACCTCAGGCATAGCCAGGCCAAGAGACCATGGACGAGTCTGACGTCCTCTCGTGAGCGTAATCGACAGTTGAATAGCTGGTCGGCACACTAACCGTCTCATAGACTCTGGGAGACCAAGGGGGAAGCAGACATCCTTCTCACAATGGGCGCCAACAAGTGGCAGCTCCATGAAAACATCATTCGCGGCAAGAGCGGTCTCATCGACCACATTCTCGACCTCAACAGTGTGGCAAGTATCCGGTTCCATTTTTTCTAATGAGCCATTAATAGGAGAGCTAACCACAGAGAGCCACTACAGCAAAAAGGTATCCGAAAGATCGCGTTGAAGGAGCATGCCTTCACAGCCTCGGCTCTCGAAGTCACCCTGAAGTCCTTCTACGTTGGGGGTAAGCTCGTATATGGTTTCTGACACATCGAAACTCTCTGCTGACATCGGAAAGATGGCGTTTTCGACGGAAAAACAGATGTTATAGAGCTTCTTGCGATTTACGATGTATCGGTCACCCTCGCAGTATCAGCACTTCAGCAGCTTATCGCTCCTCGGATCGGCAACCTTCTCCGCGACATACTGACAAGCCGAATCGATCTTATCGACGATTTCATAATCGCGACCGATGTCATCGTGAGTGAGGAAGCTGAAACGTGGGCAATCATGCGTCAAGAGCTTCAAAAAGCCATAGGCCCTCACATCGGTATGCTTTTCTCGCAGCAAGAGTTCACAAACCTTGTGAGGACAAATCAGACCTTTTGCTTTGAGACACTGTTTACCGCAATTGCGCGGATTGATGTTCTGGAGAAAGGCGCTGGAGATTCCAATGATCCGAGCAACTTACCAGACGACGGTGATGCGGTTCGGTCCAGCTCTAGTCCCAGAGCGGTCTCTTGTAAAGGTAGGTATCCGGCAGCGAGACTTGTAACTCCGTGTTGTAACTACTACTAATGAACAGAGCAGATGAGGCGACGCAGACTGATATACCGCGAGACGTTACTCCCAACGGATCTGGTCTCACACTTGTGACGAACGATACTGATGATACTGCTGCGCAACACGACACGACATCTAAATCTGTTAAAGTCAAGGCACTGTCTCAAGGAGACAGCAAAAGTAAGTTTCCCTCCAAGATCCATTCTCAAAATCACTAGGGATTCTCTTTCTATGAGTAATGCACAGCGTCTTTATAATACAAGCATATCTACAGACCACTTGGAAAATTTAGGCTGACTATTTGACTACAGAACCTGAGATACCGCATCAACAAAGGCTGGACTCTGAAGGCAAGCAACGCATCGCCCAAGAGCACTCCACGACCCATGTCACATCCAGCCCACAAGACTCTCCGGGCGCACTCAAGTCATCCCAGGAGCGTGCAACCGTGCCATCTACCAGCGACAGTATGTCCGACTCAGATAAATCGACACACTGGGAATCCTGTAGTGAAGGCGCCACAACATCTGCCTCTCGTACGCAAAAGGTGCGAGCTTCAGGATTATCAACTCCGGTCACTCTACGGACGGGTACCTCAACGCCCCCAACGATTTCCGGACACACTATTGAGCAAAGGCCTGTATCCTCGCGAGCGGTCGAGCGAGCACGAACTCCATATGCGTTGAGTAGATTCAGCATCTCCCAGACGAAGGAGCCTGCTGCTACCAATCTTGAGCGGACCAGCCACGCATATGTTTTCGGCGGCTCCAGCGTTCCGCGCGACTTCCAATTTTCTGGTGCCATCCAGACAGAAGAAACTAAGTCCACGAGCACCGGAACAAAACCCAAGTATGGGCAGAATAATGCTACCCCGCATTATTCTTCACCGAGCAACCAAACTCGCGGCCCTTCGTCTCGCAAATCGGGCGTGAAGAATGCACCTCAACTTGACCCTGTTAATACAGCACGTCAGGTCAAAAAGGGCAGACTTGTTGTTGTTGAGCCAACTAGTGAGTCATCCAAGCTGTTTTGTTTTTGGTGGTCTGTAGCTCCTTTTTTCCACTACTCCGGAAGTTTTTATCATCGTTTTTTGCGGCATACTGACGCGTAGATAACAGACGGTCAACTCTCTTCATCGGATAGAGTCCTCCTTGGCGGGCCTCGTATCGAATGCAATCCTTCTTGAAACCATCCAAATTGTACATGAGACTACTCAGCCATACGGCGACATGGAAGCGAGAGTTTCTGTTGACATAGGTCTTGTAGTACAGCACGGCACCCCTGTGTGCAGTTGCCTCGTCAAAGTGCAATACACATGAGAAACAGCATGTCTTGTGATGCCACTTCACAATGACTGAGAGTCAACCCTCTAGATCTGGATTTGTATGGGCAGGATTAGCTGATTCTCTTCTTCGGCGGTATGATGGGCTTACATGGTGACTAAGACATTACGAGGTGGAAATCATTCAGATACGGCCAAGGGTTGTTCATAATGAACCGAGCAGTGCTAGAAAGACAGATACATGTAGGCCAAATTCAGACGAGAGGGCCCAGTATCCGAGGATCCCTGTAATAGACCGATGTTCTTCCAATGAGATTAGCTCTTCAGTGACTATAGCTGTGCCCTCTTTGTAAGGTTTCCTTGCTCGTCAAACCATACACTGATGTCCTTGATCATAGGGTCCTGAAGTGCAGCACCAATCTTGATGGCCGAAACCGCAGACGCCAACTGTACCTGCACCGACTTATCGGGCATCTATCGTGAAAGTAACCTTAACCTGGCTGAACATGTCTGCGGCAGCTCTTGGGGAATACCCCCCGTCTCGTAGATTATTGCATGATTCTCCCATGGCAGGACATTCACCAATAACTTGCCATCGTCTCGATAATCTCGGTAGAATCCTCCTGGCCCGAAGCCATCATACGTGACGTATACTGATGTGCGATCCGACTATCGTGGGACTCGACCATATCAATGGCATTATCGCGGTTGTTAAATCTGAGACTGGCGGTGGCATGGTACGTGGTTCTTAGCTTTTGCTCCCAAAAGGTGCAGAAGAGGCAAGTTTTTTTTTTTTTAATATTTTTTTTTAAATTTTTTTTAAGATGAAGATTGAGATAGACTCTGGATTGATCAATGGCCCAACGGCGCAAGTTGCCCCGACATTCACATCCGAAGGCCGGGCAGCCCGGCCAAGGCCCGTGGAACTCGTACACGGCGCATCTTTACCCAAACAACTAGGAGCCTAAGAGAACCTATTGAATTTGGAGTAGCTGCTAGCCCATTACATAGCAGTTGACTCTCTCTGGTTGTTCCGCATTACCCAGTTTTGGCCTGGTCATCTCGTCCGGGGCATGGGGCACAGAGTCTGGGCAATGTAGTTGGCAGTCGTTTAATTCTTTAGCCGCTTTGCGCCGCCGTCGCGATTCAAACCGGGCATGAGTGTGGGGGGGGGGCTCTAGATGATTACGTGCCCGGGAACGATGGAACGACTGACGAAAAAAAGACATGTCAGATAGCCGTGACTTACTCAGTGGAATGCTGCTTGGACCAGGCTATGAGGGCTGGACCACAATTTTTGCCTGCCGCCCTGCATGTTCTTTGAAAGTCTTACATCATGATTGGAGCTGCACATATGTTGACTTGGGCCATGTCAGGGATGCGAGATCCACACATCCCATAAAGTGCCCACATCGCTAACCCAGAACAAGTCGGTGAACCATTCCCACAACTCAAGATAACACCATACAAGACCTGGGGACGATTCAAGACACAACACGGGGAAGTGGGCAAAACTGGGGAACAAAGACAGGGCCAAGTTACCACATATGCCGTCGACATGACCGACTTTCTACCTCTTCGAGCCTCACTGTCAGCTTGCTTTTCTTTCATCCCTTCATCCGTTCTGCGTAGAATTTACTTAGGTATAGCCATGTCAGCTTCAGTAGGACTGTGTATTTCCTAGTTAGTGATAACAGGGCATGGGGGCATCGGGACGAGTTCCTCTGGGCCGTGAATGGGGCAGAAAGACTAAAGTTTCAGGCTTCCCCCCACAAGTTCTATCGAGGCTCCCCTGGACCGAATGACCTCATCAGCAAGAAAGCTTGTGTTTCGGGCTCCTCGAGCTATGACGGTAGGTGTTCATGCACGTTGAAGCCCCTCTGACCCGCCACCACGTCCTGTCAAACCCACCAATGCCTACGAAGACAAGGAGCCTCAACGACGCTAGACGCGCTTAATTAGCTGCGAGAGAGACGACTCCGTAGGAGCCCCATTTATCCCCATGGGCAAGACATTGCGAGAATCTCACAACGACCACGTCCTCCCTCGCGCATGGAACGACTCCTCATGCGCCCCATAGACCCAGAGACGAGTGAAAGACCCGATCCAGCCTATTGCAGAGTGTATATCTTTCGAAGCACTCAGGTGGTCCCACCCGGGTGCCGTCATCGGGCTCGAACTTCAACTGCTAGGCTCACCAAGCGGGGTGTGCATAACCATGGCTCAATCTGCTTTTACAACATATCAAATCAGTATAAATTTACCATATCACGTGGTGGTGGTCAAAGGGGTGCCCCTGGTTTCCCCATTCTGTCCCAATATCCCGCCGGAATTCAACCCGCATTGCCGTGGACCCCACGTGTTGATGGGTATAGTCGGAGCGGCCTGACCATAAGACGACCCCCACGGCGGCAAAGTTCCTATAAAGACATCGTTGCATGCCGTGCTTGAATCTAGTTGACTATTCCTACGACTCAGGCGGGTTCGATCAAATCTTGTTTCTCTCTCCACAGTGATACCCCCAAATTATTTCTCCGGTTCATCGGACTGGATGGGTCTTGGAAATTTTACAAAGAAGACATCCGTTGGCGCCCGCTATCGTGTAAATCATCCCATGTGAGTTCATCCCAAGCTACTCTCTCTGCGTCTTCAGCTTAGTCACGTAGTTGTTTCACATCAATACGTATCTATCTCGATCCCAGAGCTTTGTGTTTGTAGCCCCTCAAGCTAACTGCAACAGAAACTTGACAAGATGGGCCACCGATCACCAGCTTCCTCCATGACGGAGAAAGCCTCGTCAAACTACCCTGGCGCCTCAACGGAGCAACAAGAGACGGTTCTATCCAATGCCTCCCTAGAGCCCTATGGACCTTCAGGTAGGATTACAATCGTCATTGCCCACGCTGATGCTACATACTGACACTAATGGCAGGTTTTCGCGGAATCTTCGTCTCTCATTATGTCGCGATGTGTGCAGCCTTCTCCGCCATCGGCGGCCTCCTTTTCGGCTACGACCAAGGCGTCATCTCTGTCACCTTAGTCATGGATCAATTTCTCGAACGGTTCCCGGAAGTCTCAGATAACGCTGCTGGGTCCGGCTTCAAAAAGGGCCTCATGACGGCGATGATCACATTGGGTGCCTTTGTCGGTGCCATGAACCAGGGGTGGATCGCCGACATGATTTCTCGGAAGCGATCCATCATGGTTGCCGTTGTTGTTTTCACCATCGGCTCGTCGATCCAGACTTCGGCTGTCAACTACAACATGCTAGTGGGCGGTCGCTTTATCGGAGGCCTGGGTATCGGCATGTAAGTTCTTCACCTGGTACGCGCCCGGCCCTCTCGGATGCTAACATTCCTAGGCTTTCCATGGTCGTCCCCTTATACATCTCTGAAATATCACCTCCGGAAATCCGCGGATCTCTTCTCGTATTCGAACAGCTGTCCATTGTCTTCGGGATAGTCATTTCCTTCTGGATTACTTTCGGTACAAAGGACATCCCTAACCACTGGGCGTGGCAGCTGCCATTCCTCATCCAGATCATCCCTGGTCTTCTCCTCGGTTTTGGCGCCGTGTTCCTACCTTACTCTCCCAGGTGGTTGGCGTCCAAGGGGCGTGAAACTGAGGCCCTGAACAGCCTGTGTAAGCTTCGCGTCCTCCCGGACACCGACCCGCGCGTCCGACGTGAATGGATGGACATCATTGCCGAAGCCCGGTTCCAGACCGCAGTTCTAGCTGATCGTCACCCCACTCTGGTCAGCAAAGGAGACGTAGCAAGTATCTTGAAGCTCGAAGCAGTGTCTTGGACCGACTGCTTTAGAAAGGGATGCTTTAAGCGCACGCAAGTTGGAATCTTTCTAATGTTTTTCCAACAATTCGTTGGAATCAATGCGTTGATATACTATTCTCCCACCTTGTTTGAGACCATGGGCCTCGATCACAACATGCAACTAATCATGTCTGGTGTTCTGAACTGTGTTCAGCTGGTGGGTGTCATCCCTAGCTTGTGGACCATGGATCGTTTCGGACGCCGATGGATTCTGCTCGTGGGGAGCCTGGGAATGACGATCTCTCATACTGTCATCGCCATACTCGTCGGTCTCTATTCGAATGACTGGCCAAGCCACACTACCCAGGGCTGGGTCAGTGTTGCCTTCTTGCTGCTGTACATGCTCGTTTTTGGAGCTACATGGGGTCCGGTTCCTTGGGCTATGCCGTCTGAGGTCTTCCCTTCCTCCCTGAGAGCCAAGGGCGTTTCTATTTCCACATGCTCTAGTAGGTAGACTCGACCCAAATACTTTGAGGTGCATCGTGCGCTGACTTGAGACAGATTGGATCAACAACTTCGTCATCGGTCTCATAACTCCTCCAATGGTCCAAGGGACAGGGTTTGGGGCTTACGTGTTTTTCGCCGCTTTTTGTTTGCTTTCCGGAATCTGGACCTGGTTCTGCGTACCCGAGACCAACGGAAAAACCCTCGAGCAGATGGACGAGGTGTTTGGTGACCGCACCGGACTTGACGACGTTGCAAAGAAGGAACAGATCTTCCGCGAGGTCGTGGATGAGCAGACTCGCTCTACAGTAACATTGCCAGCGTAGACGGGCTGAGGTGATTTTGAGGTAAATTTGTAAATTCAGCTCAAGTAGCCTATACATAATTTGGAGAATTGACAAATTTTGACATGCCCCTGCAGAAAGTTGAACTCGTGTATAGTTGAGTACTGAGCCAACGTGTTACTATGAGCTCTGGGTTGTGGTTCCTATGGCCCCCTACCTAATGTTCTAGAATTGTTGACTACGTGTGGATCGAAAAAGTACATCTATCTTGCCAACAAGATGCAACATGCAAGATTCACAGAATCATTCTTCAAGAGATAGACGTAGCAAGTTAGATTGATGTCTCGTGTAGACCTATGATAATCTTACATATGGCGATCTGCGTAATTGGCAACCGCCTCTAATCCATGAATCATCCTACTTGACTCGTTAAACCCGTTTCCAAAACTAGAAAACATGAATTTTTTGCTAGCTCCAAGAACCGCGTCGTATGGGTCATTTGAGAACCCGAGCCCGCAGAACGAATCACTGACGAACCCTCCCTCCTCAGAACGGGCCGAGATTAACATCCCGAAAAGCTGTGCTAGTCCATCTGATATACGGCCCCGGAGAAGTGGCCAACTTGTCATGATAAGGGTGCTAATACATACGTCGCTCGTAGGTCACGTTCGTTGCAACGTGTTGATCACAGCGTACCCCTGTCTGGTTCATGTGCTTCTTTCCCCGTGGGGTTTGTAACGGTTGACGCTAGAAGAATATAGCTAGATCTCATCCTTGCCGCTCGGTTCGGGGCATTAGTAAGTACTTGCGGAAAATCGGCTTCGGAATACTACCTAGTTGAGCCAGGGCTATACAAGCCCAGGAACGCGCCGTTGGGCCGGTTGAAAGGCTTGGGTTGGCGGCTACACATTCCTGTCCCGGGTAGCCGAATGGGGCAACCCGGAGACGGCGCGCATATTCTTTTTGATGTCAGCCGACCTTTCGTAAGACTGTTGGACCAACTTGCATTACAAAGGCGACCCCAAGGGGATCTAACCTTACCCCAAGGGGAAGACATTGGTATTCCTGGGGAATGTGCGGGGTACATTTCATGGAGGAACCATGCCATGGGATGGTGTGAGGCTCCTTTTCGAAGGGGCATAGTGTTATGAACAGTGTGTTCATTCATCCATGGTCTACTTGTTAAGACTTCAACCTCCCCTGCCCGCTAAACTACGCACTGTCTACCGTAGCAAGTAGAGCCTGATAAATCCATGTCTATTACCGGCTGCACTGTTGCAAACGCATACATAACAGCTCTGGTAGCCCTAGTCGATACGGAGGTTTAGCTAAGAGATTCCATGGCACTAATTTTCTATCTAGAAACATCTGTTGAGTATATAGCATAATGATTGTACTGTGTTTATCCGACTGTGTTTAGAGTACTGTTGCGTACCTGTTCGACCTTAAGAGGGACCGCTTGGATAATGTACGCTACTTAGTAGGAGGCTTACGCGCCCGGATGGACGCCAAAGGTTCATCGGTTGGGACTTGGTAAATTCACGGAGAGAAAAGGTCTAAAACCCAATATTGCCTCCTTAGCTGCTCTGAATCAGGGAAATCCAAGCGCCTGTTCGAGGTCAGAATCTCCTGGCAATCAAGGTACACTCCCTACCCGCTGGTTCATCGATTGACTAGCCATAAATTCACAGGGAATTGGAGATAATCATGCATTCAACTAATTGTTGTGGTATCTAATGTTCGAAATCTAGACGATCTAGTGGTATCTCTTAACAGGATTAGAGGCCTTCAGGCCTCACAAGAGAAAAGAAATTAATGGCACTGGAAGTCATTCCGTGCCCATTTGAGAAAGCCGGAACCTATGCGGCGAGGACATAATTCGTAGCGCAATGAGTCGCTTTGAAACCCAATGCGGCCTGTCAATCTCCCAACCAGGGGGCGAACCACTCGAATACCACCTGAGGATTCAACCTTTCAGGACTTCTCGACGTTCTGTGTCTCCTCGTCCTGGCGGGCCCACAGGCCGTTGTTCTCACTGCTGCTGGTGCTGTTCTCGCGGCGGTTCTCGCGGGTAGTGGCGTGACCAGTCTCCTTATCGTCGTATTGGATGAGAAGCTCGCCGTTCTTGCCGTAGCGGTGGGGCTCCTTGCGGGCGACGTTGACGACGTCGAAGGCGCCCTTGAAACCGGAAGAGGCCTTGGAGAAGATAGAGTCCATCTCCTCCAGAGAGCGGTAGGCGGTCTCAGGGAAGAAGAAGTAGGTGACGGGGACGATGATGGCGTTGATGATAGCGAAGATGGTATAGGTGTGATGCTTGATGGAGTCGAAGGCGACGGGAGTGATCATGACAACCTAGTCTTCGTTAGCATTGAATGATTGAGGGTCCGATATTGAAGCCACTTACCATGAAGTTGAAGATCCAGTTGGCAGATGTAGAAAGCGCGTTGGCGGGGGCGCGGATACGTAGGGGGACGATCTCGGCGGGGTAGAGCCAAGTCATGCCAAGCCATCCGACAGCGAAGAAAGTGTTGAAGACGAAGAGGAACACAATGCCAGTAATCTGGCAGGCATAAGTCTTCTGGGAGTTGACACCGGCGAGGATGGCCATGGTGATGGCCTGACCGATAGCGCCGAAAAGCATAAGCTTGCGGCGGCCGACGCGCTCAACCAGAAAGACGGCGGGCCAAGAAGCAATGAAGTACTCGGTGCCGTTAAGAGCAGCCAGCAAGTGGGCCATGAAGCGAGACATTCCCAGGCCAGAGTAGATGACGGCGGCGTAGTAGGTGATGAGGTTGATACCGCAGATCTGCTGGAACATCTGGTTGACGTAAGCGATGCAGGTGCGGTGGAAGTTGCGGTTCTTGTCCATGGTGAAGAGATCCTTGAAAGTGCCCTTGGACATCTCCTCGACGGTCTTCTTCATGACAACGTATTCGTTCTTGCAGTATTCGTCATCTTCGGGGAGGTTGGCGATGGCAGCAATGACCTCCTTAGCCTCCTGGTCACGGCCCTTGAGAATGAGCCAGCGAGGAGACTCGGGCAGGTTCCAGACAAAGGCCAAAATGAAGACACAGAAGAGGATCTGCAGGGCCAGAGGGAAACGCCAGGAGACAGATCCGGGGGCGAAAGACATGCCGAGATCAATCCAGTAGGAAATCATGATGCCACCGCTGATGAGGGCACCCTCAATCATGACAAGCTTGCCGCGCTTGTGTGAGCTGCACGTCTCTGACTGCCAGGTAGGTACCGTTGATGTGTTGCCGCCGTTTCCGAGGCCAGTGATAATACGTCCGATGATGAGGTGCTCAATGGAGAAAGCGGAAGCCTGGAGAACAGCACCGATAACCATGATGGCGGTACCGAGGATGATCATGCGCTTACGACCGAGAGGGTTTCCGATGAAGATGGTGATAATGGCGCCGAGAAAGCAGCCCAAGTTGTAGGAGGCGACGGCGATACCTTGGTTGGTAGAGCGCTGGCTCTTGGTAAGCCCTCCGAGAAGGCCTTCGGGCTCTGAGTCGATGGTAGGGAACTGAGATTGGAAGGCGGGGAGGGTGAGGATACCACCGGTGACACCCTGGTCTGGAGAGAAAGGTGAGTCAACCAAGCTGTCGCCTCGGGATCAAGTCCGTGCTGGGTTGGGTGTATTGAGACTTACCATATCCGAAAAGCAAGAAGTCACATCCTGCGATGATACTGATGGCCCAGTTAAGGCTCTTGCCTCGAAGGCCGAAGTAATTAAGCTTGCCCATCTCGGAGACTCTTTCACAGCGGGTAGTATCTGATTATTGTGTTCCAGAAAATACCGAGGCTGTAGGTCGCAAACCGGTCGAAGAGGCAAGTTGAGACAGTCGAAGTGGATGGGGAAACAACAGGAAGATCAGATGCGAATTGAGACGGCGAGCGTCGACCTTATACATAAAATCCCCAACACACAGCGCCGGGTGAAGATCGGCAACGTCAGTGCCATAAGCTGAACTCTTTCTCCTCACCCTGTACAATCTCCTCAGTCGTACCGTTGGATTACATGCTTGGCCTAGTAGTGTACACTGGCATGGTAACACGGCTAGGTACTTGTGCCAGCCTCAGACCCTGGCGTTTGGGGTAGAAACCCAACCCAGAAAACCCTATAGCCAATCACCAAAAGGGTGCCCCGATTTCCCCCAATCTCTGTACCATCCAAGATCCCTATGGAGGAGGAGGGTCAAGGCTATCCACCCGGATCCACGGGCATGGGCGACGAGAGACGGTGACATGTCGTCAGCCTGGCCAAGACGCCGTCATGGGAGGGGTGAGGTCCCCCCCCCCCCAAGCCAATACGGCGCCCAGCAAGAGTTTTGCGGGGTTCGTCATGGTCGAACACTGGAATACGGCAGCCTCACCGCTCTAGACTAGGACACGGGCTCGTGGAGACGCCGTCCTTCGAGCGGCAGAATCCGGAGAGTCACCGACGCGAAAGACGGCAGCTGAGGTGAGATAAGGCAGCATTGGTATGCCAAAGAGGAGAAGAGGGCTCAAAGAGGTGCCGCAATTGTGTCCATCTGCACATTATCGGTGGGGTTCTGATGGAGACATGTTGGAGACCTCGACGTCATCCTTGAGGATTTTGATACCAATCGATAAGTCGTGCAGCATTAAAGTGCGAAAAATGGCGAAAAAGGCACCTTACAGTCGCCGTTTGTGCATACCGATACCGTTGGTCGTTATCCATACACACACCTGGTTGGTTTATCCCCGTCTGGGCGGCGCCCTCTGCGAGTCAGGGGGCCCTGCGCGAACCCTGCAGCCAACTTTGAGCCGAAGCTGCTGGCATCGTAGCCGCCGAGAGCGCTTGGAGCTACCGACTACTGACACTGTCTCTCGCCCGACCGTTTTGGTCACCTTTTCTAGCTCTTTTCACAGTTTATGCTGGGTCCGCAACGTGGGGACAACGGTGATAGAACCAGGTTTCATGTTGAGAATGCTTGCCTGCGATTTGTCAACATCGGTCGTTGTTGGTGACATAGTCTTGCCGGCGGTGGGCCACATGACGTATAGTTCTTGCATGGTAATTTACCGACTCCGGAAAAGGCTCAGCTTGTTGAAAGAATATTATGTGCTACATCTTACATGCAGAAGATGCAACTTTCGTTCCTGTTTCGAGTTTACCGCGTCGACTGGCGACTCGACGTTGACCGAAAGACATGTCATTTGCAGTCGATATTAAAGCTTAACCGTGTGCTAAGACAACGTCCAAGAACGACAAGATGCGCCCAGATAAATACACTAGAGCTTACGCTTCGCCAAATCTCTTGCCGATTGCTTGTTTGCTGCCTAGCCCTTGGTATTGCAAATCCTCTCTTCTTGTCTTCCTCTTGTCTTCCTCTTGTCTTTCAACTGACGAGCCAACATTCGCTACGGTTAACTGTGGAGTGTGGCATACTACTGGAGCCAATGTGGGATGCCAAGTACGATCTATATCCTCGTGCTCCAAGCGTGTCCGGGATGACGTCGCTACACGTTTTGTCTCTGCTCGGTTTTACTCTATTAGGAAATCCGAAGGCGCGCGCCGGGCGTTAACAGGCGGGCCAAGACAGCGGACGGACCAGAGTTACCAATGTGCCCAATGAGAGGGATTGCAAAACCCCGACCGCTGGTCTCGGGCACGGAAGAACTGACGGCCCATGGGTTCTTGTGCCCGTTTTTCACCCGCATAGCCGCAAGAACCGGAGAAGTACTCCGTACCAGGCAACCCTCTCGTCAACTCTCACCGACCCTGAACGAACTGACTCGGGGCCCGCAGCAATCTGTTGGTCGATGCTGCGGGAGATGGTAATGAAGCCGATGTTGGACCTTCTTGACGTACAGAAGCCCGGCCCAATGAGTGTGCAATCCGTAAGGTGACGTACAGGTTGGCATCGTCCAAAATTCCAACATCTGCTTGTATATATCTCACAATTGACCTTCATAGCCACGGGAACCATTCCCGAGATTGTATCTCAGCGACTTGCTCATCCAGCAAGTCTCCATTGTCGAGCTCCTTGATGAAAACATGGTTTCTCCATCTCCATTTCTTTTTGACCTCTCTCTCAAGGCCACTAATTTCATTTTATGGATAAACACGCAACGGTCATGACTGGCATACACTAGTCAGGAGATCTTCATACAACGCATCTATTCTGGGCCAAAAGCCGTTTACCAAAGAGGGCAGGACCCTGACTCTGCATGTCCTCGACAGTTTGTCTAATCCATATTACCACGCTGCCCCCACAGCCCAGGTGAGAGATGCCTGACGCGGATGGGAAGACCGGGCCATCTTTTATCTGTTCGCCAATGAGAAGACGTGATGCCTCGGCCGAAGCAGTCTAGGGGGTACGACGAAGTGGGCATCAACATTGGAGATGCAGCTTCACATGTCGGGTAAACTCGTGCATATCATGAGAGGGAAATTACGGCTCATAACATAAACTCCACCACATGAAGGATTGGAAATGTTCTAAGACGGCCACTTGTAAGTTCCGAGCTGATGGTCAGATCGGCCCTGTCATCGAGCAATGCTCGACTAAATCGAAAGAAAGTTTCCTGTGTTCTTGGAAAAAACACGGGGGGCGGGAGTGCCAAGCCCAGAGTGTGGCCGATTCGCCGGTCCCGGAAAATTCTGCATCCTCGGTCCCGCACCGAGGAACCAAGTTTTTTTTTCGACTGGCGGTGGATCCGGACCCTAGTCGCAGAGAGCTAAGAGCCTGTGAGGGTATCAGAGAAAGCACACTGGTCTCAGATTGTGATTGAGGCAGCCCGGGCTGGCGGCAAGCCCACATCCTGCGTGAGAAGTTGAGCCAATCTATCTGTAAGGCTATGTGGTCCGGGCCCAGAACAATGGATCTCGCCTTCAGTTCAGGGCCACTTATGATGCCTATATGAAGAACCACACACGATGGGGTGGCGAGCTGCCTAAATCGACCTCAGCGCTGCGCGGCAGTTATACGGCGACTATCTTTATTCGGTCCTTTAGATATCAAGCCGGCCTGTAATGTTGATCTAGATATAGTGTATTCCACGATAGGGGTCCTGAGGGTCTGACAAACACTAGCCGCAATTGCCACACGTGCGGTAGACGATCAGGGGTCTTGGGATGCGGTGAACAACCTTGGATTTGCTCGTGAAAATGACGTCTTTGTTTGGTCCCCACAGCGCCGGCTTGCTCCTAGTCTGGTCGACCCTCATTCCATGGGATGAATCTGGCTCCGGTCATGTAACAGCGGCGCCGGAAACTGTCCGAGGGTGTCGAGAGTTTTGTGCTCCGACCCTTTCGTCATCAATGACGGGGATTCTCAACAACGAAAAGCACACTTGCTGCATATATTGTTGGGGATTGAGTCACAGTAACAGCTTTATACGGTCTGAGTGCCGTCGAGCAGCCTGTGTCACTAAACAGCATACGTGACAAAACCTAGCCAAAGCACAGCTAGCTTGTTACCAGCACTGACAAGCTGCAAATAGCCTTGATCTACGTGGTCATCAACTACCCCCTGTATAAAACACATTCGCCGGTCGAGCTTCCTCGCTTGCACAAGACTTTACGGGCCATGACTCCGTTAAATAAGGTCTTTGTGGGCCTTTCGCCCCGACGTGCCCGGTGGCATACATATCATACTCCGGAGAAGGTGGGTCCGAACTCGTCTACGAAGCGGCGGGGCCGCCGGACAACGTCACCACAGCATCAGCTGGCACAAAATTCTACTGAAGAGATCGAGATAGTCAGAACAATCGCCTTTGAAACATGCCTGTGAGCTCCAGTCAAGCGTGGCTAGCATCGCTCCCATATCATTATGTTCCCTCATCCATCTGTCACGTAACAAAACGATTCCGTTGGTTACGTGGGCAGTGACCAACACTTATATATCTCGTGACACCATCATTGTACTGGCCACAGAGAACCGTCAACTGCATCATGAGCGCGGCCATATCTAACAAAGTCACAAATAAACATGCAAGAGAAAACAAAGAGAGGAAGCTGCAATTTGACCAATGAAGGTCCTGCGGAGGACTTCGGAAACTTAAACCCAAGGTCAACGCTAAGGTCGATCGATCTACATGCATAATTGCACACACAGGCAACATTGAGGGCCAGCGCAATAATTTTCATGCAGCGGGATCTTACTACTTGTTACTTGTATATGCAGCTGATATATACGATGAGGCAGCAATAAGCCAATCAATGCCTATTGGTGTTAGGGAGGGGTTGCCGATGTAGAAAGTACAGCTGGTACCAGTGACAACATGTTCCCGTACCCTTGGACACAGCCGGTCTGGGCTGCCTGAGAATCCGCATGTTCCTTAGACTGAAACCTGTTGATCACTAAGATTGGAAGAGCGAGAGGGCGACGTAGGTCGAGGAAGAGGTAGCATTTAATTCCACGAATGAGATACTATCACTGGACTCGATCTGTGAAGTTCAATCTGCCTAGGTTCTACTTTTCTGGTTTAAAAAGTTTGTGGAATATGATATACAAAGACACATGAGGGTGTTCATTGTGTTAGCGTATGTGTCTTAAGTAGCGGGTTTCTGTGGAACGAATCTACAAGTACTACCCACAAATATCAGGCCTGAAATATTGATAAAGTAGGCAAGGAGCATGGGGTTCAAATGCAGAAAAATCTTTTATGATGTAAATTTCGCTCAGGGGGCAGTATCACCCGATCTGATAGCGATTTGGGGCTTCTTTCAGCTTCAAGAACCAGAATATCGAGTTCCATACATATATTCAGACAGGCAACACTCTGCAGTATAATATGTGTATACAAACCTGGTGGATGTTAAAGTAAAACGTCGCACAAGTTTTCTGTCAGTCTAAAAGTTTCATATGGTGTTCTTGGCATGAGCAGAATTTGAAAATCGAATCTGACGACAGTTTAACTAATGATGGATTTCACAATTGGCAAAAAGATTGATCATGTATAATTGAAACTTCCATCTGTGTATTACCAGGACAGATAAGATTATGAGAATGAAGCCCGCTGAATTGACTCATCCATCTCAGATGTTGCCACAGTAATTAAGGATGGAAGAAGGGGCCAAAAGCGATATTCTCAAGCTTATCAAATCGTTCGAGGTACTTACCACTCATGATCATATCCTCAGAAACGCGATTGACGTGCCTACATATACTTGGAATGTTGTCGGATATCGGATAGATCTTCGGCAAGTAGTGTGCTTAGTCTATAGCTAGACTGTAATAAGTAGCTCTAAGATGCTACAGTTTATATCCCAAAAAAACTGAAATAATATTTAAAGAGTTTGCCATGCCAGCTCATTGAACAGCACGATCTCTACCAACACAAGCCGATAACTAATCTTCCCATCCGCATCCATTTCCAAGTCAGAATGCCACATGATTACTATATCCGTTACGTGACAGAAAAGCACTGACAATAAAGCCCCAAGGTTTCCCCGGTTATCTTTGATACGAATGTATTGCCCGTTACTACGTATTACAGCTCATATACTCAAGATCAGAGCTAAAAGGACAAAGGTCCCACCAAGTTTCAGTTTTATGTATACGTTCTCATGTATAACGATGTCAGAAATTGACCTGATGATTTCAGTACAATGCAAATTATGATAGTTGGCATGGATTGAACTAGGTAAAAGTTGCTTTTATATAAATGTTTCTTCAGCGAAAAATAGAGCGTCTGTTAGCCATGCCCATCAGGCTACTAAGTAGCCTTTTCAACAGGCCACCAACCATTCAGTCAAGTCGCTTGATAATCACCATGTTTTGGTGTGGAGTTTGTGGGGTCATAGTTCCCATATCACGTGCTTGAGGTTTCGACCAAACCCCTGAATAGAATCGATATACCGGCACGGAAATTAGGGCCGTATTCCGATTCAGTCAGCTTGGACACAGGGTACGGGATAACCGGGCCTTCAACGCAGCACAGATCGAAAAACCAGCTTTATCATCGATCCGTTGGCTTAGTCCTCAGCTACTAAGCTGGTAAATCGGGGTTGAGACCACTAAGTTCAGACGACCCGGCGATGAAGACGGCCAAAGCCCCTATTTAGCCTGTCCTTTCCTCGAGGCAGAATATGGACATCGCGCACGAAGCGATGTGCCCAAAAAGGCCCCCCCCCAGAAAACTGCACTGAGCAAGTTTTACATATTCCTTGAGACGATGATGGAGAGTGCGGCGCTGTAAGTGGATATTCATCTACCAAAAACCGTACGTGATCGGTATCATCTTCCAAAACGCTACCAAGAAGCCCGGCAATCATGGAACTGGCTGGGAATTCCTGGGTAGCTTATAGCGTACCTGCCTCAGGTTCATGGGCCTTCTAGGGATTATCCCTGCGGTTCTCTACAACAAGCTTATTTTTCCATCGAGGATCAACATTTTTTCCGCCAACGTGTCTCGGATAGTGATACGTTAGACCTGAGATGAGTTTTGGATGACAGCTGACAGGAGGCCCTTTGCTTCTGTCAAGTCGGCAAGCGGAAACAACTGGTTTTGTCATTGAACCGTCAGTGCTCGCAACAAGTGTCAGGAGAACGTCAAGCGACCAGGCTGGCGTTAGAACGCAGTAGATGAAACTATGACGCTGCTCTTTAGCCGTTGGTGCTCGAACTTCAACGTTCAAGCATTAACGCTTCCAGTTGATTGCCAAGCCTTATCCCGTGAATTTGGGTCGTGATCTACGGCCTAAATAACCTTTCGAGACGATCCACGGTGTGCCCGTTGCTTGGCTGTCGGACCGGTTCCCTACAGGGAGACTCACGTCATCATGACTGAGTCTAGCACGTGTTTTTCTGTGAGCAGCGACGGTCTGGGTAGCCACGAACGGAAAATTTCAAGAACTGGGGAGATCTTCATTATCAATGTTGCTCATGTTCGCGACAGGACTTGTACAGAGTCTGCAATTAATTGCAGATAGATGGCGCGCTAGCCTGAAAGGGTTGTGTTTGCGAAGGACAACAACAACATGTTTCTGGAAGACGACTATATGAATCACACCCATCATACCTGCTGTACGGTTTGGCTTCTTTGATACTCGGCTTCTTCTATAAAATACTCATTTGCACAGGAAGCATTCGCTTTACAACGAAGAAAAGTCGTGCACAAATCTTTGTCTGCAACACGTCCAATGGGTCTGAATCTCAAGTATGTAATTCGCTATGTTGTCATCACCAAAGGGTCCAGACCATCACAACAGAAAAGATCTAGAAGGCATTGCCTAACCGGTCGTCTCAGCTTGATTCATCCCAAGTTGATGGGTTGCTGCTTATCCACTAGTCACAAGACGTCATTTGTCACAGATAGCACAAGCGTCTGTGCTGACCCCTATGTCGGCAACGTGGGCATGGTGGGAGCCATGTTCGGAGTCAGCGGCGTAGGTAGAGCCTCCTTGAGGCTATGTCTTCTGCCCTCCTTCGAAATAATGGCTGGGTAGTCCCTGATCCTAGCGAACATGTTTGTTTTCCAAGCACATCCCCGCCGGGCTGTGGTGTAAAGGCAGTTTCAACGAGCGATTGTCAGGGGAAAGAAAAGACTCATCTGAAGTTTTCAACATGTAACCAGTATCACAGCGAGGGGCTGAGTATCATTCTGCAGGAATCATCGCATAGATAACACATGCCTTGATAAAACAGTAGGCCCACCCGGAAAAGTCAGAGCCGGAACAGACCCCATGGACACCATGGCTTTTATTCAGGCTGATTATAATCAGCCTAGAATTGGCGTTTAGACCGGCTTGACATCCGGACATCAGCTGCACTTCTAAATATCGTCATGCCGGCCCTTCTTCGAGTTGGATCAAGCAGACAATTGTCAACATCATAGTGAACATCATCGATTTCGAATATTGCGAAAATGTCGGGTACGAAGAAATCAGAAAGCCCACCCCAACATAGTCCAGCTCCAAAGTCGTCTGCAAGAGGGGTCATGAATTGCAAGCCATGCCAGGTTCGCAAAGTAAGTGATCTCCGCACCCGGAATTAAGCATGTTTTCTGATCGACGCTTTGCCTATGCGTAGATCAAATGCGACAGAGCGTTACCCGCATGTGGGGTATGCCAACTTTACCAGAGATCATGCTTCTATGGTATGCCGCCTTTGCTCCCCCACCCTTTCAGCTGGCTACTGAATTGTAAGAAGCTAACTAACTGGGGATCCAGAGGGCGTTCCGAAGAAGCGCGGACCGAAGAAAGAATCGATCAGTGCTTTGATAAAACGAATTGATGGACTCGAGGAACTTCTCAAGTCAGAGAAAACACCCACTCCACCTGGATCTGACGTAGTCGCCACTGAACTAAACGGAAATCATGCCCATAGCAATGGGAGTTGCGAAACCTGCGGGTCTGCATCGTCAGACTTGTCGCCTTTCAGCGCATTCCACGAAGGAGGCTTTGCAGCGAATTCGTACGTGCTACATAACAGGTGCTCCGTTTAGCGCGTGCTCTTCTCGCTAACGTAGTATTAGGGACTTCCCCTCGGTCATTAACGCAGAGGGTTTGATTGACATTTACTTCAAATACTTCCATCGAAACCCATATGAGATCTTGGACGAAGAGATCACCAGGCACAAGTTGAGAAACAACCAGCTTCCCAAGTCAGTACTGTACGCTGTCTGTGCTCTAGCCACACGGTATGTTCTCTATAAGTGGTCTAGAACCAACGCGAAATTAACAGCATATTAGGTATTCAGAGCAGCCGGGCAAGGGACCAAGCAGCCATGTTTCTGCGGAGACCTATGTCTCTTGGGCTCAGAAAGAAATTGAAGTTGCAGGCAATTCGGTCGAAATCTGCCAAGCGCTTCTTTTGTTAGTGACAGCCTTCGTGGCAATGGGTGATGGAAAGAAGGCGTACAGCACTCTGTGTAAGTCCGATGACTACCAGAAACGACTGATCATACTTGAGCGCTAACAGATTGAAATAGCCCAGGCGGTCGGATCAGCTATGGCTTTGGAGTTATATCAATGCTCCGACGAAAGTAACGATAACAGCCGAGCCGAAAATCTGATGAGAAGGCGACTTCTCTGGACCTGCTATGTCATGAACGTATTTGTATCGACCTGGCTAGAGCGACCTTCGCTGATCGATGATGCTATCGTCAAAGCAACCATTCCGTCTACTCAACAATCTCAATCAGGCTGGCAGTCGAAAAACGACTACTCCGCAGGAGCAGATTCTGAACAAGCTTGCGAAGATACGAGAGACCCGGATTATGGACTTCAGAAGCTTGTTTGGGTTGCGTACATCCTTTCTGACGCCAACAGATACCTGCTTGTCACTGAACCCACTACGCAGGAGGCATATGGCCATCGACACAAGATTCGTCGTGACCTTGATCTTTGGGCAGCCGACGTAAGTCGCACTCCGGACCCTCCAAGCCAACTATTTGATGGTCCGGAGGCGAACGTTTTACTCGAATGTCGGGTCATTTACCACTTGATCCACTGCCTCATTTACCGCCCGCTTTTGCCGTTGCATCTTGGTGAGCCTACAGGAGCAATGATGATACAACACTGGGTGGCCGAAGCAGCGGAGATTGGGTTTCGTCATGCAACGGCAATTCTTGAGCTTGTCGACCAAACTCTTCAGACAAAGCCTCACCACCTGCCGCCTTTCATATCATATTGCATCTTCACAGCTGGGACAATTCACGCTCACGGTGTACAATACGCCAACGACCACAAGAACCAAGGCCTGGGAATCGGACTTAACTCTTTTAACAGTTCTCCGTTGGCAGCAGAATCATTCGCCGGCTCCTCTGAATTTCTCAACAAGGGCGTGCAACAGCTTTCCGCCATTGGCAACGATTTCGAATCTGCGCGGTTGTTCAAGCAGAGACTCGACGAGCTTGCAAAGGAGCACGTTAGCCTATCAAGCAAGAATGTAGCTGGATACGCGCCCTCTCGATCGAACAAGTTCTTCCACCGATACTCTGTCGAGCTCCGACAGAAAGTCCAGGGCCTCTATGCGACCGAGGTACCTCCTACTCCAACACACTTGCAGCCACCGGAATCTCCGGAAGACAATCTAGGAAAGATGGGATTCCCGGCAGTGACGTGGAGTACGAGTCAAAATCACGGTGGCGCTAAGATTCCTTTCGCGCCGTCTAGGCTGAGCATTGGACACCCAGCAGCCAACAACCTTGGCCATTCCAGATCGTTCTCAGACACCACGTCTTTGAATCCATCTTACTCATTTGGAGGGACCAATCAGTTTTCACAGAGGCCACTCCCAGTATGGCCAGGCTTTCAAGATGCCACGCCGAGACAGATCATAACCCAAGACACGCCAATGCTGGATCCCTCGTCACAGCTAACATCCCCTATTCAGCAGGAGCAGGCAGCGGCCGCAAGCCAAGGCGATTGGGGTGGTGTGAAGAATTTCGCCGGCGGCGAGTCAATGGGCTACGAGGTTCTTCCAGGTTCAATCACAGCAGGCGTTCCCGCGTGCCAGACGGGAGAAGAGTTACAGGGCTCGTTTGTACAATTTCAGAACTTCGCTGTATTGTAGTTTTATCAACCCAAAACATTCGCAGTTTCCCAACTTCGGCTGAAAGTGCTTATATGTGCGAGACACAGTTCGTAAATTAATGAACCTGGCGGACTTCGGAACCAGCACGAAATCTGTTGTCCTCACGCTCATTTGCCACACGACCACTAATTCTGGTCGTTTTCGCTCCGCCCGCTCCACCCGTTTCACCTGCCGGTTTTCGTAATCATTGTAAACTTGGGTTCTTCTATCATGACTATCTTCTGATCAACAATTGATATTACGAGCCATACAATCGTTCCGAGTAAGTGGCTCTGTTCAAGTGTGTGTGACTCATCAGGAGATAGTGCGATTCAACCCGCCTTGTTACTCCACTTGTCCACACCCAGTATCAAGTTGATGTCATTAATATCGACCACCCATTAAGATGAACGGACTACTCGAGTCTCGTGATATCAGACGATAGATAGTATCTATTGAATGATCCGTGGAATAATAAATACAGAGACTTTCGTATCAAGCTGGAAAGCTCAGGATCGGTGGGTAACAGCACAAGAATTACTTTGCTCTTGCTTCCATAGCATAATTCAATCTTGCTTCAAAAATGAAACAAAGTTAGCAATAGATTTTCTCTGTTCAAGCAAAAGGATTCTTGATACCTACTTGTAACTGATATCATCTAGTAGAGTTGATTGAATTCTTAGGAATTCGAAGAGATGTGCAGGAGGGACTTTTCTTTCTAAACTACTTTGGAGTAAGAGTTAAATATTCCACAGCATGATACGACACAGGTGAGTTTCTCCGAGATTGATAGTGAATGAAGTTATAGATTATACATTTGCTGCATTAAAAAAGCATGGGTATACAGGTCATCTCAAGGGGACACACGGAAGATGAACATCCTATGGATCCAAGATTTTGAGACTGATGCATTTACACGAGAGTGAAGAACTAGCAAGTCACTTAGGTTTCTAAGAAAGGGCAAGAATGGGAGTAGGCTATCTTTGATGCTGATGCAGTCCAAATTCCAGGTCCATATAGGGTGCAATGATATCGGAATCGACAAGCTTTCTTATCCCCAAGTTGGAAAAGAATATCTACATGTATTTTACTGGCTTTCACTGTCAAGCAAAATGATGACCATCATTGACGGGATTGTAGACGCGTCCCTATATATAGCATGTGATGGTAAGCAGTAAGATGTAATGTACGAAGGTGAAATACAACTATGTAGTGCTCAGGAGCTTGAATACAGGTGCCAGAAAGCTGTTATCCCAATCAAATAATGACTTAAATCCCGTATACCAGCTTATTACATGTCTCCAAGCTCTCTAGTCTGAATCCTGGCCTTCTCGGCAATTTCATGCGCGGTCTTCAACCCCTCAATGATTCTATCAAAGTGCGCACGCTTTTTCAAAGTCTCATCATCCTCTCGCGCCATCTTTTGAACCTCTTCTTCACTCAGAGTGAACACCCAATCAGTTGACAGGCCCATGAGGGGCCCCCCAGAGTAGGACACGAAATCTTCGATAATGTCATTGATGACATATCTGATGAACGCCTCGAGAGATAACTGAACATTGTGTTAACGAGTAATCGAAACTTGGAAGTTCTTGGGGAAGTCACATACGTCGTAGTATACTTTGACGACATCATGCACGTCGTTGATCATGTTGCCTTCGATGGAGTGGTGGAAGTGCTGGAACAACAGCTTCGAGTGAGCCAAGTCGAAAGAACCCGATTTGAAACTTGGAATGGACCCAAGAGCCTCGAGAAGTCGAACAGTGCGCAGCGCTTGCAACCTTTCCTGGAAACGCGGATCGGTTGTTTGCAGGTGAGATTCGAGCTCCCGGCGGCAGTGCTCTTTGAGCTCTCGGATCGCCTTCTTTTTAGCTTGTTGCTGAAGTTGAGAAAGAACTCTAGAAAGCTTTTCATAAAGATTGCTGGAGCAGCTATGTGAGCAAACGTCTTCGAGAATCCGATTCGAAGCGTACTCGATGTCGTTGGCAACGATTTCAATGTAGCGTTCTGCAACTTGCTGCCAATTCTCTGACTGTTTTCTGAAGAGAATCTTAATGACATCTGTATTGACAAGGCCCGGTAGCTCAGTTGTCTGCCAGATGCGAAGCTGGTCGCGAATAACTTCTACAAGTGGCGTACGTAGCTGGGAGGCCACCGTCGGTTTCTTACGCATAGCGTGGCGCTTTGTGGGCGGGGTCAAAGGAGGTGTAGTGACTTGCTCTTGGTCACCATGCTCGGTGGTGTTCGGTGGAGGCGGATGTCCTGCTAACCTAGCTGAGTAAAAGGACACAGCCTTGGTGAGCTGGATCATTGGGTCAACACTTGTATCCTCAAACAAGTGAGTGTGCCCGCGGGCTTGCATCTCTTCAGTGAAGCTTTCGTTCGCCTCTCGCACTAGTCCCCTGACGCGAAGGGCTGCCTCAGAAAATGATCCGGGGCTATTGAGCGTCTTGACTGCTACTGTGTGATATCTTTCAATCACACTTCTGATGTATTGCTGGCGAAGGCTGTGAGTTGGGCGAGGGTCTCCCAGACCCTTCCTGGACTCTTCGGCTTCTGAAAGAAGCCTTCGAACAGATTCCTGGATAGCAGGGAAATTGCCGCGGATCTGGGCACAGAGAAGATTTCCGAGATATTTCTGTAGCATAATTGAGCCTCGTCGGTTTTCTCGTATCTCGTCCCAACGTGGCTGGCTGAAAAGTTTACGTTCGGCTTCTTTGATGTCGAAGTCATCGCCGTCTAATGGAGACCGGTTTCGTACTACAAACCACCCATCTTGCATTGACTTTCCCGAATCTTTTCCTCGTCCGCTAGCAATCTCGATCACCTTCAATATGTCAGCATCTTTTCATAGCATGGTATGACCTTCGTACCTTAGTTGGATTCACCAACATGTCACACTTGGTAAAGACGCCCACAAGACGTTTTTTGTCAACCAAATCAGCAGCCATCTGGAAAATTCCCTGAGTAGCAAGATCTGCATCAGCGGCAGCCACACAACTGTATTCCGTTAGAATAAGAGAAATAAACTCAATGTATCTCGAATAATAGCGTTACTTACATGACAATGTTGGCTGGTTGTCTCATGTACTCCTCGACCATCAATTTCACGCCGTACGCTTCATGCTGATTGACATCGTGAGCGTATGAGATTATACCTGGTACATCAAGAATACTGAAATGTGAGCGCTTTGGGCCTGAGAGTTCAATGCGAAGGACCTGAGTCGCGAAGTTCTTTGCGTGAACCCCTTGGCCTGTTCTGATGCCCATGTGTTTGGTAGATATCTGAGGATCTTGTGAGATATTGAAGATGGTGACTGGAAATTTAGAAAAAAGAAATAATGTACCTCGTCCATGATTTCTTTGAAGTCATCAATCCCCAAGCGGTCACTTGTATAAAGATAGTCCTTGTACGAGTCGTTGGATGGGTAATCGAAAACATCAACATTAGTCACCTCAGGGTCGACAATAGTGATCTTGACAGCATTTTCACTGCCCGCAGCAGTTCTTCGAGATACTATCCGTGTAGCAAAGCGAGTGCAGATACCAGTATCGACTGGAAACGGGATGTCGGTTAGGCTTTGCAGCAACGAGGATTTGCCAGAAGATTGACCTCCAACAATGACTAACTGTATCAAGATATTGTCAGATAAGATTATTGAGAAAAGGGAAAAGTTATGTAAACGAACCTGAGGTATGGCCAACTCCTGGTTGACACCGCAAGATTGAAGACGATCGATAGCGTCAAATAGAATCCTGCTACTATCACTATCGAAGGGATTTTCAGCGATTGATCTCTCCCCTTGAGCCAATTCGTTTTCTGAGCGGGGGGGGCGCGCCGAAGATTCGGCAGCAGAGTCGACCTGCGACTCATTGTCCTGTGGCACGGGGTAATTGCCAGCCCGTGGCATTGTGAGACCAGGTGGCTTCTGCGTAAGCCTGGAAGCGACAAGAGTTGGCTGAACCATAGTTGTCTGGGTGCAGAGAGGATTTGATGAGGAAAGTATAGAAATATGATGATCAAGAATCAGATGTATTCAATTTTAGTGAAGTGAAGAGAAACAAAGAGGAAATTTCTTTGTCAATAATCATGGATGTAAATGGAGCTTTATATATGTAATGCCAGGCAAGCAGGAGGTAAGAACATGTATGGTCGAGACCATGTTTTTAGCAATCTCCGTTATTGCATTTTTATTGATACTACAAGAGGCAGTGTTATTTCTTCCATGTATGTAACTGTTGCGATGTTGACCATCGCGGATAAATATCGGAATTATCGGGTTAACCCCGATGACTCATTGCCGGCGAATCCTCGGATATTCGGCCATAGATTCTCCGAGGATTCGTGGGCAATAAGTTGGTTATTCAACCAACCAACCCACGATAATTATCCTTCTTTTCTTTACGCATAATAGAGAACCACAGTTACCCCCATTATTCGTCAATTGCCACCGATACGTACGGTTAACCGTATCAACCTATCCCTTGGTGTTACCAACAGTAACCATCATACACGGACATAAACGCTGTGTATAACAATTGCCTGGTTGTCACGCCGCAAGCAACCCCACGGTCCCTATCTACAGAGGAGCAGGTGCCAAGCAGTTCTGAATTGTCTGAAACAGTACTAAAGAGCACTTGCATCGTTTTTCTTCAAGGATAGTCAATCTGCCTTGCCAAGGTAGACATCATCGCATGGCCGCAAGGGGCTGCGAGCTCTGGACATGGATAACAAGTAACGTGGAGACCGGGGGTCCTATCAATTAACCCTCCAAGGAATCTTAGACTAGGACTTTTACCATTTTGGGAAAGCGTTGACCGACTTAGATGCAGGGGAAGTTTGAAGTCAAGTTGAAATATGCTGTTGGTAGCAGATTAGACATGGGGCTTACCAGGAGACCATGTACGCACCAATCCGATGCGCCTGTCACCACACCTGCCACTCACCATGCCGACCCGGTACAATGGTCGCGAAACAAAATGAACCATCCGGGGTATCGGCCACGCCGATGTGAACCTGCATGCAGTCAATAGAAACTGGTGCTAGCCGCCATCCCGGGCCGTCTCGGGCCTGGCCGCAGTTGGTAGGCCGCTCCGTTGGGACCGGGACCATTTGAAGAGTTCGCCGATGACCCTAACACCGTTTGAAACATAATCCATGGAAATGAGCAGTTCATGGTGGGATTGTGATATCAGCCTCGCCGCGCTGACCTTTCCTGCGGCCGTGTTTAGGAAAAACACCTATTACGCTGGGTAAGTTGGCCAAACATGTTGGAGCAGAACCTCCTGACGCCGGTAATGGGCCGCAATGCCAGAAGGTAGGTATGATTCTCAAGGCGCAGTTGGCTGCCGTGTTTGACATGATCCGATGCAACGACAGAATTGCCTGAGACAAACTGGAAATACGAAGGCCCTAGCCAATGCCTGTTGCATGCAGCAACCCCATGGGCGTTACGCCCTTCTCCTCGTGCCTTGCTACGACACCAACGTCGCCCCTCTTGCCATCATCCACTAGGCCCTAGCATAATTCTTCTAACGTCCAGTCACCTAACTTGCGCAGAGGGACATCATCGATAAAGGTCGGCGTGTTCCAAGGATTTGCCCTTGCACACGGAGGTGCAAAACCAAATGAAAATAAGCGCCAGCACAAGGATTCCTGCGGAATGAAACCAACTTTGGACCCAATTCTGCACCGGGTATGTAGAGCAGATAAGGGGTGCTCAACTTGACAAGGAATTTGGCTAGCATTTTGACCATCGAGGCTGTTTGCGACGTGTCTCGGAGTCGAAGGGCAGGGACTTGGTCGCGACGACGTAATTCAGGGGCGCCTGATAGTATTTTAGCCGGATTGATCCTGATCAGAGCGAAAGAATAGCCACATACTCATGCAAAGACATAGACAGCAGCATACACTGTTGACATGGCAACAATGCTAGTCGCTATCGCAAACAAAGGACCAGGGCGAAGATCTGAGTGTCAGCGTACAAAAAGAAAGGTCGATTTGCGCGATGAGCCTTGTACATGCCGCCGTTCTGTATGGTAGTCGAGATGCAAACCCACGAACACCATACACATGTTCACGATGGCATTGGCGATGGTCATCGTAAGAGCTCACGGTACCGATGTCCTTGAGAAATGTGGCTACTTAGGTCGCAAAAGCTTATCATTTAGCTTATTAGGAAAACTTCAACACGGTCCCAATAACAGTTCGCTTCAAGTTGCTCACAGGCCACTTCCACTAGGAATGTAGAGAGCAGGCACTGGGTTGAAGAGTCTCAAGCCCAGGATCCCGTCGGGCTCGTCTGTACATTTGATAGCCGGGACATCATGCTGTAGGAGGTAACGTGGCCAAAAGTATAGCCATTGAGAATTATAGAGTGTGCCATCTGTCTTGTTGCTGGAACACATCTTCCGCGCCCGAGAAACAGAAAGAATATCGTAGAATATGTTCATGATATCTGAGATGGGATAAACTTTGCCCCATTTAATCTTGTTTTCTGTATTCTCAAATCACTTAAGAAGGCCAATAAGGAAGAGACTATTCGATTTGAGATATTCTCAGAGCTGCGGCGAGATGTAGTGGTGTTGTGAAATGGTATTCTTGGGAGCGCCCCATGTCTACAGCTAAGTGTTCATACACGGCTGACTTTGTGCGCTTATAGTACATTACCCAAGTTAACATGCACAGCCTTTGTCTGCGAGTAGGCGGCAAGGCCAGCCTCTCCCAGTTCGCGACCGATGCCACTCTGCTTAACACCACCGAACGGAACACGGATGTCCGAGTCATTGGAGCTATTAATCCAGACCATGCCCGACTCTAGACGAGCGGCGACGCGATGACATCGCTCGATATCCCTGGAAAATAGCGCCGCACCGAGTCCATAGGAGGTGTTGTTTGCCAAAGAAACCGCCTCTTCTTCCGTCTTGAATGGGGTTATGGCAACGAATGGGCCAAAAACTTCCTCTTGGAAGATTCGCATGTCCTTCCTCACATCAGAGAAGACAGTCGGTTCAATGAAAAAGCCCTTGCCGTCACCGACGTTCTTGTACGGAACACCGCCAGTCACCAGGCTAGCGCCTTCATCCTTGCCGGCCTGTATGTAGCCAAGGATCTTCTCATACTGCACCTTGGTGATCTGAGGGCCCTGGAACGTGTCATCGTCGAAGGGGTTGCCGACCTTATTCTCCAGGCAGATTTTCTTGAAGCGAGACACATAATCCTGGTAGACCTCTTCTTGGACCAAGATCCTGGACGTGGATGTGCAAATCTGACCCTGGTTGCTCATGATTCCGACGTGTCCCCACTTGGCGGCTTGATCAAGATCGGCGTCCTTGAAGACCAGAAGAGGTGACTTCCCGCCCGTCTCGAGAGTGATGTTCTTGATGTTGGCACTAGCTGCCTTCATGATTTGACGTCCAGTCGCCGTGGAGCCGGTGAAGGCAACCTTGTCAACGTCGGGATGGGAAGCCAGGGCATGGCCAGCTTCCCTCCCGAAGCCATTCACAATGTTGATGACACCAGCAGGAAACCCAGCTTCCTTTACCAGGTTCGCGAAGTACAAGATTGAGAGAGGCGTTTGCTCGGCAGGCTTCAGAACGACGGTGTTGCCGCACGCCAACGCCGGGCCTAGCTTCCTAAATGTCGGTTAGTTTTGACCCTAACATAAATCACACGGTCACTCACCATGCCGCCATCATGATTGGGTAGTTCCAGGGAATGATCGAAGCACACACTCCAACAGGTTGTTTCAATGTGTAAGCAAACTTCTTGGGTGTAGTTGGGATTGTCTCGCCGTGGATCTTGTCTGCCCAGCCAGCGTAGTAGCGGAGGGTGGCAATCGTCTCAGCGACGTCCTCGCCAAGAGCAACATTGTAGGGTTTACCGCCGTTCCAAGTCTCAAGAGTCGCCAACGCCGCTTCATGTTTCTCAACAAGATCGGCAAGCTTAAACATGAGCCGACCGCGGTCGGTATTGGAGATGTCCCCCCATCCGGGACCGTTCAGTGCTGCGCGGGCTGCTTTCACGGCCCTGTCAACATCGTCGGCCGATGCTGCCTCGACTGAGGCAATTTCAGACTCGTCGCTGTGAGTTGGTCAGCGGCGGCGAGCGATTGCTTGTCCATTGCATACACACCTTGGGTTGATGGCTGTGATCTTAGAATCGCTGTTTCCTTTGACAAACTCATTGTTAATGAAGAGACCAGTGGGGAGGCTAATCTTGGTGCCGTTTGGCGCGGTAAGATCCAAGGTAGCGGCAGACATATTTTATCAGTATAACTTATCACGACAGATTGCTTCAAGAATAAGAATATTACTGAGGGCGAGGTGTTGGGATGCAATGCCGCTTTCATGCGGGGCAAGAAACAGCCCGTCATTCTTATCTAAGTTGGAGAGCAATGGCCTTCCGACTGATGTGGTAATCAATATGATAACAATCACCATCTAACCAATAGGTTAAGTGGATATTGCAGACCAACATGAGCGGGGTTATCAACTGAGACTTCGTCCCTCAAGGGCGGCAATTGATAGGCAATTGATAAGCATTGCAACGCGGTCTCGGAACAGAGGATATTTTGGGGCGGTGCAAAAGGCTTCCCCGCGCCCTTCAGCCCTCAATGAGTTACAACCTGGATCTAATTAGTTACATCAATTATCCGTACATCAGTTCTAGATCGTCACAAGAGGTGCGGAGATGAGACACTCACTCAGCGAGCTAGGTGGTTCAACTCAAACTGAGCTATCCTAATTGGGTAACGATTTAGACCACTGGCGCGGGGTCCCAGAGATGCAACGTTAGACTGCGCATAACCAATCGCATGGGAAAATGTGATGCAGTAGAATGTCATTACTGTGACGAAATGTTGAGCTATCATGATGAAAGGAGGGGCTCTGCCGGATTCGTGAAAATGTCAGAATCTACAAGATGAGCGATATCGCAGTATAATCCTCAAGACTTTTTTTGTGACGCGGACCTGCTGCGTAATATCTACACAACTGGGGGTAATGTAGGCCACAGCCATGCTCGACTTTTCCAGAAATGCGCTCTCGTACTTGACAAAATCATCCGACTGACTCTGCTTCCTCCTGAAACCAAGCTGCCACGTAGGCAATGAAGTGCGATGTTACGTACAACTTGCAGAGAGGTGCATGCTAGGGGCAACTTAACACAAACTCCTAGAAACTTTGCGCCAATTGTCCATTGCGATGCCTCTATAAGCACATTGTGGCCTGTCCTTTAGGCAGGTAGCAACGCCTCAGCCTCGATCTCAACCTTCATGTCTTCCAACGCAAGCTTTCCAATCTGGACACATGTCCAGATAGGACGGTGATTGGGGAACAGCTTCTTGAACTGGGCAGTCATGATATTGAAGCTTGCGTCCATGTCGGTGTGGTAGGAGCGGATTGCGTAAATGTTGTCAAGTGATAAATCAGAATCAACGGCTTTGAGGGACTTCAAAATGTTGTCAAATGCAAGCTCGATTTGTTTCTCGATGTCGGAAGTGATGCCACCCTTTTCATCCCAGCCGCCCTGGCCCGAGGTGCGAACTATGTTGCCGAGCTTGACAGCTTGGGAGTAGTGGTATTGCTCGGCATTGATCTCGGTGCCGGGATAGTTAAAGAACTGAGCGGAAGGCATGATTGCGGATTATGTGAGGTCTCGATTTTCGACTTGTATGCCTGAGAAATGCGTAGAGACGAGCTTGGAGAAGGATCGTATCATGAGGCGGTGGCTAAGTCTACTACTTATTTACATCAAGTTAGCTACAAGCGACGGTCACGTCACTCTCCAAGCTTCATGCGGGGATATCACCTCTCTCCGGAGAAGACTGGGTGCTAGTTATCTATCGAAACGAGTATCCTGGTTGTTATCTTTGCTTGTGAGACATCAGCCTGGATTGATTTGTTGGTATCTCATGCAGTGTGGTCTTAATCAGGCCTTTCCAACTGTCTGAATATGTGCAGTGTCATGTCGTACACGTCGAAGTGGCCCATCGTGTTGCCCAAGGTAGTATAGCGGCATGCAAGAGAACAGGACTCAGCTTGGCTGCGTCATGCAAAACGCAGAAAATGGGATAATAGATGTCAGAAGAAAAGCAAATCTAAGGGGAAGTCAAAGCACGAAAACGAGAGATTATTTACCGTGCCAACGAGTCAATGATTGACAGGGAAATCATAGCTTTTGGCTTTCGTTGATTGATTACTAACATTCCTTAACCCCAAGAATGTTCCTCACGAGGGGTTACGCGGTTCGCTCTCAAGTCACAGCTGTGCAGTTTCCATCAACTAGGCTTCCACAGACTTTTCGAGTATGAATGAGAAGTTGTTTCGAGGCACCACTTGAACTGAAAGTGTAAATTTGAGTTACCGTAGCAGCATTACAGTCCCCACAGCTCTCAAGGGCGTACTCAACGTAGAAGCGTTGCCTTCGTAAACGGCGGACTCATCGAGCTTGTCTTAATTACAACAATAGGCAGTATCTAACTCGAAGTACTCAATGCTAACCTTGACACATATGTACAGTCTTATCGATATTACATCTTTGCATCTCTTCCGAGGCCAGTCTGGCCAATTGCAAACTCCTTCCTCTCATCTGCAGACAATCTGGTATCGGCAATCTCGCCCGTTTGTGATTGCTCTTCTACCGTCGCCAGCTTGTCTTCCTCGACGGGGACATGGTCTCTGACAACGAGCCAGGTGGGGTAAACGGCCAGAACTGCATTGTGTTAGTGATATCTTCCATCCGCAGTTAGGTATCGAATAGACTTACCCAAAAGAATGGTGTTGACAGCCAGCGGCACTCGCCCCCCCTTCCACTTCTGCGTGTTCAAGCCGAAGGAAATGGCCTGAGAAAAGCTCTCCTGGCCTCGCAAGATGCCGGAAAACCGCGCAAGCTCCGAAATGTTGTCAGTCTTGGTAGCCAGAAGGTAATATAGCCAGTTCTGGAGTCCCTGGCGGGCAAAGTCCCAAAGCAAAAGCACAAAGAAACCCTCCGTGAAGCCTTTATCCTCCCAGTCGTACGCAGGGGGTTTGCGGGTGTACTTTTCCTGTATGACCCATCCATAGACCCAGGCGATAATGTGCCACACAACGACGTAGTAGAAGCCGTAGTTGATGCGTTTTTTAACGCTCAGCTTCTTGTGGTCAAGAAGCATGCTCATGATCTGCGACGAGAGGAGGGTGCCGAAGTTGCTGACGAAACCGATGAGGGCGCGAGCGCGGACACCGAAGTAGTATGACTGGAAGTTCCCGCTATATTGGTTGAAATAGGCGGCCCAGAAGATGGGAAGAAGAAGAAGGACATCCTTTCTCTTGGAGACGCGGAGCAGCGCTTGGAACTCGGCCTTGAAAGACTTCTCTGCCTTGATGATGACCTTGCTGCCGTCGGATCGTTGGACCTTCTCGGGAGGTGAAAGGGCAAGGGCAAGAGGGACACTCAGACATTGCAATGCAATGAAGACCAGGTAGGTCTGGGATCCGACCTTGCCCTTGGCCTTCGCGGCGGCATTGTTGTTGAGTGCCAGGACGATAGCACCACCAACAAGAGGACCACCGGTTCTGAACCAGAGCCAGACTGTTGTATGTAATCAGTCCCCAGCCGAACTCTTAATCGTCCCCGCAATTAACTTACTATTCATATACTTGCCGCGCTTCGATGGCTCCGGGTAACCCAGTGCAACGGCACCCTCAGACGCCCAGAACAGGCCGGCAGAGATGCCACAAGCGACTGCCCCAACCAGTACAAACCACACGTTGCCGAAGCGGTTGTTGGTGTAGAGACCAGCCGAATAAAGGGGATAGCCAACGGCGCCCAACAAAAGTGTCCACGAGAGTCCGATGCGGTTCGCGATGGGTCCACCAAACAGGCAAAGAAAACCCATGAGACCGAAGACAAGCGCGTTGGCGGCGTTGACAAGGAACGGCTCCTGGGCACCACCTGCGCCAAGTGCGTTCATCGCATTCCACAGACCAGGCGCCATGAAGCCTAACGTTGCGTTAGTTACCGTGTGGTACCTAAGCGCCTGGGATGCAACATACCGACTCCTCCAATGACGAAAGCATTGAACAGGGTGCTGTGATACCACACACGCTTGACAGGCGCGTCTGAGGCCGCATCTTGGACCTCCGCCGGCGCAGACTTGTGTACTTCTTCGGCCATGGTTGTCAATGGTCAATTCGAAGACAGATGCCCAGCTCTGGGGGGAGTATCACAAGACGAACTCAATTCAAGCTATATAACTCTCTTTCCTTCGGCTTGCACTATCACAACAACTGTCAACAAGCTACCCCGACGCCACAAAAGTCCCTCGAAGTTCTGTCCGTGGAATGAACTCCTCATTCTCCGGTCAAATGACGAATATGCTAGTGCAACGTTGAATCCACCTCGTCAGCGGGAAGCGCGCAGCCTATTCGGCAGCCGACGATGAGGCTCCACTCAGCAGCCGATGGGCTGCCGACCGTCGGCCGTTTTCCGACGGGAAACTAACCGCAAGAAGGAAGCTCGTCGTCACATAAGATTTAGAGCACCATGGTGGATTAGTGATAAATATCACACATAGGAACAGCGGCTAAGGTTGAAGCTTTGAGATGAGAATGCTAGTATGATGTAGGAGATGCACAGATAGGTGAAAGAATAGTTAATGTAATCGCGATATAAAGAAATAGAGAAGCTGTTATAGGTTACAGGTTGCTGGTTATAGAGACTAAATGAGTAGAAGGCGGAGAGTTCTTATTATTATAGGATAACTACGGCGCCTAGTACGTAAGGGCGGCAGGCATGTGAGGAACAGTATTCTCTTATGTGGGGGATGAGCACACAGGTAGATAAAATAGTTCGTAACCTACGAGCAGATCACTTTAATTTAACAACGGGGTGAAGTAGGGCGTCCCAATCCATCGTTGACGCTTTCATTCTTAGCGAAAACTCGCGGCCGATGGCCCAGTTGACTTCGCAGCCGTACTGCATAGGCTCCTGTTGTGAGTCGTTAGCTATTGTGTGGCACCAGGGGTATAAGCGGCTGAAAAAAAAGTGAATAAGACTTACATCGAGCTGAATGTCGAGCGGATTCTGATGCGAGTTAGCAATGACACTAAGGTAGGTTTCCCGGTTAGTGATGCCGCAGTGATTATTTTCTTACGGATCTCATCAGTAATATCAGCTGGTGTAATTGTATGGCTGATTACTTGCCTTTCACCATCATCACATCGAACTGTTTTCAAAGTACAGTGTTGCTCTTGGCGAAGACGTCGCTGAGATAATCACTACTCTCTGCCACTCCATCGTTCAGATACGGCCGGATCACGTCTGACAGGGATGTTCCGGACCGCCACTTGCACCCTTGCGATCTGGCACCTACCTTACGGTGCCTGCGGCAGGTGTACTTTGGACGATTTACCCGATACGTCGCGGCGGCCATCGCGTTGACGGCCCTTTCCCAGCATGAGAACGACCGGGTTCTTCAAGACTTGGGGTGTCGTATGGATAAGTACAAGGAGCTTTACAAGCTGATATGCGTTAAGGACAAGGGAGTTCTCCAAAAGGAACGAGAATGGCATGAAGCAATTGGACGATAGTCTCGTTGACCAGGTTAAAGAGGGCGTCGTAGAGAAGCTTGCCTCTCTGGCCTCAGAAAAGTTGTATTTGTTCGCCAACGAGCCTTTAAGTGCTGATTCCTGTGATTGGATTCCACCATAGTAAACCTTGAAGGCCTCGAATTCAATAGTTCTATAACCGTTTTATAACCATCCTTCCTTGTCCATTCTCTGCCCCACCGCTAGAGCCTACAGAAGTGACATTATCTCCTGACCTCTCCCTCGCCTTCGCCTTGCGCGCAAGCTTACGCTTTAGCTCCCCAGATCATTATCCTCTCTTACCCAAAAATAGGAGTTCATAACATTCCTTTCACGACGAAATGCCTTCCCATGGCAGGAGGGCCAGGCCGACGTAGATACCCGTATTCGCCAGCTGTTCTGAGCCCATTCATTGTTGGATGGCCCTCACTGACACTGGCCGCAATTACAGACCCGCCCCGTCATCTCTTCCTGACTATGGTGCATCGAGCACGGCCGCTCGGTCCGGTTCACCGTCGAGTTCGATGCCGAAGATCAAAAAGAATTGAAAGGGGTGTCATAGGAAGGGCAAGAAGGGTGATGAGAGGCACGGTTCCGTGATTGGTTCTTATAACGTATTCAATATAGTCTACGCGGGGTTTTCATTTGATAACTATTTGGGAAATGAAACATGCCTATTCACGTAGACTTATGTCTGTACCTAAGAGACTGTATGGCGTAATGGTAGACCCAGGTAACAACAATAGATATCCAGATGTTCGGTATCTTTTCTAATTATATCTTGAACTGTTTTGCGTAATCCGAGTCGCTCTTTGGGTGTTGTACCAGTGAATTTCCATGCGACACAATTTGATCCCTTATAGAGGGCGGCTGGTGGCCTGCCTCATAGAACCAGGCCCGACATCATGACCCCCCTCGCAGGGGCATTTCATAGCTTGATAGGCCGTATCCTACTTCATATTCAAGGGGCTTGGTCCTCTGTATCAAGATGTGCGAAACTGGAAAAGACATCGGCCGAGTCAGTCTTACGGTCTCATAGTCGTTCTAATAAGGATCGCTAGCAAGTCAGTTCGGGTATAGGTGGTCCAGCAACGATGAACCCCGGCGGGTGACAATCCGTCCGAAACCTTGGTTGACGTCCCGTCGCCAAGCTGGTCCAGGTTCCAATCGGAGCCGTGCCACAGAACCCGCGGTGGCCGGGCCAGTCAACCTGTTCTTGAATCAGTCTGCCCTATTCCCTCGGCAGTCTCTGGGCACCGAGCTCTGAGCATTTGCGCCCGGAAACATGAGGTTTGCCGGGCCCGCGGGTCCATCAATCGGTAGCTTTCGGGGGCAGCGATGCTCCACCAACGACACGTGGCAGCCCGAGCCCAGGCGGCCCGCTTCAGGGCCTTGCGGCCGGCGTAGATCCCCTGTGGTGGTGGTGGGCGGGACGCCATCGCTTTCGTCCTTGGACGAGTGATGGCCAGGGTATGTGGGTTCGAGGACTCGAATGGACAGTCTTGCAGGTCAATCACTAAAGACGCGGCCGTTGTGTGTGTTTGTGTAAAACGATGGGGTCGAACAAGACAACACATTTCGCAACGTGAACGGATTCCAGTGGTCAACTGTGGCGGCATCGTAGCGACTCCCCCCTATCTTCCAGGTACCGAGGCGCCTAGATTTGTGGCCGTGAGCAGCGATTCGTCCGGGGAGGCTTGCTTCATCGAGCCTGATTCCCAAAAGTCAACAGCGGACGATGCGATATGCGACTGCGACCTACCATCAGCTGCTTGACTTCCTAGGAACGGTCGGGTATTCGTTAATCTCCCCGTTGGGCCATTGGTGCGAGGGACAGACTTTCACATGCGTCGCTATGTATCGCCAGCACACCCCTGTATACGAATACATAAACTACCATGTCGCATGCTTCCCCCACCAGCCCATCAACGGCAACTCAAGCCAAGCAAATGGGACTGATCAAGCAAGGCCCCAGGGTACCTAGAACTTAGAAGTGAGCCAAGACCGGGGCTCGGTTCTTGGGAGGGTCACACTGTCACTTGTGGCAGTCCTGGGACTTGGGGAAACGGGTAGGTTAGGACAGAACCGGAGCGCGAGGGGGGCCAGTCGGAGAGGACGATCCTCGGGCTGCCGGCTCCACCCCGGGAAGTTCTCTAGCTCTCATTAGGCAGTTCTCACGGCAAAGACGGGGTTCCATAAAAGTCAGGCCACCTTGGGACGGCCGGTCTCCATCCATTCTCGAATCGTCTCTCCTTTTTCGGGGGCACCGTTTTTTCCCAGCCCACGACTAGACATGCTGGGCTGGCTGTGTGACCCTGTGACATTCTACTACCTACATCGTAGGTAGCCCAGAGTTGACTGGCGGCCATGTTGGTTCAGCTTCCATGCAAGAGACTCCGAGGATGAGCGGGTGCGTCCCCCTCGCAATCCGCTTGCGGAGCACATGATGGCTTGCTGTGCATGTAAACTCGGTGATGCTTCTTTGCGACAGACCGCTGTCAAACTCTACTTGGATCCAACCCGTCCACGCCCGAGGGTGTGAGCGTGTCTCTCGGAGAATGTGTCCACACTGCCGCCGGGCCGTTGTCGGTGGAGGTGAGGTAATCCGCCCTGGGCGAGGTTCCCAAAAGGGTCTTTCAGGTATGATCCCCGGGTTCCTCCTTTTGTTGATTATTTCTACCCGTGTTGGTCCCGCGGCTTGTCCATACTCCCTCCCTCTCTTTCTCTCCCACAACATGCTTTCCTTTCCCTCTTTTTGTTTCTTGCCGTCCCGATACACTTCTCTTTTCCTTCTCTGTTTTGTGACGGACTAGACTGAATAGACTTTGAGCGCTCGTGGTCGCAGCAAACCACCGGTCCAAGGTAAGCCGCCGTAAACCTTTCCCGCCCTCGGGCTCTCATTCGGGCCAAGATATCCCTGCCGCGTCCGCGCACTCGCTGACCGGGCCAGCGCGCCTCCAGATAAGATCCCTTACATGCCAGAGTAAAGCGACCACCGAGGCGAGAAGAACTTGAAATAGAAGAAGAAAAAGAAGAAGAAGAAGAAGAAGAAGAAGAAGAAAAAGTCATAATCAGAAAGCAATAACGAGCACAAAGACCCAAGACCCGGAACCAACGGCAAACAACCGACGCAATGGTCCTCATCACGCGCGCCATATCCATCACCAACTTCGCCGTCGCTTCCTCCGCCCTCGGCTTCCAGGTTTTCGTCCTGTACCCCTGGCACGAGCAGCTCTCCCACGACTTTGAAGAGCTCAAGAAGGAGCACCTCCGCGTCCTCGACTACGTCAAGGGCGTCGACGCCGGTCTGAGGAAGGGACAGGGCGGCGCGCCCAAGGGAGAGTCGCTCTTGGAGCGTCTCGGCTACAAATCGTAGGTCCGTTGCCGCCCTCGGTGGCCTGCTGTTAATTGGTATCTCCCTCTCTTTGGAGGGGGGGGGCTTGAACTTGTTCGGGATCGGTCTGTCCTGTCCATCCCCGTCCTTCATTCTTTTTGGTCCGACATTCGTCAAATGAGAGAATAAAAGAGCTTAATATACCCCACGATGTACCGTAGCATCGCGTCCATGCCGTGTCTTTGTGCTCGGTCCCTCGGCTCCCGATGTGTTACCCATCATAAGGCCCGGCGCAGAACTCATTCATTTTCGAGCCATGCCGCGCTCTTCGACATGATCCGTCTACAGCTTGAGGTCAGCGGTGGGGCCTACAACGGAGAGTAGTTTGTGAACGAAGGTATTCGAGCCGTTGACGCGGAGCTCCATACGACGATTTGTGATCGCTGGCAACAACTTGGTCCTCGATAGTCATAGCCTGCCTCCGACACTGAGCCAACGAAACGCGGTGCATGCAATATTACGTGGAGAGTGACCCGCTTCACTGCTGCCAGATTACAGGCCCGTAGTCGGATCCGGACCGGACGCAGCGATATCGGGATAACGTGCCTTCATTACCGTCTTTCTCATCATTCATCACTGCAGGCTGGACGAGAGGGGTCTGATTCGGCCCATTTTAATCTCATTGAATAATAGCATATCACATCCTCGATCTCTTCGCCGAGGTCGCAAGCATCAGCCATGTAGGGTATCGCGAATTTCAAGTACTCAATCGCTCACCACGTGTTGTATCAAGCCACCTCGCTCTGCGTCACGCCATTCCGTCCCGGGGGGGTTTGACCTTTATAAAAGCCACTTGTTTCGCGTTCTACCAAAGCGCACATCAGCTTCGAGTTAATTCAACCCCGGCAATTCCGATGCCACTTCTCGATGCCTGTCACGAGGCCATCTCGGTTCCGTACAGTTGCATTAATCATAGGTCGTCGTCTTGAGAATAATCCAGCTTAGAGGTAGCTCTCCTCCTCGGCGGGCCAGGTGCCGATCCAGGCGACGAGGAAGATGAGCAGCCACATGATGAGCCAAGTGGCCTGGCCGCCGGAGGTGCCGAGGCCGACGAAGCTTCCCACAAGTAGCGCTGCGTGGACGAGGGCAACCACCAGGAGGAAGAGGTCAAAGTGCAGTCGTCCCTGGAAAGTAAATGTACGGTCAGTGTTAAACTCTCAATTTCATGTTCAGCCCCGCCGCCCTCGTTAGAGGCTCACTCACCAGCATGACTCCGAGAACCTTGCGGCGACCCTCGGCCTGGCCGATGACGGCGAGGCACCAAGCGACGAAGAGAAACCCGATGACGCCGAGGACGATACCCAGGACGGCGCCGAGGACCCGGTCGTGGGCGATGTCGCCGACGACGCCAATGACGGACATGGCGGTGCGGGTGCCGAGGGTGATGTACATGCACACCCGGCGGAAGAGGACGGCCTTGTCGGCGGCGTTGAGGCTGTAGGCCTCCCATAAGAAGGACCGGCAGCCACGCATGTTGGGACACGCGCGGTCCCTGAGGCTGCCGCCCCGGGACTGTTCGTTGCCGGCGGCGGCGTTCTGTTCACCGCCGTGTGTCATGGCCTGGTATCCGAGGGCGGCGCGGTGGTTTCCGAGAATGGGCGCGGTGCTGTCGCCGTCGCTGTCGGTAGAAGAGAAGGCGGAGGAGAAGGAACCCGTGTCATAGGCTCGAGAGAGGCTGCTGGTCGCGCCGAGGTAGAGCAGGCCGGGGTCGGTGCCAGGGACGGGGGGCATCATAAGCTGCGAGGGAGGGGGCGCCATGACGTGGGCTCCTCTTGATAATGCCGGGCTCGTCCGACAAGCGAGATGGAAGTCTTGGTGTTTGGTCCTTTCGTCGGGTCTTGCGGTAAAGGGGGGAGAGGATTGTGGACCTGGTTGTTGGTGGGAAGGGGATCGTGGGTTTTACGAAACGACAGGGGAGGCTTGCCGGTCTCACCCGGGAAGATCGTAAGAGTTTTGCAGATGTTTTCGATTTCGATTTTGATTCTTGTATTTTGTGTGGTTCTCGTCTTCATCTGGTGGGAGTAGTAGTCCTGGTCGTGGTACTTGAAAGGGCGGGTGCAGCAGCTCGACTGGACCAGCTGCTCCCGCTGTTCTGAGTCATTTGGCCATGTCATCACGAATGAGCCGTGTGGCTCGCTAGGAGAATTGACCGTTGTTGTGTATTCTGGATAGTGACGATACGTGTTGAGGCTGACCGGACATCAAAGGAACTCTCTTGCAGAGCCAAGAACGGGTGGTGACAACTGTGAACTGAGTCATAAATGTTCACAAAGACTGTTGTGGGATACCAGGATGATCACGGAACGAGACGAAGGCATCCCTCGTTCATATTGATATATGTCGGGGCTTGAGATACTCTGGTCGTTCCTCTGCTGGTATCTAGGCCTCTAGTCCGAATCCCTTCATTGCTAATTTCGACGGCAATATAGACCCTTGAGGCGCTTTGATTTCAGGAGAGTGACTGACCCGCCTCGCGCGGTTGATACCGATAAGGCCTGTCCAATGTGGAGATGCTCGTAGATCTACACCCGGGTTGTGGGATGCTATGGCGTCTTGGCGTCTTGGAAAGTAAGCTCCTGTTCAATTGAGAAGTGTGCGTAAGGCCATGATATAAGGTCATGATATAAGGTCATGATATAAGGTCATGATATATAGGCCGTATGCTACTCCGTACATCTATCCGTGTAACTGCTTGGGCAGCTGATTTGCAGGGACGGGGGTTATTTCATATGACCCCTGGGGCCATAACATAACATCATGGGAGAAAAGAAGAATGAAAACGTGATGAAGCTACGAATGCTATGATACAAAGGAATTTGCATTCCTCAAAGAGCCGTCATTCCCCCAAAAGACGTCAACCCCCAACTCCTCAAACCACAACAGTACTGGTACTCAGGTCCAAAGCTTCTGTCTCAGATCCTCCGGGACTGCTTGTTTGTTGCTCGTCGAATCAACGACCACGATGGCTCCCGTTCCCCGCTCGAAGACCGCCGCGCAGTGTCGGCCCCCGTTCTTCCGGACCGCGGTCCGGAGCTCGCCGAGCACGGTTGCCAGCTTCCGCAACGTCTCCTGGTGCGTGGCTTCCCATTCGGCGAACTGGGCCTTCGCGTCGGTGATCTTCCTGCTGTCGAACTCGCCCCCCGCGTGCCGGCCGACGATGAGCCAGGGCGTCCTGCCGAACCAGAGCTGCGGCATGAACTGGCCGATGGCCTTGTTCTTGGCCGCCGACTTGATCTCGGCGGCGGTCGACTGGTCCATCACCCGCGCTCCGTCGTAGACCGTCTCGACCTGCACGACCGGCGGCGGCGGCGGCGGCGGCGGCGGCCTTTTGGTCTCGCCTCGCTGGGCACCCTGCACCGACAGCTTCTCCATGCGCGGTACCAAAGCGTCCAAGGGATCGAGCTTTTCGCCGTCTGGGTCGTAGCTGGCATCCACCTCGAACTGCACCGCGCAGCTCAAGGCTCCGAGGGGATATCGCAGGGTACGGTGGTGACCCAAGCTTTGCTCCAGGCCGGCGGGAAACTTGACGGAGGCCTCTTCAAAGTTCCTGCCCCAGCCGGTGTTCCGCGACCCGCAGATGATCTCAAGGGTGCGTTTCTCGCAGCGCTCGACGATCAGAGTGTTCCGCACCAGGTGCAGGTTGAGCCGGAAGTCCTCCCGGATCCGGCCATGGCAGAAGTTGAACAGCTTCCGAAGGCTGTTGCGGTTCGTGACGACGTCGATCTCATCGAAGGACACATCCGGGTTCATGAAAACCGCTGCTCGGAACATGGCCTCGAATGGGTGCCGGGGCAGCAGGTGGGTGTTCTGGTCGACGAAGTAAGTTCCCTTGTCGGGCGGAAGGGTCAACGGTAGGCTCATGTCCTGCCAGACGGCCGCGAAGCCTGTTCATGATCAGTTTCGGCCAGCAAGGCTAGAGGGCGGAGCGGCATACCGGGGACTCGAATCGTGAGCGGTCTTCCTCTTTGCCAGTTGTAGCTGCACACGAGCTGGTAGCCGGCCTCGCTGCTGACTGCTGTCGTCGAAGGCACGATGGCCGACTGAACGATGGTATACACAGGCTCCACTGGCTTTCGGATCTGTTTCCACAGCCAAGCTCGCTTTGGTGCTTCGACAGGCGGAGGGCGTCCGGTGGTCTTTCGAGCCTGTATCACGTCACTCGATGTCTTGTTGATTGACAGCGAAGTGTTTGCGCTGGAAGGAGTGCAGCAGGAGGCGCGTCCGTTGTGGGCTCGATTCTTGTCAGTTTGATGCTGCGCCAGCGCTGCAGCCGACTTGAAGCGCCGACCGCAAGAGCAGGGAATCATCGTGGCGTGGGGTTTTTCAATAGTGTGAAAATTATGCTTATTGACATAAAGACAGTGTTGGTGACTATGATTGGTGTGAGTTGATGGATAGTGATGTGTATTGTGGTGCCTGTTGATCTGTTGATGTGCGTTGGCGAGTAGAAGATATTCTCAAGGCCTTGAAAAGGTAAACAAACAAGAAGTGAGAGCTGCAAGGAAGGAAAGTTCTTCTTTTAGGATCAGCCCGTCTCTAGATGTCGGCCAGCTCGAAGACGGCCAACGGTTGGCGCCAACACTGAATGCAGGGCGGGGTGACATGAGGAGATTCTCTCCCACCCTCTATCGGCCTTGCATCAAATATGGTTGGCTGAGAAGCTTCAAGCCTATCTTACCCAACCAGTGAAAAGATAAATTGTGACCGTGATAGTTGCTACGTCTTGCACCGACAAGGACTGGTTCGGACTCTTTGTGCAGCCAGAAGGGCAGGCTTTGATTGACATTTGAATCCCAAAACTATAGACAATGCTGGCGGTCACGAGATGACAATGTAATGGCCGGCCAAGAAAGAATACATGCTTCCATCAAATCGTATTATACTAAATCCCTCTTTCCTCATCAAAACGCCGTATGCGCCAATCCTATACATCTATGCCGAAGCCGTCTTTTCGATCTCACTGACACCCACTTCAGACCCCTTCTCGGACAGCCTGTCGCTCTGGTGCGCCCTGCGGGTCAACCCGGCAACCTCAGTCTTGCTGAACTTCCTCGCCGGGATGCCTTGCTCGAACAGCACCTCGAGCTCGCCGTAGGTGCGGCCTCTGGGCTCGGGCAGGCGGAACCAGGTCCAGACGAAGCAGGCGGCGCAGCTGCCGGCCCAGAAGAGGCCGCTCTTGGCGCCCCAGTTCCACGCCGAGGGGTTGAGCATCAGGGGCGTGAGGATGTTGGTCGTGATGCCGGTGATGTTGTACAGGTTGCGCGCCAGCACCACCGTCTTGGTCCGGAGCCGCGTCGAGCTGAGCTCGGACACGAGGGAGTAGCAGACGGGGCCGACGGTGCAGTCGTAGAAGAAGGTGTAGACGAGGAGCAGGCTGCCGATGGCCCACTGCGCCGCCACGTTCTCCCTGCCGGCGAAGGAGACGAGGCCGATGGTGGCGAGCACGACGCACATGACGGCCTGCCCCGTGAGGTACAGCGTCCGGCGGCCAAAGTGCTGCATCAGGAACCACGAGAAGACGGTGCCGACGGCGCCGATGGCGTACTGGCCCAGGGACATGCTGAACGAGTTGGCCTTGTCCATGCCGGCCTGCTGGTAGAAATACGTCGAGTACCCCATAAAGGTCGAGCCGCAGAGCGTCTGGATCGCCCAGACGCAGCAGACGACCTCGGTGCGGCGGAGGTCGATGCCCCGGAAGCAGTCCGTGTACTTGGTGCCGCTCTGCGCGGCCTTCTCGAGCGCGTTGGTGTGGACCATCATCGAGACCGTCTCGTCCGCGTTGAAGCCGGGCTGCGCGTTGCGGCTGGTGAGGCGGAGCAGGGACGCCTTGGCCTCTTCGAGGCGCTCCTTGCGGACGAGCCACCAGGGGGACTCGGGGGCCACCAGGATGCCGATGATGAGCGGGACGGGCCACATCCACTGCAGCGCAAAGGGGATCTTGAAGCCCCATTCGTCGGTACGCTGGATCATCGCGCGGAGGACGCCGCTGGCGATCAGCTGGCCCATGACCCAGCAGAGGTTCACGTAGGTCGTCTGCGACGCGGGGTTCACTTCGTCAGCCGGCGTACACCAACAGGTTGTTTGATTGACTCGGAGGCGGCGGTGGATGGATGGATGAATCTTACCAGGTACGCGCGTAGATGCGTCGGGCAGACCTCGGAGGCGTAGGTCACGGTCAAGGTCTGGAATATCCCCCACGGGATGCCTATCAGGATCTCGCCCACCAGAAGCTGGACGAGCGTCTCCGAGAAGAAGATGATGAAGATGAAGGCGGTGACGGCGATGAGGCCGCCGACCATGGTCTTGCGGTAGCCGAAGCGGTCGGCGATGAGGCCGTTAAGGAAGAGGCCAGTGATCTCGCCGACGAGGGCGCCGTTACTGAGGCCGGCCTGCCAGGCGGCCGTCAGCTCGTAGGAGCCGTTGGGCTGGCGCTCGCCGAACTTGCGCTGGAAGACGTCGTACGCGTAGAGGTTGCCGATGAGGGTCTTGTCGAAGCCCTCCATGACGACGGCGGTGCTGAAGAAGAGTGACCAAAAGATGGCCTTGGGGTACAACCGGATGGACTGCATGAGGCCCATGCCGAGCTCAGCCTGCGTCGCCTTGGCGGCCTCGGAGGCGATCTCGGCGGCGGCGGCGGCGCTGGAGTCGCTGCCGGACAGTTTGCGGGTCACCACGGGGTCGGTGGCGACGGTCATAGCAGCCGGCGCCGCCTTTGGCGCGGACGAGCCGAAGAGCACCATGGCTACGGGTCGATGCTGGGTTTGTCCGGAAGACCGAATGATATCGGGATGGGACGGTTGAGTTGATGGGATGAGTGCCGCGAAAGAGACGGACCCGAGCTCGGCCTTGGAACGGTTCGAGCTGGTAGAATGGGGGGTGCTGCAAAGGAAGTGGCGATGTGCTCGACCCTTTTCTAAGGTCGAAGAGCACGATCCGGTAAGTCTGCTCTCAAGTTACTGCAACCGATGCGGCTGCCTTCTGCTGAGATGAAGTCAAGTCGATACGGGATACCCAGTCATCTTATATCCTCCTCCCGCTCGCGTCTCGACCGACCTGATGCCTCACGCCAAGCGATGATGTTGATGCTCCCTTCACGCGGAGGAAGGCAGTCAGCCGTCAGAGCAAAAAGGCGGCCTCTCACTGGCTCGCTGAAATCCAATCCAATAGTGTCGGGACGAGAGTGTGAGATGGTGACCTCATAAACCACACTCGTGGGTTTCAGTTGCTCGAATCCAAGAAAAGGATGCAAGAATCCCCTAAAGGAGTCAAGTCGAAAAAGAAAACACCGCCCTAGCCTGCTCTCAGTCGTCCGGGCCCAAGGACACGCTACGCTCCACCTTCTCCACGACCCATCGGCTCGCTGCGGGGAAGCCTGCGTCGAAGGATGAACAGTCCGGGGTCGGTGTCGCAGTGTGGGAGGACGTATGTGTTGGTGTGTAATGGTTGCACTTGAGATGAGATGATGCCGAGGCGGGTGAGGTGTCTCTTACGTCTGGGTGACATACGGGAGGGGGCAAACATTGGGCAAATATCAGGCAATCGGGAAAAGGGGGTGAGAAAGAAGAAGAAACCAGCATCCCATAGCAACTTACTCAGTCTTGGCACAAGCATCCGCTTCCTCGGGCGAGGAGCCCCCCGGAAGAGGTGCCAGAATGAAAAACTTAAAAAAAGGAGAGAAACACTGACTGATCAACACCAACGAAGCATGGCTGTAGGTATACCGGAGTCCCCGTGGGTATCTTTGCGCCATGTGGCGCAGAAGCAGACCGGGACAAGCATGCACACCGAAAGGGGCTTTACCCTGGTCCACCCATCTCCTGGGAAGTGCCTTGCTGCATTGCCCAGGCCCCCGGATCCATGGCGGTCGAATCACAGCGGAGAGAATTTTCGGCGATTCCACCATCGCTGGTTGCAGCGAAGGTTTCCGCGAGAGTTCCCGGCCATGGCTGGGCCAATGGGGAGTTGGGGGTCTGCCCTTCCTCTCCCCCCATGTGTAGCTAAACTAAACTAGCTCGTTCAGTCGAGACCGACCTGGGGGGACGGACGACTGTCGCTCGTGAATGTGGGTGTTCCGGGGTTGGCGTTGGTCGCTCTCGTTGGTCCGTCTACTCTTCCCCATCACTGTTCTCAGGTCCCCCTGTCTCCTCTCCCCTCCCCGCAGTTGGGAGCTGGATCGACGTACCAGACGACCGCCTTCTCTTAGCATCTGCCTGAACCAGCATAGCCTGGAGGGAGACTCGTGGCATCTATCGAACGGCGCAGGACTCGACGCCGTGGTCGATGACGCTAAAATTACAGCGATTGGTCCCCATCCTCAAACAGCGTTGAGAAGTTCGTCTGTCCACGAGTGAGGTTTGGCTGGCGAGCGAGCTGAGCTGGCCGACGGGTAGAAACCTACGACATGGTCCAGGACCAAGTTCCAGATCGATGAGTCCCAGAGCACCCGGCCTATCACACGCAGCCCGATCATGCTTGGCGAGCGTGAAGTAGGCAGCAGCACCTGGGTTGCGATGTCGTTCTTGTGAACTTCACAGAGCATCCCTATGGAGAGAGAGAGACTCGCAGGTCGTTCAAACTGAGTATAGTCTCTTGGAGGATGCCTCTGTCTGATAACAAGCTCGTGGGGGCGCGGGGGATGTGACGAGAGCCGGCTGCGACCCTCACACCCCCCCCCCCCCCAAAACACCCCTTTTCCTATTGCCATGTTTTCGACGCTGCTTCACGCCGACCTGGATCTTCCCCGCAACCTCTCTTCTCATCCTCCTAGATACGGGGCTCAGCTACCCAGCCACCCTAATGTGGAACCTAAACCGACGTTTGTCTCCGTCTGCTGCCGTCTCCTTCGGGGCTGCCCATGTGATCACGAAAACCTGATCGGATACTGATAAGTATTATTTCTGTGACGCGATATGCCTCCAGCCTGTTTCTCCTTCATTGCCTCGATATGCACTTCTATCAGCCGCTCAGATCGAGTAACCAGTGGGACGGGAGACGCAGCAACGGACCATATGTGTCGAAGCCAGCGAACTCGCAGGGCCAAGCTAGGAACGGACTGGGCCCACCTTGCCGGCATCCAGCTGCTGGTTCTCGGGTCGCCTTCCGCCATATACCGCCGTCCCCGGTAGTACACCGGAGCCGTCACTTCGAATCAGCTGACAGCCCCTTGCCCGACGTCAAGGACAAGAACCGGTAGTCTCAACCGAGGCCTCTTCTTTGTGATGCTTTCATCCTGAAACCCTTCTCACCTGGAAATGGTGTGCAGGTCCTTCTGATCTACCACACGATGATGGTTGCAGATACTTGGATCATTGCGCGACACTTCCGGGCAGATGCCGATAATAAAAAAGGACAGCGAGAGAACAGCCTTCAGAGGGAAGCGCCATTGCCCCTTCAGTGTTAAGGCAGTATGTTTCGTAAGACATGAATTCAACAATAACGATCTAGCTCTGCACAATAGTAACCAACCCAACTTCTTGATGGTATTTCTTTTCCCTTTTCTGCTTTTCCTATGTCCCAGCTCCTCTACTTACGCTGCTCACTCTGTAGGGAATAGATAAAGGCCAGTGTTAAATTGAGAAATCTTCAATGTTCCGCCTCAGATATCTATGCAAGAAAGCAGCCATGCCAGCTTCGCCTACCATTCTACTCAAGACGGATATTTCACGGGCACAGTCGTTACTAATCGAAGCTGTTCGTATTCGTGTTCACCCTCATCTTGGCCAAGGAAACGGTAATGGAGCCGCCGCTTTTCCCTATCGGTGCGAAAACCGGGTCTCGGCTTATTTGTTGGAAGAACCAACAAGTAGCAAAAACCACAGTAGTCTGGCGCAACACACTTTGCCAGTAACTAACAGAAACTGAGACCTGAGGGGAATATTTTGCGGCATCTTTCCGGACGCTGTAGTGTGCGTCAGTCGGACCGAGTCTGTGGAAGCGAGCGGGTAGATAGATGATGACGGGTCATCTTGCAGCCGGTGATAAGCCCCTTTTCAGCGGCGTCAACAGACGAAAAAACCGGCTCGTCGGTCTAGGGCGTCCGCAAGCTTACAGGGGGCTGGACGCATTCGTATTCGGATCTATCGATAATCAGAGGACTTATCACGTATTCGTTTTGGCGCACTGCGAACTTCAGAGCAAAAAGACAATAGGCTTGGTTGTAAGTCGGAGGATGTTAATCTCAAAAACTGCTATAAGAAGGGCAGTTCGTGTTGGGTGATGGAGGGAAACCAGTCCAGCAATACCGTGTTTGACTCACTTCTCTCTGTTGTGCTTTCCATCGCGAGCGCTCCACCCAGTGCCACAAGTTCCTTCAACATTCCCATTGCATTCGAATACTATCGAGTCTGTCCGCCACGATGGTTGGGATGGTTCCCGAAGAGAGACAAATGCTCTTGGCCCGAGACGCCACGTTCGAGAAGGTCCTTCACAAGGACACAACGAAGACTGTTGGCATGTCGGCGATGCTGAAAAAGGACCACGAGGCACAGAAGGCGGCCACGGACGAATACTTCAGACATTGGGACAACAAGAGCGCACAGAAGGAGACGAAGGAAGACCGAGAGGTAAGTGGAAAGCGTCTCTGAAGTGCAGTGATGTTGCATTGAATAATAGTGAACCCCCCCTTCGTTACAGGCTCGGACAGCAGACTATGCCTCCCTCACCAGACAGTAAGTATCTAGAATGCTCTCCAAAACGGGCGTGTCCAGACTAAGCATACGGGAAACAGATACTACAACCTCGCGACCGATTTTTACGAATATGGCTTCGGCCAAAGTTTCCACTTCTGTCGTTCAGCGGCTGGCGAGTCTTTCAAGCAGGGTGTCGCGAGACACGAACACTATCTGGCCCACGTGATCGATATCAAGAAGGATATGAAAGTGTTGGACGTCGGCTGCGGTGTTGGCGGGCCGGCTCGCGAGATCGCCAAGTTCACTGGCGCCTGTGTCACTGGCATCAACATCAACGACTACCAGGTGGAGAGGGCGACACGATATGCCGTCAAGGAGAAAATGGACAAGCAAGTTCAGTTTGTACAGGCCGACTTCATGGTAGGTTTTGTGTGCGCCATATAGTGCATTGACAGGCCCCTCGCTAACGGCAGACATGTACCAGAACATACCCTTTGAGGACAACACCTTCGACGCCGTCTACGCCATAGAGGCCACCGTTCACGCCCCATCCCTCGAAGCCGTTTACTCCGAGATCTTCCGCGTTCTCAAGCCCGGCGGCATCTTTGGCGTCTACGAATGGGTCATGACGGACAAGTACGACGACGCCGACCTCCGCATGCGCAAGATCCGCATCGACATCGAGCAGGGTGACGGGATAGCCAACATGGTCAAGGCCGGGGAGGCGCTGCGCGCGTTCGGCGCCGCCGGCTTCGACATGGTCCGGCACGAGGACATGGCGGAGCGTCCAGACCCGAGCCCATGGTACTGGCCCCTCGACGCCGGCAGCTGGAGACACGCGCAGACACTGGGTGACCTGATGTACACGTTCCGCATGACTGGTCTCGGACGCATAGCGACGCGCGGCTTTCTCGGTGTCATGGAGACGCTGAGGCTCGCGCCGCCCGGCATGACGAAGATGTCGGATAGCTTGTGTGTTGCCGCCGATGCATTGGTTCAGGGCGGTAAAGAGAAGATCTTCACGCCAATGTACCTCATGGTTGGACGGAAGCCGGCAAAGAAGGATTGAGAACAGCTACGAGAATGCCGTATTACATAGATAGTTCTTCCATATATACAGCAGTCAGAGGGCCTTGTCGAAGGCATCAAAAGAAAGACATACTACCAACAGCAACCAGCAAGTTTCCGACCGACGCAAAAAGATGGACGATCAGGGAATCGAACCCTGGACCTACCGCATGCTAAGCGGTCATTATACCACTAAACCAATCGCCCATGTGGATGATCTAGCCCGGACTTGAACCGGAGACCTTCAGTGTGCTCAGATCGAGCGGACTCGAACTGTTAGACTGACGTGATAACCAACTACACCACCAGACCACTTTTATTGTTGAGGACGGGGCAAGAAAATGCGGAATATGAATAAACTGTTTTGGAGAATGGTGGGAAGAACGAGTCGTGAAGCGAGGGGGCGGAGCCCTCCCTAGTGGGCCGAATCGGGGCGGCGGCGGTCTGCACCGGTCAGCGGGCCGGAATAATGTCCCAGTGGTTGGTGGTAGACGGGTTTGACCGATTGGACTGAGTTATGATAGCCTCAACTCAAAATGTCTCTTAATGCGGGTGTCAGGGGCTTTATTCGAACCGTCTTCTTTGACAAAGCACCTGATGTATCTTCCAGCGGCCGGGACCTGCTCGACGAAGAGGTGCGAGTCATTGAACTTGCACTTGGGAGAGAAACTGGCAAAGCAAAATAGCGCGTGCTCATCACTCAGTCCTAGTCAGCCCGAGTGATCCATGGCGACACCGCACTTCGTTTGGCTAATGCTGCTCTGTTTCGTTATTGATGAGATCCCTTTGCCATACATCCTCAATCATGGAATGGACCAGGAATCTCAGGCGGCTGTGATCGGCATTGAGCATACAATCCATGGTCGAAGGAGCGCCGGGATATGTGGAAACCCCATGAGCTTATCTGCAGCAGTCAACCACGATAGGCCATCTCAGACTCCCTTTGTCAGCCAAGTGTGCTTTCCACGCAGCGTCACTCCAATTTAAGAACTGGATTGTTCATCCGTATCTTGAGAACCCCTCTCACAAGTAGTCAAGATATCCTGCATTTGAACCAGCCGCGCACGCGGATCGCCCTCCATCCTTGCTGCTCCACGTTCACGCCAAGAACCGACTAGCGAGGGGACGCGCTGCGTTCAGTGGTGGGAACTCGCCAGTCCGGATCGCCGGAGGCCACGGAGTGCCATGATAGTTAAGGGGATAGATATCACTTTCTGATCAGGTGTGGTGGACGCGGCCAAGAGACGCAGTTTGCTGATGGGACACAGCTGGGCCCAAGGCACCGAACCCGGCAATCTGGATGGCCATCATTGGCGATGGCCTATGCAAAGGAGACAGGGTTCTCCGCATGGGGCCATTGAAATCAATCGCGACGTGGAAAATCACATGGCTGGAGGTCGTATCTCGGAGGTCGGGGATCGATTCGAGCAAGGCCGAATTGCAACGTTCTCGGGTGGCCGTCTGTCGCATCGTTACATATGAATTGTATATTAAGTAGTTCCACGCCGTTTCCAAAAGCGAATGGGCTCGTCTCGTAGACCACCTCGATTCACGTCCAATGCCGTGCCCCGCCGCCCCGGTTTCTTCCTAGGCATTCTTCATCATGAGAATCAGCGCTGCCGCTCTTTTCTGCGCCTTTGCGAGTCCGGCCACGGCCAATCCACTCAACTGGCTCGGAATCGCCTCCTGGGACGTGGAGGGTTTTGCCAAAGACAACCCAATCGGCAAGACCACCGGGGGCAAGGGTGGTCCGACCGTGACTGTCACGAGCGTCCCGGAGCTACAGTCCGCCGTCGTCGGCAGCGACCCGAAGACCATCGTCCTCAAGGGCGAGTTCGCTTTGCCAGCACGCCTCAGCATCGGCTCCAACAAGAGCCTCGTCGGCTACAAAGACCAGGCGCACATCACCGGTAAGGGCCTCAACGTCTATAACGCGACCAATGTCATCCTGCAGAACCTCAAGATCAGCTACATTTTGGACAACGACTGCATCACCATCCGCAACTCTACCAGGGTCTGGGTTGACCACAATGAGTTCGCGTCGGACATATCGCAGGGTCCTGATCTCTACGTATGCTGTTTCCCAGCAAGCCAGTTTCGGGGACCGACAACTGACTCTAATTAGGACGGCCAGGTCGACATCATCCGTGCTTCAGACTGGATCACCGTCTCCTGGAACTACTTCCACGACCACTGGAAATCCTCCCTCGTCGGTAACGACGCCACGTTCCGCGACCTCGACTCCGGCCGCCTCCACGTCAGCTACCACCACAACTACTGGAAGAACATGGGCACTCGCGGTCCCGCCGGTCGCTTTGGCACGCAACACATCTACAGCAACCTGTACGAGGACTTCCTCTACCAGGCCATCCACTCACGCTCCGACAACCAGGTCCTTGTCGAGGGCAACGTGTTCCGAGGGAAGACGCGTGAGGCGCTCAGCACCTATGGCCTCGTCATTCCGGACGATTCCCCAAACACCTGCGTCTGCGGTGACGAGGAACTGGACGGGTTCGCCAACCTCGGTTCTCGTAAGTAAACTCACGCTTCGGCTGTCCACATGGACCCGGAAAACTAATGAAACGATAGCCAATGACTGGGGCAATGCCGGTGTCAATATCACCCAAAAGGGCACCTTCTTCAAGGCACCTTACATGTTCAAGCTTACGCCTCTGCCCCTTCTGGCACCAATCGTCAAGCTTGGCGCCGGCGTTGGTCGCATTTAGATTCTCGTGGATGAAGATGTATATGAACGTGTTTGCTTGCCCCAGAAAACTGTGCCATGCAGGGCAGAAGCCAAATGCTGAGCCTTTTCCTCTATTCATTGAGCTGTACGTCTGTCATATTGCTATTGTCACCGCAAGTGGCTATGTTGAATGTTCTAGATCCTTGAAACAGTGATTACCATGCCACTGAGCGTTTTAGCCTGTTTTAAAGGAGTGCCTCTTCATCGTCTCTTCTCTGGACTACTTACATACGGGGGTTTTGGAAGGCCCGTGAAACAATATACAGTACGCACGTGTATTCTGGCATCGTCTGAATACTTCCTGATGACTGCAATTACGCAGAAGTCTAGACGACTGTCAATGAGTATTTCTCGGACGAATCACGCCGAAAGGCAGCCTACCTACTACTATAGCCTGGCTGAAGCGATGCAACATCTCGGACCGTCCTCGGACGTAAACTCTTCTAGCCTCCAATAATGGGCCAGTTACGTGGTTAGCGCAACTGTGCAAAATGAAAGAGAAGTTTTGCCGTTGGCCAAGATTGACATGCGATTAGTTGAGTTAGGGAATGTTTTGTCACGTAACAAAACGATACCGTTAGTTAGGTAGGCAGTAATAGTAGCTTATATACTGCAACACACACCCCAGATTTGACCTAGAAAGCCAGATCTGAACACATTTTTAATAAAGACCTAGCTAGATACATCTCGCTAACTATAGGTAGTAAAGATCTATACAGACTTTAGTAGGATTTCTTACTAGGGGAGCCTAATAGGAATTATAACTACAGTGCTTAAGATCTATATAGCTAGTTACTGCACTTGGATTTCTATATGTACTATTATAGTATATAGTAGGTAGAAGCTAAGCTTATTACTGTTATAAGTTAGAGTATATAGCAGGGTATATAAGGATTTAGGTCTAAAAGGCTTATTTCTATGTAAGTGTAAGTAACAAAAGTGAGGTCCTATATATGGGGAAGTGAATACATTTCTACTGACAGGGCTATTGCAGAGGGTAGAAATATATTCATTTCCCTACATATAGGACCTCACTTTCGTTACTTACACTTACATAGAACCAAGCCTTTTAGACCTGAATCCTCATATGCCCTACTGTGTGCTCTAACTCGTGGCATGTTCGATATGCCATAACCACCAGCCAAGCCGGCGTTGAAACCAAGAAGCAATTCCAAGAGTCCAGCTCAATGCTATGCCTCGTAAAGCAAAACGATCCCGCAAGTATGCCCTCAAAAACGCAGCTTCTCCACATTATTTAGCAAAAAGTTGAAACTCTCTTGACGGAAATCGTCGGCTATGAGATCAGCGCTGTCGGCCCCCATATGCAACAGCTTGTTGCCGTCTCTCCACTTTGGCCAATTAATCAGGTTGGCGTCGGGGGTGCATTTACCACTGCCGCCGGAGCAGTCGTTTGGATCCAGGTTGTAAGCGAAGTTGAAGTAGTACGCCCGCGTCGCGGCCCTGGCATAGTTGGGCTTGATGCCGAAGAAGACCTGGAGGAGGTCGGACCCGTGGAACGTGCCAAAAACAGGGGTGCCGTGGTCATAGCTAGCCAGGTAGCTCCAGTTGTTGACCTCTGGCTGGACTAGCTGGGAGATGTTGAACACTGCCCTGCGAGTGAGAGTGAAGACGGCGTCGCCGAGGATGGCAGCGAGTCGCTTGAACTGGGGACGCACTTCGTTGAAGATTGAAGTTCCGAAAGGGGACCCATCGGAGGGCGACGGGCTGTATGTCGCTACCAAGCTTTTGACTTGCTCGGGCGAGGCGTTGTTGAAGTAGAGAGTCGAGAGATAGGTTTCAATGTCCTCTGTGGTGGTGATGTTCGGTTGGAAGAGGGCGAACAGCGTGCCCTCGTCTTCCTGATCCCCCAGGATGAATGGTATTTTGGGCAGCTTGCCCGAAGTCGCGAACACTTCGGCGCTTGAAGGGATGTTTTTACCGTCTGGGCGTGGAAGGTATGACAAGGCAACTGAACTAAAGCTCAGCAAAGCTGGCACGGAGTTCGCCGCTTTTCTCATGTCCTGCAAATATCAGGTCAGGAGCGTTCACAAGATGAGTACGTTGAATGATACGTCTTACGTCGTACGAAAGGGCGCGGAGACACTTCAACCGATCCTCCGCCCCACTGCAACCTGCAGCAGACAGTACCTGTTCATAAACTTTGGTGGCTTTGGGACAATCCATAGGGTCGGTAGGTACAGCTGATCCCGAGTTCATGATGGCGCCACGGAAGAGTTGCTTTCCGTTCCGTGTGATGTTGCCGTTAAACAGAGTGAGCTGACTGAAGATCGAGATGGCCCCAGCTGATTCTCCCCAAAGGGTGACTTTGTCAGGATCACCCCTAGAAAATTCTAGGGTCAGTGGTATGAAGCATGGATGACGAAGATCCGATATGACTTACCCAAAGCTGGCAATATTGTCCTGAACCCATTCGAGCCCCATCCGCTGATCAAGCAAACCAGCATTGGAGCTTCCCTCTTCCATCAGGTCCTTGCCCGGCATGAACCCGAACCCTCCGACTCGATAGTTGACAGCCACGAAAATGAAAGGCTTGCCTATCTTCACGCCTTCAGCGACGAGGCCAACGCCGTTATACATTGACGTGCTTCCCAACTCGAACCCCCCACCAAATATCCAGTACATCACCGGGAGCTTGTCCCCTTCTTTCGTCCCAGCCGGCCGCTGGACGTTTATCGTCAAGCAATCCTCTTGTCCGACAACTAAGTTCTGGAGTATGGGGAGGTTAAACACTGTGTTGAGGAGGTCTGGAGGAATCAGAGGCGAGCCAAAATTAGGGGGTATGGCAAATTGTGGGCATGCCTCCGGTTGATCGTTGGTGGCGTCGAGGTATCCCAGGGCTTGTGTTAGACGTACTGGAGGCTTGAATCTCAAGTCTCCAAGGGGAGGCTTTGCATATGGGATTCCCATGAATGATTCAACCTCGCCGTCGTGAAGCCCGAGGATGCCTTTAGTGGTGCCCCTCAGATTGGCCTGTGGCGACTTGATGGTGACCCAAGGGGTTCCGCCATCTCTCTTCCACGGCGCGCCGCATGCTAATGTAAAAAAAGAGACGAGAACGAGCGTCGAGGAAACCATCATCAGAGGATGTCTGCAACGGAGAAGAGGGGTTGGCCTCCAGCGTGTGCTTTCTCGCTGTGTCACTCACGGGTACGATGGGATATAAGGACAGCCATGCTGGTGGCCTTGAGCTGACTTATGAGGCTGGTCATTCCCGCTCTGCCTTGAACGAACGGTTGAAGAATGATATCATATTCAATAAAGCTGGAACATGATTTCATGGATCATGTTTGAGTCTGTCATGTCAACTGAATCGATAACAGATGAACCGGGCGGGATAGTCGGGCAATTGCACAGCTTCCAAGGAGGTTTCTCGCAATGATGCCCCCAAAGGAGAAGTTCCGAGGCAGTACAGATTCACATGCGCCACCCAGAGAGAACGAAAGGGAGTTCGCTTGAGGAACTTAGCCAGTTGTTTAGTGAGAACCCCTACAAAAAGCCGGGAACGACGCAAATGATGGGTCGACAGGTGCCACCCTTATTCGTACTCGGACGAGTGCAGCTCAGGGTATCCTTTGTTTCAGACGATAAAGTTGGCTCATCGGTCTCGGGTGACTCATGGTCGAGTGGCTCATTAGTATATCGACGTTTTGTAATGAGGCTGATACACTCAGGCTAAGTAAAAGTCAATATTTTACGACGGCTTATTACCCGGAATTCCAAACGGGATGCGATCCAACACCCAGTCCCACCCATCCAACCTCAAAAAGAGTTTGGGTACGATAGAGAACTCTGAGCAATGTCTTGGATCTTATGTCTGCTAACTTCTCGCTGACACCTAGGTCTGTGCTACTACTGTACGTAGGCTGATGATAACTTCCGATTGGCTTCCCTGTTCTTCCAGAGCAATCCAGGTGTTTCTTGATTGGCATCGTCCGGCGATATCACGTGTGGCCGGAGATGGCCTTGGGTTGGTATAGTTCCTCCAAGTATTTCTCCTCTTCCTCGGTTAGAACCTTCCCATCAGCAGTGATGGCCTGGTCAATCCGATCGACACTGCTGAAGCCGATGATGGGGCTTGTGATGCGCTTGTTGATCCATGCGAGAGCCACGTGGGCCATGGGCCAGTTTCGCTTCTCTGCGATTTCCTGCACACGTTTTATAATGGTGAGATCCGGCTCAACTGTCCCATGGCTCCCTGGTTGACTCTCCTTCTCACCCTTGCTACGAGCGGTGGAACCAAAGTCCTTCGGAGGTCGTGCCAAATGACCGCGACCTGACAGAAACCCAATTCAGCATGACCTCAGAGCGAAATTGATGAGTTTAGACTTACACAGTGGGGCCCAAGGGATAAGGCCTACTCCCGTAGCATCGCAAAAGCGGTTCATTTCCCTCTCCTCCTCACGATAGAGGAGGTTGTACTGGTTTTGCATGCTCACAAACTTGGTCCAACCATTCTTCTCCGCCACAAACTGCATTTGGGCGAATTGCGTTCCCCACATGCTGCTCGCACCGATGTATCGCACTTTACCTGTCTGGACGAGATCGTGCAGTGCCTTCATCGTCTCTTCAATGGGAGTGTTTTGGTCGAACCGGTGGATCTGGAGGAGGTCGATGTACGAGGTATCGAGCCGCTTCAAAGACGCCTCAACCTGGTTGAAGATGGCGCCTCGCGACAAGCCCCATTGGTTCTGGTAATCTTTCGACCTGTCCACTTCGTCGCGGTATACGAAATGGCGGGTCTCTGTAAGCTCAGCTGATTAGCGACTGGAAGTCAAGGTTTCACCTGCGAAAACCTACCGGGGTCCTCGCCGACGGCAAAGAAACACTTGGTCAAGATGACAACCTTTTCGCGCGGAATGCTGTACTTCTTCAGGGCCTTGCCAATGGTGACCTCGGACGCGCCATTGGAGTAGACATTGGCCGTGTCCCAGGTATTCAGTCCGCGATCGTATGCCGCCTTTAGAAGAGGAAGAGCCTGAGTAACCGTGCCATTAGCAAAACAGATGACCATCATCAATAGCAGCAGTCTAGGTCTACCTCATCTTCATTCAATGCCCAGCCCAGCGTGCGGGAGTCACCAAAGCTCATGCAGCCAAAGATAGGGACCGAAACGCGTAACCCGGACTTGCCGAGCTGACGGTACTCGACCTTTGTGTTTTCAAGTCCCTCCTTGAGGCGTGCGGGAAGCTCCTTGGATGCCATTGCTGCTGCTGTCTGCTGATGAGGTAATATGCAGTATGTCTTGTGGGATGTCACGGCGATTGGTTTTGATGAACATGAGAGGTTTTCTTTCAAGAACTTCACAGCGGATAGAGAGAGAAGAGAACCGCTGCAAAAAGATGGCGTTATAATCAGCCACCCTGAGAGCTTAAACGTCATGGACTCGATCGCGACATAGCAAGGAGGAGGGCAGCCAGCTACCCCGCACTGCGCTGAGCGGCGCCTGTCCCCCCCCAACGGCGGGTGCAGTTTTAACTGCTGGCGGTCAGTGTGTCGGTCAGAGCTGGCTATCGCAGTATTACCTAGTGTCTTGAATCGAGATGGCCTCAATGATATGTGATTGGTGGCATATATGATTTACTTATCACGAATCGGAATTAACGGATACAAGCCCCGCCATCATAATGCCACTTGTTTGCGGTGTCGAGCAGTGGTTCCGTCCTTACCTATTATGACGTATTAAAGTGGCTTTTCTCGGAGGTGATGCATGGCTAACCGCCCGCGCCGTGCATAGCCAACAGGGTCGACTGACTGGCTATTGAAAAGCCGGGAGGAAACAGCAGTGAAACGGTTTCTATTGGTTCATGACTTGATTCATGGCTTGGTTCATGGCCTACAGAAAATGGCTTAGGCAAGATAGTATTGACTAGAAGCGCGTCAGTAACCATTCATCTTCTTATTAATAAGACTGCTGCTGGGAGTAAAGCGAACATTTCTAGTAGATCCGCTATATGTTCTCGGTTTAGTAGTGGCAACCGGCCTATGTATACATCAATTGGCAGTTATTCGTTCTCTAGTCAGTTGTAGTAACCAACAGTTTGATGGGAAAGAGTAGGTAGTCTGCAGCCACCTCTGATCCTTGGAGTGACGTATCATGTAGGTTTACAGATACTCCTATTGGTTATGTGAGCGTCCCACGATCTTATCAGGACATCGGGACCATAATGAGGTTGAAATTGCCTCTAAAGCTTTTTTATTTATGTTTTTAATTTATTTTTTTGCATGCATATGCTCTCTGGCTTTACTTATCAGCTGTGCAGAGCGTCTAAATGAACACGGAAAAGTGGATGGTTATTGGAATTCATTAGCCACAAGGCGTGACAAAAGCTGTGCTGTGAACCATCAGAGAATTTAACTGAGCCTCATCTTTATAACCACACTTCACGTAGAGGTTATAGATCTGTCGAAAAAGGTCGAACTACGATGAGCATGGCGGGAAACCCGAGTGAAAGCCTCACCTAGCTACCCAGCGATGCGAGAACTTGATCCTTTGAGCCAATGACCAATTGACGGCGACTGACTCAGGCAGTGCATGTGCATGTAAGGCTAGCTCTTAGTAGGGCCACCCTAGCTAGGAACGTCGCGGTCACTGGTGGGACTTGGTGGGCGCCATAACGGGTCAGAGGTTGGTGGGAATACCAAGTCATTGGGCGAACGGACCAACTGTACGAGTTTTTCACGGTGGGAACAACCGTGGAGGTCGCGGGCGTACTTCTTGTCATGCAGACAGAACCCTAACCTTCGGATACGGCACACAACTCGCCGGCGTGACCAGAGTGGCCTTGCCTAGTAGGTATCCGGTGGTCCGACCTCGATAACTTCACTTTATTGCAATTAGAGGGGATCGCAATACAAGCCGTTGAACTATTCAATGGATAGATTTGGATGAGCAGACATTTTCATACCCGAAACCTGCGAGACGATTACGGCCTAAAATGACGCACCAGAATAGCGGACACACGGTCTTGCTTACCGAACAGGAAGCGCAACGCATTCGGACTACCGTTCAAGAAACGCAAAAACAATGCTTGGAGCGCAAGGGAAACGCAAGGGAGTTCAGAGATGCCCATGCCACAGTCAGCCAGGCCACTGGCACCTCTCTCATGATGGACATGGGCAGCATGACTGGGCAAGGTCAAAGAGACACACTCCCAGCTCTCGGTGTTGGGCAGACCTATCCGCCAAGCACAGCATCCCTTGAGGCCCTGAAGCCCATGAAGCTCACTGAGCTCCAGATGGACACTCACCACCGCGGCCGTTCGCTCATTGTGAAGCGTGCCAACCGTTGTCCGGTAGTGACCCTTGCAGCCCGGTCATGGACGGTAGTGCAAGATGACGAAGAAAAGGAGACTGAGCGGATAGAGATTTGCCTCCATAAGACGACCGACGGTGAAGATACTTTGGAATCGGCACGTCGATATATCGTCAAGGAGCCTTACTTCACATTGACAGAGGATGGTGAAGCCACAATTCGAGTTGACCATCCTTCAGACCTGGTCGTGTGCCAGGAAGAGATTGTGAAGGGCAGCTCCGCTCGAGTCGAAGAGGCGGCCAAAACAGAAGAGTTGGCGAAAAAGTGCAAAGACAAGGGCAACGCTGCGCTCCAAAAGAAGGATCTACCCCTCACTCGCGAAAGTTACACCCAAGGTCTCCGCCTCGCCAGACAAGAAGCCGTCCAGAAGACAAATCCTGATTTGGCCCGGGATATTTCTCGTAACCGGGCTCATGTCCACTTGCTCATGGACCGGCAAGATGAAGCCATCGCCGACGCCAAAGCGTCTTTGATCGGCGCAGATGACCAACGATCCAAGGAGCTCGATAGCAAAGCCTACTTCCGCGCCGGCAGCGGTGCGTACAATCTGGGACAATATCAGCAGGCCAAGGAGTATTTTGAAAAGGCCAAGGAGCTTGCCCCCGAGGAAAAAGGCGCAGCAATGTACCTGCGAAAGATCGAGATGCGCCTGCGTGAGCAAGCGAAAGGCGACTACGACTTGAAGAAACTCAGGGCCAACCTCTCCCGAGCTTCTCCGAGGGCTGATGCCGCTAGCTTCACCGGCAAGACTGAAGTCAAGAGCAGCACGGGACGGGGCCGTGGCTTGTTTGCGAACTGCGACATCGCCGCTGGGGAAATCGTCATGGTTGAGAAGGCCTTCTGCGTGGTCTGGGGCCACGAGAGCGACGTCTTGACGGCGATGACATACGACGTGCGTGATGACAGGATCAGAGTAGCGCCCGTGGGCTTGACCAAGGCTATTGCACAGAAGCTGCTGAGAAACCCGTCCCAGATCGATAGAGTAATGGATCTCTACGGCGACTACCAAGGCGAAGGCAAAGCGCTGACCAAGACCGCGGAGGGCCCCGTCGTGGACGTGTTCCGGGTCCATGATATCGTCTCGCGCAACGCCTTTGGCCCCGGTGGCCAGTACGGCGAGGAGGGCGCAAGGAATGCGAGCACGGGTCTCTGGGTCCGGGCCGCCTACATCAACCACTCCTGCGTCGCCAACGCAAAGAAGGAGTATCTCGGTGACTTGATGGTGTTGCGCGCCCTGCGCCCCATCAAGCAAGGCGAGGAGATTTTCCACAGCTACGACGAGTCTGCCGACTACGAGGCAAGGCAAAGGGCTTTGATGACGACCTGGGGCTTCGAATGCGTTTGCACGCTCTGCGCCGCCGAGAAGACGGATGACGAGAAGTCGCGCAAGAAGCGCAGCAGTTTGGCGAACGATGCGGACGACTTCGTCAACACAACCCATTGGGTAAACGCCAAGCGGATTGCCATTTCCAAAGCCCAGCGCCTCGCGCGAGAGATCGACGCTACGTACGATGAGAAGAAGTACCAAAATCTGCCGCACTTGGCTTCGGAAAGAATCCGCGAATGGCTTGCGAAAGCAAGCCCTCTCAAGTCATGACACACGAAACGTGTATGGAGATTCGCACAATAATAGACCCATTTCCAGCGCTACCCAATACAGTAAAAGGTTCAAAACATCCTCGCTGGCTCGTCGATTTAAAATTGTGCCGTAATAAACTCCAGACAACTCGCTCATTCGCGCTGGACGCCTTACTTCTTTTCTCCCAGACGTAGTCAGGAAGGGGAGTCTATCTATTGCGGTCTTGTTCAACAGTTACTACTTTCCACGACATTACCCAAACATTAGCCCTCTGTCCCGTAGCCCTCCCTCGCGATACGAGTTCACCATTGCTTGAGCTGGCACCTGCCAGTGACAGGATTAGGATACCCTGCCGACTTGGGCTCGCATTTCACAGTTTTCCCGCCTGTACAGGTGGCACCGAGGAAATTGCCCCATTGAGCAAAAGTAGCCGAGTAGTCGTCCCCCATCGCATTCCACGCTCGCCATATGTGAAAGCCACCGCTGAATGTTGTTAAGCCCTCTGCACAGCTTTCTCGGCCTTCATCGGTCGGTGAGTTGGTCTCCCAGCTTGCGCAGTCGGGCCCCATTATGCCCACGAGCCCAAGGCTTGCCACGTTGTACGCTTCGTCGGCATTTGGAGCGCAGACGGACAGTCGGCAGTATACTTGGTTACAGCCTGATGCAAGCGCCGTCTGGCATTGGAGCAACACTAGGAGTGCCAGCCTGAACCCACAGTGAGCTTCAATCTCAGAGAAAAAGTGGTCGGGAAGTTTACTAACATCCTATAGGCTACTATGCCCGAGGCCATGCCGTATCGTAGTCGACGTAAAGCGGAATATGGGCCCCTTGGAATAGTTGGTTTTCGAGCCCTGAGTTCCGTCATGTTCCCGGCGGCGACTAGGGAGGGGAGGGTTGGTGTGAAAAACAAAATAGAAAACTTGCAAATTCATGCAGTCACGTAGAACTGTGCCTTAAAAAATCTATAGGTTAGCTGTAGGGCTGGCTATTTTTGTCCATGCTGCAGAATTGTCTTGCTTGACCTGCCGCCACGTGGTGATGATCTCAAGCAACACTGGGGCATGCGCGGCTGTGTTGGAGGTTGGACCTCTCGGGAGTGTTTCAGGAAGTATTTTAACTCCTAACGCTTCCCGGCATCCCAATTTCTATCATGTCCAATATGTATAGACGGAAGCCAAATGCCGGCTTGAAATCACTCGATGTTGGCCACTGGCAGAAACACGTGCATGAAAATTCTGTTCCCTTCACTGTGATTAATAGTAACATCGTCTCGTCTTATGTGATGCATAGTTCTCAATCTGGCCTGTGCTTCCCAGCAGCGCCAATGTCATTACACACGCGGCACACGTGGTGCTTGACTTTCATTGAAATTAACCAACCCCTGGCAATGACTTTCCATGGACGGGGTAAGTGGGTAGGTTAATATCCGTATGTGTAAAGTTATGGATCTCATACGAGGTAGTAAGTTATCGATCGTCCTTCTCATGGCAAAAGCGAGTCAAACCTCTCGATGGGAATCAGATACCTCAAACTTTATTCCATTTGGTATCCTAATATCAGAGTCCATCAACAACTATTAACCTTGGACAACTTCGACGACAGTTTCGCTCTTTCGAGAACGATGCGTGTCTTGTTATCGCTGTCACTCATCACCAGCGTCTGCGCCTCCCCAATCACACATTGGGTTCGCCGAGATACAGATTGGGACGATGTAGTTTGTTCCGATCCCACCATCACCGATGCAAAAGTTGCGGCCAATCTGAGATGGGCAGCGGCCGACACGAATACCTCATGGAAAGAGGCTTTAGACGCATGGAGGGACTATAAGCCTGAAGACGGTGCTGTCAAACTCAAATTCCCAGCTTTCATAAGCGACTTTTACGGCGGACCAGAGGGATGGGATTGCCAAGATCCTGTGAACACCCCATGTTCCACATCAGTCAAATGCGAAGACACCAAGCATCCAGCCGGGTAGGTTACGGGCATACATACTTCTTGGGATCATGTCTAACTGCGTCAGCTTTCTCCTTCTCAATTCTTTTTCCAAGTTACACGATGTGCGTAATCGGCCAAAGCACACCAACGCCACTTCAGCTGACGAATGAGTACGTAGGTCTACAAAAAATACCACGAAGCACTACAAGATGCCCAAATCAGTCTCCTATCAGCAATGGGAGACTTCACCAAGGTCTTTGCCCCTCAACTGGAAACGAAGGACCAGACAGCTTTGGTGAAGACTATGTTGGATGTATTACAGTTTGGCATAGGAGTTGCATCGGCCGGTTTGTGGAACATCGGTGAGTCTGGATGGTAGACAGCAATGGAACAAACATACTGATTTGGGAAAGTTATCAAAAACGCCGGGATATTCGCCACTTCCGCATATCTCAGTTTCTCCAAGGATAGCTTCAACAGTGCAGTCTCGTCGTCTCTCGCTCTAAGCAAAGACAACCTAAAAGCGTGAGTAATAGCATCACACTGGCAAGCCGATGACCGTGCTCAAAACCAAGACACTGATCATGGGAATCACAGTGCCAAGGACGCTGTCAGTGTGCAGAATGACCTCACTTCTGCTATGGGTACCTTATTCGACTATTGGAAGAAAACGCAATCTGACTATCTGTCGGAGATATTCTCTGGGTCAAACCAGACAACTATAACCATGCTGGACTCTCTGATACGAGATGGCATGATGAACATGTTGCCTGTCGATATCAATTTATCGGACATGACGAAACTTATCCAGACTATCATATATGGGCAGATGATTCCCACAGCATGGGTAAATGCGCCAGCTGGATTTGCGCCATTCGTGCTGTAAGTAGAGGTTAAACAGACTCTTCTTTTGCTCCGAATCGTGAAATTTTGTTTATCGAATTCAGCTGACGTCGTTCGGTCTATAGTAAAACAGGCGATGCATGCTCAGACACCATGCCCAAGACCTTACACCCATACATGACGCAAGACACACACGAGAAAGCGGGCGTCTGCTGGCTTGGAAACCAGTTCTACGTGCTGACCGTCGGAGTGGATAGTGTTAATGTCCAAGACAATACTCCTGGACTTCCTGACTCAGAACCGCCCTTTCAGGTACTCTCAGGCGGCACGCGCGACGTGCTTGATGGCACGCATTGGGGTGGTATCACCCTCGAAGATATAGTCATCAGCTCATTCACCGGCTATCAGCTGAACGGCAACCGAAATGGCTACAATATAACCCTGGACGACAGTCAAGGGGCTGTTAACCAGCTAATGTTCGCGAAAGGCGTGCAAACGCCTGGCTTCTTTTCGCTCCCAGTTTGCACGAATCTTTGGAATACATTGATACAAATATCCGGAGGCCCAAGCAACAGGGAACACTATCCCTGCGGTGTTGAGGTCGAGAGACCCATCTTGACAAGTTGGTAATGTGGGAGCTGGCCCAAGGTCATCAAGTGGTAACACAAATCAGTGCTGGATTCTGATATTGTTTCACGAGACAAATGATGAGACTCACAGTAGTCCATCAAAATTGATTTTTATATAGTTATATATACCCCCGGATCAGCATGTAGTCATGCTTGTACAATATAATTAATGAAAATGTTGGAATAGCATTTAGCATGATTCGCACTCATGAGTCAGCAGCCAGAAGGTCTATATAACTGGCTATAGTTCTTGCCAGCTAGACATCTAGCTAGATCTTAGAGAATTCATGCCTTCAGAGAACAGTCTTGTTGATGCATCAACCTCATCTATAGTCCTTCCAACATTGATCAATGCCTAAGGGCATAGATAAACAAGGAAGAAGAGATGTCTATACGTACGACGTACGTATCATAGATGTGCTAAGAATAAGTGGATTTGAAGGCATTGCAGCTGCAGCGTTGCTGTTGGTGGGCGCCTTCTAGCTGCTTCTAGAAAAGGGTCATTTTATTCTCACGACGTTGTCGGCCTTTGAATTGTTTCTTCTATTTTCTAGGCGTCAATCACTCATCATTTTTTTTTAGCTACGTATGACCTAGACCAACACATAGACCTACAACGTTGTCGCCTGCCTATCCTCTAGTTAATCGCGAAGCCACTGTCGCTATTAGCTATTATAAGACTCCTCTTTGACCTCAATTGACTGCTGGATCAGCAGCTCTGAATCCCTTAACCAATCACGTGCAAGACCCATAGAGGGATCCAATACCTTAAAGAAATGCTCCTAGGACACCTTGAGTATCTTCAATTTAATAATGACGACATCTATGAGGATTGGTTGCTATGGTTCCGAGGGATGAGAAAAGGAAATTAATTCGCACGAATTGATTCTAAAGTCATCCGGCAAATCCGACAATTCCTCTATACGTATACACAGGGGATCATTAAGAAGGAAGACTATACACCAACAGTTGACCTCTTTCAACGTCTGGCAAAGAGGGGGATAACAGAGTATAAGGGAAACTAGTCAGGAGGAGAAAAGGATGTATTTAGGCTCTGACTGACTCAGTTGTGCGAAAGTAAAAAGGGTGAGTGTTGGAATAACATTTTGTTGTGATATAAGCCGTAATTGCGCAGTGGCAATTACGGATCCGCTTTTGTCGTCACACATTTCAGCATGCTTCGCACGCATGAGTCAGCAGCTAGAAGAACTGGCTATAGTTCTTGCCAGCTTGACATCTAGATCTTAGAGAATTCATGCCTCCAGAGAACAGTCTTGTTGATCCATCAACCTCATCTATAGTCCTTCCAACAGAGAACGTTTATGTAAATGCCGAGATGTCCGTCGAGACATCATCAGACATCATCAACCACGAAGAGAAATAGCTGCACCTCCACTATAAAAGCCTGCCATCTTCATTCTTGGGAACAAGCGCCTTAGCCACGGGCGTACGCCATCAAAGCAGGCTCAGCGACTAGCTTGGGAAGATATCCCAGTAGGCGAATCCCGGCAGTGACGATTGTTCCAGAAGTAGCGATACCGTCATCAAGAGAAAGGCCGGGTGCAATGACGTCTTTACAAACATCGTCCAGGTTGATGTTGCTGACCTGTGCTGGGCCCCGTCCTCTCTGAAGAGCGTCTTTGATCAACGCTGCCGTCAAGGGGTTGAAGAGCATAGAGGCATGGCCGTAAACGCCGCCGGCGGGTCTACCCGCACAGACAGACTGGACCTCGATATTGGTGACGCCGACGCGACGGGCATCATTGAGATAGGCAGAGGCATCTACGCCTTCCTGGGGCTGAACAACCTCATCCAGGACGGCACTGTAGAGCGTGGTCGTTGGCACATAGGCATCCGACCCACCGCGACCGCGGAGAGTATTGACAAAGGCAGATGTATATTGCTGTTGGATGACGGAGGGGTCGCAGGGGGCGTTGGCGGCACCATTACCGCCAGCGAGGCATATAGCATTGGCAAGAATAGTGCCGTGGAAATCAGGTGAGATAGGGAAGAAGTTCGAGACCACGCCGCGAGTTGAGGGCCAGAACGTGAATGCCCACTGGGTGTCGACGCCGCCTTGGGACCAGGAGATGACGCTAGAGTTTTTGCTGCTGATGCCGTTGATGTAGTTGATAGCGTAGGCAACGTATTCTGAGTTGGTCTGGGCGTCTCCAAGAAGAGCACCGGGAATATTCAGCCAGACTGGGTCGGCGTAGGGAACGTTCGACAGAAGCTTCTGAAGATTCGGGCTGAAAGCCTCTCCGCCATAGACACCAGTTCCGGGAACGAAAATGACAGGCGGTTTCTGGCCGTAAGTAAAGGTCTGCGGAATGAAGATGGCCTGTCGCAACTGCGCCTCAGAGAGTGAGTAAGGGGCATCGGCAGCATCTTTTTGAGGCCAGATAGATTTGACCGGGTTCCGGATATTGTTGTTGTTGATAGAATCGATAGCATTGATGGGAACAACAAGCTTGTTGGCAAGGTCCAGACTTCCCAAGGCGCCGGTGCCGAGGAGCCCTTGAAAGTTGGAAAGGAGGCCACTTGGAACGATGCCCTGGCCAATTTGCTTTTGTATCTTGTCGAAGAAGTTTCCAGCTCCACCCGTGTTCCAAATAGACCCCAGCTTCGACTGAAGATCAGCCGGGTTGAGAACTCCGGCACCCGTCAAAGGTTTCGTCCCGATAATACCGGTCAGGCGTTGAGCGTAGTTGACGGGGAGGGTGAGTAGAGTTGTCAAGCCACCGACCGGGTCAAGAAGACCGGCGGGAGCGGCGTCTGCGGACTGCAGAAGGACCACGGCCACGGCGAAGCTTTGGAGTGAAAGACGCATTCTGCTCAGATGATGAAGGACAGGAATCGAGCAGTAAGACTAAGGAGACTTCGGAATTATAGTTAATGAAGAGAGTGAAACGGAACCAATGGTAAAGCTAATGACTTGGGGCCCCATGACAAGGATTTTAAAGTAGAACTTCGGCGCTTTTTATAATCTGAAATAACCCGTACTAGATACCGCGTTGTTTGTCGTCACTCACATATGCAATGGTTCTGCATCGTTATTTCGCCGAGTCTACCGGCAGGCCAGATGCTGTAGCGAATCCGTGTTCGCGAGCTTCTTACTGAATTGGGCCTGGTATTATGGACAAGTCAGCCGCAGACTGTCGATCATCAAACTAAACTGGTCAATTGCCGGTTACGAGAGCATCGTGTGCTATTGGAAAACCTTATTTTCTGGTATTGTTACTGCGCATTGGTCCTAGAGCCCAGTGGTAGTCTTGAGCACGGGAGCTACGAACTTCCCGTCCCAACCATCCCATAGCGCCGCGCCCGGACAATGTTCTCTTTGAAGCATACCGCAACACAATTAGAGTGTTCTTTATTCTTGATACCCGTGACAACCGGCGTTGGGCCGGTGAGTTATCTGGTTAGGTCAAAGCGCCACCGACAGTTGCCAAGAATTGTCGGCGCTTACACCTCGACATGTCGGAGTGAGGTACATCTCTGGAATACAGGTCTACTCGTCAAAAGAAAGGCATGTGCTAAAACCAACGCTTCTTCAAGCTGTTGATGCTTTGGACCGGTCAGCACGGGTGCGTACTTACTTAGAGGTTGCCGGAAAATCATTGTTAGTCACTATCTCGCTGTCACACAAGGAGAAACAGTACTCGGTTGACGAATTCAATTCGGCTTCTTGCCACTATACCCCCGAGAATGACACACCAAGAGGATATTGCGTGATATCTGCTCCTTTTCCAGTGTCCATACCTGAAACCCATTTACCTCTCCCACTCCTGGCCTACTATAAAACTCTTCGTAAAAAGCTTTGTTCTTCTTCGGCCAGACACGATCTCATTGACCTTAGATTTTGAGGCATAGTTGCCCCTTTTCCCCATGCTTTTCCTGTGCGATTGGTGAGGAATCTCATTTTGAGTAACATAATTAAGAGCTGGGTGCTTGGGGACTTCAGTTGCTTGTTATATTTGATATGGATACGTGTGTCTCAGAAACACAGTCTCGTTTCTCAAGGGTGAATGTCTAACTCGCAATAAAACTACAGGTTATAGCTAAATGGAAGTTGATGATGGATACGACACAGCAGCTTGACGACAGCAAGAGACATCCTCACTTTCGTTTGTGTCTCAGTCTACTTGGGCGTCTGAAGATCGTTGCGACTGCTTTTTCGAAGCTTATTTTGATCGATTTTGCTTTACTGATCTTCTTTGAACTGTTTTCCTTTCCTATTTACTAATGTGTATGACTGTCATTGTATACCTATGCGACCTCGAGAGGGAAGGCTTTGTATTAGCACCCCAGTCCAGACTTTCTAAGACGTATCGATATGGCAGCGGGTATTTTGCTAGCATCTAACTGTATCTAGCAACCACCAAGCCTTAACGACCAGAAATACCATGTTCTGTTCCACGAATCCTAAACCACGCTGACCGTAGCCCTGATCAGTACTGCATGGCATTTCCGGCTGCCTTCCTGATTAGGTTAGACACCAGTAAGATAGCAAAGGTGCACCGGCAAAATGCCCGCTTGCCTATCGATATAGATATTACAAGAGCACAACATTAGCAATTCGCTTCAGTGTTCGCAGTCGTCAGTACAACAAAGGCCATCTTGTTTGTTCCCCGCGCCGGCTCCTCAATTCGCGTTTGCTCTGCCCGGTATTATCAAACTTTTCTTCTGGCCAATCTGTGCTCCAACGATCACGCAACCTTCACTGTAGCTGAGCCTAGTCATGAAATCAGGCACTATAGCGAGCAGCGCAGTAGCTGTGTCCGCTGCCCTTGTGGTAGGGGAGCTTTACTCGCAGTCAACAACATGCGTAAGTTGCCATCTCTCCCCCTCTTGCCAAGGTAACCATCTGATGGACCATTCGGGTCTCGATGTTGTAGTACTGACTATCAGTACATAGTGCTTAAATCTGAGTGTCATATCAGGATTGGCTGGCAAGGTTCTCTTTCCCGACTCGGCCGAGTACACGGACCGCATGGGCTCATATTGGTCCGTCAGCGCTGCTCTGAACCCGTGGTGTATTGCGCAGCCGTCAACTGCCGAGGATGTGTCTACCATCATCAAAACACTCGCCACTTTCAACTGCACGTTTGGCGTGCGTGGTGGGGGCCATGGGTCATTTGCGGGGTCCAACAGCGTCGAGGAGGGTGTCACAATCGACTTTGGTAATATGAATAGCACCATCTACAACAACAATACCAAGCTTGCCTCCATCCAGCCCGGTGGCCACTGGCAGACCGTATACGACACTCTTGCACCTCACGGCGTCGTCGTAACCGGTGGCCGTGCCGGGACTGTCGGCACTGGTGGTTTCATCACCGGCGGCGGTAACTCGCTTCACTCGGCATCTCACGGTTTTGCATGCGACACAGTCGCAAATTTCGAGGTTGTCCTCGCTGATGGCTCCGTTGTCAACGCCAATGCCACCTCGAACCCTGATCTGTGGCAAGGCTTTAAAGGCAGTGGCGCTAACCTTGGCCTTGTCACTCGCTTCGACATGCATGTCATCGACTTCCCGGACCCCTCAAAGCCTGTTGTCTGGGGTGGCAAGCTCTATTACGATTTAGAGTCTGGACCTCAAGTCATCGATGCCTTTGTTGAATTCACCGAAAATGTCCAAAAGGACGAAAACAGCTCTTCGATCGTTTATTGGGGGTATGTCCCCGCCAATGGTGGCTTGCTTCTCAATGCTGCTATTCAAAACACTCTGGCCGAGGTCGCCCCTCCTGTCTTTGATGGATACTATACTGCTGGCAACATCATTCGGGACACTACCAAAGTCGCTCTCATGTCAGTCGCTGCCAGTGAGCTTGGTTCTAACTCGCCTGGCGGCTTACGCAACGTGTGGTTCACCCTCGCCTTCGCCAACGATGCCCGCATCATGAACTATGCCGCCCAGAAATACTCGGCGTTGAACGAGGACCTGGAGAAGGCCGTTGGCGCCTCTGGCTTCAACACTCTTTGCATGTTTCAGCCCATTACGAAGTCGATTGTCGACAAAGGCGTTGCCAATGGTGGCAATATTCTCGGCTTGGAACATTACGTTGACAAAGGTAACGGCATCATGTTTCTCATCACGCTTGCTATCAATGGAGTTGACAACGAGACAATCGCCTTCTCTTACGTACAAGCCTTTGTGGAAGACGTTGAATCGCATGCTGCATCTCTGGACTTGGGCTGGGATTGGAAATTCCTTAATTATGCACACAAGTTGCAAGATGTCATTTCGTCCTACGGTGACCCTTCTATTGAAAAGCTAAGGGCTGCATCTGCTAAGTATGATCCGACAGGTGTTTTTCAGAACCTTCGTTCATCTGGCTTCTTTATTCCTCCTATGTAGATGGACATAATCAGTATTGTTGTTAATAGACACTGATACGTAGAGTGTAAGGCGTATCGCATCCAGAAAAAAATATGAGGCCTTCCCGTTGGGTTCTTTGTTCTTTGTTCGTATGTCGCGCATCTCTCCCTCGTGGTCTCGCTGAAGAACGATATCAACTGACTTGAATCGTTTTTGTGTATATCAACATAGTATCAGATGTAAAGTCAGAATATCAGCGTGTCTGGTATTTGCTCATTTTGTGGTCATTTATCATGCGCAAAAGGTTCAGTACAGCCTAAGAGCTTGTTCAGTCTAATTACAGTCTGCGCACCTAGTGCCATTAATACTAATTACTTTCCAACGACTGGAATCCTGCGCAGCTTACTGCTTGTAGCAAGGGAGGAGGATGGTATCGTGGATGGGTAAAAACAGATAGAAATCAAAGATGACATACTTTGAGAAATTAGCACGCTCCTGCTAGACATGCACATGAAAAACACCAAGACCAGTCGCAGCCGGTACAACACCAACCGACGGCGCAAACCCCTTCAACACTGCTAGCTGCAAGACCAGGGTTGCCATCCTGCGTCCCAATCGATGCCATGTGCTCTCCTGCCTTATAAGTACCGTACACAATCCCAGCTCCGGCGCCGGCGCCACCTAGTAGCCACCCGCTATTTTGCAACGTGTGCTGGAAGGCTTTGATAGCCTTCTCGGGGGTGATCTCGTGCAGCCTGTGGGACGGCATCTCGAGGCTCTCGGCGAACCAGTCGTAGTCCAAGGCACACCCGCCGGGCTTTTTGATGATGCAAGCAAAGTTCTTGAGGAGGTTTCGGCAGTCGTCGAACCCAAGCGCGTCCACTGAGAGTGCTTTGCGTGCGGCTTCCCATTCGGCGTTGACCTCCTCCTTGGTGAGAGTCGTCCAGCCAATCTGGCAGACGGTATAGTCTTGTGTGTGCCCCTTGTCCCGTGACTTGGTGAGCTCCAGCGTTCGCAGCCGGTTTCTCTCTTCTTTCAGTGACCATGGCACCACCTTGGCCTCGTACTCGCGCGGGGGTTCGAAGGTGCTGCCCGGTACTTTCTCTCGCGACGGAATGCCATCGGGTAGCCGAAGTATGTATCTGTTGCCGTGCGTGATGATAGCCCAGTGCAGTTGGCATCCGTCTTCGACGCGTCGAGAATACCACACCTGCTCGCCGGTCGCTGAGTCTTGTCCCTGCTTTTTCCGAAGCTGTACTCCCTCTTCTGTTTTCCTTCTCTGCTCCTCTTCTTGTCGTCTGGCTTTGACAGCCTCTTTATTGGCGAACATTGTGATGCCGTCGATCTTGTTCTTATCGCCGGAAGAGTAGATATAATGCAAAGGAGTAATATTCGGCGATGCGGGTTATTCTAGGGTTTCAACTGATGTGTTTTCGCTGGTTCCTCAGCACTATGATCTTTCTCATGGAGTTTTCAGCATGTATTGAATAATACTGGAATGCCAGACCTCCCCTGACGTCACATAACCTCAGCTTACGTCCAGTCAACTTTGCAGCGCCTAGCAGGTGGCTGCTTGGCCTTCATCTCTCATATCACGAAGCTGACTGAGGTTCTTCTGGTAAGAGACTACGTCTATTTACAACTCGTAGGGGCTAGTGTTTGCTATGTTGCTACCGAACCACTAGCGCTTATTACATCATTGCTAATTTGTCTAATGATTTATCTCGGAAGATCCCCTTCCGCATTCAGGTTGCTATTCTCCCGGGCGGTTTTTGTGGGACATGATTGTGGCATTCTGGCCAATGATTGAAGGCATCGTGGTGCTGCGCCAGACAAGCATGCTTGGTACCGTTTTCCAATCAGTCGATGGCTAGACTTTGAGGTGGTCAATCAGACAAGGGTCCCGGATCATTCACAAAATCGGAATCGAGTGCTTATGTTACCGGGTTCAGTACAGCGAAGTTGAAGCCTCAGGACGCTTGGTTATGCTTCTCCATTGTGCCAAGGAACACATGAACAGCCGCAAGGTCCCTACTGCAAAGGGCTGAACTATATAGGTAGTTGAGTTAAAGTGTCTGTGGTATGTGTAGTCAATGCAGTATGCTTGAAGGTTCCCGCTAGCGTGGAAGTATCGTGACCACTAACAAGTTGGTGACCACGTTGAATCTCCGAAAAAGAAAAGAAAATTCAGCTGCACGCGTCGTCACTAGGCTTTCTTTTTTAGTTTTTTTAGTTTTTCTTCTAAGACGACGTCGGTCGGCACTGGATGCACCGGCATAGACACCAAAGCGAGCCGACTTGAGACCGTTCCCCTATTCCGATGCGGAGCTCGGCCGGGAGACCCCCGGGGGCACTTCGGACCGGGATTGCTGTTGTAAGGGGAGCGTGGCTTTCCTCCCGGTACGGCTACTTCGTCATCTCTATGGGGCACTTTGGCATTGCGTCGCGTGTCAAAGGATGGCAGATCATGTTCTGTCGTCCATTGCCTCCCCGTACTCCGCTGAGCAGTCCCTGTTATGGATCCATCCGAGTAGATCATGTAGATTGTTCTGCTTATCCCGATCGCGGGTCCCCGAGACAGAAGACACGGTAGCGTACTGATTCGTCTCGGGTCAGTGGAATCCCACCTCAATGAATGCCAGCGAAGTTCCAGTTGTATCGAGTTGCTATGGAGTCATCCATGCCTTCCCCCCTCCGCCTCTTCTTTCTTTCAACTCTCGCGCCATCTCAAGACATCACCTGAACACCCAAGGGCCTGCCGACATGAGCAGCTGGAAGCTCGAACTTTCCAGTCGGGGTGCCAACTCCCCAGTCATGAAACCACTCTCGGGCTCGGCAAAGAGGTACAAGCTCAGTCTAACAACACTGACGTGTCCCGAATCGCTCCCGCGATTCTCTCAAGCCTTAGGATTGCAAAAGCCCCCCAAGAGAACGAGCCCACGCCCCAAATCTACCAAAAAAAGAAACTCGCCAATCAGCAGTGTGTACCGAGCCCGGGATGGGTGCTATATTGATCCTCTGCTATGTGTCTTATTGACAAATATCCGTGACGAGACGTCGCAGCAAACTCTGTTTTCCTCAAATCCCCTGTATCCATGACTTCCTTCAGGTACACACGACCATGAGCGACGACATCCCACCTCATTTGGACGCCTCCCTCCAGACGCGATGGTGGCATGTCAACTACGCAGCCAGGCACTCTGGTCTACAGCGCGCCGCCACCGGAATGGCACAAGTCCACCTATACATACTCCGCCGCCGGATCATGAAATCCATACCCACGGGCATGCCAAGCCAGAGGCGCAGCTTCTTTGCGCCAGCGGAGAAAGCGAGCCACGCAGCTCTCTGCATCCTTCTGTGACTTGGACGCTATGAACCGCGCGATTCGTGAGGGGGCTGAGGCACTGCACACGTGGGCGCCCTGCCCATCTCGCCCGCCGCTGTCACCCACGTGTGCGAAGGCAACCCCCCGAGCTGATGCTCCGCTGATCATTGCCCCCTACCCGTGAGAGCCGACGACTCAGGGTCGCTGACCGGGAGTGGCGATAAAGACGCAGCACGTCTCCGTTGCCAGATCGAGAAGGTCAATCGCCCAAGGGCCCGGCGTGGGTGCTCGCCGGGCCAAGCTCCGCGCCGCCCCACTGCTTCTTCTTCTCCTTGCGGAGCCAGAGTATGACGCCCACAGCGACCAGCAGCGTGCCGCCCATGCTCACGCCGACGCCCATGCCAACGATCGCCAAGCTCCCAACCCCCCCCTGTCCTCCGCCGCCGCCGCCGCCGCCGCCGCCGCTCCCATTGTCGTTGCTGCTGTTGCTGCCGTCTGACCCCGTGGGCGACGAGCTCGCGTTCGCCTGGCCCGGCGTGGCGGGGATCTTGCTCGTCACGCCCGGCATCGGCATCGACGTCTGCGTCGGCGAGGCCTGGGCGGCGCTCGGTTCGTACGTCTGCACGGCGGCGGCGTTGCCCGGCGTCGCGGGGATGAGGGGCCCGAAGACGGCCGTCGGCGTGCTGCAGCATCGCGTCTTCTCGGCCGCCGATTCACAGCAGAACTTTCCCGGCACGCCGTACCCCTGGCTGTCGCACTGCCACACCTGCACGCCGTTGAACCGGAAGTCGTAGGCCGTCCTGTTCGTTCGCGTGTCGGGGTCTGGGAAGGGGGGGAGGGGGGCGGTTGTCAGTCACATTCGCTTTTCATGATTTGCCCTTTTTTGTCTTCCTTCCCCCCCGTTTCTTATCTTTTGCCTGTCCTAGCCTCCTTGGCTTTTCGTTCTTCGTCGTCCTCCGTGTGCTAGCAAGGGATATAGACTTACTCAATACGCAGTTCTGTGGACAAACCGGGCTCTGCCACGTCGGGTCGGAGCACGTGCCCCGCGCGTACGCGACGCCCGTGTTGTTGGTCGTCTCCTCGAGCTTACACAGCCCGTTGCTCAAGCACGCGTTGACGCTGCCGCAGCACATGCTGACTTCAGCCGTGGGATCGCACGGCACATCCCGGGCCTGCACGCCGCCGGGGAAGAAGCACAGCTGTGCCTCGACCCGGGAACCAGCCGTGAACCTGCTGCCGCTGAGGAGAGCGAGCAGCACTGCCCGTGTCGTTGTTGTCTTCATAGCGATGCGTCTGCCGTCGGAATCAATATTCGGAGGACCGGAGGAGTGGATGTGAGATTGGAGGTGATGACAAGCCCAGAGTTCTCCTCCGAGCACTTGAAGAATCTGAATGTGTGGGAAGGGTTTGGTTGGTCATTTGAGTATGGTCGAGACCCAGGCAGGCTTTTTTCGGGATAGACAATCAGAGCAACAGTTGATCGACGTGTGCGGGAAGGTTCCGATGGTGTGAACAGGCGATGATTAAAGAACAAGCTCGAGGCTTAGTCCCCAAGCTGCTGTGAGTGGATGGAAGAGGGAGCAAATGGAGGGAAGAGAGAGCGGGTGGCGAAGGGGAGCAGGTGTGCCCGGCCTTCAGTGGTACAAGTTGATCATGAGGCGGCGATGTGATGCCGGACGAGCAATAGTAGAGGCCCAGGTTTGATGGGTAAGTAACGCTTTCCGGAGCTGCTACAACGCTTATATCCCCGCCCTCTGTATTCCAGGGAACTACGAACTGGTCCAATATAGCTGAGAGAGAACGGACGGCAATGATTTGTCAAACGAGGTGTGAGGCGTGACGGAGAGAGGCGGCCTGGCCAAGGAGTGAAACAGGGAACCTCAATCCTCCTCTGCTGGGGGATTAAGATTATCCTCGTAGCCAAAGTATGTGATGATAGAGAGGCAGGTGGGCGGTGATAGGATCAGCGCGATAAGAGTGAAACGGAGAGTCGGGGGGAGATCCCTCTTCTTCTTCCCTGCTTGAGGATCTTCATCGTGGATTCCGCTGATGGACGCAGTCAACACGTTGACATCTTGGAAAGAGAGAGATGAGTTGCAAGGAACGTCCGGAAACCTTTCCAAAGAGAAGAACGGCCATGTGGAAGAGCGGCGGCGCAGCCGTGCCTTATGAGAGAGGTCGCATATCCCAAAGCCACTCCCCTCCCCCCCTCCTCCTCCTCCTCCTCCTCCTCATCCAGGGACCTCGATCCTCTATACTGGCTCCCTTTCTGTCAGATCCATAATTCCCACGCTGTTTCTTCCTACAGCCTGGGGGTCCAGTGACCCCCAACGTTTGACACATTCATCCTGTCGTCTTTCAGGCCTTCTTCGACCTCTGGGGAAGTCCCTTGGCCGGAGGCGGGGGATTGCTCCCATGAACCAAGGCCTCTCACACCACTTCCCCTGCAGTGGTGCCCAGCGTCTCATCCCGAAAGCACGGTTGACTCGTCCCGTCCCAGAAAATACCCCCATGTCAACCTTCGCCCAGCAGGGCCAGCCACCATCGTCAATGCGCCTCGTGGGTGGCGGGCGATCTGCCACCTCAAGGGGTCCATGACTCGCCCGCAGTCGTCCACCCGGGGTATCTGCAGCATGGGGGAAGGGGGATAAAGCGAGTGAGAGAGAAGCAACATCTTTCTCTCTCGCCGCCGGGGCCTGGTTCTGGTTTCACATCGTCTGGTCGGTGTTTGCGACACCCTTCCTCTGCCCGTACGCGCGCTGTCTGGGGGAATCCAACGTTCCCTTTATTTTTCCGATATCTCTGCCCTCTTCTTCAGCCGCAGACAAGGGTCTGTCGTGGATACAGGCACGTTTGGAAGACGATTCACGCACGGATTCCAGAACAGACAATCATCTTGACCCTCGAGTTGCAACGCCACGGTGAACCCAACCGCTCCCTCCCCTTCCCCCTCGGAGTAGTCCTTAAGTGATGCCACCAACACCAACGTCACTACCGTGAACCCCGTCGAATCGATGACTTTGATGATTGTTAGCTCGGCCTTCGTTAACAGCCACAGAGTTCGCCTTACAGGGCCGTCGGGTCCACATCGTGCAAGGCCACCGCAGATTCTCGCGTATCGGCGGCTTTTGACATCATCCCCCTCGCTGGAGAAAGAGTTCCAAGGTTCACCAGTATAGGTTCAAGCCACACAAGATACACCCTCCCGTGTCATCCATGATGCCCAGCCAGGAACGTTCGAGCCCCCAGCCCTCTCTGCAACCTTGTGTGCTTTCCATCGCATCTGCATTGGCTTACTCGTGGGGTCTCGGAGAGAGTGAGAGAGAGAACTTACTCTATTATTGGTAGGCTCTGGGTATAATATAAAGGGAAATAGAAAAATGGTGTCTTGATTCCTTCCTTCCTTCCTTCCCTCCCTCCATCCCTCAAATGCTAGACTCGCCACCCGTCGGTTGCTGAAAGTCTGAATAACGGGCTGGAAGGAGAGAGACGAGCCAAGCGGCCGTCGCGTCGTGCATGTCTGTCGTCTAACTCATCTCAATAGCCCCTCGATGCCTTCTCTCTCATAATGAAGTCTTTGGTCTCTCATGTGCCAAATCATATCCTCCAGAACGCCGTCCATCATTGTCTTGTGTCGTCAACAGGATTTGCAGCAATTGCCGTCCATTCCCATCTTTCATCCCAACGGTGACTCCCGAGCGTCGAAGCGTGTCGCCGCCAGCCCCGTCAAGCATGTCCCCTGTCTAGAATCCCGTCTCACACAAACTCGCCTAGGCCGTCAGACGGTTCACGCCTCAATGTCATCCTCGTCGAGGGGTTCAACCCTGACCAAAATCTCCTCCAAGAGTCCTTCTAGGAAAGTGCCCACATCCCTTCCCATGCCAACGGGCTCCGCCTTGTCATAGTGATCAATCTCCTTGCACACATGGGCGAGCTTATATACAAGCTTGCGCAGTTTCTCGTGGGCCGCCTCCGCCCTCTGTTGCTTGGGAGTCACCTGGTTCATGGCGACAGTGCTAGACGAGCTCTGGTGGGGCCGGAAAACCTGTTGCAACCTGATTTGCCTCCTCTTCAGCGCCTCTTCGAGCGCAGGGAAGATGACATCGTTGAGCGCGTCGAGCTCTCCGTTCGGATTGGACGGCGCGGGCGCAGGGAACGCAGAAGGGGTCACCGGTTCCGGTGTGGGTATTTGCGTTTTGGAGGGCAGAGCATGAGTCTTGGCCAGAGGAGCCGGCACTTGCCCGGAGGGCTGGCGATATTGCTGCCCACCGGGCGGCTGGCTCGGTATCCTGGTCGGCGCTTGCTGCGGTTGCGGGTTTCCGCGGTATGGCGGAATCTCTGGGAGACTAATGGGCGTCACCTTGTTGCTGCTGTTGTTGTTGTTGTTGTTGTTGTTATGAGGCCGGGGCCCGTGAGGAGGCGGCCGCGGCGTCGTCTCCTGGGTCGGCGATTCCGCCGGCTGGATCACGGGGCCTAGACTCAGTAGGCCCATGTCCTTTTGCAGCTGAGCTTGCAGTTCGCGGTCGTAGTCCGGAGACTGACTGACGGGGACGGCAGGTGGAATCAGACGAGAAACGGGCCGCGGTGTCTCTGGGGCTCTCTGTATCTTTTCCGGCGACGTTGGAAGAGGTGCCTTGGCCGGCGGCTGGGTTACATTTGTCGCTACAGGCTTTCGTTGTGGCGATGCCTGGCGAGATGTCCCGGTGTTGGCGCTTGCTGCCTTGAGAGTATCCGAGGCTACGGCAAGTTCGCGGCTGAAATCGCGAATCTTGGTAGGGCTGTTGTCTCTTGACCGCTCGCCGTAATCATCCGCGTTCTCCAAGGACCTGGCGGCTCTAGCGTTGGTGGCTGATTCGTCCAGGGCGCCGAGTCCCGGTCGAGGAACAACACCAGCACGGTCCCCGACAAGCCTTACGGTGCCAAAGTCCCACATGTCCTCGTCAACCTGCTGGCGTTCATAGTACTCGTCGCCCCCTTGGTCGCTTTCGTCGTCGTCACCCTTGTGTGTCGCGGCCCACCGGGAGTGTCTTTCAATCAGCTCGGTAAGATAGCTCGTCTTCTTAGCGCGGCGTATAAAGGGGTGCTTCAGCAGATCCTTGGCTGTGGGCCGTTCCTTCGGGTCCCGTTGCAGGCACACCTCAACGAAATCCTTAAACGCCTTTGTAAAATTGCCCTCGAGGCGCGGTGGCGGGTTCTTGGGGATCAGAAAAAGCACCTTCATGGGGTGGATGTCAGCGTAGGGCGGCTCGCCGTTGGCAAGCTCCAGCGCGGTGATGCCGAGCGACCAGACGTCTGCTTTGTGATCGTAGCCCGACTGCTTGATGACCTCGGGCGCCATCCAGAAAGGAGTGCCGACAAAGGTGTTCTTCTTGGTCATGGTGGCAGAGAGCTGGCCGGAGACGCCAAAGTCGGCAAGCTTGACCTGGCCATTGGAGCTAAGCAGGACGTTCGCGGCTGGTAATAGTACGTCAGCATTTTCTCGACGAGACGAAGCGTCCTCGGCGCCCCGTTCTGGACTTACCCTTGACGTCGCGATGCAACTTCTTATCGGAGTGCAAGTAGTCGAGACCGAGAAGCAATTCGCGTATGATGATGGCAATGTAGTCTTCCCCAATCAGGCCCGGCTTCATCAGGTCTGCGCAGCTGCCTCCGGCGCAGAACTCCATTACAATCCATAGCTCGGCCCCCTTGGCGTAGGAGCCGTAGTATTTCGTGACATAGGGCGACTGCAGCTCGGACAGGATGGCGATCTCCTGGATGATGTCTTCGACCTCGTCTTCGGCGCTCTCTATGTCGATGATCTTGATGGCCACGGCATGGCCAGTGCGCCTATCAACTCTACATGGAGGGGGTGGTCAGCATTCTTTGATCAGACTAGCGTACGAGCTCCTCCCCCCAGCGTGGGATTGCTGATTGTTGCTTACCCTTTGTAGACCTTGCCAAAACTTCCTCCGCCTTGAGAAAACTGAGTGTCAGCGAACGTAGTAAGAGAGGTGTCCGGGGGGGCGGCGCATACCGATGCAGTACTCCTTCGTATAGAGCAGGCTTGGGTCAAGGGCCTCATTGCTCTCATCGGTACCTCTTTCGCGATCACCCATGTTTGCAGTATACAGAAGGCGCCGAGCTCAGCTTGGCGCTGTTTCGTAGGTTGAGCAATTGAAGAGGTAGTAGAATATGTCGTGGACAGAGTCGTTTGCGTGGTACGAGCGCAATGGCAGTATCGCGGGGGGACTCGTCAGCTATGTACGGTCGCTGTGGCGGTTCGTGGGTGCCTCCCGACGGTTCGTCTCTCGTGGCGCCGACAAGAGAGGCCGTCTGGGAAATTCGAGTGTAGTTTGGGGCAAGAAAGTCTCGCTTTCTCGTCTGGATTTGGACTTTGGACGAGGGTGGGGGGTGAGCAAGGAAGAGGTCGAAGAGGGGACCCCGGCGTTGGAGTTGAGCAAAGCGGCAGCAGGCAGTGGGGGGACAGCGGCGGGATGCGATTGTCGTCGTCGTTGTCGTCGTTATCGAGGTGGAATGGAGCGTGCCTACAAGAAGGGCCACAGACAGGATCCGTCCGTTATGATGTCGGTCGAGTACGCCGGAAGAAAAGGTAACCTGGAAAGAGAAAAGTTAGCCGGGCTGCTGCAGAGCGTCGGGCTGGGCCTAACGGTGATTAGGTCCCAAGGGAAGTGGGCGGCGGCAGTCGTACGTCGGTCGTGTCGTAGCTTTGCCTCTTGTCTCTGGGCCCCTTGTCTCTCGTTTTCTTCAAGGAGGCAGCAGAGGAATGGAATAGGTATCCCAATCCAAGTTCCAGGTTACAGCGCCGTCGGTGAGACACCGTAAAGCGGGCCAGTGGGATTCGCGTTCCTCGCAAATTGGGTGCACGTCTGGGTGTGCTTAGACAACGTCAATGCCCCAATTACACTAGGGAATCACCATGAAGCTAAACAAGCAGACGGAACTCCAAGGTAAGATGAGGTGGTCGCAGCCTAGGCCCAAGGGAAGGGATGGGGGGGCACCGAAAAAGAAACAAAGTGAGAATCGTGGGGTGCAATTGGCCAGCAGGGGAGTCTGTCCCGTCTCTGAGGTGTGTCCGTTGGTTGGGTTGTGTGCGCGACTTCAGCTAGCCTAGATCATCTGCGCAAGAGGTCGTGACGGAGACGGGAAGAAAGATGAGGGAGGGAAGCAGCTAGCTAAGTAAGTAAGGTACTTTGAGAAGAGAGAGACGGGCCGATGAATGAACATACACACGAGGCAGAGTGTGGGGTAATAGAGGCAGACCAGAACCAGACCAGACGAGACCAGACTAGACGAAATGGCACAAAGAAGGAGGCGCGCTTATTTTCTTGACCCGTTCCTGGAAAGCAAACTTATCGGGGCTGCTGCGACTTTTCCCCCGCAACTTCTGGTTCCAGACCGTTGTGAATGTTTTGTGTGCGCGTATGTATGTGTGTGTGCGTCCTCATTGGGCATTTCCCACCCAATGTTTACGGATACCAGATACAATGCGGACTCGGTACCTTGGGTGCGCAACCGAGGGGTCGGTTCACCAGCAACCGTTGTTGTTGCTGTTGATCTCGACTTTCCCCCACCCTAGGTGTTGATTTGCGCTCCTTGTCCAGTAAAACGTCAGCGACCCCCCGGCAGCCAAAACAACGGCTATCACAAGCGAGAGTGCACAGACCACCTCAAGGCTTATCCAATGCTTTGCACCTCCCAAAATTGTTCCCCCTCGTCCGCGGTGACACGGCCCCGTCCGGGAATCCGTCCGCAATGCTCGACTGAATGGCCACGCGACGCGCCACCGTCCCAACGGAGCTTAGTCTGCCCTTGCCGTGAAACGCCCATACCTTTCAGGTAAACGTCGTCGACGTTGTTATCCTCTGGACCCATGCCTCGCACATCCCCGGGAAGTGGAACAACGAGTCTGGGGATCGAGGCGCGCAACATGGACCGACTGTCCCCGGCCGGGGGCACTAACACCGACACCTGCATCAGCACCTGCACCAGTACATCTCTTGTTCACGTCTCACAAAACCATCATCACATACATCGATCGCCTTTCCCGTATTCGAGCTGTCTTGGCCTCCAGCGTCTATTGATGCCGTAATCGTCTACCCTTGGCTTGTCTTCCGAGGCACTCATCGGCCCCTTCTGCCCCTGTCTTAGCCGAACTGCATCCCTGCCCGCCCTCGATGGCCACCAGCCGATGCCGTCACATTGTCATGGTCATGGTATGCGTGAGTAATGAAAGAAGAAAACAAAGATCCCAAACGAACGAACCCTCGAAATCAATGGGGAAAGCCTCCTCCCCCCCGTGCTGTACCCCATCTGTTGGCCATGGCCGGCCCTCTCACTTCGGCCTTGGTGGGATGCATCTTTGCCCCCCTAAATCAAATGTCGTCTCTCTGCCGCCGCTCGCCCTCGCCACAAGACAAAGGAGCCCCTCAACTGAACCACTCATCGGGGTCTAGTCCTCGATGAACTCGATCATGACAGTTCCCTGCTTGAGCCCGGCCTCTAGGATGGTCTTTTCGAGCTCTTCAATCAAGTCCTGGCCCTGGGGCATGCGCTTTAGCTCAAACTCGATGCCGTCCTTGCCCTCCAGCGGCTCAGCCTTGAGCCACTCGTAAATGCGCCTGACCGGGTCGTCCAGGTTGAATCGCCGGATGACGCGTCCGGTAGGATGACGGAACTGTATCCGCGTCGTCGTGGCTGGGTTGTTCTCGGGCTCCGTGTGCGGCTTGTCGCTGGCAATCTTAGCCCAGATGCTCGGCGGCGCTGCCGCCTCCGCCGCAGCGCCTGCTGTCTCGCCCTTGGGAGACTCTGACTTGGTCAGCGCGTCAGGATCGACCACGCTTGGCGTGGGCTTGGAGCTGCTGCCGCCGTTGGACGCCGCGAGGCTGTTCTGCAACGCCATCTCGAGCATCTCCTCCTCCGTCATCCGGTCGACGTCGACCGTCTTGGGCCGCGGCGCCGCCTGGTCCACCACGGGGTTCTTGCTGTTGGCCGCCAAGCTGTAGCGGTCCAGGAACTCGGCCAGCTGGGCGTGGAACTCGGAGGCGCTGGGGAACGGCCGTCCGCTCCACACCTTGACCTGCTCTCCTGTCCTCGGGTCGATGATGGCAACGTGCGGGTAGTTATCGGGGTTCTCGTGTCCGCTGTGGTGGAAGTAAAAGTTGATGTATTGCTGCGCCGCCATGGCGCTTCTGTCGTACTGAAGAAAGATGAAGCTCTCCTCCAGCAGCTGGCGAACCGCCGCGTCCTTCCAAATGTCCCGATTCAGAGCCTGGCAGTTAAAGTCGCTCATGTCTTGGAGGTTGACCATTATCCACTTCTTCTCGTCTTTGCCCTCCTGCCTCGCTTCGTCCCAGTCCAGTCTGGACATGATGTCGTAGGGAGGTCGGAACAGTTCAGCGAGTCGCTGGGCACGGGCGCCGCCTTCGCTCGGAGCTGCCTGGGACGGTTGAGCAGGGGTCGGGCTGTCATCTTCCCAGATCGACAGGTTGTGGCTGAAAGGATTCCTAGAGCCGCCTGTAGCGTACAACGTCAGTAATGGGAGCCGTCGGCTCAACACCTCGCCAGGAACGTACCTCGGGCAGCAGCTCTGGCCGCCTCTCTCTGCCTCATCTGCGCCCGGATAATGGTGTCCATGTCCACGCCGTCATCGCCTTCGTAGCCTCCAACCAGCGTTTCTGTGGTTCTTGCAATGGGTGACCTGACGTCATCCTGACCACCGAGGACGCCGCCGCCACCAACACCGCCGGAGCCACCTCCGTATAGCTCCTCCTGTAGTCTCTTGGCCATGGCGGCGTCTTCCTCCTCCTGCGCGTTGCGGGCGATAGCCGCGACGTCAGAGTCGTCTTGTCCAAAGTTATCGTCCATGTCGTCGACCGTCATGGCAGTATCGCGGTCATCGTCGCTGTCGATGTGAATGACGCCACGGTCGTCTTGGCGTCCAACGTTGGGCCGGGTGCTAGCGGGCACTGGGGGCGCTGTTGACGAGGTGGCAGCAGGCACTGTGTTGAAGCTGTTCTGGATGTCGGGGCTCTCGAAGAAGAGCTGGATGGCCTGTTCGAGGTTGTTGTTTGCCATCTCCAGGAAGCCGCGTGCGGCCTCTGGACTGGCAGCCGTAATGGCGACGAAGTTAGAGATGTCCTCGTCCATGATGAGGGGCTGTGCTTGCCGAAAGCTGCAAGACGTTGGTGAGTAAAGTGTATCTGGCCTCGTGGGGAGTACTTCGTCGTACGAGGTAGAAGAGTGAAGCTCGAGGAGGTGTTTGAGTCTTTGGTTTCTTTTTTTGGTTTTTGGTTTTTTTCCCTTCTCCCGAGGTAGCGGTCAGAAAGATCCGTGGATGCAGGAAAGGCCCTGGCAGTCGATGGCACCTCTCTCTCCCTCTCTCTCTATCTCTCTCCTCTGCCCCACCTTGGCCCGCAAGTGCTAAAGTCCGGTGTGGGATGCAGGGTGCGAGCGAGGGGTAGTTATAGGTGCGTTTGTATTTTGTATGGTTTGTGCGATGACCTGTCCCTGAGTCGAGTTTACTGGGCACGTTGTCAGAAAAACAAATAAACGAAAAGAACAAAACGGGAGGGAAAAGTCCAAATAGAAAAAAAAAGGACGTTGGATAGCTTGAGGTAAGGCGTGTCGTTGAGGTGAATGAACAAGGTTGGTTGATTTTGCGCCACCGGTGATCTGAGATAGACACAGAATGGTGTGTTTGCGGGCTGGTCCCGGCGCGAAACAGGTGCCGGTGCAGGTGCAGGTGCAGGCGCAGGGCCGCTATCGAAGGCGCCAGCTCGGTGACGCAACCGGGCAAAGGTGGAATGATAATGCGATGCGGCGGTTGGCTGCGCCACGGTCACACGGGTGGGTTCTCGATCCGATTGTGGCTGGTGCAGCCCGCCTTGTCTCCCTACCTAGGTACCTAGGCAGGCAGGCAGGCACCTTACCTCCCTATACACCTCTCAGTTGTCAAGACCACATCCAGAGATGGGGCTTCTGACCTAGATATTCGACATCGATATACTTACGGTAGTTTCGGAATAACGTGTCGATTAGATTCGTGCTGACTCTCATAAGGTGACCTCTTGCTTCTTCCGCCATTCCCATCCCAATGAGTCTTTAGACTATTACTTGATAGCGAACATGATTGATAGCACTCAAAGATATATGGGCTAATCACGCCACACGATTAAGACCACGCGGCAGCAACATCATTCAACCATTGTCATTGTAAAGAGCAAGATTCTAAGGGGGTATCACAACCCCGTGAGCCAATTCGTCGGTATCGCCGCCGTCGTCTATACCAACGTCCTCCAAGGAAACACCCAGTCTTTCCCTCCCCTCCTCTCGCTCTCGTCGCCTATTTCTCCAGCTCCCCGAGTACCTCCTTGAGGTGCTTCTGAACCTCCAAAGAACGCTCCGCTGCGAGGGCCTTCTTCACCATGTCGACCAGTCCCTTCTTCTCCTCCTTCGTCGGTGCTGGGCCAAACACGCCCCGGTTCATCGCCTTGAAAACACCACCAATGGCAACAGCCCGCGTCGTGCGCTGGGCCTCGGTCCCGTTGTCGATGGATTCGGGGTCCAGGCTCTCGAGGTACGCCAGCGCCACCTCCTTGCCCCCGCCCGCCGCCGTCGACGGCTTCTGGGCAGCCTCCATCAGGTCCTTGACGCACTCGTACCAGACCTCGCGCTTGATGCCCTCGAACTTTGGGTGGGCCAGACGCGTCTTCAGAAGCTCAAAGACCTTCTTCAGGACGGCGCCGGCGTCCTCCTTTATCTGAACACGATTATAGCCTCTCGCGATGGCCTCGATGCCTTTGACGGCAGCCTTGCGCATGGCGTCTCCCGAGCTGTCGACGTCCATCCTATCCTCGTCAACAAAGTCGTCGAGCGGTCCACCGACAATGTTGGCAATGTCATCGAGCAGGTCCAGGTCCTCGCGCTGCTCGGCAAACTGCCAAAGCGCCTTGTAGGCGTGCGGTCGGTAGTCCTCGTTGTTGCGCTTCGCCTCGCGGAGGGCAATCTTCTTCTGCTGTGCGGCGACGGCCGCGTCCGTCTTCCACAGCGACGCGCCCTTGCCGACCAACTGGGGGAAAGACTCGAGAAGCCTCTCCTTGCCGGGGAAGGTCTTGAGCGCGAGCGCCTTGTCCATGACGGGCCAGATCTGCTTCAGGTTCGTCTCGGACATTTGGCCGCCCGTGGCATCGCTCGAGGCGGCCACGGCCTTGACCATGCTGGCGATGGTAAAGCAGGCCGTGTGCTGCAGGTTCCACCTCGGCGCCTCGAGGCCCCTCTTGACGAAACCCACGATCTCAGGCACGTAGCGCGCCACGGTGCGGGAGCTGCCGCCGTGCTGGTTCCACACTTCGTCGAAGCATTTGCGCGTGTACTCGTCCGTGTCGTGCATCCCCATGTACGTGAACGGAACGAACTTGGTCGCCAGCGCGTTGAAATGATCGGGAGCGAGCTTCGAGACACTGAGGACGACGTCCGACACCTTGGCCCGCCGGGCTTCGTCTTCGCTGGTGAAGTAGAACTCGGTGAACTTGTCGACCAGCCTCTCCTTGGACGCGTCGGGGACGACGCGCATAAGATATCCCACGGCCTTAGCGTAGCCCTTGCTGACCTCGTCGTTACGGTCCAGAGACTGCTTCTCCAGCAACTGCATGAACCGGGACGACACCGGCTTGAAGTCGACGGCGTGGCGCATGACCAGGTCGCCGATGAGCCTAGCGCAGGCGATCTTGGTCGGCATGCCGATGGCCGTCTTGATAATCTCCTCGAGCTTGGACGCGAGCTGCTTCATGCCGTCGGCGTCCAGTTGCCTGAGGCAGTTGTCGACGGCCTCCGAGATTGGTGACTGGTTGACCAATCGCGCCCTGAACTTATCAATCTGATCGCGCGAGTTTTCACTGACCTTCTGGTAGGCATAGTTGATCTGCTCCGGCTCGATGGTGCTGTGCAGGCCCAGCAGCGGCGGGATGAAGTCCACTATGAAGGGCTTCAGGTTAGGACCGCCCTTCTTGGTGATGTCGATGATGGTCTTGAGGGAGAACATCTTGACATCTTCGACGCCGCTCTCGAGACCGCTGGGGGACAGCAGGAAACGAAGGGCCTGCTTGAGCATTGCCTGGGCCGACGACGAGGCGCCGCCCTCTTCAAGCTGGCGGACAATGGTGTTGGTCAGGCCTATGCACAGCTTGAGCGCAGACTCCCTGACGGACCCCTTGACATCGTCCAGGACCTTGAGCGCGGCGGTCCATATCTGGGCGTAGTACTCCTGGTACTTGTCGAACGGCTGGCCCGAGATGAGGTCGGAGATGGCGCTGCAGCTGGCCTGGCGCACGCGCCACTCCTTGCCGAGGATATTCTTGAGCAGATCCTGCATGATGGCGTCAAAGTGCTCGCTGATGGTCTCGTTCGGGTTCTTGACCAGGGACTTCCAGATGTCGTCCATGGAGCGCTGCACGTTGCTGTTCGGGTCGAAGCGGTAACGGAACAGCTTGGGGTACAGCTTGGGGTCGACCTCTGACTCGGAGAGGATGTTGCTCAGGCCGAAACGACCAAATGCGGATCGAGTAGACCAGGTGGCGGCATTGGTCGCAAGAGACATGAACTTGTAAACCAGGCTCTGGTCGCCGACCTCGTTCGCCAGGCTAACGATGTCCTTGTACGAGGTGACGGACTTGCCCTCGCCCGTGGGCAGGGCTCCAGGCTCAAAGAGCTCGGTCTCTTCCTCGACTTTGATCTGGGTGCTGCTACCGGTGAAGGCGGAGACAAGATCCTTGACAAGGTCCTGTTTCAAATCATCATCTCCCTTCTCATAGACTAGGGAGAGGCCGCGGGAAGCAGTCTCCTGGACAAGCTCGTCCCTCGCACTTAACAGTCTCATGAAAGCGGCCTGGGCCTCGCGAAGTCGGGACTGGACCTCCTCGAGGTGACCACAGTACTGGACGACGCAGAAGAGCCAAATACCAGAAGCCTTGAGCAGCGAGGGCTTGGTGGTCTTGCAGTCCTTGAAGATCTTGTCGAGGACGGCGGTGACTCTCTTACTACGCTTGGTCTTCTTCCAGGGGCCCTCGACGCTGTCGATGTTCATGGACAGCTTGACAAAGTCCGAATCCCAGCAAGCAATCGCCGCGGTGATGGCCTCACCGACGGTGAAGTGGATCTCGGTCTCCTTTCTAGTATGGACGGCAAAGAGGCCACGCAGGATGTTGTCGATGCCTGACGTCTTGCTCGAGGGGTACAACAGGCCATCTGCGGGGGTGGGCTCCTCGTTGGGCTCGTTGAATGCAAGTGCCAGGCGGCCGAGCGCAAAGATTGCTTTGTCGCTTCCGGCCGCTGCCTTCTCCGTGAGTCTCTCGATCACATAGTCCGCCGTCAAGTTGTTAACGTTATCCGGGATATACTGCGAAAGGCCGGCGGTCCAAAGCTCTGCGTAGCAGTCTAGGATGGCATCCTCCAATGCTGGTCGCTGATGTGACTTGTCCATAAGCAGCTTCTGAGGCAGGTGAACGTCGCTGGGGATGGGCAGACCGTAGTACACGGCTCTGGAGAAGATGTGGCCAAACGCCTGCAAGGACCCTTCGACTGCGTTAGCGGTAGCACCGTACGAGTTCTCCCAGCCGTAGACCATGACCTTCAGGTCACGGAGGAACTTTTGAATGTTCTCGTTCCTTGTCTGATGCGGAACTGCGTCGGGAATTGCCAAGTCCACCTTGTTAAGGGGGTGAGGAAGCAGGATCCCAACCGCCTGGGCGGCGGCAGCGCGGATGTGTCTGTTGTTAGCCGTCGTGCACTTCTGCAAGAGATAGGCGGAACCGGCGACATAATTGATCGTGCCGGCGGGCGCAAGCGACGCGACGTCCACCATGTGCTTGAGACAGTTCTCGACAATGCGATCGGTGCCGTCCATGCCTTTCAGGCGAACTCCGTCGAAGCAGATCTTGATGAAGAGGCCGACGTGCTCCTGGTCGACGGAGCGGAGGTAGGCCCTGATCTGGTCCCGCGTCTTGATGTCGTTGTGCACTCGGGTGTCGAGCTGCTCGGCCCAGCCGGGGCCGAGGGGGAAGTCGGGCAGTGCCGCGATGAACAGCGCCCTCTTGACATACTGAACGGCGACGGGATATGCAAACACCTTCTCGCCCTCAAAGTTCTGCATCGTCCTTCTGTCGTCGAACTCAAGCTTCGGCGGTGTCGAGTTGGCCCAATCAGAACTGGTGATGTCGTCGGTGATCTTCTCGCAGAAGAAGTAGGTCATTAACTTGATCCAGTCCGGCATCGTGTGCGCTTCGCTATCGCGGTACGTCCACGGGTCCAGCCCCTTACGGCCCTCCTCGATGACCTCGGTGCGCTCGCCCTGGCGGCCGGCAATGGCTAGGATATCGATCCATCTGCCGCGCTCGTCCCATGACGCAACCGTCTGGTTTGCCCACTTGACGGCCGAGAACCTCGCGCTTCGTACGGCAGGGTTGTCCTCGGGCAGGTTCATGTAGTGCAGAAGGAGAGAGATCAGGCTGATCATGCCGCTGCCACGTCCCGCGCCACTGACCGTCTTGGGGTCGAAGCTCCTGGTCAGTCCCGAAAGCGAGCCTTCGATGGCGGACACGGCCTCGGCGCTGGGGTCTTCTGATAGAGACCTGAAAAGCCAGCCGACAAGGTGGAGCTTGTCCTGCACGCTGAAGGGACTGCCTGCGCCAAGGACGCCGAGAAGATCGTACGCCATCGCGCGAAGCTTTTCCTCGTCTGCCGATAATGTGCGCGGAGCAGGCCATCCCTGCTCCTCGACGTAAGTACGCATCTTGTCGATGAGCTTGGGTCCAATGGTAAAAGGAGCCTGGGTAGGCCCAATGGTCGCTGTCCAGTTGAGGAAGTAGAATAGTGCCTTATGCAGTCTCGTGCGCTCGAGGCCGCTGGTTGCTTGAAGGTGGGCCGGGGCGATGGACGTCGTCTCTGTGCCGAAGTCAAGAGTCACCACGGACAAAATGTTATCTTGCATGGTGGTGGCCAGCTTGGACTTTGAAAGGAGAGGCAGGATTCTGATGCGGTGAGGCGCGGGTAGTCGGGCGTGTGCATTATACAACTCCTCAATGATGCTCGCCTTTTCGAAATCAATAGTCATTCTCTTGAGAATGTCCTCTCCGGCTTGAGAGACCTGGTAGTCCGGGTTAGCCGCCGCAGAGAGAGCGGGCAGCAACCTCTCCTCGTCCTTGAAGGCGCCACTGGCCAATAACTGCGCAATCTTGCGCCGCAGGTCCTGCATCTTTTGGAATGCCGGCGCGGTGTCGCGCTGCTCGGGCTTCAGGAAGTCGAGATCCGCAGCCAGCAGGGCTGGGTTCAGTCTCTCGAAATCCTGGCGCGTGGGTTCCACACCGCCGGGAATCCGCAGAAGAAGCACCTTGCCGAGCCACTTGGCGACGAAGAGTGCGTCAGCATCGTCGGAGAGACCGCTTGCATCTCTGAAGGCAGCGTCTTCTTCGCTGCCGCGAGAGGGGATCTGGATGTCCGGGATGATCTTGAGGAGAAGATTGAACATGGATGCTTGGGTGGGGCCATGCTTCGACGAAGAAATGCCTTTGGCCACTTTGGGGAAAAGACGCCGTCTATCGTAGTCCTCCAGACGGAGGATGCTGTGCTGTATGAATGAGATATCCAGCACGCGGAGGATTGAAGATTCGGCCTCCTGGTACTGGTCGATGAGCTTCTCCACGGGGAGAATGATGCTGTCACCACTGTCAGTGCACTCGGAACAAGGACCTGCGGGACACCGCCATTGGGACCATCATACCTCGGGTGGACTATCAAGCCCTTCAATTTTCCAGCAAACTGAATGACCTGAAATGATGCGATGAGATTCCGGAACGTCAGAAGAAAAGGGGGTCTTCTCACCTCGTTACGAACGGACGCATAGTCACTCGTCGCCTTCAGCAGCAGGGCACAGAGGTACTTGGTGAGCAGCTCGTTCAGCTTGTCCTCCTTGTTCGCGGCCTGGAGGATGCGGATCTGGACGTTCCCTACGAGCCGCTTCTCCTTGGCCTCGGGGGATTCGCCCGACATCTTTAAGGAGCTGTGGCGACGTCGATGGTGCGTTGATAGATGGTTGTGATGTCGGGGAGGGAGATGCAGAGGTACATGTAAATGCACCTTACGTGTTACATCCGCACCAAGGTCGACGTTGCTCCCGGCTGCCTGAGCTGATTAAGCCGCGAGCCCCAGATGTTCCAGAAATGCCCACAGAAAAGCAGGGGGGCGTCCTGTGTCACGCTCACCCGCCACGCCACAGTGTGGCCAAGCTCCGAAACCGGTTTAGTGACAGCCGTCCGGGCTCGTTTGCGTTTCCCCGAAACAACCCGGCTTGTCGAGACCGGAAGGCGTTTGCCAAAGAGACGTGTCGACGGAATTCTGCTCAAGTGTCGGTGTTTTTGCTACCGTTGTTTCGAAACGGCCGAGTGGTGTGTCACAGTTTTGCTGAGTGGGAAGAGGGATAAGCAGAGGAAGAGGAAGAAACGATGGTTGAAGAGATGGAGAGAAAACGCTCTGGCTAGACTCAGAAAGGGGGAAAGGCCACAAACACTCCCAAGGCGGGTGCCAGCCATCTGGACCGCATCATCTCCAATTGAGGCGAGAGCCCTTGCAGTTATGAGGTGGTGCCCGCTTCATCTATCTTACTTGGGTTCTCCTGAGTCACGTCTTAGCAAATGCGTTCACAATATTGTCACTCTAGGCGAGTGTCATGGTCTCTTTTGTTGGCGCCCGCCTTTTACGTCTGCTGGCTGAAGACTCACGACACCACATCTAGGGATTTACTACATTAGGAGGGGAGTAACATTCAGGTGTTAGATTTCCAAACTCATGAAAGTCTTTGAGTAGGTGGGTGTAATCACACAAAGCTATCAGTCCCATTGCATTACGTGAAAGCTATCGGGAGTTGATAGACTGATGCCCGAAAGTCACATGGGAAAAGACTCAAAGAATACTTCGTAACTTCAGACTGGAATGATTAATGTATCTGACTTGCCCATAAGGCCTGCCCTCAAAGGAGTGGGTGAAGCATATATTTACCACAGTAGCCATCAAGGCACCCATACAGTTCAGACTTTCAACCATTTTTGAACATACGTGAAAACGGATGAAATTCATTGAGTCTTAACGGCGAGACCATTGTGCAGTCGATAACAGGGGCGCAAGTGTTATAATTAATACCATGACCTTGGCATATTAGTTAGAGACGTTGCAAAGTGCCAAAGATCAATACGTAGGTAGCAAGCCGTACCGTTCTCCATCGCCATGCCAGGGAGGGTTATCATTACTACGCAGACTTGAAAAAATGACGTATTAGGAACTTTTATATGGGGCAGAATATTTGATGTAATTGAGGTGAAGAGCTCGATTTGGGATGTTTCACCTGAGAGAGCTTGAAGCTCTATGCCGGTTGTTTGGGAGGCAATGTACCCATCATATCAAAAAGAAAATCCATGCAATATGCTCACTAGTTTACTTGATGGAATCGTGATGGAATCGTGATGGAATCGTGATGGAATCGTACTGGAATGCATCTGTACAATGACCTGGAGCGTCAACTCCCTAGCAGAACCTCGAGATCGGCCTAGGAAAAGCCAGGTGCAAAACACATGGTCCCATTCAGAAGCAGCCGGTGATCAGGATTGACCTCCTAACTACGAGTAACATTAGAGACATGATTTTTTTTATGAGAATGCAGCTCGCCTGTGCCTCAACAGACAGAGGACAACCAGAGTACATGTCAGCGAGACGGTTGAGGAGCCCAGAGCCTACTTCTTCCTCCAGGCAGTGATCAATCAAGCGGGCCGAATTAACTCCCGGATGCTGTGTTCACGGAACCAAAGGGTGAGTTCCTCTGCCACAGAACAGAACGCTCGATAGTATCTGCGCCCATACTACCACGAGATTGGGACAAGGATCTCGCTGCCGCGCCTGCGCGACAATAACAGTATAATTCAATAGTAGCTTTCATCACGCATTTTTTTTTTGTTTTTTTGATCCGCGTATCTTGGCGATGGCTTGATCTCAACGCATGTCAATACCGACGACGGCCCGGAATGCCGCTCTCTAGGAAATCCTAACATTTACTCAGTCTACGGCTGCGAGGTCCCGTGAGGTGGCCACGGTGTCTCCCGTTTGCACCGGTCCCAATCCCGAGCCACGGCTCTTCCATAGCAGAAAAAAGCTTTCTTGGCCCAAGGAAAAGCCCCTGAAGCTTGTGTGTCGTGGTCCGTGATCCTCCTTCGCACTATAAAGGACCAAGAGCCCCAACCCCTGATATTCAACAATTTCGATATAAGGCACACAAGCAAGTGTCTACCGGTCACGACTCACTCCGTTGCCCCGTCAAACCTTCTCTCGGAACGGAAGACCTCTCTCTCCCAGAGCCGAGCTCTCGGAATCTACATCGTCCAAGGTCACGCTGTCATGTGAATAGATATCGACATTTTCACGATGGGCTGGGAATGAAGAATCATACTTCAGCTCCTGCGTCTAACAGCTCAGCTTAGCTTTCTCGGTGACCTACTAGGTTAATAATGGAACGCGGTCCCTCTTGAGGTTGCACAGGTACACAATACCAACACACACAGTCATGAAAACACAGCAAAGTGCCATGCTCGGTGCTCAAAACAGTACAAGGTCTAAGAAGGAATAGCATGGTGATATCCAGATATTCTTGATGGGCTACTATAGCTGTAGAGTATCGCCCAGCAACATGTCCACCGCGCAGAACCATCCTGCATCCCGGCCATCCGTCCTACCCTCCCCTCTATCGCCATATGCCTACGTACATTCATACAAAACCACTCCGCAGTGAACTTCATCCTTTGAAGCCATGGAAACTTACCTCAGCCCAGTCTCGGAGACACTCTCGCTGGCCTCAGCCCGCCAGCCTCATCCAATCGCAAAGTTCCAACAGACACCCTTATAACATGCCGGCGTCCTCCATCCGACTCCCCTCACTGTTTCCCGGCCCTTCCAGTCCTCCCACCACACCTCTCTAGACGAAACCAACCCACCACCAGTCTTAAGGCCCTGCCAAACCTTGAACGAGCAAGTCTCGGACCCGCACGAGACGAAACTCAACAGGTTGGTCTTGCGGCACCCTCAGTTCGTCCGTCCCGCTGGCCGAACACCTCCGAGGAGTGCGGCGTTCTGGCATAGTTTTCGTTCACAACCCTTTTTGAGCCCTGCAGGTAGACGAAGGGGACCGCCGCCACCTGAAGAACTCGCGGTCTAGGGGTGGCGGAAGAAGGAGGAGCTGCCCGAACCTCCTTCAGCATGGCGATGCCGTTGACGAATACACCTCTTGGACCCGGCCGTCAAACCCGACCTTACCGAGTACAGTTCGCACCTTTTGCGTTGACAAACTCCATTCCGCCAAGAAAGAAATAAAGAAGAAATAGAAAATGCCCCGCCAGGAATGACACCCAAACAGAGAATCGATTAACCTCTGATCGGCATATGAATTGATGAACACACACACACACACACACACATACACACACACCAGGCCGGATATTAAATAGGCTCTCAACATACGACACAAGCTATCGCCTCAGGGAAATTCTTCCACTCGGCGAATGAACCGGGGCGCTACCCTCTTACACACATTACGGGCCGGGACCCCGAAGCGTGTGAGCCGCCTCAAGAAGACAGCAGCCTGCCCAACACGCCGATGCCATTCTTAACGTGCGGATATTTGCGCACCTACTGTCGGCCGACCGACCGGTCGAGTCACCAGCCTAGGCTGGCCCGGAAGGGAAAAGAGGAGAGATCCATCCCCGTCACCCAAGTCAGCTTCACATGACAAACTCTCGCTGCGTGCACCGATGCGAGCACCCTCCCCTTGAGGTACCGATCAAGAGTTTAACTTTATGCCTCTGCATGTTCAATATTCTTTTACCTGTACGACATCACAAGGGACTGCCTTTTTTATCAGTAACTTGATTTAATAGGAGGTTGACACAGTAGAGAGTCGCACCTGGCGAAACGTTGTGAATAGGAAGAAATTGAAAAAAGAGGAAAGGATGAAAACTAACCTGATCATACCAAGCAAGGTTCCTTCGTTAGCCTTCAACCATTTGTCCGTTACTATCAGGCTGCAACATCAAGCATAGACAAACATCAACTAGCTCATTTCACCGGGAATTCAATATGCTTCTTCAAAGTAAGGTTTGGGCCTAATCCTTTTTTCCTAGGACGTGCTTGATACGGGGACCCAATTGACTTTGAAGATAGATGCGATATCATTGCCTCAAGCAGTAGACCCGCGTCTCTTGCCATATCATTGAAAAGCTAGTGAGGTTATGCTGAGCCTCACTGACGCCCTCTAGTAGTGAAGGCTACGCCTGTTATATTGCACTTATGTAGGAGAACCAGATGCATCGCATAAGTGTACGACTACGTAATGGCTGGGTTCCGGATGGGATACAAATACGGAGACGGATCAATTCTGAGAGGTACGAGTCAAGCGCAAAGGTTGTTCCTTGCCATGCCTACGCCTGCCCTGGCATGGCAAGCATATAATCTACCTGCTGCTGACGGAACAGAGTGCGAACCGAGCATCAAGGTTGGCAACGCCCCAAAAACAGACCCCGCTTGCAGAGTAAGCAAAACGACTGCTGTCCTGCGTGACATGTGGAGGGGACACTCTCATTACCAGTCTGGCCAGGAGATACCGACGACATAATGTATTGGGCCGTGCAGCTGGATGCGAACAGATGCAAAACTGGGATGACTGTGGTTAATGAGCGCTTTGGAAGCACGAGATACACTAGATGGTTCGTTGCGTCGAGCAGCAGAAGGCCTGTGGACAGGGATGTCGTCGATCAACATCGCTCGTTATTCCCCGAGTGTGGCTGATTGAGAGCTCTGAAGGCAGCCCGGGGGGGTTGCGGGCATTACGACCCTTGCCATCAGATGACAGCTGTAGAAGCACTAGTTGGCTTGTAAGAAAGTGGCCTGAGGTGAGCTGAATGCGACTGCTCTACGGCCCAAGCTGCCGTTCAACCCCCTCGAGCCTCTCAGATATGTGGGCAGCATGCGCTAGGTACGTCCAAATCAAGGAAGTCGTGCATTTTGCAAGTACTGTGGGATTGCAAAAGGCCCTCAATGATTCGTCGCGACGATATGCGGTTGAGACATGCTAAACCTTGCTAGCCACCTTGGGCTGCTGAGAATGCGGGTCACGGCTCAGAGACCACCGGACCAGCAAACCGTCCTGCACTGGGGCTAGCATCGAGGCTAATGTAGCTCGTGGACATGATGTACATGGACGGACATTCCTTTCGTGGCCCATAAGTCCCGGATGCGTGTACTGCGTCGTAGCAATGCATGCCGAGTCGACGGAGACGAATGCCAGCGGGCCCCTTTTGAAAAACTATCGTATAGCTCGTCAACGGGAAGTTTGGCCGAGCAAATCTGTACGCGTGACAGCTAGTTGGGCACTGCAGGGGATCGTTTGCTAAGACGAGGAAAGTCGGCAAAGCGCACGAAGCGGAGATTGCCGCCTGGAACTGTATTATGCTTCGACCTTGACCATGCAGAGAAGCATCGTATGGAGGACTATCATCAACTATAATCTGCAGGGATCAGGAAATGCCCAAATCAGCATGACGACCCAAGCAAGAGAGGGAAGAAAGTCTTGAAAGGGATTTCAGAATTGGGACTCACAGTGTTTACCGTTGGCATTAAGATGCCAATTTGGTTCCTACACTACTACGCAGAAGCCGGCCTTGCTTGGATACGGCCAGACCGCATGGGCGGGCAACCTCTCCGGCCAGTCAGAAGGGATAGAAAGAGAATCAGAGATCTCATTCTTCCCACACCTCGATCCACGGTAGCAGTGGAGGTCCCCTTTCTGCGGCCACACCCTACCACCCCAGTCCGATGATTTCACTTTTTTTTTTCTTTAAAAAAAAACAAAAACAGGGTGTCACGCTTGCGGATTCGCCCAATGAGGCACTATGAACACGCAACAGCTAGTTGGGGCTCATGGTTGTGCGAGTCGTGTCTCCTGCACTGTAGGTACAAAAAAAGTTGTGAACACGCCGAAGGTTCGATGGACGGAAATCGAAGATTGCCAGGCGAACCGGTGGCCTTCCAAAAATGTCTTCATTGCGAAATTGTCGAGTTGGAGGATTACTCGTTGGGCGGCGCTCGGGCACCGAACCAGCACGTAGGCACAACCAAATCCCGAAACTTCGGCTCAGTAAAGCCGGGCGGACCGTCAGACGCGAAACCCATTTTAACCAGAACCCGTAAATGAGAGAGGGGCCGGAGCCTCAGCCCTGGCCGCCAGGGCTTTGTTAGGTGATCCACAGCTATGGCGCGCCCTTAGGCGAGGCTCAGAGGCCGAGAAAATCAGCAGGTGACCGCCGACGGTCCTGCCAACGTTACTTATGGGCCAAGGGGGACCTGTTCAAGGGGAAGAACATGGGGCTAAGGGAGGTGCAACACGATGTTGACCACTCACGTAACGAGGACTGCGACGAAGCAAGGGAACCATGGCTCATCGATGAAGAAACGAGGAAAAGTTCCTTTGACGTGGCTTTTGCGTGGCCAAGGTTGGCTGGTTGGTGTCAACGGCGTTGACTGCCGGCTCCGGGCTCGCTGCTAAACCGCCCCAACGGCAGTGACGGGACTGGGAAGTACGGTATATTGTGTACAGGGGCCCGTGAGCTCAAGGATTCGAGGTCGACTTGGCAGGGTGCTAGGAAGTGGAAGTGGCGAGGTGGTTCTTTCAGGGCCGCATAAGATGCCGTGAGAGACGATGGAGTAGTGTAGGTACAGGCAAATTGATTGCATGCACGGACAGAAGCTGGACCCGTCAGCAGCGGCCAGCAAATAAAGAGAGACAGCACGAACGAGGAATGCCCATGGACTAAGGCAGCAGAACTGACACTGCTGGACTGTTTCGAAACGTTGGTGGGCGCGCAATCAGCTAGCGACGCCGAACTGGTTGACTGCTGCAGCAAAGGTTATTAGCACGACATGTTACACACCCTTCTTCACTTGCCTCGCTCGACTGACTCCAGCATGGCTCGGGGATCGATTGATCTCCGCTCGTCTTTGATTAAATTCGCATGTGTATTTCGGAGTTAAAGAGGGGGGGGCGTTTGGAGTGGTGGGAAAAGAAATTAGAACGACGTGTGTCTCAAATGTGCCCTGTCCCCGTGGTGTCGTTCGCGTCCGCCATCCCATTATTTACGCTCTCAATAAGGAAGTGACATGTCTAGGGATCCGACGAGAACATTTGGAATGAGAGCCGGTGAGAGTCGGTTGAAGTCTGGAGCGAGCATCGCACGAGCGACACACTTTTCTTTCTTTCTTTGTCGGATTGGATGCGAGGAGATTAGCAAAGACGGGATGCAGGCGCGCATCTTGGGAAAGCAAGCAAGAGGTGATAGTTGCAGGCTTGCGGCTCATTTGCTCTTGTTGAGGCCGGCAGACGAAAACGAAGGGCGGACTCGGAGATGGAGGAGGGACGAGGTGGTGGAGAGGCAAAGACGATGATAATGACGATGCTTTCAGATGGTCAAAATGAGCCGGTGGATGTTGAAGGAGAGTCAGTCGAACGTTTTTCTGGCCCATGCTCCGTCAAACAAGACCTGTGGTTCCTGGTCTTGAACATGCATCATCGTGAAAATGCAGCGATGGCGTTTCCGAGGTACAAGACAGGTAGGTGCAGCCTGCCTACGAATACCGGCCGACGGTGGGAGCTCATCTCCAGTTCTCGGCAGGGAGGCACCCTGTACCTCTATGCCGTGACGCCATTTCGCGTTGAGATCGGTACGTATCGGAACTCCCGCTGGACGTACCCCCCAGCTCGTGTACACTAGGCAGGAACAGGCGTCGGCGGCGTAGGGTACCGTAGTAGGGCAGCTACGAATACGTACGTCTTTTGCTTAGCGGTTCTCTCCCGCCCCCGTAAGATCTGCCCGAGGGATTGGCCCCCTGCCCTGTGTCGAGGTACAGGCGTGACAGGTCAATCTGTGAATGAGTTGTGCCGAGAGCAGAGATGGATGCATGCATTGCAGGTACCCGCACCTTTCCTTGTCAAGAGCGAAGGACGTCCATTGAGTGTGCTCCGAAGTGTATAACGCCAGGTTGTCGTCAAGGCGAGGGGTGGTGCATAGCATTTTGCGGAGAGAGAGAGAGAGAGAGGTCCAAAGACGGAGCTTCGATGAGAGCAACAACAAGGTTTTCAAGACAGCCGGGGGAGGGGAGGGGCTTGGCTTGAGGCAAGGGCCAGGATGGGATGCCTTCCCTGTCAGGGCAAGTCCATGGATGAATGTCCGTCGTCCGTTGCTGGACTTTGCTCACATGAATTGAACTTGTGCGTACGTAATGTAGCGCCTGATTACCAAGGTGGCCTGGGGCTATGCCCCGATTGTGTCCTTTCCTCGACGGAGCACACTCCATTCCTTCGGTTGGGTATGAATGAATGAAGGGAGTAGAAGAAAAGAAGAAAAGGCGGACAAGGGTTTCCTTCCTTCCCATTACAATGCATGCTAGGTATGTTCCCTCGGCAATCTCAACGGAAGAGGGAAAGAAGTAGCAAGTGGGCGGAAGGCACTTGCATGCCTGCCTGTCAGTCTGCCTGCCGCCTGCTTGCTTCGGTCCTTCCTCGAGGATCTCTTTCTCTCGTCCTCCCCGGGGGTTGGAGTACTTGTACTCCCCGGGTTGCCAAATATGTACGTCTACATACTCACCAGGCAGGTCAGCACTTGCCGCAACAGTCAGCCTCCAATTGCGCGGTGCCTCTCGGGTTCTTTCCATTCCTGCCCACACCTCCTCTCCGGCGCCCTGTCTTCCCTCATTCGCTCGCCCGCCGATCTGTCTCAAAGCCGCGATGGATGGATGCCCCAGGCCACCCACATGACAAGCACGCAATGAGATATATATCGGGGGATGACTGATTGGGTCAAGAAGATGGAAAAGACAAGACAACAGTAGCAAAGCAGATTCAAATAAATCGAGATACTATGCGTTCTTGAGTAATGGGTTGTGCATGCTTCCGTCCGTAGCCCGAGTTCATGGACCATGTATAGTGCTTGTACCTGGCGAGCAGTTCGCTGGCGTCAGTCCGTCTGTTGCCGGCGTGCTTTCGAAGTCGGCGGTCCCTTGTTCTCTGTAGGTTTCGTTTCGTTCGCTTCGCTGGTGCAGCCACAGCTGCTGCCCAGCTCAACGCACGGCATCAGCACCGACGCCGGGCCCACCCAATCTAGCGCCGCTGGCACATCGACGAGCAGTGGCCCATTCCATTCCAGTCCGTATCTGCTGCGTCGACTGCTCTGTTTTTGTTCTTACTCCCTGCTATGTGTCCACCAAGGTAGTGTGGTCTACCTAGGTAGTCAGCACATGATGTACTTCTACAGTATATGTACCTCCTTTACCTTGGTACCTGTGCAGGTAGCAAGTATCCTCCTGCCCCGGAACAGATTTGCTTTCCCATCCCCACCGGGAGGGAACACGTCTGTCATGGGCATGGAAAGCGGAAAGACAAATAAACAAGATATAGGACAGAAGGGGAGAAAAATCCCAGAAAAACAAAACGTGGTTGCTTATCCCTGGTCGCCAAAGTCCGTCTTATTATAGCCCTCGCATGCTTTTTGCGGCTGCAAAAAGGCGCGCATCAGCTCTTGCCGTATCACTATTAAACTATCCTTGCAAAGATGACAAGGTACCTCTGCATGCCTCGTCCTTTCCTCAGCAGTCTTTTTTTCCGATCTTGGATGCCCCTCGTCCCACACCCACGCATCCATCCATTACCACGACCGTACTCCGTACATCGTACCGACGTAGGTAATGTGGTGTACGTAGCTTACCACAGCAGCGCACATACACACACAATACGAATCACACGCCCCCCCTTACCCTTTCATTAGCTACTTGCTACCTGCGTAGAGTTCAGGTCGCGCGCCCTTTCCTTCCCTTCTCTTCCCCTCCGCCGACAAAAACCCACATTCTATGAGTGCGTGCGGACGTGCGCGTGTATGTGTGTGTGTGTGTGTGTGTGTGTGTGTGTACCTGTTCCCCATCGCTGGAGAGAGAGAACCCGGCCTGCCTTACCGTGTGGTCTCCCTCTGTTCTTTCCCTTCGACTTTTCTTTCCCTTCTTCCTTTTCCACCTAACCCCCTCCCTCCCCTCTTGCCCACATCGATTCTTCTCTTTCTTCCTCTTTTTCCTTTAGAGTTGCACCTCTCTTCCTCTTCTGCTGCTGTCTATCTGTCTCGTCTGCTCTGCTCTGCGTTGCGCTGCGAGTTTTTTTCTGCCTCCAAAACGAAGCATCCTTTCTAGCGATTGTCTCGGTTGCTGCGAAAAAAACAAGTCGTGCTTCTTGCTGCTGCTGCTTTCGCTGCCGCGTACTTTCCCACACCTCACGTCACCACTGCCAGAGCCAGATCCCCCCCACGGCCCTTACCACCCGCCGGGAAAAAAATTCTCTGCGCGCAACTTCCTTGTCGCTTTTTCCCTCCCACGTCGTTTAACCCCCCTCCCTCCTAAATTCCCCCTAGACACGAAAACCTGCGTAATTCTTCCTCCTTCCACCCTCACCCTCCTTACGAGTCGCACGTCGGTTTTTTCTTCCTCGTCATCCGGAAACAAAGAGAGTCTTTTTTTCGTTGGCGCCCAAAAGTAAGTCATCAATGGCACCCCGTTTCCTTTGTTCGCTCCCACCATTCCCTCTCGTCTTGTCGCAGTCGCAGTCGCAAATCATGAACTCCCGGCCCTCGGCATCTTCGGCAACCCTCTGCCACGGACCTCGACGCCGCATCCCCGACTTCGGATTCACGGTTGAAACTCTGGTGGTATTGAGTACAGGCGGTGGTGGTGGTGGCAGCCATCAGAGAAAAGACAGAATTGCGGTTCGGGGTGTATCGCACAACCCCTCTATGCATCGCAGATCATCCTGGACCATGGACGTCGATCTACAACCAAGTGCCGAAGCTATTCAGCCTCGACTTGTCCTTTCCCAAGTCGTCCCCGTCGACCACTAGCTCGAGCGCACTATCATGCCTTGATTTCCATCAGCACTCGACAACGACTACACTTCGATTCCTGCCCCCGACGTCTCCGTAAGCCTCATCTTACCTCGCCCCCGTCGCCGTCCAGCACAGCTCTAGTCAGTATCCCGAAAGGCGCCGGTAGCCGGCAATGCATCTGGGTTTTGGATGGGCGTACTGTCAGTACTGTGCCGTCGGAGCATAACACCTCGCAACAGCCATGAAGCGCCGTAGATGATTCCGGAGCTTGGGCCGGCGTGGCGTGGCGGGGTGGGTGAAGGAGAGGCGAGACATCCAGCGAAGCGGCATCAATCAGCCCTGCGTGAACGTGGGATGCATGTCTCCAGTCGTGTTTACATACCTGGGCCGAACAAACCTAACACACTATGGATTTATGCCGTGGTTGAGACGGGATGCGCCAGCTTGTGTACCCAATGGCGCTGGATACACAACGACTTGAGGGTTATTGTTACGGATGGACTGCCATATCGGCCTTCAATTGTTACTCGGCTCCGCGCTACCGTCTCTGGGGTCGAGAAGTCTACGCCCAACTTCGTTCGGGAGCCATTCATACGAGGACGACTGCAAGCCTTACAACGTCAAATGCTGCTGGTGGGTCAGCTTGTTTCGGCCGTGACTGCCAAAGTCGGGCAGCGTTGGAATCACAACATCCGGACATGTTCAACACTACGACTGCGACCACGACTGCTACCTGATGCGTGCTAGTGTACCACACTTTGCCCTTGCGATGCTAACAGCCATTTAGGTCCAATCGTTTCGGATTCTTCCTTTGACCCTTTTTCGGATCAGTGAGAGTACTTGGCCACGGCGCAAATTTTGGAGACCCAAAAGTCGAATTTGAAGCATCGCTCAGTTTCTCTTGTTGGTGGCTGTACCATTTCTTGCACCAATACCCCGCGATATCTCGATCTTTCGGTTTTAAGGCGGGGCGTGCAGGCGTCGGAGAGATTCGACTTTTTACCAGAGTGCTTTTTGGTGTCTCGGTTTTGCTTCTGAATACAGGACTTTCTGTTTCGATTTTCAGGAACAACAAATCTTATTGCAGGCCGGGACAATTTAGTTCCGACTTTATTAACATTCAACCAACCCTCGAACGGTATGTTGGCCCGCTAATGGTACAATGGCTTCAATTTGCTAACCTCAAGCCAGTTTCAATCGCGAAAATGGACGGTATCAACCCCTACAACCCCGCTCAGGGCAACGGTGCCCCTCCTCCCAACGCCAACGGCGACGGCTTCGGTACTCCCGTCTCTGGCGGCATGCCCTTCCCCGGCAACAATGGTTCCGGAGAGATTCCCGGCGGTGTGCAGGCCCCTAACCAGCAAGACGCGAATAAGAACACTCTCTGGTCAGTAATGGCGCAAATCTTATTCTCGGTGGTTTTGGTCTAACAGTGGCGCAGGATGGGCGAGCTCGAGCCCTGGATGGATGAGAACTTCATCAAGGGCGTCTTCCTCACCGCCACCGGAGAGCCTGTCAACGTCAAGGTCATCCGCGACAAGACGTCTGGCAATGCCGGATACTGCTTCGTCGAGTTCACCTCGTCTGAGGCTGCCAGCAAGGCCCTCACCTTGAACGGCTCCCCCGTTCCCAACTCCAACCGTGCCTTTAAGCTCAACTGGGCTTCTGGGGGCGGCATCAACGACCGACGCGACGACCGTGGTCCTGAGTACTCGATCTTCGTCGGCGACCTCGGCCCAGAGGTCAACGAATACGTTCTTGTGTCCCTCTTCCAGGCGCGGTTCCCCTCTTGCAAGTCTGCTAAGATCATGACGGATGCCATGTCGGGACAGTCGCGTGGCTACGGCTTCGTCCGTTTCACCGATGAGCAGGATCAGCAGCGAGCTCTCGTTGAGATGCAGGGAGTCTACTGTGGCAACCGCCCCATGCGCATCTCCACGGCCACCCCCAAGAACCGGTGAGTTATTCTTGCCCTGGCGCTGTATGCACAACCCGTCTAACCAGAACAGAAGTAACCACGGCGGCCCGTACCAGCAGCAGCACCACGGCAACCAGATGATGGCTCCCGGCCTGCCTCCTCACCAGCAGGGATTCTACGGGGTTCCCTCGCCTGCTCAGTACGGCGGTGCTTATGGCGCCCCCTACAACCCTCCTGGCCAGCAGATGAACCAGTTCACCGACCCCAACAACACCACCGTTTTCGTCGGCGGCCTCTCTGGCTACGTCACCGAGGACGAGCTCCGTAGCTTCTTCCAGGGCTTTGGCGAGATCACCTACGTCAAGATCCCTCCTGGCAAGGGCTGCGGTTTCGTTCAGTTTGTCCACCGCCACGCTGCCGAGATGGCCATCAACCAGATGCAGGGATACCCTATTGGAAACTCCCGCGTCCGTTTGAGCTGGGGCCGCAGCCAAAACAACTCTGGTGTTGGTACCCCCTACCGTCCTGCCCCTCCCCCGCCTCACTACTTTGCCCCCCCCGGCCCCGGCGCCTACGGACCTGCTCACTTCGGTGCTCCTGGTCCTCACGGCCCCCCGGGACCGCAGGGCCCCCCTGGTGCCCCTCCTCAGGTAAGGTTCCCTGGGTAGCGTATTGAAACAGTATGTTGGCTAATACCCTGTGTAGTAGAGTGTTGGGTGGGACAACATGGACGGCTTATCCGCTCTCGCACGCGATATGAATATCCGAAAAAGGTATTCATGAGCTCAAGCCCTCACGATTGTCTCGTTGCTTATTCATGGAAGATTCTCTCGTCGTTTTCGCTCGCCGCCACTTTAACGATGGATACCTGGGCGAATGACACATTTCTTTGGACTTGTTTGATCTTAGGCATACGGATAGCGGTAGCGGACACGATTGTGAGATGTCACGAGAACGACGATTGCATGCTTTGCGGCCCAGCTATTTCTCTTTGGACAATCTGGGCTTGTCTTGGGCGTCGGCTTTCGGATGGTTCTCTTGACTTGGTTGCCCCTTCATTTGTCTACTTCCACACGGGACTCGCCCCAACAGAGATTTCCTAGCTTCTAGTTTTGCTTGTCGCTGTCTTTTTTTGTTCTGACTCCGTGACCATCCTGCGTGAGAATCAAGCCTGTTCTGTTCGTTCGCTTTGATGGTTGGCTGGCTGGTTGGTAGCAGTTGGTCTCGAGTTCCGAATACCCCTGTCGTTTACGTTTGCTTGTCGTCATGGGGGTGAAGTGCGTTCTACACCTCTCGTTTTGTGCGGAGTCCCTTTGCGGGCTTGTGTACTTGTCGGTTGGGTGGGGTTTGGGCTTGGGATGGCGGTTCAAGGCTGTGTTGCATCTGGACATATCGAACTCTTTCTGGGGCTTGCTGGTGTTGGCCGGGGGAGATGCGAGGCAAAACAATACAAAAAGGCTCACGGAGTAGCCCGGCGTGGACTTTGGAGAAACAAATCAAGTTGGAGATTTAGGATTCCACGGTTTGGGCGAATGGCGTTGGTGAGTAGGATGACGCCTCCGGGCCCTATGTCTGAAACCAGAATGATAGGTTCTCTCTAAATGGAACTGGGTTGTGTATAAGCTGAATTCGTAATGTCATTGAAGCATGAAGGACCAGAAGCTTGCTGATCCAGACGGACGTCGGGTGCCGTGCCGTTCCCTGTTCCCTTCCATTACTCTTTCGGGGTCACTTACCGCGCGACTATACATGGACCTGGCGGGAGGCTGGGACTGACACATCAGTACATCTTGAAGTATTGCAGACGGCCCTCACCAGCCGGGCACGGGATTGGGGTGACAAAAAGACTGCTTTCCTCGCCGAGCTGCCAGCCTGGATCCAATAGGCCGGGCATCCCGAGGCTCACTGAACAGATGTAGATGCAGATCACACGCATTCAAGAAAAAGCGTGCCTGTCTTGTTTTATCTATCCGATGTGTAGAATTGCTTTACCTACCTACCTACCAAACCCTCTTGGGAGATCGTTGTGTTAGCGTTGCTTTTCTGCATTTGCATCTCGTCGTGAGTGCATGTTGTATTAGTTTGGCCAAGCAAGCCATGCGATGCGGATGCAAGCCGGTAATCATCTGTCTGTACGATAATATCATCCATATCGGACTGTAGTATAAAAGAACGAAAAAAGAAAAAAAAAATCGCTGCGGGCAGAATGAGAAGAGAGTGAAAGACGCAAAAATGAAAGGGACGAGACTCGAACTCGCGCGGGTTGCCCCACCAGGAAACAGATGTTAAGCTGACCTTAACCTGGCGCCATAACCAACTCGGCCACCCTTCCAATGAATGTCTCATTTCTCCCACAATTCGAAATATGAATCTATACAAAACTGTCCTTGTTCACTTGCTAGTATTGCTCTGTGTTATCAAACTGCAAAACTTGAGATTCGGTGCCGTAATTGTTAGATTCCTTGTCCGATGAAGTCGGTTTGGCGCCAACTGCAGTTTTGTCTCGAATAGCGAACCGCACGTGCCAGCAGCAAGAATTATCTGCGTTCCAATCAATGTCAGCGCATCCTGGCATTTGTCTCTTTGGCTTACACGGCTACATGCGAAATGCCTGCTTTTCATGACACCTATGAAGCTCATCCACTGGCGAACAGCACCAACCATACACGACCTCCCCTCCCCTATCAATCCAAATCCTCTTGGGCGAGTGTGTCTTATCAAACAAACCGCTCGTTGAACAGGTTCACTCAGGTCGAACCTGCTGGAATACCCCCTGTGTCCGAGAAGCTTCTCCGCACGGCCCAACAACTCGTCAAGGGGGCAGCTCGGTCACGTATGCTGGACGTCATTGCACGCTAGAAGAATCCCGAAGCTGGCGCCCGCCCACGCTTCTTTCTCGTGGGATATCAGTAGTGTCTTATTTGATCGTTGCCAGTTTCCAGAACAGAGCAAGTTCTTTCTCTTCTTATATATCCAGTTAGTGCTCCTGAAACGTGAACTATATCATCCAGCCACTCCGCAAGACAGAATCAAAGAGTCGAAAGGAAGACAAAAAAAAAAAAAAAAACCGCAACTTCGTCAACATGTCTCGCGACTCCCTGGCCGCCTTTCGTAAATCGCCTCCTTCGGAGGACCTCGCCGCCATCGCCGAGAAGCACCTCGAGCATGACCTCCTCGACTCGGACCGCGACCTGCTCAAGACAGCCGCCAACAAGGTCCGCAGGCACGCCGTCATCGGCTCCGCCGTCGGCCTGGGGCTCGGCATCTTCCTCGCCTCCAGGCTGAGGCGGGCGCGCGCCGAAATGTTCGCCGTCTTCCGGGCCGCAGAGAAGCCGACGCACGTTCAGTTTGCAAATGGGAGGACAGGTCAGTGACAGTCGAACGTTTTTATTTTTTTCCCCCGCGACACAGGCTTCCCCCCCCTCCCCCCTCCCTTTTTTTTTTTTTTTTTTTTTTAGCTGACGCGCGGCTACTAGAACCCATACCTGATCTGACGGAGGAGCTAGCGCCGACAAAGCTCGGCGACTTCGCGGCGTACTCGCTGCTCGGCCTTGGGAGCCTCTTCCTGGGCGGCGAGCTCGGCTTCCTCTCCGGGACCTCGGCTGCGTCCAGGACCATCAACAGGGACCCCGTGAGCCGCGCGAGGATCGAGACCGCGTTTAGGAAGTTCAGGGCCGAGGCCTTGAGGAAGGAGGCCGACCGACTGGACGGGGGTGAGAGGATCCTCGACAAGATTTTCTAAGCTCTTGCCAGCCGCTCGAAGGGATGTTGGGGGGGGAGGGTTATCAAAAGTGGATGATTGCGAGGCAGAGCCATCTTGGAGCCTTTTCTCATATTGTACAGTTGAACTGGCGAAATATTTTGTCAAGTATCCTCGATTATTCACATGGATGAATGCCTGGATGGGAAGACTCTCCCCATAACACGGCTCATACACATGTGCAGTGTAAGGAAGCAGGAATGCATACTTGGGATAGATTATGTTTTACAAACGTGATAGTTCCGTTTCGTACCAAGCCTCAAATCACCTGCGGGCGTTCTTCTATGCACAGGATTGCAGTTTGGTCGCGGCTGCCGCCTTACCATGTACGGAATATAAGACGGTAACTTCGGCGTTGTCCGATGCGCCCTCAGGGCCCAGACCCAGCATATGGAAAAAGTTTAATAAGTTAAGTCTGGTCTCTGATCTTTTGGGCAAGGGAACATTGTCAAGCTGCTGTCCGGCAACTCTTACCCGCAAATTACGACTGATCCAGGTACTAATCGAATCCAAGCTCCTGGAACCATACACAATCTGGGCGATCCTCGTCTTTTTCATGCTTTAAACGGCTGTTCAAATTGCTTTAACCTATACTGTAACCTCCACACCCTTCATCGAGCCCTCAGCGCGCCAGTCCTCCAGGCATTTGATGAAGGCGTTCATTCCCTGCGGGAACGGCGTCCCCCTGGCCATCTTCATCTGCTCCTCCGGCGGGGCCTGTTCGCCTTCGTTGTTGAGGTAGCCCGGCGTGCAGATGGCCACGCCGGCGAACCAGGCGGCGTACTGCATGTGGAGCCCGGAGTAGCCCTCCTCGCCCTCGATGGTGGCTTCGAGGACAACCTTATCGGTGCTGTTGCCCGCCTGCTTCATCGCCTCCGCCACAATGTAGGCGCAGTGCTGGGACAGGGTGTCCTGAACACTGTTGTAGTTGGGCGTCGCGCCGACCTGCATCGGGCCGGTGAGGAAGAGGTTCGGGAAGCCGTTGGTGAGGACGCCGTGCAGGGTCGACGGGCCTTTGCTTTGCCACTTGTCGGATAACAGGGCCCCGCCGCGGCCCTTGATCGTCATGCTGGAAACGCCCGAGGGCTCGGCCATGTTCGCCGCGGGCGCCCTGTAACCCGTACTCAGCACGACAACGTCCAGCGGGTAGTCCACGCCGTCGACGACGAGTGAGCCTTTGGTGGCGCGGTCCACGCCCTTGCCGTCCGTGTCGACAAGATGGACGTTGGGGAGGTTGAACGCCGGGAGGTAGTCGTCGTGGAACGCCGGCCGCTTGCACCACGTCGGGTACCACGACTTCAGGGCGGCGGCCGTCGTCTTGTCCTCGACGACCTCGTCCACGCGACGCCGGATCCGCTCGGATATGGGCGCGTCCACCGCGAGCAGGCCGCCGATGTGACCGGGGATGTCTGCCATGCCGAGCGGCTTGTCCTGAGGGGTGGCGATGGCTGCCTTGTATGCCTTCAATGCCGTCCAGCCGTCTGCGACCAGGTTCTCTTCCGCCTCACGGCCCGATAGGTAGATGTTGAAGTTCTCATTGCGGCGCTTCTGCCAGCCTCTGCCATTGGCGATCTTCTTCCACTCCTCTGGGTCCATGGGTCTCTGGCCCTTTTCGCCCACCGACGAGGGCGTCCGCTGGAAGACGTAGAGTTCTTTGGCCCACTTAGCCAGCTGGGGCACGAGCTGAACGGCGGTGACTCCCGTGCCGATGATGCCAACCCGCTTTCCCTCCAGGCCGGTCAGCTGTGGGCTCTCGAGGTTGCTTGGGTCCCCTCCAGTAATATTGTAGTTCCACCGGGCGGAGTGAAACATGTCGCCCTCGAAGGCCTCAATATTCTTGGGCGCCTTGGGGTGGTTGAGGACGCCGTTCGCCAGGACGACGAACTGCGACCGGACCGTCATCGTGACGGGCGCCTCGTTAGGGCCGCGACCCTGCTCGATGACGACCTTCCACCGCTTCGCGTCCTCATCCCACTCGCAGCTCTTGATCTGCGAGCGGAACACGCCTTGGTCCGCCAGGCCCCACGTATCCGCCATCCGGTTCGCGTGCGCGAGCAGCTCGTTGCCGTAGGCGTATCTGTGCTTCGGCATGTACCCAGTCTCCTCGAGCAGCGGCAAGTAGATGGAGCTCTCGACGTCGCACATGAGGCCGGGGTACCGGTTCCAGTACCAGGTGCCGCCGAAACCTCCGGCGGCGTCGACAAGACGGATGTCCCGGGGCCCGAGGCCGGCTTGGACTAAGCGAATGGCGAACAGCAGGCCGCCGAAGCCGGCACCGAGCACGACTACCTTGACCTCGTCGCCGTCTGCGAGGTTGGCCGGTCGCGCGTTGAGCTCCTCGTGATTGACCCAGGGGTCTTGGGCAAGCTTGCCGAGGCGCGCGTCCATCTCTATCTCGGTGTACTGGGCGTTGCCGTCGGGCCGTTGGCGCTTCTCCTTCTCCTCGGTGTACTTTTTGTTAAGTGTCATGAAGTCCAGGGCGGCGCCCCCAGCGGGCGTCTCCGATGCGATGGGAGGGCCAGACATGATGGGCATCTAGGATGATTGTTCACAGCCTGATAGTAAGTAAAGTTGATATGAATGGTCGGGGGCTCAGGCGGATGGCAGAAACATTGACCCAAACCGGTGGAACATACATACTTAAACAGAAATGCGACGGGGACGAGCCAAGCTAGGCCGGTCCTAGTGGAATTTCGGTAAAACTGATCGATGTTCAACAAGAATACATTAAGGTTTGTCGTCCGGCCTCCTCCCGACCTTTTAGGGACCCAAGCTCGCGGCCCCAGAAAGCCTGCCGTGCGAGCTAGGAGTGCCTGTCTGCCGCTCATCATGTCAAAGTGTCATGAGTTACGGAACAGCCGAGGAGAAAAGGAGTACCCCGAAGGGCTGTCGATGGAAAATCGCTGAGTGGTGCATGGCGTTCGAGGCATGATCCCAGCCGATGCTGGGGTCGCCATGGACGTATTGGTGTTCGCTTGTCGTAACGTTTGATAGTTTGAAGTGTTACGTGTACCAGTCGAATTGCAACCTATAAAGCTTATTAACGTCACATGCGCGGAGGGGGGGGGGGGGGGGGGGCCAAGGTACTGCTGCAGCATACTTCGTCTCATCTCTTCAGCGGCAGGTAAACGAATTGTTAATTAAACCTTTCTTGGCCTCGGCTTAATGCAGATCTGACGTCGACGATCTCATGAGAACCTCACAGAGTGGCTGGCAGGCCGTTTCGAGACCGAGACCAAGACCGCGGGAGCGGCCGCTGGGAAGTTTAACAATCCACAATGAAAGAGCACGTGCAATAGAATGCCGCCGTTTTGCAACTTGCTAGCTAGACTAGGAACAGGCAAAACCCATCGCCTAAGACTGGAAGCCGCATAAGACACGAACGAGAGATCAGACAAGCTGATAATGCCCCCCCTAGTTAACCAGAGAGTACCGTGCGTTCTGGCCTGTGCACAGCTGACCTGATAATAGGTACTAAGGCCACAAGTGAAAGATATAGCTAAAAAGCAAAAGGGATAGTCTTAGCCTATCCCAACCTAGAGCGCAGAATAGGAAGTAGGGTAAGTTAGTACTATTCTAACCCTCCCTAGTAGAGCTGTTTTAGAAGTAAAACAAAGAAATAACTAATCAGAAATAGGAAGAAAAAGGTCGTGATGAACCTCAGTAGACAGTGGATTTAGTGATAACATAACTTAAAGAGGGATAGTCTTGGCCTATCCTGACCTAGAGCGCAGCGTAGGAAGCAGGGTAGGTTAGTACTATTCTAACCCTCCCCAGTAGAGCTGTTTTAGAATAAAAACAAATCTAAGAAAACTGGATTTGAACCTGTAGCCTTTAGGATATGAGGTTTATCGCTGTTATTGTGCACGGTACTCTCGGGTTGACACGGGGGGACACTATCAGCTTGTCTGTAGACTTGATACGAACGGAGTCTACAGACAAGCTGATAGTGTCCCCCCCCTGTCAACCCGAGAGTACTGTGCACGATAACAGCGATAACAGCAATAAACCTCATATCCTAAAGGCTGCAGGTTCAAATCCAGTTCAAATCCAGTTTTCTTAGATTTTTTTAATTCCAAAACGGCTCTGCCAGGGAGGGTTGGAATGGTCTAACCCACCCTGCTTCCTACGCTGCGCTCCAGGTCAGGATAGGCCAAGACCATCCCTTTTGCCTCTAGAGATAGTTGTGTTATCACTAAATCCACTGTCTGCTGAGCTTTATTGCTGTTATTGTGCACGGTACTCTCGGGTTGACTGACAGGGGGGGGACAATATCAGCTTGTCTGATCACTCATACGAACGGCACAGTCTCCAAAAAGAGTATAATCTCCTTATCTTTATTGATAGGAACCACTGACGAGGACCCCCGGGCAGCTGAAAAGCGACTCCATAGCTTACTGTGCCGCAGGTTGTCAACCATGCTGGGTTACTTATCAATGTGGCTCTACGGGATCTGCTCCGGGGTCCAGCTCCATCGCCTAGTCGGTTATCCCTCAATTCCCCTGCAATGGGGGCAGTGCTGTACCAAAACAGCTTTTTGAGCGTTTGATTCTGCTCGTCTAGTCGATTACTGCGGGCCTCTGCTAGTCTACATGAGAAGATGGCCAGAGAGTTGAAGAGACTATATGAGCAACGAAGAAGCTCGTTTTCAAGCTTGTACGAATCACACTTTTCGTGAGCCAAGTTACATGCACCTTTTGCAAGATCGCCAACCTTAATAACCATGCCATCTTTGAGCCTTCCAGACTATGACGACCTCCCGCCAGTGGAGGGCATGCCAAAAGGCTGCGCCTGGGGCGTATTTGATAAGGAAGGGAAGAAAGACGTCTATGGGACGCTGAACCTGCTCACGCCCGAAGTCATCAAGAAGGCTGGCGCGGAAATCCGCGATGGTGTCTCCATCTCCCTCAAGTAGGTCATACCTAGTGTTTCGATTGAGCAAATCACCTACCCCTAGGCCGCGAGATTGTAATCCCTGACATCGACACAGTTGGCCGTTGGATAGTATGAACAAATTCAACATCCCAGGACGTAGGCTGGCAGCGCACCACGTGCACCCCCTACAAGCGGGTGGATTGTCTTCAGGGCATGCATGGGATGACGAGTTGGAGTTCAACACCCAGGGCAGCAGTCAGTGGGACAGCCTCGTACACTGGCAGCACCAACCGACTGGTTTGGCCTACAACGGCGTGAAGCCGACCCAGGAGGCATTGTCTGCCGCCTCCACGGCCGACAACCAGATGCCGACCATTGACCGCTGGCACGAGCGAGGCGGACTTGTGGGCCGAGGCGTCCTGATCGACTACAAGGCGTATGCCGAGGCGAAAGGGATTGACTACCACCCCTTGGATGGTTACCGTATCACCGTTGAGGACATTGAGACTGTGGCCGCATACCAGGGCGTTGAGTTCCAGGAGGGCGACATCTTCCTCTTGAGAACGGGTATAACTTCCATTTTTGATAACCCTACTCCGGTCGATTTTGCGAAGATGGCGCAGATGACCATGTCAGGCGTGCATGGCACGGAGGAGACGGCCAAATGGTTCTGGAACAAGCATTTTGCCGCAGTCGCTGGCGATGCGAACTCGTTCGAGGCGTATCCCCCGTTGCATCCCGACGGCACCACGGCGGACATAGCTGGCCTCGGTAAGTCTCGCCAGTGTTCGAACGAGAGCCAACGTCTAGTCTGTCAAGCTTTTCAGCCGCTGACCATTGCCCACAGTCCTACACCCTTACTTCTTGAGCCTCTTCGGCATGCCCATCGGGGAGCTATGGGATCTGAGTCGTCTCTCGGCGTACTGTAACAAGACGGGCCGCTATACTTTCCTGCTTACTTCAGCGCCTATGAACGTTTCCTGCTTGATTGGATCTCCTCCAAACGCTCTGGCAATTTTCTAAACTAGTCAACGAACGAAAGAGTGCATTAGTCTAGGAAGTATAGAGCTCAGCGTGGGGCATCTTATTGCGCGACTTTGGAACCGGAGATCAAAAGTTCCTGGGGCTCGTCTACAGCTGTTTGGGAAAGAACAATATGCAAGTCTAAAAGTTCAAGCTTGTAGCCCACAAGGTCTGCCCGCTTGCTCGAACAAGCTTTATATTTGGCAGGTCTGGTCTCCGATGCCCTTCCCAACTGAAGGCAAGGAACCTTTCCCAAGCAAACATATTGCAAACTGCATCTCAGGAGGAAAAAAGAGTGTCGAGAGCCAAAAATAATGTCAGCCAATTTATCTTGCTACTTACCTTCGAGCACAATTGCGTCCAGATGCGAGATGCAGTCATCAAATCCGGGAAACTTGGTTGCGAACACGTGAGCACTGTGAATTCACAAAGATTTAGAGCCAACATTTACTGAAGTTGGTATTCGAATCCGTAGTCAACCGCATCCTCAGTCGGGAGCTTGTTGTGTGCCGGACCAGAAACCATGAGCACACCAGGCAATATCTCTCCCATGATCAGTATGGAAGCTTGCTCCAGGGAGATAGTACAGAACTGCATAAGCAGGAGTGCAAGTGAGTTGATCATTGTTGTTTTCATTAAGGCTGAAAGGGTATCGACGTGGTGGTATTTGAAAATCCCCGAGGAAACACCCAATAGGCAGATTATTCCAAAGCACTAAAGCTATACTTTTTATTGAGATGCCGAGTCGTAGATGAATCATAAACAAACTAAACCACAAGCCCCCCCTCACTGCATCGCAGCAAAGGCAAAGCCGGCGGCGGCAGCAGCGGCAATAGCCATGCCGGTCTCTCTGGGAGCCAAGTTCGAAGGCTCGCTGGTGATCGCAGCTAAATTGCTTGTGCACAGGTTGCCAGACTCCAGCAAGCTCTTGACTTCGGCGGAGACGGCGGGGATGTCGGTGCACTCGTGCCAGAAGTCCCTAATCTCGGACATGTGCGCGGTCTGCCACGACTCTACGGAGTTGGACCAAGAGGTGTAGACAGCGCCGATGGAGCCTGTGACGGATATGGTTGCACAAGGGTCCACGGTGGCGGTAGCGAGGTCTGCGGTAACGGCCCATTCCTCGAGCTCGAAGGGCGGTGTGGGGAGGGGGTCGGAGCCGGTGACTGCCCGGGCGAAGGCCTTGTAGGCGTTGGTGCACTCGGGCGTGCCACGGGCTTCGACGACTTTGACAATCTTGGTCGGCTCGATTCTCTTGTGGATGTTGTTGAGGTGAATGTCATTGGCGGCGACCATGGTGGCGGCGAGAGCGCCGAGGAGAGCGGTAGCGGCGCGCATAGTTAATACGGACGGTCTGACGTAGTGCGTCTTTCTGGGCGTTTTGAGAAACGAGAGGGTTTCAAGTTGGCAGAATGTCGCGATGTTGGTGATGCTTTGATTCGGATAGTCCGAGTAACTCCCACCGAACGTCAGCATACGATGGCATCACTACTTATATTGCATTCCCTCACCGTATGTCCGTGATGGCCAGGCACCTTGACCAAGTAAGAGGGCCCCTTGTCGGATGACAACAGTCGTGAAATGAGCCCTGGCCAAGGCGAATAGAACACTTGCCATTTGATTGATGCAGGGGTACCAGTAGCGGGTATTATTCTTATTCTGGTCAAGCTTCGTGCTGTGCCGTACGGCTGCCTATGACAAGGCTTTTAGCGCGTTCAATTACGAGATGCAGGCCAATTGATGGGATAATTGGCCCCAGCTGGACTCTGCCTAGAAATCCCATCTGCTAGCATCCGTGTCGCTGCCTGCAGTACCACCGATTGTCGAGCTAGGATTCTTGGCGTCAGACGAACAAAGTCAACCCTATGTTATGGATGCTGATAGCTCGGGCGGTAATTAGCAGTCTGATTTAGAATACACTGCGTGCTGACCACCTCAATGTTGGCTCGTTTATGCATAATTCCAAATGAGGCCCGCCCCAGCCACAATACAGAAGAAATGAGGCGGGTGTCGTTATGGGCTGGGCTATTTGTAGACCGCCGCATTTGGCCTTAAATCAATTCGCCAAGTCAGTCGGCGAGCTCGAGTAAAATTGTACCTGAGTGTCCGGGTTTATAGACCATTGATGGAAGGGGGGTTTCGGTTCGGAGCCTGACCTATCCGACTACATGTGCTGCCCATTTAGGGCTGGCTGGTCACATCACGAGATGAACAAGACGGATTAACCGTTGATGACGCCGTTGCATGACACTTCAAGCATATGACTCCTACCGAAAAGGGTACTCGTATATCTAGGTTTCTTGATGGAATGTTGCACCGTCCGGCAGAATGGTCAAACTTGCCATCAAAATAGGCATTTTGCTCATATTGCCAATGCATGCCACAACGTGAGTGCCTCCAGTTTTCCGATGGCCACGCCACGCAAAAGATGAGCGGTGCCTCCGAATTTCTGTGTTAGAGTATGGATTTGTTTCAGAAAAGACGCGAACAGGGTCATTTGGCGGCAAATTTCACTTCATCAGCGCTGGTTATCCAACCTCTATTTCTCTATCCATGTTTTACAACACTTATGTTGAACATGCTCACGGGGCCTGATAATATTCCTCACAGTGAGTGTGAAACCGTGCTGACCGGTGCTCATATATGGGGCGCATTTACTCAGGGCCTTTGCGCTCGGTTCCGCACAATGAGAGACAGAGAATAGATTCTGCGGAGATTTCACTGTGACGGCGTCTCAGTCGCCGACACCAGAACACCGACGGACCGATTGCATTTCACTAGAAAAGAAGCATCAAGGTGAGGCTGAATGATTAATTTGTAAGGGTCTTCAACCCCGGTTTCGTGGAATCGGAAAGGATCCTTCAGGATGACTTGGTGGATAAAAGAATCGATTTCTTATATCGATGTTTTATAGGTTCAATAATGTTTATTTCTTGTAAACCAAGAAATTTGGCATGGACTAGCAATGCAGGTAACCTTGCAGTCCATAATCAAGGCGGCAGACTTCGTCCTCAGACACATAAACGGAATGCGATGATCTAAAGGTAGAGTGGTATAAGTCTCAGAAAATATGATATCTATACCAGTCTATTGTGAGTTATATTGCTTTGAGTTAGTGGAGCCACACGAAGTGTTCTTCAATGCCGCTGCAAAGGTATTCTGACTATAGTTTCGGAAGTATTTCAGTCAGAGCATCCTCCAAGACCCACAAACTACAGTTCGTCGGATAAACTTGATGCTGGGCGACAGAAAAAGGAGTCTCTTTATAACTAGCTGGTTCATATATGACCCAAGTGAATATACCAGAATATGAGCTTGAAGTACAGACAACACAGAGCTTTTCAAGAGAAAGTAACCTAGGCTGTCGTATCGACTAAGTCAAAGTACCCACTTACCGACCACCCCCCCATTCCGACCACATGAATCATAATGCCATCACAACAACCACCACTTTATTAATTAACTATTAACTACCTCTTAAAGCTACAATAATGCAACTTTCAGCCTTACTAGATAATTCTAATGCGCTGGATTCATCTAGCTCACTTTCAGCATCACTAGCCTCAACCTAGGCTTACTGCACCTCTTTGATAGTCGTAAACTTTATGTTTAGATCTAGGGTAATAGCCTTCTTTTTCCTAGCAGTACTATTATCAACTTTAGCCTAGAGAAGCTGTATTTAGTGCTTAGCAGTAGCTAACTTAAAGGCCTACTCTTTAAAGCCTTTTTTAACCTTTCTAAAGAGCTAGCGTTATATAGTAATATTTTATTCTAGTTAGCTAAATAGATGTAGTTAATCTCTAAGGTCTTTAACCTTCTTTAGCATAGACCACTTAACCGCAGATAAGGCAGATGCCTATTCCTTTATACCCTAGGCCCTATAGGCCCCTTTTACCCTCTAGTTAAGTAGTATTAATAGTGCTATTAATAATAATATTACCTTCTAGACTAGATGCCTACTCATCAAGGGTTTTACTAGAGCAATAGGCTATAACCTAGTGTATTTCTAACCACTTTTAATATTACCTATAGTTAGCCTAGCCTAGTAAGCCTTATAGTAATAGCTAATAAAGTTCCTCTTGCTAATAATAGTTAAATTATTTTACTAACTTAGATATCTAAGCTCCTTGCAATAGGCTGCCTTTATAGGCCTAAAGACTACCTAGTTAAGTAGCTAGAGGACATAGGAGGTATATAGTAGTAAGAATAATAGATAGACATTATAGATATAGTATAACTATATAAAGTCTATTGTTATATAGCTCCTATGCCTATCTAGGATTAGTAGTCTAGCCTAATTAGGGTTAAAAGGCTTAGTCTAAGGGATAAAGACCTTCTATAGCTATTTAACAGCAGTATTATTAGTAGTCTATCTATTCTCTATTACTATAAACTACTACCTATTATATAGGTTTAGATCTAGAGAGAACTACTACTACTAGACTATTTTACCCTTATATATAACTAATAGATAAATAGTATTACTATTAGCAGATATACACTTAATAATAGATACCTAGGCTCTTAATCTAGGCTACTTTTTTTTTATAGACGTTGTCTTTACTCTGCCTAGCACTAGCCTATTATCTCCTTTGCCCTCAAGGATGCTAGTCTTATCTATATTATATCTATTAGCTAGTTTAATAGTAGTAATACAAGGGATAGTAAGATATTTAAACTATTCCCTAATAACCTTAGTAGATGCCCTATTAACACGTCAAGAATTAATAAAGCAACTTCTCTAGACCTTAATAGATAGATTCCTCTTAATAAAGGCATTTACCTACTTCTTCCTAATTAGTCTATTATCACCTATAGCCTTAAGGATACACTAGGCAAATTCCCTTAGTTATTAATAAGTTAAAGGATAACCAAGATTAACCTAGGTTTACACTTAACTAGCTAGCCTAGCCTCCTGACTAATAGAGAGTCATTAATAGTCAGAAAAAGCAGACTACCTGGTCTAGGTAGTGCCAGATAGACAGTTCTATAACGTGGTCTTAGGGATACTATAGATGCAAGATGCCTAGCGCTAACTAACGCTAGCTGTAATGGCATTTAGTGCCTACTGGACCTAGTCTTTGGTATATTCAACCATAGGGGTATAAAGAAGTCATATACAAAAAATAAAGCGATTTAGATAAAGGTGGTAAAAGTGGTAATAGTTTAAAGTAGGAGGGTTGTAGTAGATAGAGGGGGTGGATGAGGCATTTTTGGGTGGTCAGAATGAGGGGGTGGTCGGTAAGTGGGTACTTTGACTTAGGTCACTTCTTGTGCTGCATCAATCCATGTGCAATTATAGTGCAATGGCCTCTGCTATACTGCTAGTTCTGCTTGCCTGAAGCTCTAACTCCAAAACTATCTTAATAATTACTTAAAACTAAGCTTTGATAGATACATAAGACACACTAAGACTAGTTATTAGTTTATCACATAAAAACGACGCCATTAGTAACAGTAGTACGGCTGACACCTTATATTACTTCACCTTGTTATAATATACCCCCTAGATTATAGGTAGCCCTACTTATATAGATCTACTCTAGGAAGGAAGCCTCTATAGCCCCCTAAAGGTACACACTCCCCTAAGGTAGATACTACTATAACTCTTATTAGCCTTCTAATTAAGTATATATTACTAAAGTCTAGGCAGTTGATATCTAAATAATCTAGGTAGAGTATTTATAACCTATCCCTAACATTAATAGGATTTAAACCTATAAGGTCTATAAAGCTTAGACGCTAGCTTAAGGGCTATACTATTAAGGTATATAGCGTAAACTAGGCTTATAACTGCTGTGTAAAAACAACGCTGTTAGTTGCAGCAGCATAACTGATAACGCCTTATATTACTTCACCTCATTGTGACACAGTTTCAGGCGAACCCTTGGGCTTACCAAGCTATACAGTACGTAGAAGTCAAGTGAAAAACACAACACCGTCAAAGGAGTTATAAAAATCCGGTGACCTGAGAGCATTATTGACAAGAATCAAAACATCGCTTGCGCCATGACGAGGAAGGCTCACGGGGAGGCCTCATACGAATGAATAATACTTTTCATTTTTCAGGGGATGATGATATGGCTTGGATCTGAGGATCGACATCTTGGAAGGCTCATCATCTCTAATGCAGCTCCTCCGCTCACCATCTCAAGTCCCTCAAGATCGACTTTGCAGCGATGATCCTGATTCCTACCGCCATCGTTCGTCTTACAAGTCTCCGCCAATTTGACTGCTTCTCTTGAAGCCCGCGGAGCTCTTACCCAAGATGACCTGCTTGAAAATGAGGCAGAGTTCCATGGCGGCGCACTTGGGGGCATGGCTCGCACTGTCGCACTTTCCAATGTCCAGGTATTACTCTATTCTGGTTGCGAAATCGTCAGAGTAGAATGAAATATACGAGGGCTCTGAGTTGGTGATCAGAAGTATCTTTATTCTTTCCGCCATGATATCTGGAGTATAGTTCTGGTGCTACTAATAGTGAATAACAGAGCCCCTGGGTCCTCTCATCTGCGGCACGGCGGCATTGATGGGCTTTATAGATAGGATTCTCTCTGGTGACGCCGTCCACACGGATAAAAAATTAAAAAAGTAAAAAAAGTTCATCGGGTGGTATGGATGGCGTGCCGTGATAGGAGGGCGCAGTCCTGTATGCCGAAGTCCACACATGTCATGTTCGGGGCTTGTCCGTCTTGGGAACTAGTGTGCGCCACAACACAAAAAGAGCGCAACCCCACAGAGACGATGGACCTCGTTAGCTAAGAAATGCAGCCAAAAAAGCAAGGGGAGAAATGCAGCACATCTGATAACTGGAGGCGCAAGCAAAAGATACTGAAGGATTATTGACCCAGTGAGATGTTGTCTCCATTGCGAGAAACGCACAGCAAACGGTTCGCGGAACAGCTCTGAATGCTGACGTCACTGAAGATGTTAGGAGGTAAGGAAACGGAGATGTCAGGGAGTTTAGATTTGCGGTCTTAAGAAGTCGTATTAACTGGTCACTGACAACCCCAGGGCATCGGAATCGGTGAGGTCTGAACAAGGTTATCTCATCTACGCTTAGACCGCTGGGCTGGCATGAACGGCTCAACTCTGACCAGGTTCTACCGGATGGAGTCATCTCTCAAGAATTGTTAAATCCTTCACAGGCTACTACAGAGCTCGATTATGGGATGTCATGGTTCAAGAAGAGAGTGAGTGGCTCCCCAAGCATTCAACTCGGCGTGCCACCCAGCTCGGCTCGGTTTTGGAGTGGGGTAAATGCGATGATCTTTCGTAAAATGCTACGGTGACACCACGGTGCCCACAAACAGGCGAGGTAAGCTGCACGGGCAAACACGAAGAGGCCTGTGGCAAGAGGGAGACGGCAATGCCACACAATCTCCAGTCAGATGTACTCCGGGTGCTTGACTCTATGCAGCCCATTTCATGAAGTTTGAAAAAGCAAGAAGGGGATGAGGCGCAGAGCGATTATAATCATCATAGCAAACGGCCCTGAGCCCCCCAACACGCCCGCAACACAAGTTCGAGCCACACAAGTTCAATACTGTGTACGCGACTTCTACCGCCCTATTGGCTTTCGTTTCTGTGGTTGAGAGGCATGGACTGGCTCTCCGTTTCCCGGGTCGAGCTACGAGAGTCAAGAGTGTCCCGCATGGGTCAACCCTACTCAGCCCACCGGTTGAAAATTAACCTGGCTAGTGACATTGCTAGCGTCATATCTAATCAATCAGATCATCTTATCTGATCACACTTTGCACTGCAAACTGCATCGTGACTGGCCACATCGCCCCCTTGCCGGCCCACGAGGAGGGGATAAATGGTTCCATTGCTTCATTGCTCCATGGCTCCAGTGCAAAATTTCTTCCTCCGTCCGGAGGACAGGACACCCTGATCGTCGCCCGACCCGATCTGTACGCTCCTCTTTCTGGTCGTAAACCCGCGCTGGTCAAGCGCCGGAATCGGCCATGTCCCTTCTCCTTGCCCATTTTCGCATGTGCTGCCCTTGACAACGCAAACCGGTCGATTCTGAAAATTTCCCCCCTGTTAGCGAGAGGGGGGGGGGGCGCAGATTCCTGCAGCATCCGTGTATCCGCAGTCAGTGAGGGGGACAAAAAGAGACCCCGGCCCAACTTGCTTGTCTTGTCTTTTCGTTCTCTCGAAAGGTGTTCTCGAACTTCCTTCCACCAGCCCAACCTTCTCTTGTTGACCCCCTCCCTCCGTCCTAGGTGATCGTTGTTGTCTCTTTCTGCTGGACTCGTTCGGCTAGGATCCAGCAAAGGGATCCGGGTAAGAACACGCGCCACAGCCAACAGGCTGCTCGGGACTCTGATCAGATCTGATAACCGGTGACGATCCAAAGTAACAAGATGGCGGCACTTGAGAAGCAGGAGCAGCCAGAGCAGGCAGCTCCTCCAGTGACCGAGAAGCCCGCAAAGCAAGAAGAGGCGAAGGAAGAAGAACCCAAGGGCATGCCGGTCAGTCTTTCCCAGCCGCTGTGCCTGCGCTGTACTGCACTGGCTGCAGGCGTCTTGGCCTGTACCGGGCCGTCCCGCATCTCTCTGGAAAACACCAAGAGATCTCGACAGGCCCGCGCGCAACAAGACAAGACGCCGCCCAGTGCAGAGCGTCGGCATATCAACTCCCCTCTATGGATCACTAATGTGTCCAAACTCAGTTCACCAAGGAATTCTTCATCTTCTTCCGCCTGTTGTTTGCCGCCAACCCGACATGGGTCGATTACTTCCTCATCATCTTCGGCACCCTCATGGCCATCGCTGCTGGTGTGCCATTCCCCCTCTTGGGTGTCCTCTTTGGCCAGCTGGTTGACAAAATGAACGCTGCCACTTGCGCTGCCGACGGGAGCAGCGACATCGACGCGTTCGCATACGAATCTGCCATCAACCAGAAGGTCATCCAGATGTCCTACGTCGGCGCCATCGCGTTCGTTGCCATCTACTGCTACATTCTTTCGTGGAGCATCATCAGCCAGCGCCTCGCCCAGCGCATGCGCACGCAGTACGTGTCTGCTCTGCTGCGCCAGCCGCCCTCCTACTTCGATAAGCGCGCTGCCGCCGGCGAAGTGTCTAGTCGCCTCCACGGTGACATCACGGCGATCCAGTCCGGCACCTCGGAGAAGGTGGGCATCCTCATCTGCACCATAAGCTTCTTCACCACCGTTTTCGTCATTGCGTTCATGAAGCAGCCCAAGCTCGCCGGCATGCTCGTTTCCATGCTTCCTGCTTACATGCTCTCCTCCTTCCTCGGCGGTGGTTACATCGCGAAAAACACCGGCTACATGACTGAGGCGATTGGGAAGGCTTCGTCCATTGCGTCCGAAGCTCTGTCCCACATCTCCGTCGTGCAGGCCTTCGGTGCTGGCCCGCGTCTCGAGGCCAAGTTTGCCGACCACATGATCACTGCTCGCAAGGCCGGCATGAAGAAGGCTGGCGTTGTCGCTGTCCAGGCTGGTCTTCTCTATTTCATCGCCTACGCCGGAAACGCTCTTGCATTCTGGCAGGGCAGTATCAAGATTGCCGACTCCATTGCCGGCCGCGGCGATGCCACAATTGGCGAGATCTACGCGGTTGTTTACCTACTCGTTGATGGTAAGCCTACCTCGATGTTCCATCAAGTCGCTTGATGGTTTCGGCAAAGATGACTGACACTTGGCTTGCGCCTTAGCTTGCGTCATGCTCGGCGCCATCGCCCCTTTTCTCCCCTCTTTCCGGGGTGCTTCGGCTGCGTACCAGCGGCTACAGGAGGACATTGAGGCTCCTTCGGAAATTGATGGCACCTCCGAGGAGGGCAAGGTCCTGCCCTTGGACGACCCCAAGGGCATCGTGCTCCGCGACGTCACTTTCGAGTACCCATCGAGGCCCGGCCAGCCCGTTCTGCGCAATGTCAATGTTGAGTTCCCTGCTGGCAAGTACACTGCTGTCGTCGGTCTCTCGGGCAGCGGCAAGTCCACCATCGCCGCCCTCCTTGCCCGTCTCCAAGACCCGAACCAGGGAGAAATCCTGCTTGACGGCCACGATATTCGAGAGCTCAATGTGCGCAGCCTTCGCAGCTTCATCAGCTTCGTGCAACAGGAGCCCTCACTTCTCGATCGATCGATCCTGGAGAACATTGCCCTCGGCCTGATCAACTCGCCCAAGCCAGAGCACCAGCGTTTGAAACCCTTCCTCAGCGGTGGCCAGTTGGCCGAGCTGGCATCCAAGGGCAAGGACGCCTTGTCATCCGCCAACAACTATGGTCCCGAGATCCAGGAGATTATCGACCTCGTCCGTCACGCTGCCGAGCAGGCCGATGCCGCCACCTTCATCAACCGCCTCGACGACGGTTATGGCACCTCGGCCGGTCCTAGTGGCACTCTCGTCAGTGGTGGCCAGCGCCAGCGTATCGCTCTCGCTCGAGCTCTGATCCGCGACCCCAAGATTCTGGTACTGGATGAGGCAACTTCCGCCCTCGACTCTGCCAGTGAGAAGCGCATCCAGCGTGCCGTCGAGCAGGCTGCTACAGAGAACCGCACCATCGTCTCCATCGCCCATCGTCTTTCCACAATCCGTAACGCGGACAGCATCGTCGTCATGGATGCCGGTCAGGTGGTCGAGCAGGGTACATACACCGAATTGATGGCGCGCGAGGACGGCGCCTTTGCCCGCATGGCTAGGCTACAGACGGTGGGTACCGCTGATCGTGCGCTCGATGCCGGCTCTGCTTCTGGTGACTCCCTTGATTGCTCTCTCAAGGGTGACCATGTTGTCGACGAGAAGTCCAATGGTGCCGAAGAGCATGTTGCGACAAAGAGCTTGAATAACGTCAAGTTCAGTGACAAGGAAAGCGACGCCGAGGAAAAGAAGGAGTCCGATATCGCCGGCCTAGATGATGTGAAGCCTTACAGCACCGTGATCAAAGGTCTTGTCCGACTCGTCAGGCCCTCCTTGACCTGGTTGGTGGTTGCCATCATTGCTGCTACCATTGTCGGTGGCACCTTCACCGGCGCTGGTCTCATCTTTGGTTACACTGTCGGAGCTCTTAACCCCTGTGCCAGCACCGCCGAACGCATTCTGTCCATGGGACGCTTCTTTTCCGGTCTCATGTTTGGCCTTGCCTCTATCGAGCTCTTCGCCAACTTCTTCGCCTGGTCCGGCTTCGGCGTCGTGGCCGAGAAGCTTCTCTACTCCGTTCGCGTCTTGTCTTTCCGCTCCTTGCTGGACCAAGACGTTCAGTGGCATCAGTCCGACGGTCGCACCGCCGACGGTCTGCTTACCATTATTACCAAGGACAGTGCTGCCATTGGTGGCTTCAGTGGTTCCACCGTCGGCACCGTGTTCGCCATCTGCGTGAACATCCTCGCTGGCGTGATCCTGTCTCACATCATCGCCTGGAAGATCGCTCTTGTCTGCCTGGTCACCCTCCCCATACTTCTGGGCTCTGGATTCATGCAGCTGCGCATGCTGGCCCGCTACGAAGAGCGTCACGCAGCTGCCTTCTCGACCGCCACGTCTGTGGCCACCGAGGCCGTACAGTCGATCAAGACCGTAGCAGCCCTCTCCCTCGAGAGCCAGGTGATGGATAACTATGCTCGGCTTCTCGCTCCGCCTCAGAAGCAGATGGTCCGCGCATCGGCTTCCACCAACATCTGGTTGGCCATCTCCAACACCACCGGCACTTTCGTCAACGCCCTGGCCTACTGGTGGGGTACGCAACTCATTATGAAAGGCGAATACACCCAGACCCAGTTCCTGATTATATTGATGGCGATGCTTGTCAGCGCCCAGCTGTGGGGTACCATGTTCGCCCTGGCTCCCGAGTTCTCGCGTGCTCGTACCGCCTTGTCCCGTATCATGTCAGTCATCAATCTCGGGAAGAACGATGATCTCAGCAAGACTGGGACCGAGCAGAAGCAGATTGTCGGAGACTCCAAGACGGAGGAAGATATTGAGTCTACCGCAGAAGCCAGGACCAAGAGACCCAATGCGGGCGGCGTCAAAGTCACCTTCAAGAACGTTTCTTTTGCCTACCCCAGCCGTCCCGACATCAACATCCTCGACAACGTTTCCTTCACCCTCCAGCCTGGTCAATTCTGTGGTCTTGTTGGTCCTTCTGGAGCTGGAAAGTCGACCATCATGAACCTTGTCCAACGTCTCTACTTTCCCTCACAGGGCCAAATTCTTATCGATGACCAAGATATTGCCAACCTTCCCAGCTCCTTCAGAGACACCGTTGCCATCGTTCCACAGGACCCGACCCTCTTCGACGGCAGTGTTCGCTTCAACGTCGGTCTCGGCTCGTCGCCCGACACCGAGGCTACCCAGGCCGAGATCGAAGAGGCCTGCAAGCTGGCCAACATTCACGACGTGATCATGGCTCTCCCCGAGGGGTACGACACCGAGTGTGGCCCCTCTGCATCTCGCCTGTCTGGCGGTCAGAGACAGCGTTTGGCTATTGCCCGTGCTCTCGTCCGTAAGCCGCGCCTGTTGCTTCTGGACGAGAGCACAAGTGCCTTGGACGCCGCCAGCGAAGCGGCTCTTCAAGAGGGCCTCGAGCGTGCGTCCCGCGGTACAACTGTGTTGGCGATTACCCATCGCCTCCACACCGTGCACAAGGCCAACGTGATTTTGCTGGTCGAAGGCGGACAGATCGCCGACAGCGGAACACACCAGGAGCTTATGGAGAGGAGGGAGAGCTACAGGGTCAACGCCATGCAACAGATGCTGCAGTAAGAGCCCGTTGAGTGATTTGTGGTTATTGGTCCGTAATGGAAGGGGTAAAAGTACGTTGCTTGCACGGATGCCACATTGGTTCCGAAAACACAGAACTGCTGGATTGGCATCAAATCTGTATACTCATATAATACCTTAGCATTGCATTCGCTTCATGTCGTTAGTGCATATAGAAGAAACCAGGATAACGATACTCTCAAAACTGTGGCAAACCGCTCAATGTAGACGCTATTCAAGTTTACCATGACCCCTTTGTTGCACGTATAACCAGGTACATTTACTGTTTAAACGAAAAAACACTTCATAAAGGTTCAAGTTGCGATGAAAATTGGAGGTGGTTTACATTCTACAACCAAGACAACTTGTCAAATTCCTACTGCAAGGCCAGGAAGCTGCGTCTCCAGTCACAAACTTGCGTGGGCATCCAAATTGCTATGCCTGAAACCAAAAAAAATGCAGTATGAGCGTCCACTGTCTCGACCCAAGTTATCTCCAAGTTTTTCAAGGTGAAGGGATGGCGAGTGATAGGCGGTTGTAACGTGACTGATATCAAGATATCCATCAAGCAAGCCCACCATATGCCGACACAATGATGAGATGCAGCCCAACTACCAAATATCGAACATCGATACCGCTACCTCGAGACCATTTTTGAATAGCGCTTGGAAGATCAAGAAAAGTTTTGAGTCGGACTTGGAATCGAGAACATCATTAGAAACGCTGCCATTTATTCGCACAGTTGTCCATTTCAGCGCTTTGTCTCTGTTGAGAGAATGGGAAACCCTTTTGCCCTCATAACATCTTCTACGAGTTATAGTTTCAGTTATCTATAAATGCAAGAGAAAGCTTGAGGCCAAATGCTACTGTAACAATGAATAAAACACCGTATTCCGTCGAATGAGAAACCCGAGCTCAACGAGACGCAGCTGGAAGGCAGGCTGGTTGTTTAGCAAGACAAACGAAAGGAAAATCGACAAGACATCATTTCATAACGCGCAGATTCCATTCATGTACCGCAAAAAAAAAAAAAAAAACCACGTCTCGATTTCCGTAGGGGAGCAAGATGACAGAATGAAGCGTTTGAGTCCGTCAAAGGCTCCTGCAGTGGCTTCGTCACTGGCGATGAGATAGATATATGAACTCGGTCTGAGAGCGATATACACCGAGCTTCTTTACAATGGTCGTCCGGGAACATTACTGCTTTGGGTATCGCCACCTTTGTGTCTTGATGTAGATACGAGTGCTCAGTGAACGTGGCCCTCGACAGCAATATTTTGCTGCACCGACTCTGGTTATGAAAGCTTATCAAACTCCATACATCGCACTCTTTACAATAATACCATGGTTGATAAGGCTGGAAATCAAGGGATCAAGGGATTGTAAAGTTTGTTTGCATACAAATCATGTGACGCTCCGTGCGAAAGAGTTCCGAGACAGGCCATCGAGGCGCTGTGGCGCTACTCCCCAGTAACATTGACAATAGCAGAATAAAAGTTCGCTTCGGATTTACTGGCCAGCATTGAATGTTTGACTTGGAGCTGCAGCAAGCCACTCAAACAATCCTCAACAAACAAGCCAGAACCGTATGACATCAGCACAACAAGGTGCGCCTGGGGGCCGCAAAGGGAAAAAACCGCATGTAAGACCAGGTGTCCCCGGTCAAAAATGGTGCTAAGAGTGTCGATGCAACAGTATTCATACTGGGGGAACATACAGGTACAACTTCACTTCTCGGGACACGAATAATGGATTCACTATATTTGTAGAAGCGGACCGTCCCTTGCCGCCGCTCCACTTGCATACACAATTGCGTCCACTGAGGATGTGTTGAAAGCAGGCCCCAAGGAATACGGACAATTTTCGAGAAAAGCTTAAACAGTCACACGGGATGCTTATCTCAATTCCAAGATGCAAATCCCGGTATCTGCACACACGCAAATCTTGCATCCCCCCCCCCCCCCCTTTTCGCTCATGAGTTCACGACGTAAGCACACCCGGCCGTTCCGCTGTCTTGCGCTAGGCGAAGCCACACGGACTGTGCGTGGGACGCAAAGCGGCCGGCTTGACCTCCTTTCGGGACCTTAATAAAGCGTTATTGGCACCGGCAGTTTAATACCACGCCGGCAAAATCCCCCCCCCTTCCACGCCAGCCCTATTTGGAACTGGTATGTAACCCGTGGATCGCGGCCAGTAGAGTGTTTCGGTTTTTGGAGCCACCCCTCTCGGCAGATTTGCCTTGGGAACAACCGACCGTCAGGAGCAAAGCTAGCAGAGAAAACAGAGACTTCTCAACTCGGGCAGAGCGCCACAATGACGTGTAGATGCTAGCCGCCGCGTCTTCGTGGCGAATCAACAAACAGCGGGATAAGATAGAGGTCCGAACGGCGAAAGGGAAAGGGAAGGGGGAGAGAGAGAGAGAGAGAAAAAAATGTCGTAACTGTAACGCAGCAGGGAACCTGTGGCACAGGAAGAGCAGGTCGGACAGGTTGCGACATGCGAGGAGTGCATACTCACACACACGCACACGCACACACAGACAGACACAGACACACCGCCAGATGCCACGTTCTCTATCAAGCAAACAAGTCACAAAGACTTAGGACTCATGGGACGCAACCCAAAAAAAAAAAGGGGGCGTTGACTCACTGTGCCAAGGTCCAGCGCGTTCCCGCCGGCTTTTTTTGCTCAACAGGTTTGAGGAGCCGCCTTATGCTGACTGGACTGTCTTACTAGTACGCTCATCCAAAACCCCGCGTGATTTCCCGCCTTCCGCTTTACCTAGTAGCTAATGACGGGCTTCAACTAGCCCCCTAGTGTCACCAGAGCTCAGAGGGATAATTTAAGTGGTCCGATGATTTGGTGGTCCATTCAGCACCGCCGGTGGTTCGTCCGTGAGTCCCGAGAGAGAGAGACTAGAAAGCAATCCGGTTCGCGGCTCCATCACATCTTTATTGTTATTGTTGACTGGCGCTGCCTTAGCCCCCGGTACACGGATGCTCGAAACGAAAGAAGGGAGGTCACCATGTATAAAGGACTTTACCTGCCCATCGGCCCGTTCCTCTGCTCTCGCGTTCCTCTGAGATGCACACTGTGATACCCAGCTGATCTTATCTCTGTCTCTCTCTCTCTCTCTCTCTCTCTCTCTCTCTCTCTCTCTCTCTCTCTCTCTCCTTCTCCCCTTCTCCCCCCCCCTCCCTCACCCGTGGTAGTCTCACATCCAGCTACGGGCGCTATTAAACCCCTCCCCCTCTCGGTGTTTGCCCCTACGTCATCGGATTATATCACTCGCGGCCATGTCAGCAGCAATAGCACCAGCGCCAGCCATTGCGCAACCGCCAGCGGCGGCGGAAACACTCAACGTCGGCGACAACAGCAGTCCGCGGATCAGCGAGACGTCGGACGATGTCTCGCCCTTGAAGCCCGCCACCCAGGCATCGTGGAGGAAGAAGACGGAGACGGCCACGGCGACGGCGGCGCAGGTGGACAACAAGGCCGAGATCAACCGCACGGCGACGCCGAAGCGCTCGACGACGTTCTGGAAGTCGTTCAAGTACCTCCGCGACCTGACCCCCAAGCAGGTCGACGACTTCATGGCGTCGTACGTCATCTACAACCTCGACTGGGCTGACGAGGCCGCCATGGTCGAGGCGCTGGGGCCCGACTACCGGGCCCGCGTCGGCGACTGCCTGCAGTCGTACTACAGCGTGCTGAACCACCTCTGCGCGCTGGGCGACGTCGAGAAGATGTACGTCCCGCCCCTGATGGACGCCCGCGCCTCGGTCCTCGACAACCAGATGCTGTACGAGGAGTCGGTCGCGCGGGACATCGGCCTGAAGCCGGGCGACCGGGTGCTCGACTTTGGCTGCGGCCGCGGGCGGGTCGCGGCCCACATGGCCGTCGTCAGCGGCGCCCTCGTCACCGGCCTCAACATCGACCCGAACCAGGTCGCCCAGGCCGACGAGTTCAACGCCCAGCTCGGCCTGCGCAACCAGTTCACCGTCCACGACATGAACGACCTGCCGCTGCCCTTCCCCGACGCCTCCTTCGACGCCTTCTACCAGATCCAGGCCCTCAGCCTGTGTAAGGACCTTCCGGCCCTGTTCGCCGAGCTTCGCCGCGTGCTCCGCCCCGGCGCCAAGGTTTCCCTGCTGGACTGGGTCAGCCTGCCCGCCTACGACCCCGCTGATCCGGAGCATGCCGAGCTGATGCGGCGCACGAAGCCGCTCATCGGCGCCGTGGGCACCCCGACGCCCCAGACCTTCGAGACAGCCCTCACCGGCGCCGGCTTCACCGTCCTTGTCTCGGACAACGCGAGCGTCGGCGGCCTGCAGGCGCCCCTCATCGACAAGGTCGACGTCTACTTCCGCAGCCTGCGCCAGGTCATCCTCGGGCTCGTCAAGGTCCGCCTGCTGCCGCCCCATTTCAAGACGCTCATCAACCGCCTCTGCCTGGATGGGCAGGCGTTCGTCAAGATGGACACCATGCGGCTGGTGACAACCAGCTACCGGATCATTGCGCAAAGAAATTAGAGCTTTGGAGAGCACACAGGGGGTCATGAGGTAATGGAACATGGAGCTTTTTGTTTGTTTGTTTTCCCCCTTGTTTTTTGGAGCCGTAGGTGTTTGGACGATGGCACGATGGCGCTGCAACGATACGGCATACAATTTAGCTCATGGTGGCTCATCCAAGCTTTACAGTTTTTGCATTTGTACTGGGTGTTGAAGGGATAGACAAATCCACGAATTTTATTAATCATAATTGGGTCGCGGGAGCGCCATGTCCAAATCCCCTCACTTACCCTGAACTCGACAATTAGTTTACCCCGGGGTTCAACAGTACTGTATCGCATCTACGATCAACGTCTTGCAATGGAACAAATCTCAAAAGCATCACTTCAAGTCACGCCAGAAGGGACAAATGTTTGATAATGGAACGTCAGATTCTGTCCATGTCCGAAATCTCTGTAACAGGGTATATCGAGAATCAAACCAATGGCCAACGGCCCCCATCCCCACAGCATTAAACAATTATCGTACGTTCGCGCATTGACAGTAGGCATACCACGTCGTCTTTCATCCATTCATTTTATCTACCAGTCGCCACCAGGGAGGGCGATCTCGGAGCCGAGGACACTGCCACTGACACCGCCGAGCTCGATAGCGGCGTTGATGACACCTCCAAAACCCTCACCGGCTATGAGGCCGGCGGCGGCGGCGAAGCAGTGGGTCTCGAAGCTCTTGGGGGCGTACTTCTTCCACGCCCATGCGAAGACGGCGCCGGCCATGATGGCGTTGGCATAGCCGCTGTCGGGCCCGAGGACCCAAGCGACACCGATGGACATCCAGTTGGGGAGGTAGTCGCGGTACTTCATGCGGGGGCCAACGAGGTAGAAGTTCTTGACAACAGCCTGGAGGGCGCAGATGATGCCCATGACGATGGTGAAGATGGCGCAGGACCTGGGGATGGGCAGCTTGGGCATAGTGACAGCCTCGGCAACAGCCTTCCAGGCCAGGACGGAGGGGGCACCGAAGGCACAGGTCTCCTCGGGGCCAATCTCCTTCCAGATGCAAGGGTAGGCGGCCATGAACAGGACGAAGACGCCAGGGGCGAGGAAGACGCTGACGGCGGCGCCGATGGCCTGGGCATAGAACTGCAGGTGGGGAGGGGTCTTGAGGAGGAAGCCAACGCGGAAGTCCGAGACCAGGGCGGTGGCGACATCGGCAGTACCTGAGGCAATACCACCGGCAACAAGGTTGATACGCTGGGCGGCCTTGATATCGAGGCCCTGACCAGAGGTGACACCGCCGAAGACAAGCTGGGAGGCCTTGGCGGAGGCAGTGAGGGGAGTGCAGTCGGTGACGGCACCACCGTGGATGCTGAGGAAGGCGAAGAGGAGACCTAGCAGGCAGGCGAGGATGGCGAGGCCGGCGTTCATGTGGAACTGGACGTGGCAGACGATGCAGGCGACGGCGGTGAAGACGAGGGTGCCAGTGGCCCAGACCCAGATGGGAACCTGTTGGCTCGGGGGTGCAAAGTCCTCCACGAGACTGTCCTGGACGTCGGCGAGGCCGGCGTGCTTGGCGATGAAGGTGTTGTGCTTGCCGCGCGACTGCATGCGGTTGTTGATGCTGCGGGCGCCGGAGCGGAAGGCGAATTTTGCGCCGTCGACGAGGACGCCGATGTGTAGGACAAACTCCACCATGGAGTAGACGACGAGGACCATGACACCGGGCCACAGCATCCAGTAACGGGGGGACGGAACCCAGTCAGGGTCGTCGCTGACCTTCATGACGCCGAAGTTGACAATGTCGGACCACTTCTCGCTATCGGGGTATCTCTGGACGCCAATAGCCTCGCCGTAGTGAACGAGAGTAGGTCCGATGACACCCCAGGCGACGACGGTTCCGAGCCACCACGAGAGGGCGGCGTTGATGCCGACGAGCATACCGGAGCCGAAGAAGGCGGGAGTGAGCTGGATGTACCAACCTGAATTCTGTCAGCTAGACGTTCAAGGGAGGTAAAAGTGTGGAAGGGACATACCCCAGTTGTTGATGTTCATGGCCCAGTTCTTGTAGCCACTCCAGACGTAGAACCACAGGAAGATGTACCAGTTGTGCAGTATACCGTCAGCATACTGAGAGACGACGATGTGAACGAGGGCACCGGCAAAGCAGATGCCCAGTGTCTTGATCCTCTTAGTAGCATCGGCGGCACCGCTACCGACGGCGTGCATGGATCGGATGGTCAGGGCAGTTGCCGTAGCTGGTTCGCGCAAAGTAAGCTTTGGTCCCGCGAGATACGCAAGCGAGTTGAGCTCGGACTGGTAAGGAACCTGGCCGGCTACCCAAGATTTGGTGGTGAACATGACTTACGAGTCGGGAAGACGAGGTTCAACTCCCTGGCAACATTGATGATGAAGAACTTGCGCAGGGGAACGGCGGCAAAGAGACCGAAGAAGGCGCAGGTGACGGTGATGGTAAGGATACGGCCAAAGTCCTCGCGGGGGTTCTCAGACATGAGGTTGAGCTGGTACATGGCGGGAAGGGCGGCCACGAAGAGACCGGACATACCACCGGCACCAGTGGCAGCCGCCTGGATGATGGAGCTAGTTTCATGTTAGTTGCTTGTGTAATATGGCCGAGCAGAGAGAGGGGGGCAAATATTCTTACTTTTCCTGGGGGCCAAAGGCGCCTCCAATGAGGGGCGTATTGGGCAGAGACTTTGCCAGAAGCTTAACAATGGCGTAGCCGAAGATGGCACCAAACATGGTCGCAGCGAAGCTGAACTGGTGTTGGTGTTAGCCATTGCCTAACGTATGCGGAGGAATCGGGACTGATTAGAACATACGCCAGTCTTGAGACCAAGGTAGACGTTGGAGGCGTTCACGAGGGAACCCAGAATGATTCCGACAAGGACGGCGCGGAAGGTCAAGGGGTTGCCCTCGGGCTCGATGCCCTTGACCTCGGGGAAAGGGACGAAGAGGTCGGTGATGTCCTCATCGCCGCTGGTCTCGCTCTTGAGCTCGTCGTTCTGCTCAGAGTAGCGGTTCTTCTCGGTGATGCATGTCAGGTCGTAGGCAGGATCCGCCGAGGGAATCTGCGTCTCGGCCTGGATGGGCCCCGGGGCAGGGTTCGTGGCCACCATTCTGACGGGTGTCTGATTGCCTTGCCGGTAGTAGAACTGACGGGCGACTGGTCGACCAGAATTTGACTGAGCTTCCTGGCTGGCTCTGGATAAAGACAGACCTGGCTTGGATGTCGGGCGAGAAAGAGACCGGGCCCAAGGCCAGAGAGGGCGGAAGCCGGCAGTCTTTTGAACATTTGCATCGATTGCTCGGGTCTCGGTAGACTCACTATAGTCGCTCGTCTCGGCCAGGCATCCGGGACCCAATATGCAGAGGGCAAGGGTCTAGCAGGGCCATGGAACTTTTCCCTCGTGCCATGGGGCCGAAGTGGCGGCTGAAGACCCATGAGATGGCATGGTGAGGCCGGTTCGTTGAAAGGAACCAACAGTGGTAAAGGGCCAATTGTAGTTGGGCGGGCCGCCAAGCCTGTTATCGACCAGCAAAAGGAGGGGGCAATGATGATGTCTTCGATCTCAACCCTCGGTTACTGTCGCGCATAGCTTATTTGCTGGGTAATTTGCGAGGTTGCGAGGGCGATTGGAATGTCGCTCGATTGGCGGCGACGCCGTGATGTGCCAATATTTGTTGCTCCAAGGAGTTAAACTTCCGCCGTGCGGTTGAGCTGCTGCCGACTTGTCTTGCTTGGCAATTGGCTCTGCTGGCTTTATTGCTTCTTTCCTTGATCGTACAAAGGAATGTACCTACCTACCTAGGTACCTGTACCTAGGTAGGTAGGTAGGTAAGGACCTGGGTAGGTAGATAAGGTGGCAGAAGGGCACGTGAGCGCGTCTGGGGCAGGCGCGAGGACGCCGTTCGTTGTGCAGCTTCCTTATCACGAGAAGCCAGGCGGCGGTGAGCCCCACTTCTTTCTGTGAGCTCCCGGCGACCACCTCCCGAATCGGTCATGTTGCCCCTGCCGCCAAGTTGCCGCCAAGTCACCGCCGAGACGTCTATCTTCTTTCCTCCACACACACACAAAAGAGTACCAACCTTTCCGTGCAATGCAGGGCAGGTGCTCTCAGCCTCCCTGCCTGCCCACACCACCTTCCCACCTTTCCTTCCCCTCGGCGCAGAGAGGCAAGAGCAGCCAAGCACTCTGGCCCCTCACCAAGACTTTCAAAAGTTCGATAGGAAAGGTACTTTTGCTGCCCCAACAGACTTGGCGACCTCGGCCTGATCTCTTGACTCTATTGGCAATGCTTAGGTTGCACGAGAGAATGAGACGCCCATGTACATGTGTCTCGTCTCGTCTTGTCTCTCCTCCCCTGCTTTGTTTGCGCGGTATCTCGTATCGTATTGGGAACGGCGGGAGACACCTGGCTGACCGAATTGATAGAACAGAACCGAACCGACAGGCCTGAGACCTCCGCCTCTTCTCCACACACCGACCGATGCCATGCGCCGGTGATGAGTAACAGTTATTTCATCAAGTACTCCGTATCCGTATACACTTCGTCTCCATGCCTCTGGGTTGGTCCATCTCAAGCGAGCGGCCACATGCATCGACGGCACGGGGCTACCGCGGCGGTTGCCGCGACCTCTTGACCTTCCTCGTAATCTAAGCTCCTCTCTCTGCGAGCTGCGACTCTGCGCGCCGCTTGCCTGCTTCCCCCCTGCGGCCGTTGCGAACAAACTCGGACTATGTCCTAGCCCATGCTCAGATGATAGTTTCCACCTATTCCGTCCCATTGGGCTCAGCGACACACTCAAATGGCCGATCTGGTCTGGTCTGATCTTGTCTGATCCGGTCTTCTTTGAACACTCCACCAGGTCCAGCAGCAAAGAAGGGACACCAGCCAATGCGTTGCTCATATGTTATCGAACACCGATCCTTCTCAAAGTGACTCTGCCGGTTGCCTAGACTATGGAGGCGAGGTTGGTTGTCGCACAGCTATCCGTACTAAACTCGGTTCTGCGCCAAGATGGCCCCGCCCGCCTGGTTAAAGGCCAACAGGTCAGCGCGACGAAGACATTCCTCTTCGGGCATTACTTGGCGTGTGGGATCATGACAAAAAGTCTTTCCACCACCACAATGGCAACAGCAGCAGCAGAGAGGTCCATTCGTATAGGTGGGAAGGATGAGGAGGGGGGAAGGGGGTTGGCTTTTGCCAGTTTTGCCAGCCTTTCAACGTCCATCCTTCTTCTGTCAGACATGTCCCCTTCTGGAAAGCCTGACGGAAGTCCGCTGTTCTCGGCCTCGGTCTCTGCACATTTCATGTAATCTCGTTTGCTCAAGGAAACCACATGGCGACATAGCATTAGGTTATGCGATGCCCATGTCCGGGGTGGTGCAGCTGTCACCCTGCTATCCAAGGCTAGGCTACCCACAACGTTAGCCTTCATGGAAGGGCCTGCATCCAATATCACGAAGCTGCCTACTAAATGGCGATCTCAGTCTTCGGTCGCTCCGCCACGGGTTCGTCTCATCACGCAAGGGGTTCGTTCCTCCTTACCCACACCGAGGGATCTCCATCGTGGCGACAATAAGGCCGACAAATCAGTTCTCGGGACTGGCTTAGCCTGGCCGCCTGCTCATTGGTCGTCGATACGCCTCACACCTTGTCGGGAGGAAGCGTGCACTCTTCGTCGGCGATTGGTCCACATGTCTATAGGCTTGGGACGAATGTTGGGGTCCCTTGCGATGCACAAAGAAACAGCTCTTCGCGATTGGCTGATCGTGACGTGCATTTAACTATCTTGGTTCTGACTACCTAGTGTGCATATCAGCCGTGCTCGGTGGCGTTGCGCCATCATTCGAATAATCTAGAAAATTGCCGTTCCATTTTGCCATCCCAAGGTCTTGTTTTGGACTAACGAGCCTTCAAACGTCATCTTGACCATCTCGACCTACGCGGGTTATCTTGATGATACCTGTGTCCTGATGGCCTGACTTGTTGCCTTACACAACCAGTTTGACCCATGACCCATTGTTCCCAACAGTTACATCTTTCTCGCCAGCAGCAAACCTCGGCTCCGAAGAGATCTAGTGGCGTCGGCCGGATGTGGATGGCGGAAGCGCATTATACGGACTAGGTAGCTGGGGGGTCCCCTTGCCCAACATACCGTATTGCATATAGCGACAAGAGAACATCGCATACAGCCACAAATGATATAAGGCGTTGACTACTGCCCGTAGTTAACAGAGCCGTCGTTGCAACACATACCTAAAATGATTCGGTAGTCGTAGTGTAATGATGAGCTGGAGCTGCGTCATGGCTAAAAATTCGGATTCAACTAAGGTCCTCACATCCCCGTCCTCGTGCAATTATAGCAATTCGGGCTTTTCTGTCCATTTGGTGCCATTCTCGAAGAGCACATCATAGGTCACGTCTCGTCAACATGGCTCACCCGACTCGTCGAAATATCTGCAACACCACAGCCCCCCTCTTGCCCTGCGGAGAAATAGGGATGTGTTTGGGTCGCACACCGCGTGCTCGCCTGACGACTCGACGACCCTTGGGGGCTGCCCACGGAGAAACACCCGGGGAATCTTTGGGGATCGAGCGGGCGAAGCCACCGGGCTGGGGGAGGCCTGCCGGCTCCCGGTGCAACGCAGATCGCTCCCCGGCAGGGAAAAAAGCGAAGACCCCTCGACAAGAGCGGGACGTTACAGAGTTTCCTGGACAGATGCGCCGTTCAACGTGAACGGAAACCGGCGTGTTTGTGCCATCATCGCGTGGATCATGTGTGTTGCCCAGGGATTCGACAGCATGGTAAGATCAGTCATCTCACCTAACAAAAGAAAAAAGATAATCTTTCGTGACCACTTACTCCAGATGACGATAAAACGTCCGCCGCAGGTCCACCCTGGTGACCGGAACCGCATCGGCAGTATAGTCCCCGGAAGGCTTCCGAGTGGCTCTGAGCATCCTGCTCAACCTTGGGATTGCCGAATGGATGCCTTTGCACTACATTGCTCGCGTATGCTTATGAATGACGGAGCAGTTCTGTTCTGCGTGCTGATACCGTGCTGGCTTGCGGAAGGATACCTACCATATACTTTGACTTGACTCCTGTCGGACCGTTGCGGTGGGCGCTTCGAGCCGATAGGGGTATCTGCTTGATCCATGGCCCAGGTTGGAGGAACTCTCCCGGCCTCCCGACGGCTCCCGACAACTGGGGATTCTATCTCCAACATCGCTCAATGTGTTGTGACCCCAACCGCACACTCCAAGGGCCGTCACCGTAAGCCCGGTGACGCAGACGCATATCATCACAAGATCCGGATGTAAAAGCCTCAGGGCTTGCGTTGCCAAGCATGATGGAGGGGAATAGATGCGTTGGGGTTCAGCAATATGCCCGGGAGGGCTTCGAGGGAGGTATTTTCCACGAACACAATTCTGCCATCCAAGTGAAGCTGCCTAGACGAGCAAGGTCAGATGAGTATTGTTTGCCTGCTTTGGAATGGCGCTCAGAACATCGCTTGCACTGGCCGTTTTCCACTGGTGCGAGTCCGAGCTAACAAGTTTGATGAACCGTCTCCTGAGCAGGCGGGGACAGTCGAGTGGTGAAACCAGCAATCCGGTATCACGAAGGAGGCGGAAACTTCTCTTGATCTTCCGATTGGGTTTTCACTTGCGTTTCAGCAAGATGAATGTTGCAAATTGCAAAGGCAACGTGAACATGGGATTGAAGCTGTTATCGCTCCTGGCGATGCCTTGAACCCATGCAGGACGCCTAAGCAGTATCACGGGTAGCCAGACACGATCGTTCTTGTCAAGCCCGCCTTCTACATTTCCCATTCCATTTCAATCTAAGTAATGCCACGATGTATGGGCAAAGATAAAAAGGGGGCTCGGCGTAGTTGATCGTGTTCCATCCAGACCATTGAAAATGGCCCATTATCCATCGCCAGTCCCGCGTAGCATTCAGCTACTACCTTACTTCGTTGAGCGGCTCAGAAACCTATCATACTTGACTTCTCATATCGTAACCCTGAGCGCAACTTCGTTTGAAAGACACCATTGCCCAAGAAGCCCATCAGCAACACGGCACAATGCACGCCACACTCCATATTATCCTAGCCGTGTTCTCCCTCGGTACCAATGTGCAGTGCTCTTCAGCGGCCGCCAACATCATCCATGCCCCCAATGGCGAGGTTGACGTCGGGGCCTGCGCCTCCTCGGTGGAAGAGATCGTAGCCAGGAGCCAGATGAGTGATGCGGCGGGCCTGCAAGCCACGAACGACCTCACGCTGTCGACAGCCGACGACAAGCCCAGTTGGTCCCTATGGTGCCCGAAGAACAACTGGGTTTACTACTACAACTGGACGCCGTAGGTCCTCCTCGTTTCCGGTCGAATCCTCCGGATTATCGGCCGTTGCTGACGTTCCCATGTTTTGCAGCCTGGTAAACTACATCTGCGAGCAGTATGGCGATTCCTTGGAGAATGGCTTCAACGCTTTGATACCCGAATCCAACTACATGGTGGACAGAGCCAAGTCCGTCACCCTGAAATGGAGCCCGATAGAGGGGGGTACCTGCAAAGGGACCTGCAAACAGGTCTTCAACACCATGCGCACCTCGAGTGGCTGTAAGTGACGGTTCACTTGATCCCCCAAAACCCGTACCCCTCGACGCGTCCCGTCTGACTCGGACACGCAGGCAAGGCCGAAGAGTTCTGGATGAAGGAGATGATCAACCTGACGTACGACGGGTGCGGAACGGCGTCCTGGAAATACCAGTATCAAGACGTGGTGCCACTGAAGCACGACTCGGGGCTCTGCTGGCTGGAGAAGGACGAGGTCAAGACGTTTGAGCCGAAGGACGGCGTCTTTGAACGGTTCTGCTACGAGGCGCTCTACGACATCAGGACAAAGGGAAGCATGCGGTTCATGGACGCCACCCAGCGGATCGGGTACTACTGGACGGACTACAACCGGCGGGTCGCGTACCCGTCCAACGCGTCTAGGTACTACGACGTCGGCATGGTCCACATCTGGATCAAGGCGCCGCAGAACGTCATCCCCTGCCCGACCAAGGGCAGGTACGGCGACGACATGATCGAGGACGAGGAGAACGGGCTCACCGAAGAGCTGTGCGTGAAGCACCTCACTACGCTCCAGAACATGGACTGTAAGTTATTCCTCGCACGGGCTCCGTGGGGCGACATCATTGCTGACCACGGCTTTTTTTTGTACCTCACAGGTGCACAGCCTATGGGGACGAGCCAGGGCGGGCGGTACTGGGCTGATTGCTTCGAGTGGGGGATCGAGGCGAGCGGATACAATGCCAGGAAGATGTCCGGTTGAGGCACTGGTCTGTCGGAGCGAACCAGCGGGTTGGAAGCCGCCGGATTCTGCTGCGACCACTGCGGGAGGGGGGGGGGTTGTCGCTATGAGGCGTGGTGGACGTCGAGACAATCGGGAAGCTGAGATAAGCAAAGAAGAAAGCTTGTCTGGCCAGCATGTGAAGTGTCGCGTGGAGGATACTCTTCTAGAGGTAATGGAGAACCCAAATTGAACAGCCATCCAGGTGGGGTTCTGATATTCAGGTCGCTGGATGCACGGTGGTAGTAGAACAGGTTGTCGATGGACAGGGGCCAAGGTTGTGCTCGGCCGAAGTGAAGGTCGCTCGCATCGCAAATACGGCCCAGGGCGCTGTGTAAGACCGACTTGGCGGTCTCAGAAGAAAGTGGAGAATTCTCCGGAAAAGGCGAGAGGGCGGCTAGGTACAGTCCATGTTCACTGAAGAATACCTACCTTGTAGCCGACGTTGGCCGAAGACGTTGGGTCTAGAAACACTGCATTCAGCAAAGTCGTTGCAGGCATGTTCGAACACGAAGATGCGAACAAGATGAGAAGATTGAGAGAGACAGCCATTGATGTTCCTGTTCCTGTTCCTGTTCTTGTTCTTGTTCCTGTACACCACGTGACGTGGGTTCCAGTTCAAGCTTGAATCCAGGCCCGAGGCTCAACCGTCAACCGAGAGGACAAGAGGCGCTAGTGCCCAAAAAAGCATGGTGCCCCACGTTTGGTTCCTTCCCTTTCCGAGCCCAGCCATGCGACGGAGGAAGGAGGGAGGGAGAGGAGAGCGAGTCCAAAGTGACAGTGGCGGGAAGGAACTGTGGAAGCTCGCAATCTGTCTGTCTCCTTCCCGCGGATGCTGTTGTCGTCCTCCACTCTTCCGATGGTCCGGAAGAACGTGGTGGGGCACCGTATCCGCATTCCAGCCAGTCAAAGGTCTGCAACCAGAGAAAGACTGGAGTCAAGCCACATACGAAATCCGTGGCAGAAGACGTAGGAGCAGCTACAGAAAAAAAAAAAAAAAAAAAAAAAAAAAAAAGGCTTTGCGCTGTTACCGGCCTGTGCCGTAACCCGTTTCCGACCCAACTCGCCCGTGTTGCCTTGGTTTTTGCGGCATTTGACCCGTCCAAACCACTGCAAAGAACCACCTCCTCGAAATCCCACTCTTTTTCGATTCTTCCACTCTTCAACTCCTCCGATTCCCCGAACACATATCTTGCTCCGCGAATACCCTCACGAGGCACCCACGACCGCCACGATGCTTTCCCGAGGATCCGCCCGCACTGCGCAGGTATGTATCTGTCAGCCCCGCGCCCAATTGGGTGCCCCATTGCCTCGGATATGAGCTGGCTTTGGTGTGTGTGGTGTGTGTGTGTGTGTGTGTGTGTGTGCCTTGTGTCTGAAGAGGAGGATATCGAGTGGAAGAAGAGGAGCAGAACAATGGCACCTGCGACAAACAACTGCACTAAGCGGCATCTGAGAGCGAGAATCGGGCGACACACAAATTCAACAGGAAAGATGGACGTGGGAAAACACACGATGCACCCAACTTTGCAACCCCCCACATCCATACAGACAAGACAGATAAACCAAAACACACAGACTGGCAGCTAACGGTGACCCCACCCCTCGATAGATTCTGCGCACCGCGCAGCCCGCGCGCGCCTACGCCACGGTTGGCTCCGACATCTTCAAGCCCACCAAGTTCGGCGGCAAGTACACGGTCACCCTGATCCCCGGTGACGGTATCGGCGCCGAGGTCGCCGAGAGCGTCAAGACCATCTTCAAGGCCGACAACGTCCCCATTGAGTGGGAGCAGGTCGAGGTCTCGGGTCTCAGCACCAACACCCCCCAGAAGACCGAGGAGCTGTTCCGCGAGTCCGTCGCCTCCCTCCGCCGCAACAAGCTCGGCCTCAAGGGTATCCTGCACACCCCCATCGAGCGCTCCGGCCACCAGTCCTTCAACGTCGCCATGCGCCAGGAGCTCGACATCTACGCCTCCATCTCCCTCATCAAGAACATCCCCGGCTACCAGACCCGTCACGAGGGCGTCGACCTCGCCATCATCCGTGAGAACACCGAGGGCGAGTACTCTGGCCTCGAGCACCAGTCCGTCCCGGGCGTCGTCGAGTCCCTCAAGATCATCACCCGCGCCAAGTCTGAGCGCATCGCAAAGTTCGCCTTCAACTTCGCTCTCGCCAACAACCGCAAGAAGGTCACCTGCATCCACAAGGCCAACATCATGAAGCTGGCCGACGGTCTCTTCCGCTCCACCTTCCACCGCGTCGCCAACGACTACCCCACCCTCGAGGTCAACGACATGATTGTCGACAACGCCTCCATGCAGGCCGTCAGCAAGCCCCAGCAGTTCGACGTCATGGTCATGCCTAACCTGTACGGCGGCATCCTGTCCAACATTGGCGCCGCCCTCGTCGGTGGTGCCGGCATCGTTCCCGGCTGCAACATGGGCCGCGACGTCGCCGTCTTCGAGCCCGGTTGCCGTCACGTCGGTCTCGACATCAAGGGCAAGGACCAGGCCAACCCCACCGCCCTGATCCTGTCCGGCTCCATGCTCCTTCGCCACCTCGGCCTCGACGACCACGCCAACCGCATCTCCCAGGCCATCTACAGCGTCATTGCCGACGGGTAAGTCGGGGCCTCGACCACCGTCTTGTATTGTACACGTAACAAGTAAACCGCTAACAACCGCACAGCAAGGTTCGCACCCGTGACATGGGCGGTGACGCCACCACCCACCAGTTCACCAAGGCCATTCTCGACAAGATGGACACCTTGTAAATGTCCCCAGCTACATAAACACCCACCCGCCCCCCAAACCTCTGTAGCTATTAAAGAAACACCTACTTCGGCGCCCCCCGCCTTCTTTCCTCACGAGAACCTCCACCAACAACCCCCCCCTTCCCTCTTCTCTCACTTTTGCCCACGCCCGCGATTAGAGTCGGCGTTTTTCCCGAATGGAGCGAAAGAATGGGGGAAACGGAGATAGATACCACCCGACGTCGGTCGAATTGCATAACTAGTGGAGGACTAGACTTCTGTTTTTGGACACTGGGAGGAGGCACGTTCTTGCTGGGAGATTGTAGTTGTACCAGTTGTACGTAGCATAGGAGTCACGCAAAGCATATGAGTCCCTTTTTTTCGTCTTTTGACATTGATTGGCCGTTGCCTTTTTTTTTCCTACTTTTTTTTTCTTAATTTTTTCTACATGCACTTGATCGCCGGTGGCGTCTTCTTTCGTTCGAGACCCACCTACGAGTGTTCTAGTTGCATTTGAATGTAAAAGACAAATGATTGACGAATCCTATCTTTCTCTCTCTCCCGTCCGCTTCGCATGTCTAGACGCATCCCCGGCGACGCCAGCCTTGCGCAATGAAACGCCCCAGCGCCGCAATTGTTCCCTTCAGCCTCGCACGCGCAGTTAGCTGGCTGCCCAACTTGGTGTTGGGGTCGTGGTATTCCCTCATCGACCCCCCTCCCCCGCCAACGGAACTACGAGCGCGGCCTTTCGGCTCGGAAAGGGGAGGGACGCGGGTTGCGCGACTTTGCTCGGATAACATCGGCATTCCGAGCGGGCTGCTCGGCCGCCGAAGGGATGTCTCGGCCATTTGGGCTGGGTCTCGGACTTGCCGAGGTTAGGCGAGAGGAATGGATTGCGCTGAAGAAGAGTGAAGAAAGTACGGTAGGCCGAACGCCCCTTTTTCTAGAGACACATCTGGAGTTGTGTGTTGGTTGGGTTGTGTTGGAGGGAGTCTGTCTGAGAATTGACCCCCGACTATCTCACTGTTTATGCCGTCATGACGAAGATTGTCTGAAGGGCGCGCCGTCATGGTACTTGCATGCATGCACTAATCATCAGTCGTTGATCGCCCCGTCAGTCAACTTGCAACGCCCTAGACGGCATAAACCTTGCTGGGGCCAGATGGTCTGGGAGCCGAACTTGGTTGTCGTCCCGTTGAAATAGAGCAGGGTGACCGACCGAATTTGGCACGTTAATGATGTGCATCTGGCGTGGGTGTGTGTTCAACCCCCTGCCCGAAGTATAATGTTTATCTAGGCCAGTTATTAGTTGTCCACAGCCAAACGCTGTGTCTCTTTGACTAACTCCTAATATACACACTAATCCCCTCCCTGTGAGGTCTTTATAGAGTTTGTCAGGATTCTAATGGTTTAGGATTTTGCTATAAGCTACTTTCCCCCTCTCTGTTACACTTTGTGTGCTTTGTTGCTCCCCTTTTCAGTGTCTCTGTCTTATCAATTTCTTAATATTACAGTAAGAGGCATAGCAGGTGTCACTAAATGTTTTAGTTAACATCTTTAGTAGTAGTAGTGTGGAGCTATAGCTTACTTAGCTTAGCACATTACGCTTGTAGTAAGCAGGTACTCTGGAAGCAGTCACTAACAGAACTTGAATTAGGTGCAGCTAAAATTGGCTTACTAGTAAGCTGTCAAGAACCCAGCCTGTGTAAAAATAAAAATAAAGGACTGTTGTGCGCCTGTCTTTGCTTGCCTGACCCTGGTCCTGTTGTTCTCCCTTCTGCTATAGATACGCTTATGACGCCATAACTGAATTGTGTAAATTATTGCCTTGTTGAAACTTTGCTTTGTGCAAAGTGAGCTGCTGCAGGTCGCCAGCTATAAGCTTCTAAATGGCCTCGCTAGCACAGGCACAGTAATGAGAAATAATCGAGCAGCCGAAAGGATTTTGGGCGCTTATAATGGAGTTGTTGTTGGCTAGATGGATCTCGTTCGAGCAGGGCAGATGCAAGTCTCAACACGTGAGGCTGACGAGCGGCTGGTGCAGAAGGCCGGTGACTAAGCTTTGGGAGGGTTTGAGCTCGGTGCTACCCATTATTTCTTCCCTTGATCATTCTTTTTCCCGATTCCCTCAACATTCTCCACCGACCAAGCTTTCCTCGACGCATGACTCTTGCGATGCCTCTGTGGTTGTGCGACTTTGAAAAGTGTTCAAATCCGGCTGTGCAAAGAGAAGGAGACTGTTTGTGTTGCGACAAACACCTTTGCAGCAAACATCTTTCAGAACCGTTCCATAAATGCCCAAATCCAGAGGCCTGTAATCCCATTCTAGAGTATGTCCTGACATACAGCTTATGCCTGTCACATTTAGAAAAACTGGTCATCTTTCTCTGCCCAATACGCGACCACTGAAGCCCGTCACATAGACGAGCTATGTCATCGAATAGACAGCTCTAAGTTATGTTCGAGGGCATCAGAACTAAGGGACGGCATCCAATGTACCGTTAACCTGTCACGCAAACACCTGTCTTCCATGATGGGACACCAAAATTGTCACGCCGAAGTTATTTTTGAAGATGGAATTATATGGCTGGCACGTCTTCGTCTCACCAGGACCACCTCACCACCGGAAGAAGTCCGTGATTTCATTCTCCGATCCGAAGCGGGCACTCTTACCTATCTGCGTGACCGCACCAGCATCCCTGTCCCCAAAATCTTCGACTGGGCCTGCGGGTCCGATCCGGGAAACCGAATTGGAGTAAGCTATATTCTAATGGAGAAGCTTGACGGAATGCCCTTAGACTGGCAAGCGGCAAATCCAACACAGAGAGAGAAAGTCATGCAACAGCTAGTGGATGTGTTTCTGGAAATTGAAAAACATCCTTTTGAAACTTTGGGGTCACTCACTGTTTCAGGCCCCGCCAAGTTTGTGGTGCAAGGCCTCGCACAGCACGCAACATACAGGATGGGGGCTAAAGGGCCGCTTGGTCCTTTCACTTCTTCGCTAGAAGGGTCAGTTCACATAGTCAAGTCATATCTCGCGATGATAGCCAGCGGCGAGATTGGTGCCCACTATTCGGTAGACACTTACCTCGCGCATCGTTTCCGTCTGGATATTGCCAAAACTCTTTGGGGTGACGAGCCAGCAGAGGAGCAATTTTTTCTTAAGCATCCGGATGACAAGGGCGACCACATTCTCGTCAATGAATCTTACGATATCGTTGGAATTATAGACTGGGAGTGGACCCGGACTGCTACCAAGGTGGAGGCTTTCAGCTCGCCTTGTATGATGTGGCCGTTGGGGAAGTTCTATGAAGGCTCCAATGAGTTGGCCCCAGAGGAAATGAGGCTAGCGGAAATCTTCCAGGAGAGGGGTCGTGAAGATCTGTCCAACTATGTCCTTCTTGGGAGAAAGGTTCAGAGATTCTTTTTCGCTCTAGGTCCTGAAAGTTCTTCAGACCGACAAACCTTTTTAGATCTCTTCGTGGGACTCAAAATGGCCTTCGGCTTCGAAGGAGAACCTTGGGAAGGGTGGGAGAAGTGGAAAGGCAAAGCCCTGCTCAAGTGGGAAAACGACAAATTGCTTCAGGGTCTGCTTCGGCTTCAACTCAATAAGTAAGATGTGATGAACCGCAGCGTCTTTACATTGATGACGAGAAGTAGTTGATCTTTCTAACTCTAAGTTCGAGATAAATATCGCCTAGAAATACTCTTCCTAATATGGGTCTTATCGGTTGGAGGCTCCACTTCGTGGCGTCTCTAACTGGAATCAGCCACACGAAGCTGTCCCAGCTTCACGACAGAAGACTAGTAAAACGAGTCTGGAGGTTTGTGTCACTTCGAGTGCGCTCAACGATGCCGGTCTTTGGACCCGAGTGTACAAGCATCATCGCTGCAGAGGCAAACAATGCAAGCAAGGGCCGCACTGCTGGGTTAACGAACAAGGAAACCACCATAGACTACTGTCGAGGCACTTGGAAGAGAGATTTTAACTATGTCAAAGGGAATATGAAGGAAGGAGAGAATAAGGAGGAGGTTGACGTTAACATTGAGATCTTATCTAAAATCCTCGGCGACATACTAAACAATAGCTGAAAGCGGAAGGCAGATGACTTAGTGGATTGTTGTGGCTGTAAAGCTTATGCTTTGTCTCACGGTAGGCTTTGTGATATAGGCGAGATAATCGTTATTAAAGACACTAGGGAGGTTAAGGGTAACAAGATAGATAGACTTAAGCAGTACTGTAACTGGTTCCTGCAACAAGTTAAGAACAATAAGTGGAGAGAGGCTTTATAGGTAGTAAATTAGTTCGCAATAGATCAGTTTCTTGAACTGAACTCTTTCCTGAAGCATCTAAAGGCAGCTGCGGATCTAATAGCGCCTAACAGTCTTCTTGATCAAGCTAGGTCCCAGGCAGCTTACCAGTCATCCATTTCAAACTGCATCCAATTCTGGCTCTGTTTGCTTTGGTCCTGTCCCATTCTGGCTCTATTCAATTTTGGCTCTGTTAGTGACTGCTTCCTGAGTACCTGCTTACTACAAGCGTAATCTGCTAAGACAAGCAAGCTATAGCTCTACACTACTACTACTAAAGATGTTAACTAAAACATTTAGTGACACCTGTTACACCTTTTACTGTACATTAGGTAAGGCTTTATTGGTACATTGTTGTTTGTTCAGCCCTTTTGTTTCACTGTTTATCTAGACTCCCTCTCCCTCCCTAAATTGCGCAATAATTTCTAGGGCGAACCTTGTGTGTAGCTTCGCCTAAGTCGATGAAACTAGTGCTTGACAACCATCAGGCATCAAAGCGATAGTCTATCCCCAGGTTCAACAAGCTTAGTCTGCAAATACTCTAGTTAACCGATTGGGTCCATTTACCGGCCCTTGCAACTCCCTCCTCCCCACTCACACTGCCTACCTCTGGTTGTCTGCGTCTTTCTTTGGAGGCACGAGATCTCGCAGCCAGACATCTGGATAGCCTCGGATCGCGCCGGAGGTGTCTTGTGTCAGTCGACCTCCTGAGACTTCAGTCATCCTGGGCAATCTGCAGCTCCCCAGGGCCTTTTTTTTTTATTAACTACCCAGGGCGCCTAAAAAAAGAAAAAAGAAAAAAAAAAGGTCGTGAGACCATTGAGAACAGTTCCGGAATGGCAGCCAAGAGTTTCCGTTTCAACAGTCTACAACTTTGACCCTTCCCCTTGCTCCTCGACGTCGGGATTTTGCACTGCGATATCTGCTGCTATAGATCTTGGAACACACTGTGCCGTCAGCTGGACGTCGGCCGCAACACTCCATCAAGTAGTCCATCGCTGGGTTCCGTCTCGTCAGTCAACTCCAATGCAGAAGGGGTGATGTGAACCAACCATGTCGTCACCCTATCTGACGCATGTAAGCTTCTTTTTCGCTGTGCTCCCCTCCCCCGGCGTCAAATATTGCCTGCCGCCACGAAATCATTGGCCCAGTTTCAGCCACTCAATCTGCATAGGCGACACTCGGAAATCGACGACTGATCATGAGATGATGTCGGGATGCCTTCTGTACGATCGATCGCAGATGCTCCGCCGGATCAGAAACACCCAAGGCCCATGACCGCAGAATGCCGGCTTCCATCCCCCCCCCTGCCCGATCTCGCAAGTGACCCGATATTGTGCGCGGTCCTGCATGATCGAGACGTCGGTGTTGTACACAGCGAGGAGGAAGGGGATAAGTCCAGCACGTTCCACCAATGAGGTCCTCGCCGACACAGCGGCCCGGGGGTCCGGAGGTATGATGGGGCCGTGTTTAGTCAGAGAGGCCTGGTCTGCGCGTGCATGGAAAGCAACGATGCGGCAAGCACCCGTCTCCCCTCCCCCCCCCGAACAAGGTTGTCGGCGGCACGAGTCCATCTCCTTCCCTCAACGCCGTCTGTGCTTGGCTGTCGCGTCTCCTCGCAAGTTTTTCCCGTTTCATGACGCCCCATGCCAATGGTCCCTCTCCATGTCTCGAAAGTCCTCAAGGATTGGTCTGTCAGTGGACAAACTTGAATTGAGGCGCAATGGTGTAAGAGACGCATACAATATATCGAGTACCAGGCAGCAATGGAGGCATGGCATAGCGGCAGAATTGCGTGGGCACTGTGCCGGTGACTCGGAACTTGTGTAACCATGCGGCGGTGTCTGCCCCTTTGTTGTCCTGAGCAAAGCTTTGTTCTCTCGTTTTCTCCCATGATGCTTCTTCTCTCCCCCAGACAGTTACGCGCATATCCTCTGACAGGCTCCCCTTGGCAGGGCCAAGCGTAGCCACAGTCTATGTCCCTTGCAGGAAGTCAGTATAAAGCCCGCCTACTTCTTGACCTATGTCAACGTTGGCTTCTCGTAGGCTAACGCTAGCGCCTCCAGCCAGCGTTTCCTCCAGCTAGCTAGTATTTCCCGCGGCACGGCTCGGGTTAGTGCGGAGTGTACCGAGCACGAAAACAGGGACCAGTTTGCCCCCAAACCCCTTTTCCTCGCGGTGATGCGTCCTCGTGGCCATTGGTACCTGGACAAGGGTTCAAAAAGAAAGGGGAATGGTTGAGCCCCCCTTCCCCCCTCATGAAATCAAGATTCGGTGGCTGCCCTGTGTTACGATGCAAATAGATTGCCGCCTGTCATCTCCACGATTAGGCAATGCGAGGAAAACAGTTTGGCGTGGTTTTTTCTTTCCTTTTTCCTTTTTGCGCCGGTGGAACTTGGCATACCTGTTGGTGGCGTTCTGGGCAGGGGGTTGAGAATGATTGCTTGTCTATCTTGCTTCTGCTGGTTCAGACACGGCTTGGGACACCCACCCAAGAAGACTTCGATGACTCGAGCGGCCAGCACCTACTCCGTCTTTCCGGTCTGGGCAATACATGTTCACCTTCATATGGGATGCTTGGCATGAAAGAAAAGGGAGGGCATATTGGGGGACGGGCGATAATAGCGGGTGGGGGACAGTACGAACAGTGTGTGCTTTGAGTCTTTGTTGTTCCTTTAAAGACCGAGTCTGCGTCTTTGAAATCTCCGATCTTGAAGAGGGTAATTGTTTATGGGTCTTTGAAAAGTTTGACTGGCTTCACGTTTGCAACGCTCACCTCCTAAGCTTGATCGTTGTCTTTGGACATTCAGACGCTCCTTTCAATCTCACGTTTCTTCCATCGGATGACAGCCAAGTTTTTGTCCCTACAAGAGCGTGGGGCTTTTTTGAAATTTCATCTGAACCTTTACGTGGTCCTTCTTGCCTCTTTTGCGCTCAACACCCAGAGCATCACCCGCGTTACCTCGATTCTAGGTCCCTATTCTTTTCTCTTCCACCTCTCTTCCCGCCTCATTCTTACCATTTGCTTTTTGAGCGCCCTCAGTTACTATCTTTGACCCGTAGTCTTGCTTTTCATTGCAGTACATTGCCTCATTCTTGGAATATGGCTATAGCGGCTTCCGCGGTGGTATCCTTCCTTCTTGCGACTCTCAGCGTCAGGCTTTTGCACATAGACTGGGCTACAGCAATCCAAATCTTTCTTGTCTCTTTGTCTTTACATTGCGGGTCTCTCTTGGTATTTCATGCCTTCATCCATCCATTCTTTCTCTCCCCATTGCGGCACCTCCCAGGCCCAAAGGTACTGACCGCCCCCGCCCCTGTATTCTCTTACTCCAGACCCGTGAGCAGCAGCAGATCGGGCAAACAATTTTGAGAAACATGACTGAAACTTCTCGCAAATCTCATAGGGAGGTCACTTTCTCATTGGCCAGATGCTCAACCAGATCAGAACTCCCGGCCCAGCAGACATATTCATCTCATGGATGAGGCAATGGCCTGAAGCGCCCTTTGTGCGATACCTGTCCATGGGCAACTCCGAGACGCTCATGGTGAATAATATGGCTGCGTTCAAAGAGGTCCAGCAAGCCAAGGCCTATGCCTTCCGCAAGTCGCACTTCGCAGCCCGCATGTTCTCTCCCATAACAGGTCACGGACTTATGTTTTCCGAAGGGGAGGAACGAAAGAAGCAGCGTAACCAGCTCGCACGTGAGTTGTCAATCAAGACCAGTAAAAAGAAACTAAATAGGTTCACAGCAACTAATGACAAGTAATAGGTGCTTTCTCAAACCAGAACACTCGCAAGATGCTGCCGGTCTTCCAGCTCAAAGCAAAACAGCTGTGCGAAGCCATCAGCCAAGAACTTGGAGGAGATGAGATCAAGACCGTCGACAGTTCGTTTCTCCTTTGAGCCTCTTTGCCCGACGTCAAGCTGACAGCGGCCCAAGTCGAGGGCTTCCTGAAGAAGGCTAGCCTCGACGTCTTCGTTATAGGATCCATCGGCTGCGACCTCGAGAGCATTTCCATCCCGGAAGCCCACTTCTTCGACGTGTACGAGCGCATCATCCGCCAGCCGCCTTCGGGTCACATCGTTACCTTCATTGACGGCCACATTCCTCTCCGTTCCTGGCTGCCTCTGCCGAGCAACAAGAGATGGTTGAGGGACATTGATCTTATCAGGACGATGCTACTCACTTGCGTGGAGAACCGACGACACGAGATGATGACAGAGAAGAAGTTGGGGCTCAACGAGAGCCAGACTGATCGTCGCGATATCCTGACCTTCATCCTGGAGGACTGCCAGTTCGATGCAAACCAGACGAGCTGGAAGGACTTGGAGCTTCTGGAATACGTGAGCCACACCCGTCTCATGACTAGTTGTTATGTGCTGACACTTTCCAAAACAGATGCTAAACTTCATTGCCGGAGGTAACGAAGACACATAAAAGTAGCCACGAGACCGAGATACTGACGTTGAGTGATAGGTCACGAGACGACTGGATCGACCGCTATGTGGATCACGCACGTTCTCGCCACGAAGCCCGAGGTTCAGGAGCGTCTCAAGCAGGAGGTACTTGGCCTTTGCGCCGGCAAGCCGCGAGACTGGGATCCTCCCTACGAGGAACTCGAGCATCTGGTCTATGTCAACAACTTCCTCAAGGAGATCTTGCGCTTCTACTCCCCGGGTATGTTCCCCCTGAGGTTTCGCTCTCACCCCTCGACCCTCCCAACTGAACGACTTTTCACACAGCCATCTTTCTCCCCCGCGAGGCGGCCGAGGATGTCACCGTCTGCGGCGTCTTCGTGCCCAAGGGCACCCAGGTCACCCTCTGCCCCGCCGTCGCGCACTTCAACCGCCTGGTCTGGGGCGAGACGGCCGACGTCTTCGACCCGGACCGGTGGGCCGACGGCCGCGCGCCCAAGGACTCGTACGCGATGGAAGCGTTCCTGCAGGGCCCCGCAGGCTGCATCGCCAAAAACATGGCGCTCCTCAACGTCAAGAGCGTCATCTTTGCCCTCGTGCGCGATTTCAAGTTTTCGCCGCGGCCGGGCTGGGACGGGGTGCTGGAGCTCGCGAACCCAAACTTCACCCTGCGGCCCAAGGAGACTCTGCGCGTCACGGTGGAGAGGGAGGTCAGATAAGTCGGCGGGCCAAGTCTCCGCGGACGAGTCCGGCGCAAATATGGGATAGACTTGATACTGTGGCGCCAGGCATGGAAGGGACCGGAGGGTAATAGACGTTCGCTTTGTTGGATATTGGGCGGACAGCGCCTAGATTGCAGTTGTATCATGTATGTATGTACGTATGTATGTATGCCTAGCCAGTACATACACGCCTAATGATAATGAGCGTCAGTCAACGTCTACTAGTTACCGTGGATGGGCTTCTTAATCATTCAGTTGTCCTATTGAGAAACAGTACCTGATCGTTTTGTCAATTCTCAAGGAATATCCCATCGCGGTCTTGAGATGAATGCTTTTTCTCCATCAAGATTTTCACCAGACGGCGTTTATACGCTTTCTTTTTTTCTGCACGGAATCTACTCGAGGGCTTCCTTCCTCCACCTAATCCGGTCCAAGTCTAGCCTTCCCGTCCAAAACGCCATTCCCTTGGGCGTACGTTACCCACCTCAAAGCCAACCTCGCCCCCTCGCCCCAATCCTCTCGCTCCCTCTTCCTCACTCTCCATGCACCAAAACGCCTCGTTTGCCGACATCTTCTTACCACTCCGACGCCAACCCCAGCAACGCAACGAGTACGACATCAAAACTAGTTTCAACAACTCGAATACGTTCAGAATGTCGTCAGTTCTCCCTAGCGAGCCCCGGAAGGAGGGGAAGCAGGCGTCGGCGTTTCCTACCATATTTATGCCTGCTCTCGCGGACATCTCGATCTACCGGATCGACATGGGTAAGCCTGCGGAGGAGCGCTAGATCCAACTCGCCAAGGAATTTGCTCCCCAGATGAGAAGCGTCAGCCCTCTCTTTTACGAGGTGATCGAGTGGCTAGTCGGAAGAAAGCTTGCTGGTGTCATCAAGTTCGCGTCCCGCCACGCCCTGCGCAGAGTGTTTGACAAGGAGCAGACCAAGGAAATCAAGTCCATCGCCAGCGTCGCCAAGATCAGAACTTACTTGCTCATATCCCTTAATCACTTCTTGGACCTGATGCTGGGTTGCACTTCGGGAGCAGCCCTGGTGCGACCCGAGCCCGGCGACCGGGACGGCCAAGATACCAAGGACCGCCTGGTGTATTTCCGTATCCTGGAGTGGGGTGTGGACGCTTTGAGAGAGAGCTTCTTGTCATTGTGGAGTTTGTCGACAGCAGCAAAGGAGACACTGACGAGGTGGTTGCAAGACCAGTTTCGTACGCCGGCTTTGTTGGCTGCCTCACGGGTGTCCGGTATGCAGCAGTGTTACCCTTCGATACAGTTACTACTTGGCGACTAATTCTATCTTTAGCGAGGAATTGTCGGTATCTCTCAATTTCCGACCAACTCATGATTGCACTACCACATCGTTGAGAAAGCATCAATTGTCGGTCCTTCTTGGCCGCCGCGAGGCAGTCCCATCTCTTCTCCGACGCATACTGCTGAACCACGACATCCCTAGCAACAGCCTCGAGGTTCCCGTCGACATTGGTCCTCCTATCAACAAGTCTGAACAATGTCCGCTTTCCATCACAGGCGTAGCAAAGAAGTTCATTTCGATGCCGACATCCCCCTGCTATATCACACTATGCGACGGATTCAAGGTCGTCAGTGTCCTTAAAGACCTTTACATAGGAAAGGCTAAAACGAGCAGCCTCTTTCAGGTTCAGTGTAACCACGACCCGGACCACGGGACCTGCTGTGGTCACAAGGCAAACAACAGCCCCTCCGAAGCTACTCAAGCCATGATGATTGGTGAGGACGTCTGGCTGGGTGAGTCCGAGGATCATCAACGAGTGCTCGAGGAGAAGTGGCTTCAGTATGTGGCAGCAGTCGCCAAAGAAGCTGGGGAAGAACTACAACCTCGGCGCAATAGCCGCTGTCTTGATGCGGACACTCGAGCAGACCTTGGTAGAGACATCGAGGTTCGTGGCGTGGACGAAGCCATGCTTCAGCAATGGATTAATACGTATCCGACAACCAACGAGTGTACGCACTTTGTCTGCATCATGGACCCGGCGGCTGGCACCATCCGTTGGATAGCTCGTGGTCGGAATTGAACGATGGCTGATGAATGGAGGGAGGCGGCGTTGGGGCGAACCAACGACTCGATGACTTCAATGACAGACGATAACCAAGAAATACCCACTAATGCGTATAATGGCAGTAAACAACGAATAATCACGACGGAATGATTGAGTTACGTTGGCGGTTTCGGTCACTGATAATCATGTATGGCCACTGAGATTCCATCTCGGTCATGGTAGCTTTGCCCGGCTCCAATCCTTGCTGCTGGGAGCCGTGATGGGAAGCGTCCAAAGGAGCTCTCAGGTGCAAGGCCTGTGATCCTTCGATTTCCGAAGGATTGCTAGCCGAGCTGTATCTACGAACTCTAGGATATCATCAGTTTCGGCTGCCAATCCCACCCTTCCGAGCTTCCATGCATGAGCCTGCGCGCCCGAGTGTCCCGGCAGCACGGCTCTTCACCGTCAGAGTGAATGCACAGGCGAAGAGGCCAGTGGGGAAATCCCCGCAGCACGGCTTCTTCGGGGGGCCATGACAGCCAAAGCTGGCTAGCGATAGGGATCGTACACTCGGACAAATAGGTACGTGTAAGCCAGCAGGGCGGCCGACGCACAATCAAGTGTCCAGGCCAAAGTAAGTCACTGCATCACCTCAATAGAGCCAGCCAGCCAACTCCCTTGATCGTTCCACAAACCGGAAGCACCAAACGACGCTTCACTCCGGGTTCCCACCTTGATGCAACGGAGCCGGAGGCTTTCACCAACATGCAGACGCCGCCTTTGGAGACGGGTCCTATGACCGACGAGGTCCTGAGGGGCATCTTCGCCTCGGACCAGGACATGTACCCTGCGCCGCTGACCTGGGAACGCCTCCGGAGCTGGACGACGGCGGCGCCCGACATGGCGACGTGCTTCTACCTGCCGGCCGCCGAGGGCGACGAAGGTCGGGCCGACAGGCGGTCGCTCGTGGGCGCCGTCATTGTGCTTCCCCTCCTGGCGCGCGCGTGGCGGGACTTACTGGCAGGACACGTCAAGGAGACCGATGTCGACGCCGAGTCCATGTTCGCCTGCGAAGGCGTCGACGGCGACGAGGACGACGGAGGCCCGCATCCGGAGGTCGGACTGCACGTCTTCCACGTCGAACGGTTCGACATCCCTGCGACACATGCAAGGGTGCGCGGGTTCGCGAACCTCTCGATTCGGGCTGTCGGCGCCGTGGCAGAGGGCAAAGGATGGAAGATCATTGGCCATTCGGGTAAGTGATTCGTGTAGTGTATGGGTCACGTGTATCTGTGTGCTTGTGCGTGTTTCTGCCCTACCCTCGGCGTAAGAGGTGGCGATGATGATGATTATCTGACAGTGCTCGATAGCGCTCACGGCGACGCCAGAAGGGAGGCGGTGCTTCGAACGGATGGGTTTCGAGCCTACGGGCTACGAAGAGTTATGGATGACGGACGGCCGCGGAGGGGTCGAGCTGGTGGCCGTGTCTGCCGATATGGCACGCGAACAGCGGACGGCACCCGATGCAGCGGCCGTCCGAGGACACGCGAGGATGGTCGCGAGATACCTGCCGCCGGCACACGGCGCATGACGATTTTGATGGACTGTCTACCCTAGTGTACACTACCAAGACCCTTGAGGTCCGCAAGCCGGTTCAGCCAGGGCGGTCGGAGATCTTGGAGATTTCTAGAAGAAACAGGGGATGATCGACAACTGCGGAAAAGGTGAGAGGGGAGGGGGGAGGCAAAAGCCCGTTCTCTCAGCAGCGGGATTGAGCGACGTGGGGAAGCGGAAATTTGGCTTTGAAATCAAGAATGCCATTACGAGGGGAGACAAGGAAGAGTGCCGGGATCGATCGCTACGGGATAATGTTACAGAGTAGGCAACTGAGGTCGACGCTGGAGCAACCATTCGACCGACCGTCCCATTCAGACAGCAATTTGTTGGATCCCCAGCATCGTTGAAGGGGTGACGACCCTTCGCAGAAGAGAAGCTCACACGGTTGGACCTCGGCTTTGTCACCGACAAGACTGGTCTAGATCGTTACAGCCTCGGGCGCGGGCCTGTCCACCAGTGTTTCTGCATCGTTATATTTATCGCCGGGAGGCCCTCCGCCGAAAGGGGCTATCAGCTCCGGCTCCGTTGGGTGGATGGCGGTGGGTGTTCTGTCATGCCTTGGTTGTTCAATGCAGCAGTTGGCTGCTTTGTCATCATTGCTTCATGGACAGAGATTTCTGTGGTACTTGGGGCATGGCCAGGTATCCGTCAGAAAGAATGGGAAACGGTACGGAAACCGGTACAAGTATGACTCGGGGATATGTGCTTGAAGAAACGGCCACCCCCGACGAGCGCCCAATAGGCGTCGCCTGCGGAGTTAAACGCTGATAACGAGCGCCAGGACGACCCCCTGATGAATGAAGAGAAAAGCTGGGGAGGGTGACCCTGGTCTGTCATCGGAGGATCGAACATGCAGCACACCGCCTACCCAATGTTCACGAACCCCGCCATGAGCCGCGGCATCTTGATGTCAGACTAGGCAAACTCCTTTCTATGAGAGGCAAATCGACCAAGAAAAATTTCAAGGTGCTGACAGATCTTCCCCACCAAAGAAAAAGTAGGGGACCATGGATGGCCACACGCCAAGTAGCGGGCCGTCTGACACGACACACACTACCTAATTCCGGAAATGCTATGGGAACCACACCTCTCGGAACGATCGTTCAGCCGGGCAGATGGCAAAGCCGCCCCATTGCCTGCGTTCCCCATGCAACTCCACTCGCCGACCAGAGTGGATTGGTTAGTCTACCGTTTATTCTTCCATGACGTTCTGGTTTCCAACAGCTTCCGCCCCTGTCTTCGTCAAGCTACCTCGGCCAAAAGAGAAAAGAAAGAGACTCACAACCAAGGGAGGGGGTAGTGCCTCCGCAGGGTCAGACCTGGCGCGGGTACGATGGAGCTTCCATTGGACTTCGTCATGATTTGGAGCAAGTGCTCGCAATGATATATATATATATATATATCTGGGCCGTCCCATCCCTAGCTGCAGCACTTTGCTTTAGGAGAACCATCAATCTCGATTCCATATTTAGAAGCATATCTACATTTCTGTCATCTCACGATACCCCGAACTCCTCGCCTTTGATACCCAGACCAACCAATAACGACCCCCCCCCCCTTTATTCTATAACAAAAACCCATTTCACAATGGCGCCCACCCCCAACAAGTCCTTCGTCTTCAAGCAGGTCCCTAAGGGCCTGCCCGTGCCCGGCCAGGACCTCGTCGTCGAGGACCGCCCCATCGACCTCGACCAGGACCTCAACGGCGGCATCCTCATCAAGGTGCTCTACTCGTCCTTCGACCCCTACATGCGCGGCCGCATGCGCCCCGCCGAGGCCGGCAAGTCTTACATCCCGCCCTTTGAGCTTGGCGCCGTCATCGCCTCGTCCATCGTCGCCCGCGTCGAGCGCTCCGACACGGCGCAGTTCGCCCCCGGCGACCTCGTCACCTCCTTCATGGGCCCCAACGCCGAGTACGCCGTCATCCCGGCCAAGTTCCTGCCCGGCTTCTTCAAGGTGCCCAACACCCACAACGTCGACCTGCCACTCTTCGTCGGTGCCCTCGGCATGCCCGGCATGACCGCCTATGAGGGCTTCTACGACATCGGCAAGCCCAAGCGCGGCGAGACTATCTTCGTCTCTTCGGCCGCCGGAGCCGTCAGCCAGATCGTCGGCCAGCTGGCCAAGGCCGAGGGCGTCAAGGTCATCGGCTCCGTCGGCAGCGACGAGAAGCTCGACTTCATCACCAAGGAGCTCGGCTTCGACGCCGGCTTCAACTACAAGAAGGAGTCGCCCGTCGATGCCCTCAAGCGCCTCGCGCCCCAGGGCATCGACATGTACTTTGAGAACGTCGGCGGCGACCACCTAGAGGCCGCTCTCGAGTCCTTCAACCAGCAGGGCCGCATCATCGGCTGCGGCATGATCTCCGACTACAACACCCCGCGCGAGCAGCAGAAGGGCGTCCGCGGCCTCTTCCACCTCGTCGCCAAGAAGCTCACCTTCCAGGGCTTCCTCGTCGACCTCTCCCCCGCCAAGTACAAGCCCTTCCAGGAGAAGGTCCAGCCCATGATCGCCAGGGGCGACCTCAAGGTCAAGATCCACCTGACCGACAGCATCGACAAGGCCCCCGAGGGCTTCGTCGGCATGCTCACCGGCCAGAACTTTGGCAAGGCCGTCCTCAAGATCGCCCAGGAATAAGAGAGTTGAAGGATGTGCGCGAGAAAGAGGGATGGGAGGAGGGGGAGAAAAGCAAAAATTACCTGTATACTATAATGACAACTGATGACCAATCAAACCGACGTTCAAGTACCTACATCCATTTGCTACCTGCGGCCAAAGTGCTGTGTATGGGGGAAGGGCCTACCTGCAGCGAACAAGTTTATTGCATTCACGAAAATACTGCGGTTGCTAATAACTTCGAAAAATGGCGTTGGCCTTCTTGAGAACTCATCCTCGACCAAAACTTGTGTTGGGCACTTATTTGAATCACACTTCCTCAGAAAGTCACGGAAAGTTTACGCAAGAAGCCGGAACAGCCATGCAATTTATCGATTTGGCATCGTAGCATCCATCTTAACACCTCGTTCATGTGCAAAACGCATGTCTCCTGACCCGTGTCCAAATGAAATCGCTTTCTATCGTCGGCGGAACCCCCCCAAAGTGGTGAACCCCAATATCGCTTGGTAAATAAGACAAAATAACACAAAGCCGTTGACGAGGGTAAAAAAAAAAGGGGGGGGAGGGGTCTAACACGAAGCCCGTCTCGAGTCACATCTAACTTCTACCGAACAGCTTCTTGGCCGTCACCCGCCTGGTGGACGAAGGCGGATACTCATTCGGGTCCTGGTAGCTGCCATACCCGTTGGCCTGTTGCTGCTCCGACACCGACGACGCCGAGCGGTGGCTGTACACGTCCGCAGCGGTCTCTTCCGTTCTCAGCTTCTGCGGGCGCGGAGGCGGGGGAGGCGCCTGGGACGGCGGCTGCGTCGGGGCCCTGTAGTACTCGTCGTCCCATTCGGAGTTGCCCGTGTTCGTACGCGGGAGATCCGTCCGCTCGGGCCGCGGGGGGGCAAGGGCGGGAGCCTGGGTTTGAGGTTGCGGGGGAACGGGTGTTTGCGGGGGAGCGGGGGCTTGCGCGGGTGTCTGGTGGCCGGCGTAGGAGTAGTTGCCGTTGGTCGCCGCGGACTCGGCGGCGGAGGGCTGTATTCTCACTGCTGCTGGGCGCTCCCGACGTTCTTCACGCTCGTCTCGGGAGCGCGTAGAACGGTGCGCTTCCCGGGTTGGGCTGGCGCTGGAATTGTTGTTGACCGGCTTCCGTGCCGACGGCTGGCGGGGTTTATCATCGTCCGAGTCAGAACTGTTTTCCTCAAGGTCGCGGTCTTCGTCGGCGTACTGCGGGACGTCTGTTAGCATCGTCGGCTTCGTGGAAGGGGACGACGGGTGTGGACTTACCATCCGGAGCTCCTTGCGCATGGCCAAGCTGGCGCAGATGTCGCGGGCCTCCTCAATCGCTGTCTTCTGCGTCTTGAGTGTCATCCTGCGGTCGCGCGTCTCCTTGTTCTCGGCTGCGATCGCTTCGACGATATCGTTCGGCATGTTCAAGATCTCCACCGAGTTGAAGATGCCGTACATGCCCTGCAGCAGGTGCCTCTCAACGACCTGGGTGATGGTGTTGCGGATGAAGGTCTTGGCCGCCAGCTCGTAGAAGATCAACATCTTCTCGCACACCTCCTGCGCCTCTGTGTAGGTGGCGCCGTCCTTGGTAGACTCCATCTGCCACTTCCGGAGGCGCTCCTCATACTCGGGGTCATAGGGTTGAATCTCGAGGTTCATGTCCTGTGTCAGGTGCTCGAGCTCCTGCTGCGCGTCCGCCATAAGCTTCTTCATCTGCACGTCTAAGAACTGGTAGCGCAGCGGCTCGCGCATGCGCTGTGGCCACGCAAAGTCAATGACTTCACTCAGGAACTCGTTACACACCACGCCGAGGTTGTCTTTGTGCTCCTGGGCGAGCTTGGGCCAGTTCTCCGAGTAGCTCTGGAAGAGCATATAGACGGCGCGGGGCTTCGGGTCCATGGGGAACTCGGAACCGCGGATCTGGCGAAGGAGCATTTCGACTTCCCTGCCTACGAACTCTCTCTTGCTACTTTCGCTAATGGTGACGCCGTCCGCTGTCCCGGGTGCCGTCGAGGAAGAGAAGCCGAACTTGCGCCCATTCTGGCGGATGCGCTGCGAGAACTTCTCGTTCTCTTCAATAGCGCGGGCGCGCAGGTTCTGAGCGGGCGTGCCGCGGGGGTCGGCCGTGGCACGGAAGAAGTTTTTGCGGGGAGGGTTCTTGTAGAAACCGTAGACGGCGGGGATGACCAGTTCCTTGGAGGACGAGAAGAGCTCGACGAGCTCGATGCGCATCTCCTCGACCGTGTCCTTGCCGGTACCCATGGACTTGAGCTCCGTGTCGCAGTCGTCAAGCGCCTTCTGGATCTGCTTGCGCAGCGTCTTGACGTGCCGGCCAATGTGACGCTGCAGCTGGACGCTGAGCTTTTGCTTCAAGGCGTTGGCACCGCACATTGAGCTGGGCAGCGCGCGCCACTTTCCGCGGCCGAAGAAGTCTTCCTCGCGCTGGCGGCGTTCGCGCGCCGAAGGCCATGGCTGGCCCTGATCGCGGGGACCAGGGTTGAGGAGGACGTACCACCCGAGCTTAAAGTAGTTTTGCTTGTCCTTGTTCTGAACGAGTTCAATGAACTTATCTTCGAGACCGATGGACTCGCAGAGATCTGGTTTTGTGAGAACGCCAATGGTGCGGCTTCCAGAGGGGTCGAAGTGGCGTGCCTTTGTGAGAATGGGCGCCTGCACGTAATCGGTGTTGCCGCCGACGACGGCGAGGATGATGGTGCGCGAGCTCTTCATGTAGCGGTCACAAAGCGTCTCGATGGTCTTGATGTCGTCCATCGACTGATCGTTATTGGCGTTCTTGACAAGTCCGGGCAGATCCACCAGCGTGAGCAGAGGCATGTCGGGGCCTCTCTTCTCAACCACCAAGATGTCGCGGGCAGCGAATCTGCCGGGGATGTTCTTTGGCGCAATCAAGTCCACCGCCGATTTCATGAGCGCCTCAAACGACATGTCGGTGTCGACGGCGCCGCCAAACTGCTTCAGGCGCTCCTGCTCCTTGAAGGTCTTGTTCTTGTCGGGGATGATGGAGACGTTGAGGCTCGCCTCATTCGACCTACGCAGGCGAATCTCGGTCGCGAAGCGCGTGCATGCGCCAGCATCGCGCGGGAATGGTGTGCCAGTGATGGCCTCGAGTACCGAACTCTTTCCTGCCGACTGGTCGCCGACGACGACAATCTGGGGCAGTTTGACGTTGTCAAGCTGGGCGAATTGCAGCTTGTCAATGAGCTCGAGCAGGCCGCGCTGCTCGTTGGCCATGTCGGCCGTGCCCAGCGCCGAGTCGATGTTCGGAGCCATGTCGCGTTCTGGTCTGAATAAGGCGTTAGTTGAGCGATCACGGCTTGTAGCTGGAGCCTCGTACAATGATCCCATCACGTAGGGCAAGAGTGCGAGGTAGGTTTGCTTCGCGGAAGTGAGTTCTTGGACTCAAAGGCAAATGGCGGGCGTCAAGTTGGGGAGAGACATGCTTTTAAAGAGGGGGGCCTGCTTTCTGCTCGGGTTAAGCTTATGTGGAATTACGCAGCTGCAGCCAAGCGCAAGCTGGCAGTCTGCAGGCCGTGTACGGCGTCCATCTAGACCCGACATCACATGTCCTTTCGGGCTGTGTGTGCTGTGTGTCCCATGGACGGGTGCCTGGATCTGGGCTCCAGCCTCCGGGTCGTCGCAAAGAAGCGTCGTCAGCGCGCATATGACAGGGCCAGTGACGATCTTTGGAGGGGCGTGGGGGAAGCGCAAAGCCTGGCCTGCGTCTTCGAGTTGCCACCGGGGAGTACGCTGGTCCGGCCTGTCCATAGAGTTGGCATTTCATGGATGATGCTTGGCTTGAGGCAGCCCAGAGTGAACGACACACCCGCACGTTTGGACCCTCTCAGTCATCCATGGATGCGGCGAGAATAGCTACGATTAGGTACAGCATTCTCGGCTGTGACTCGCATCGGATAGCAAAGCCGAGACCAATAGAGCGACTCGGCCCAGTCTCTAGGGCGGAGATACTTTGGAAAAGCAGAGGGAAAAGGAAAGGTGATCCCAAGTTGCATGGACGCAAAAACCACTGCGACGGAGAAGATCCGATGAATGACGTCGACAGCTCGGCTTAGCACAGCCTCATTCTTCCTTGGAGGCACACCTTTTTTTCAAGCTTGTCGATTCGGATAGCGAGACATAATCGTTTGCTTGGCTCGCATGACGAAGCGTACGCGTATGTAGTGAGAGGGACGCTTGTCTTCCAATCAAGTACGACGAGGCCCGCCAAGTTGGTTCCAGGGAGGGAGAGAGGTGGTGGTTGTTTGTTCGCCACCGGGAGCCGGCCTCCAGGGACAGCAGGTGAAGCGAGGAAGGAGTGGCGGTGCAATTCACCTTCAGCCACATCACCTTGATGAATAAGCAATCAAGACCTCGCTGTTGTGTGGCTGTGCAAGTGGTTGGTACACTAAACATGTCCGCCGTTTGTGGCAACGCAGCCCTGGAATACCGGTATACTTCTCTCTTCTGTGGCTCGACCTCACCTCTCAGCTTGAGTTTCAGATCCATCAACGACTTTGCCCATTGCGACGTTGATTCAACTTCAAACGTTGTCATGTAACGCTCAGATGCTTTTCCCTTCATATCTACATAATCCTATCATTATGCACCTCAACTGCAGCACTGACTTCTTACTCGTCTCGCACGTGTGCCATCCTGTCCGACTCCAGCATCTCGGTATCTGAACTCCTGCCCGACGAGTTTCTCACTCAAAGCCCATAGCATTTCCGCATCGACCTTACTCTTTGCCCACGGGAAGACTTCCTCTTCCCACGGGTCCGCGATTCGGCAATTCGCCAGGAACTCCCCGTTCTTCTCCTTCAGCTCCGGCGCAAACGCCGCAAACACGTGCGTCGACACGCCCTGGTCAAAATCCTTGGGTTCGACGCCTTGCATCCCCCACATCCACTTCGACCCCGCCAGAACTTCTGCCTTGCGTAGGTCCTCCAGGAACCCGGGGAAATCGTGCGCCTCGTGCGCGGCGAGGTTCGTGCCGACGTATCCCGGGCACAGGCTAAGGGTCGTCAGGCCGCTGGCAGTAGAGCCCAGCCTCTCGGCGAGCGCGATCGAGAACAGGCTGTTGGCCGTCTTCGACTGTCCGTACGCCATCCACTTGTCGTAGTGCTCCCCCTTGTTGAAGTTGTAGTCCGTCCAGCGGATGTGGTGCAGCCTGTGGCCCATGCTGCTGACGTTGACAATGCGTGGCGACGCCGATGCCAGGATCTTGGACATGATGAGGTTCGTGAAGAGAAAGTGGCCGAGGTGGTTCGTTTGAAACTGGCTCTCGAAGCCGTCCTCGGTGAGCTTGTACGGCACGGCCATGATGCCTGCGTTGTTAACGAGGACGTCGATGTGCGGCACATCGGCCCAGGACTTGACCGTCTCGGCAGCGGCGCGGACGTTGGCAAAGGACGCGAGGTCGAGGGCCAGTGACTTGACCTTGATCTCGGGGTGTGCGGTGGCAAGGTCCGCGACTAGCTCCCGGAACTTGTCGGGTGAGCGGCCGGCGAGGATGAACATGGCCGGTTCGGCGACTGCGACCTGCTTGACAAAAGAGTCACCAAGGCCCCCAGGCGAGACTCCCGTAACGAGGATGGTCTTGCCGGTGATATGAGGAGCGTAGAGGGGCACCAGTTCGCTGGCCCTGGTGTCCCGGTTGTAAATGAGAGGGGCCATGATGGATCGGTTGATGGACGCTATGCCTTTTAAGACCAGTTTGCGGGCTGGGATGACAGGCCTGAACTTAGGTTCTGATTCGAGATCTTGAAGCGTTTGTACGGATGCTACTGGGATGACAGGCCTGAACTTAGGTTCTGATTCGAGATCTTGAAGCGTTTGTACGGATGCTACTGTGATATGGGAAAATAACTCAGGAAAATGGGCATCTTTTATTGCTTGAAGCCTCCTGGTATTCAATTCTCTCACGCTTAACACGGTGGTTACACCCGGCCTTACACCCGGCCTAGCACCATATGTTAACTCCGGGCTTGTCACGATGGGGTTTGTGGAACGCCGATGGTACGGAGTTAACAACTGTAATGCCGCGCAGGTAAACGGAGGCATCAGGAATTTCATGCACGGCTGGCTATGGAGAAATTGCTGGAAATTGAAGAATGAGGTTCAATTAGATCTTCAAGTGGTCCTCTTTCTGCGACCCAGCTCCAACAATAGTCTACAATTGCCCACAATGTCACGCCCACTCCCAGCCGAGCCCATGCGATGCGGAATCGTCCAATTGCAACGCCGCAAGCATATGTCACAAGTAATCCATGACAATCATATCCCGTTCCAAAAAAGAAGAAAAATCACTGCTTTTCGTGCCCGACCGCCTTAGTTCTCTGTTTTGGAGCTTGAGGCGGTCCTCAGCTCAGACGGCCGGGTCCGCTGCCCCATGTCGCTCCGGTGCTGCTCGGGGCCTGCGCAGAACTCCACATGCCCGCGCTGCTGCCGGAAGTGGCACCCGCGGGTCGGAACGAGCCGATGGCGTGAAACGGCGCCTTTGAAGGGTCTTCCGACAGCCAGGAATCGAGTGTGCTGGACGCGTCGGCTTGTTGGTATGCGGAAGTCTGCGGCGTCTGACCCTGTCGAGGCCGAGGGACGGAGATGTATTGGTAGTTGGGGTGGTTCTGGTCTGAGGACATTGTGGCAAGAGGTAAAATAGGTGAAGACAGTTGCGCTTTTGTCGCTCTTGGGCCTCAAAGGTAGCTGAAGAAGTGGAACGTTGAACGTGGATGTTGATGCTGATGATGAGCAGAAGGAGCAAGAAAGCGAGAGAGCGTCCTTGATTCTTATAATCGCCAACTGGGAGCACCGAGGAAGCAATGCTTCGGGCCCAAGAGATCATCATGTCCTCCACGTCCTCTTCCTCTTCCTCATTCAACGAAGAATGAGGAGTGCGAGGCGGTCTACACTCCCCAACTTCCATATCGCGCCGGCGGGGTCCTTTTGCAGTACTTTTATTTACCATCGTCATCAAAAACGCGAGATGCATCTCGCTCAGGGCGTGGTGGATAGGTAGGTGTGCACTGCCATGGAGGCCGACGACGATGGCTGGGACTCACCAGTCGGGCTGGTGGTTTGGTGGTTTAACATGACCCGAACAAAAGAGCCGCGCATGTCCAAGAGCCAGGGTCTTGGAACAAGTGCGCTTTATTACGTACCTGCGGCAGCTACTGCAAGGTACACGCCCATACGTGTAGGCATTATGGTCCTTTTGTAATGAGGTCTCTGGTGTAATGATGAACGTGGCAACCGTGAATGCCTGGGTAGGCAACTGAGGTAGTAGTCTGGTATAGTCCGGGACTCTTGCTGCTGAAACCCAGAGATCCAGGCCGAGAAGGATCTCGCTTATGCAGTGTCCATTTGTTTTCTTTGAAATGATTGGCTGCCTCTGCATTACTTCAGTGCACATCGCCGTCTAGAGACTGAGGATCTCATGTTAACGATGATATGGATTAACACGACCGACCAGACGACATGGTTGTTTGTGCTCGGCTGGCCGGACTGGTGGCACTTTTTGTTCGAGGCCGTTTTGGAAGAAAAAAAAAGTCCCAGTCAGGTCACACCAGATTGCATAGCCACCGTATCAAAAAGCCCGCGTATACATGTCGGGCCATTTCAGTCCAGTAGGCAGTTTCGTGCCGGAGTTGCCAGTCGAAACAAGCAACATCAGTTGGAGGGACTCTCCGGGTATCTATTCATCTGCCGTAATTCGAGGGACATTTACTCCTTTCGTAATGGCGGTTTATGGCCACCGTACTACACAGATGACATGCTCCATCTAAGTGTCGTATTATACATCCTGGCGCACTTGCCCAACGAGCCTTGATCAGCTGCGCTCCCAGCCAATCGTCCTGAACACCTCACCCATGGCGCCGAGAACGGTATCAACGATGGACTTGACGAATCCCTGCCGCTTGCTCTTGCCGGAAGAGTCCCGCAGGGGATCCTCGCTACCCATTGTTGGAAGAACATTGTCGCTCGCGGACAAGCTCACGAAGAGGGCGAAGGGGATCAGCCACACGCACAGGCCAAAGTATGAGGCGATCTCGGTAAAGCTTGGGATATCAGGCTGGTCGTGGTAGGAGTGCATGTTGGAGTACGATCTTTGCTGGGCAGCGGAGAAGTGGCGGAACCAGAGGTAGTGGTTGACAAGGACAAGGCCTAAAAGGCTGCTATTAGTCTGGAGCTTCCCAACCAAGCCGATGGATATCGTTGCACATACCGCAAGATGCGAGAAATAGAGGGTCCGTCAATCTGACAAAGGGGAACCGTCGCATGTTTCCGAGATAGACGACATGGGAGACAACGCCCATGAGGGTCAACTTGAAGGGGAACCCGTCGACAATGCACAGCAACAGCTGCAGGGCAATGACGGAGTAAATCAGCTTCGTGAGCAGGCGCTTCGCAAGCACGGTGTGCTCCTCGACGAGCTCCGAAAGATAGTACAGACCCGAAGCTATTCAAGGCGTGTCAGCGCGGGTTTCATTTGCACTTGTCCAAGGGAGGCCTGGGACTAAGACGAACCGATGGCCAGGGTCAAGAAACAGAAGCCCACGATGGAGCCGAGGTAGCCGACTAAAGGTAGAATCCACATGGCGACGTTGTTGAGTTGTGAGGGTCCGCAGGGCGTGGCATGAAGGAGATGGGATTCAAGACGAGAATGTGGCAACCGTCGGTGGACGACGGCGATGATGTATATTAATTACTTTTGAACCACGGAAGAGCTACCTTGTACCCGCAATGGCACCGGAGCTATGACGGTGGGCGGAGGGAGGGATTGGGGGCCACACAGCACGTCGGGTTTCTTTCGCAAGCGTGGCCTTTGCGCCGGGTTCTCGGGCAATGTCTTGATCCGTCACATACTGAAGGGAGACCCGATCCGAATCCGACCCCACCAGAGGCTGGAATCCTTATCGATAGCGAAGATAACACCTATCTTATCGATAACTAGCCGCCCCTCCCCCCCAGCTGCGAAATTTGAGGATTTCCCACGACACAAAATTCACCGCCCGATTTCCCGATGCGCCGGCGCGACGACAAAGTGTACGGATTCATAGAACGACAGGAGTCTTCCCATTTGCACAACCACGGCCAACCGCCAGCCAGAATCTGCCCATCATGTCGCGCCCTGAGGACACACTGTAAGCCGTTGTTCCTTCCCCTAAACCCCTCCACGGCAACGGAACCAACTGACATGTTCTCCCCCTCCCTCTCCTCAGCGCGGCCGACATTCACTACAATGACTCCGAAGCCCGCAAGTACACGACGAGCTCCCGTATTCAGAATATCCAGGCGTCCATGACCCGCCGCGCCCTCGAGCTCCTCGATCTCAAGCACCCCTCCCTCATCCTCGACGTCGGCTGCGGCAGCGGTCTGTCCGGCGAGATCCTCTCCGCCGAGGGCCCCGAGGATGGCGGGCCGCACACCTGGATCGGCATGGACGTCTCCCCCTCCATGCTCGACATCGCTCTGCAGCGCGACGTCGAGGGCGACCTACTCCTTGCCGACATTGGCCAGGGTGTGCCCTTCCGCGCTGGCTCCTTCGACGCCGCCATCAGCATCTCCGCCATTCAGTGGCTCTGCAACGCCGAGAGCAGCGACACCTCCCCTGAGGGCCGCCTCACCAGATTCTTCAATGGACTCTACGCCTCATTACGCAGGGGCGGCCGCGCCGTCTGTCAGTTCTACCCCAAGAACGACACCCAGCGCAACATGATCACCCAGGCCGCCGTCAAGGCCGGCTTCGGCGCCGGCCTCCTCGAGGACGACCCGGAGACAAAGAACGTCAAGATCTACCTCGTCCTCACCGTCGGCGGCACGGCCGAGGGCGGCCGCGGCGGCGACATCACCAACGTCGTGGAGGGCATGGACAACGTCGACGTCGAGGACGCGCGGAGGAAGGCCAATGCGCAGCAGAGCGGCAAGGGTGAGATCAAGAAGGGAAGCAAGGCGTGGATTGTCAAGAAGAAGGAGCAGATGGAAAGGAAAGGTAAGGTCGTTAAGTCTACCTCCAAGTATACCGGACGGAAACGCAGAATTGCCTTTTAAAGGAACAAAGACTCGGAACAGTGGATTGTGGGGTGGTACATGGCATGGCGTTACAGGGACCAAGGAAAACTTTGCTATTACTTTAGAGATTTAATGCGAATCAGATACCCTCAGTCGACCATTCGTTGACCCCTTACCTGGCATTGTATTGCAGTTGTCATTTCACCCTTTGTCAGGAAGACGCCTCTAGTAAGATGGTTGTGTATGTATATCTGCGTCACGGGACCGCGAGTCGAGAGTATACCTTGAGGAATCTCAAGGGTCGCTACACCAACCTCCATCAACAACATAACTACTACCTGTTATACCGCTTGCTTCGTCACTAGCCAGAAAAACAATCACCTTTGCCACGTCTTCCGGCACCAAATCACGTTGCAGACTCTGCGACCGCATCACCTCGGCGCGATACTCTGGTGTCAAGACCTCCTCCCTCTGCCTCTGGGTGGCGATGGCGCCCGGCATGACGCTGTTGATGCGGATGTTGAACGGGCCGACCTCTTTGCTCTGGGCGCGGGTGAGGCCCATGACCGCGGCCTTGCAGGCGCCGTAGACTGGCGTGGCTGGGTCAGGAATGCGCCACGTGATAGAGCCCAGGTTCACGATGCTGCCTCCGCCGGCCTGCTTCATCCCGGGAAGGACGGCCTGCGTCAGGAAGAAGACGTGCCTCAGGCTGGTGTTTATGTTCATGTCCCACGCCTCGGAGGTGACCTCTCCAGTGCTGAGTCTTGCCTTGTGGCCCGTGAGTGCCGCGTTGTTGACCAGGACATGGACTGTTCCGTACTTTTCGAGGATCTCGCTGGTTGTGGCTTGAACCTCGCTCAAGTTGGAAAGGTCGCAAAAGTAGAACACGGGTGCTTTGATGGTGTTGGGGTTGGCACCGGTCTCGCTGGCAAGTGACATGACATGTTGGATGGTTCTCTGCGCCAAGGCCCTGGCGATGTCGAGGAAGATGACTTGGCAGCCTTGAAGAGCGAAGCGCTCGACCGCGGCGGCTCCGATACCCTCCGCACCGCCGGTGATGAGCACAGTCTTGCCGTTCAGGCTAGGATAGATGGCCGAAGCTGCCGGCATGGTTTCGCGTCAAAAGATTGGCTGCCGGATGCGGGGAAACGTGTTGTAGACTGTCTGATACCGTTCGTAGGCAAAAATGGGGTGGGATATTCCCGGCCCTTATGTACTTGAAGTTTCCGAAACATTACTGCAGGGAGGTTGTTTGCCCTCTTAAACAGCCGCAGCGAAGTTGGGGTCAATACCCCTAACCCAATGTACTGAATGGTTGGCCAAAAGTATTGTTTCAATGTCGGGGATCTTCGGCCTTTCATCCGGGGTAAGCAATGAGGTTACACCGGTTCGTTGGTCATCCGATAACCAAGGAATTTACCTTGACACGACGTCGAACAATCGTCCGGACTACATGAATGGAATCCAATCCTTCCACTTTACCCAGGCTGCATGTGAATAGAATTACGGTATGAATACCTCTAGCGTGCTTTCTGTGCTTTTGTTCAGGAATCTTGTGTTTTTATTATGCTAAGAGTATTGAACATAATGCTTACACTGAGTTTTCCTACTGTATTCCAAGATCGTCGTGTCCCTGTGCAAGCCTCCCAGAACCCCCGCCCCCCCCCCCCCCCACAGCTCTGTATCTCCGTATAAAATCGAGGTGCAAGATCACAGAGATTCAAGCTCGGAAACTTGGAAGCGTACCTGTTGGATGTTCGTTTTATAGATGTACCTCCTATCCTCCAGCTCTTGCATGAGATGGGACACCATAGCTTGGCGTGGACTATGCGTTAACATGAAAGTTGTTCCGAAGAAAGAGAACAGCCACCCAAATTGAGTTCGATCGCCTTATAGACCGTAGACTCTGACCAAGAACTCCCTTATAGGTGTATAGAGAGAATGGTTTCTCACACCGCATACTTCATCTCAAATACCCGAACCTATCTGTCTTTTCTCACATGGCTATTGGCTATTATTTCTTTGTCACACAATAACAGGTGTCAAGAGTGCCTCTGATTTGCTAACCAGACCGGAGAGATAGATCGATGGGTATCATTATCCGATCAGAGAGGCATGATCCCAATTCCCGGATCCACTTCGGCTAGCAAGTCCCAGCGCGGGGATTCAGTCAAAGAAGCGTACACCGTCCAGCCCCATATTTGCTGCGTTTATCATCAAGCCCCCCCAAATGAGGTAGATCGATCTAACTTGGTTTGCCTGGTATGAGGAAATTACGTTATGTATGACCCGATAGAGATCGCTTCTGGCCGGTGTTAAAACCCAATTGCTCTATACAATGCCAAGAGTCCAGTCACATATACTATCTTCTAATGCAGGTGATGGCGTGTGATAATGGGCAATTTGGAGTAGCGTGCCCAAAGGTGTCTCGGGAAGTGAGGATGCATCAATACGAACAACCAGGCTAAATGCAACAACACATCGTCAAGTTTTTGTGCCAAAAATCTCGTCATACTTTTCTCAACCTGGCACAAGCCGTTTCAATTGATGGAACTTTGATATGTGTAAGATGACTTTTCGTTGATGAAATAATCAATAATTGATATTTAGAACATTTCCCCTCGTGATCATACAGGTGTGCAAGGCAGGCACCCTCTCACAGTCGTGAACTTATTTTTAGGGGAGGAACCACCGCACGATGCAGATTTCAACTGTTCATTTGCAGCATATTGGGTTATGTCAAGTGGTTCTTTAAGATACAACATAGAACGTTCTGTTGACTTGAATTATGGAGTGCACGTGAAAGCGGCGTTACCATCAATATTCCTCTTTGCGGGGTGAGCCCTTGCCCCCTTCGCACGGGCCTCGGTACTTGTCAGCCCACGCACGATTCGGTTGCCTCTTTGGGCGAGGAACGTCACCTTCGAAAAAGCCATACACCTTTCCGGCTACCCGTTTCCATGTTTTGTCTGAAGGCGGCGCTCCCTACGGGGCATGGCGCGGATAATTGGTGAATATAAGGTACAGATAGCGCGTCTGGTCCCCCCACAACGCGCTGCATCGTTCATTTTCCAACAACCGGCCCCGTATTTCACGATTCAACTACACCGCGCTTCTAAGCTTCGCATTGGTCGATAGCATCGCTGTGTAAGCACTCTATTGTCCTAAGCTTGGAATTGTTGTGGGTCTCTTGGTCTGCCGTAACGAGAGTCAACATGGCGCCCAACGATATCACCCCTGTTCCAGCACCGTGGAAGCTCAAGGGCGACATCTACCTCTTCAGCTTCTGGGTCTCCGGACCGCAGGCAGTGCACCCGCCCACCATCACTTACTCCCCGCTCGAAGCGAACTCGTCCTTCATCCGCCCGGAAGGCAGCAGGCCGCTGGGCGGAATCAGCATGATCCAGATTATCCGATATACCGAGAGTCCTGTTGGTCCATATGACGAATTGATTCTGTGCCCGGGCTTTCATGAGTATACCGTCGAGGAGAATGGAAAACGCATCAAGAAAAAGAACGCAAGAATCACACGAATATACGTTTCTCAAAAGTACACCTGCTGGAATGGCCGGAAGAGTGAGTCGCAGTGATTCTGAGACGAAGAGGTTAGCCTAACCAGCGCACGCTGCTGACATCGAACACCAGACTGGAATATTCCAAAGCATCTCGCCGCCTTCGACTGGAAGACGAACGCGGACGGCAGCACAAGCGTCAAGGTCTTCCCCCATGACACGTCGGGTGACGTCAAGGAAGCATCCGCGAGCGCCACTCCGCTGTTCCAAGCAACCTTTAAGCCCATCCCATACGTCCCATCGTTCCCTCTCTCGCTTGGTATCTTCAAGTACATGGGTGTGGACCCGACCCTCGTTCAGCCTCCGCTTCCAGAGGGTGACGGCAGTCAAGGTGAGTTGCCTGGGACAGATCGATGGTGCAGCATATCGCCCGGTCAGAGCTGCAGAAGGGCGAGCCTGGGATGGTTCGACATTCGGCAAGCAGACGAAAAAGGGAATCTCGTTGGCGAGCACGAGAACTTCTGGCCGGGTCTCGGGCGTTGGCAGATCGGGCTGAAGATGGAGAACTCAGACGTGACTTTTGCTGAGCCGAAACACTGGAATGCCCCCAGGTCTGTTTTATAGCCGACTGCAGTTTCTCGTTGTAGTATTGAGACTTTCTCGAGCGAAACGTTAACAGAACGGGGATGTTGTGTATGATTGAGTGAAGCCAGCCATAGTTGTATGTTTGTGGGCCCGCTTTCTTGCCCAAGTACCTCATTCTTATTCGTGACATTGTACTTGGTATGTATACAATTCCCACGCATTTTTCGATGCAAAGTTAGCTCTCTCATTCTTCGCCATCAACTACGATCAAGAAATTGATGTATTGTTTATAGTTGCGAGATCGACAGCTCGAAGAATTTCGGTATGAGTTAATTTAATCCTTCAAGTAACTCATCATCAAGCACTGATCTGAATGCCGAAGCTTGCGATCTAGTCGTATTGATAACTATATAGTTTTAAGTCTCATATAGCTGTATACTAGATGTATCGCAAAGGAACTCGCCAGATAATGCCGCTCTGTGGTTCAGGTGCAGCCAGATCACCCGCTGCCCTTCGGTTGCGCAACTTAGTTGAGCTAGGAATGTGGGTAAGCCAGGCACATTCGCAGAAGACTAGTGCCCAAACGAAGCCATTAGCCGAATAGGGGTCTATTACATAATTATGTTGTCTGCGTAGCTATTTTAGCCTACTGGCTGAGATAACGTCCACATAGTTACCGTGAGAACGCCAGCAGCCGGCCAGGCCGGCTGACCGGATAGTCGGCACCGTCGGGCTAGCACTTGAAGCCCAGGCTGCCTGACCAAGAATACATACAGATCGCTTAAATCTCTGTTGCCTGTGGGTTTATGTCTTAGTCGTTGTGTCCCTCGATTCTTAACCCCTCCTTTTCATCATGTCAGCTCCTAGCATTCTTCCTCGCAGACCTCGATTTGTCCACTTCGCACGAAGCTATTGGCATTTGGGCGCCAGCATAATCCTCTCTCTTGGTTGACCCGTGTTTATATTGTCAAAGTCTTTCACCACTTTTGACGATTGAACTGTGTCATGGAATCCTGCGGCACCTGTCGCGACTTTTTCTATCACACGTTGAGGCCTCGTGAGTTTACAGGCATATATCTAGGCTATGTGTGCAATCCAGATGAGCGAAGAGGTATACGAGAGTCGGAAAAGGACTGTCGGCTATGCCGAAAGATATATCATTTCCTGAACGCCCACTATAAATCAGCACTCGACCTCCCAGACTCAAACGATTCATCGTTTGAGATTCGGGTGGCTTTAGGAAAGAGCAGACTGCATGGTGAAGAGAACCGTATGTCACTCGTCGATTTCTATTGTGATCCATTTGGTCATGGAGGATGCGGCTTGGAATTTTCAATTTGGGCGGACGAAGGTGCGCTTGCCACATTGGTGTTATTGGCATAGATGCATGTTGTCTGACTGGTGTGAAAGATCCCTCGGAACCCGAACTCAGTTCTAGTCCGATTACAACAGAAACACCGACGCTCAGCCCCTTCGTCGGCTGGCCTCCAATACTTCAGGGAAGCCCAGAAGAACCAAGCGGCCTTGTACGGATGTTCCTGCACAACTGCCTGGATCACCATGAGTCGTGCCGACTCAGCCAGCCAGAAGGGGAATTAGAATTTCCCTCTCGAGGTCTATCCATCAAGGATGACGCCGGTGGCATCTCATGAAGATTCTGATGGCCCCTTCGAAGAAAGTGTCGTTAAAGACGGTGATGATAACACATCCGTTGAAGCAAGCGAATGCGGACGCGCCGACTGCGGGCATGGGGATACTGTAAGATTTTGCTCCTACATTTGGCGTATACTACGGCATTGCGGCTGATTTGAATAGGACGCTTGTGTGGATATCTCTGAAGCCGCACGGTCTGAGGAAGTTCACTGGGCGTTGCTTCTTCAGCCAGTCGATGACACATTGACGAGGTAAATACGGGTCGGAATGGCTCTATTATGGCCGCGAGCATTAAAGACAGGAGAAGGCGAGACCACAGAGTTCGAGATCGTTTGACGTGTACTGTAGGAAGGCTTTGGTATCCAAATCTGCTAAACTTCTCATCATTTTAGTGTTCTTTCTCAAGTGAGAAATCACTTACTCTCTGAATCTCTTAGCTCATTACTATTGCAATTTGACTTGGTGACTTGCTTTCGGCGGAGGCCAACAAAGTAAGAATTCGCACACCGTACCAAGACGATATTGTGGAAGCCCCAAGTCTGATGTTCCGCAGGTGTGTAACACAACCTATCATTATCTATACTACGGAATGGCTCCAACGGATATATATGCAGGAAAAGTATAACCGGTCACTGATTGGTTATCGTCACGTCTCACGATTCTTGGCTGTCCTTCCAACGATTGGCTACCAAACGAGGTCAGCTTTGCAGTAGACTCAACAAATAGATTTCAGCCACATTCGAGATTCTGAGGCGACTAGTGCAGCAGTGCGGCTGCCGATGGTGAGTTAAGGGTAAGCTGGCAGCCGTAAGGGAACTTAGGCAGCACACTTTCTGCCTGATCTTATGCATGGTCTCCCTGTTTGCCTCACAAACGGCCTTTCATAAGAGCAAGGCTAAACCCAATCGCTCGCACGAAACATAATAGTCACCATTTACCACACCAAGAACACAGTCATGAGTGACATCCTTAGGCTCACTAAAGCGTCCTTTCTCTCTGGCGGCGGAGATCCAACATCTCAAGGGTTCCACCAATTTCTGGATCGCACTGCGCCGGGCTTCGGAACGCTGTCTAAATTCTTTTCGACATGGCTCAGACTTGATCTCACCACGATAGTTCTTCTCATCTCTTTCGGCGGAGACATCCCGAGGGCTTTGACCGGCCTTCAAAACCTGGGAACCCAAATCTACTGGTGGATAACGCGGTTCTTCACCGCCTCTATCTCTATAGGGGCCAATGACAAGCTCAATAGAGAGGTTCTGAACTGGTTGGGTGCTCATGTTCTCACCAGGCAAGGGACTCGCGTCTTGACCGCACGGACCGAGGTAATCCAGAACGAGGCATGGTACTATCGAAAGCCAGTCGAGCGTGATGACCTTCATCACGAGAAGAGGGTTCCCGTTCAGTACCTACCGACTTTTGGTACGACCTGGTTCGTGTATGAAGGGGGTTTTTTCATGGTACGACGAGTATCTACCAGGACTAACCGCTCTGTTTACACCGGCATTCCTGACGAATACTCCGCTGCCCCCGAAGGCGATGAGCCGTTGGTGGTCCTACGACTCGGGCGTTCCATCCAACCAGTCAAGGACTTTCTCAATAACTGTCGAGACTTCGCGGACAGGCAGCGCGAAGCTTTCATTACAGTCAGAGCGACAAAGAATCAATACAACCAGGAATCCTGGGACACGACCATTCTTCGCCCGATAAGGCCACTGGAGACTGTGCATTTTGATGAGAAGACAAAGACGGAACTCGTACTCGATATAGAAATGTATCTTAACCAGAAGACGCGGAAGTTTTACACCGAAAGAGGTATTCCCTACAGAAGAGGCTACCTCTTCCACGGACCACCAGGCACGGGCAAGACGTCTTTGTCTCTCGCCCTTGCGAGCTACTTCAACCTTGAACTTTACCTACTTCATATCCCAAGTATCAGAGACGATAATGACTTGGAGAATCTCTTCGCAGCACTTCCACCGAAGTGCATTGTGCTGCTAGAAGATATCGACGCAATCGGATTACAGCACCGGAAGAAGTTCGACCCAGAGGATACTGCATCTGACGACAGCGACAGCGACAGTGACAAGGAGAGTGCAAGGTCCTTCGGAAGGTGTCGCTGCACTCTGTCGGGACTCTTGAATGTCTTGGACGGGGTCGCGTCTCAGGAGGGTCGAATCGTCTTGATGACCTCCAACGTGGCTCACAAACTTGATAGAGCCTTGGTTAGACCTGGCCGGATTGACAGAATGATATATTTAGGAAATATTTCACGACATAGTGCCAAGGGCATGTTTGAGCGCATGTACCGGCCATATGTATCGAACGAAAACACTTTTAGTGAGAAGGGTGTTGAGTATCCAGAGAACCATGTAGATAATATCGGCCAACTCGCGGAAAGGTTCAGCAGCCAGATACCGGACGACGTTTTCACGCCAGCACAACTACAAGGCTACTTGCTTCATCACCGGAACTCGCCCGAGAAAGCGACTGATTGCATCTCGAGTTGGATTGTTCAGGAGAAGGTGATTATGGATGAAGCAGAAAAGCACAAGAGAGCGTCAGCGGAGCGTAAAGCGAAAAAGAAGAAGGCGTTGAAGAGACTGAAGGCACTTAAAGCTCTGGCTTTGGATGCAGAAAAAGAAGGCGACAATAAGGAGGATGCAGCCACGCCAAAAGTCGCTCAGGTTGAAGAAGTGCCCAAAAAGGGAGCTTACAACCAGAGCGATAAGAGCCAGGGCACCGTAAATGGCACCAAAGACGCGGAATATGTGCTGGACGGCGAAATCAATCAAAGGGAAGTTGAAAAAACAGAGGAATAACGAACCTTCGATCAAGCGCTAGGGAGCATCTTTGAGGGTATGTTGGGTTGAGCAGACAAGTTAGCGGGAACAACCTGCATCGACTAGAGACAGGTAGTCACTAACATGACATGTAGACAAACTATATTCTGAGGCGAAATCATGAGCAAATAGCGAAAGAGAACCAATAAGGAGAATCAGGTGAAATCTCTGAAAGCGCAGCATCTGTACGGGTGCTAAGATTAGTGGTTAAAAGAGTCATTCTTTTAGAAGGAACAAGGCTCTACAATATTCTCAGCACTTATTATTCTCATCATCCAGTAGACTTAGAGCAGTCCACACCAAGTTACATATTGAAATTAAACATCATATCTAGTACTGAACACAAGAGAAGGCTTTTGGTAGAAATATAATACTATGAAGATATCCGGGCATCTCGCTACTCCATTGACTAATTTCGCAGCTGAAAATCCACCAACAAAGTCTGACCCTAACCATGAAGGTCATGAACACATTTTAGACAGCAAGGTCTTATAAACCTGACGTGGGTCTACCTGTTACTGCCTCATTCAACAATCTCACCATGTATTAAAATACACGTAAGTACACTCCTTCGAAATTACAGCCCAGTCCCTGCCAACTTACAGTCACAATTCCAATGGCAATGCTAGTCAAGTAAGTAACCGGCACCGGGAAACGCTGCGCTTGAGGGATGATGAAACTGAACTTACTTGTAGCATCCTCTAACGTTTGCTTATTCAACATAGTAGCTCGTCGCGAGCGATACACTGCAAACCCCGCCTGTTCCATATGGGCTGAGAAGACTTAGGTCATATTTCCGGAATTGGACTCATTCACAGTTTTAATTGGGCTGCGTACGACGGAGCTCACGTTAAGACCAACTACACCAACATCAATAGAACCCAATTCTCTTATAACGCTGCAGTGCTTGTGCAAGGCGCCGCATTGCTAGACAACATTGTTCGTCTCGCTAGTTCTACTAGCTCTGGATGCGTGACCAAACGTCAGTAGCCGAATTGAACCCCGACCGACGGTTCTGATCTCCGGCGTGAGAGAACTGAGAAGCTAGTTGGTTTCATTTTAACGATCTTCTTCGCCAATGGAACTGCGTACAAAATTGCTTGCCAGATTAAGAAAGGGCTCTACCATTGTATGCTGTCTGATACAAGTATGGTTGGCTGTCATCTGCCATCCAACTAGCCCATTCGTTGCGAATAAGGTGCCGCCTGTGTTGAGAAGCTCTGCTAAAGCCGCAGTGAAGCAGTGCAACGCCGAAAAGTCAAGTCTCGCTAACCGGTGCGGAATCTGCTAGGCCGATAGGGTATCTTATGATCCGCAGACCAACGATAACACCAATAACATCATAGGCGCTGGCGAAGCGGTCAATGTACTTAATGCGGTTTCAAATCTGCTCATTGCCAACGCCTCGGCACAGGTGACCGAAACAAGCAGTAAATGGAGGTGGCCAGGACATCTAACCTAGCGGCATCTCAGATACAGCTGCGCCCACAGTTACAGCCGCTCCCTCGGGTGCTGATAGTCTCGGGGTGGATATTGAAATGCCTTTGTTGGTCGGTCCTTTGATGAGGTTAGGATGGGCCGCATAGGCACTAGCTTGAACTGATAAGTGCGATTTATTTGCATTACCTTCAACATTCAGAAACGTTGCTTGGGCACCTCAACCTGACTCGCATCCTTAGCAAAGTTCACACAGGATATGGGTACAAAGGTTGCAAAGTTGGCCGCACTGAGTGTGAATGATGACGGGCAATGATGGCAATGCCATCAGAGATAAGGAATTCATTACTGCATCACACCTTTGCGCCCCTGATCCATTTCATGACTAGCAAACTGTCCATCCCTAAACTTCCAAGTTAAAATATATATAGACATAAGAAATTGTCACAGTCGTTGAGCAGAAGCTAGCAAATCTCATCTGCGTGTTCTCCTGGCCTGTCCCGCAAAGCCCAAATATTCCTGGGTATCATGAAGAACAATCCCCGAATCTTCCTCGTGCTCTATGAGGTATCTCGGCATCGTTGCTGACCCCATCCCTATGAGTGTGTTGTGAATGTCTTTCGGATTGATAGTGTTCTTGGAGTAGTGGCCTTGAGCTGGGTAGTCGATGGGGAAGCCCTGGTCAGCGTCCAAGGTGTATGATTGATAGTCAGAGGGCACAGTGGAAACTACGTCAAACACAGGCTCGAAACCTTCGATATAAGATGAGCTGGCTAGCTCATCAAAGTCATCTAGTGCCCCGGAATGAACGTAGCTCTGGTACTCCGACTGAAGTTGCATGTCGGTGTAATCGCTGTCCACTGGCCGACTGCTTGCGCGGGTTTTGCGTGGTACGTTTGATGTCAGATCAGCTGTTGCCGTGCTTGCGTGTTGTGTTGATCCGGTTGCCAAAGACATGTTGCCCATGCCCCAGTTCTGGTCCTGGTAGCCAGATTGCTGATAAGTATGTTGTGAGCTGTAGCTGTTGCCATTTCCAATAGTCCGACTGTAGACACCGGAGCTAGTCGATGGATAGGCGCTTGAAGCGTCCGTTGAAGATGATGCACTGGGACTTGACCCGGAGAACCGTCGATATCCTCGTGACCTGTCCGAATCGGCATCGCTTCCATCAGAGTCATAATGGGTGTTATATCCCCTCTCCCACCTGTCAACGGCTTTCTCCATGGCGTCGAACATGAGCTGTGTCGGTAGGAGACAGGGAGAATAGGCGTCGTGGTCTTTATGTTATCGTTAGCGCCACACCCTTTAGTCCAGGAACTCAGCGATCGACCTACAGATTTCGACCTTTTTCGCCCATTCCTCGTGGCCCGGGTAAAGCTTCATGAGAAGCTTGTGACGGTACTTGTAGTCTAGCGATTGTCCGCTGGCTCTTACAGACAGATTGTCCAAGACTCGCTGCTGACTTTCCGACAGGAGTGGGGGTTCGTGAGGCGACCACACTTTCGTGCAATTGCGCGAGTGCGACGACTTGGACTCCGCCGGCTTTGAGCTAAAGCGGACTCCACAGTTGTGGCACTGCTTGTCGGTTCTCAAGTGGACTCTTTTGATATGCTCGCTGGAGTGTGTCAGTCCTGAGCCTTGAATATTTGATCAGAATCTTTCGGCTTACATCAGCTTGCCGATTCCACCCTTGATGTTCCCATCGGTGCATGAGTTCCGGACATGGGTAAAAGCAGCCGGATTCCTGATGAAAAGGGGGCAAGCCAGATTGACACTTTTCTCGTCGATATTGTCTTGACATTGAGGGCGGTTCAGGGGTAATCCCATTTCTCTTCTCAGTTCTGTCATCAAGAAGTCCTTCATGCTGGACCAACCCATTGGCGACTGCGGTGTGGGTTGCTGCATAACCTCAACAGGCACATTCGTTGTAAGCTTTGGTCGTTTGGCATCCAAGACTTGGCTTGCTTTGCCATGAGTGGCTGATTCACGGCTTCGCTGCCGGACTCGTTTGCTGCTCTCGCCCATGATTACTGATGATAATATTATTTGGTTGAAACCCCAAAAGCTGCGAGATTCTCGGTAACTTCTTCTCCGATTTGATAAATATGCTGGACACGGTGCTCTGTGACTTTGGCCTCGGTCCTAAGTTTGATGAGGTTGGCGGGAAACGTGGCTTGCTGTTCCCGAACCCAGGCTTCTGTAAGCCGGTTGTTTGATGCAATGTACTTTGGGTCGCTGTTAACAACCGAGCTGAGTGAAAATGAAGGCTGTTGTTGCCGAGTATAATGACCCTGCGATCTCGTAGATCTGCTCTCAGACGAACTAACAGTCAGCTCAGTTCAAGACTCTAGCGCTCTGTGGCCCCGTGTTGGGCCGGCTTACACCCGATTGGGTAACTTGCCTCTTTGGCGTGTTGTTGAGCACCATTCGGTTCAAGTCAGGTAGACATGAAGAGTGGCCATCAACCGGAATGTCACAGAAAGACCGTACAAACAGTGATATAAGGAGCGATAAAAGACTACGGAATACTCAACAGAGACAGAGAGGTAATATCGGGATGGGAAGGAAAGAGAGAGCGCGATCCATGGCTCGACGGGGCAGCTTGCGACTAAGAAGCAATCTTCGATCGCAATTGCGATCAGGGCATCCCGGCCCCGTCCGCCACCGTCAACAAGCGGATTTTGTCGCAATTAGGAATGGGGAAAAAATCCAGCATTCGAATAGACGGTATCTAAAGGCTATGGTTCAAGAAAGACGAAATTGGATGCACTTCCAGACTTTTAAGAGCACCGAATGGCCTCACAACGAGTGAGGGCAATCAATGTCTTAGCAGTAGCGCACGAAAGCTTAGGATAGTTGCCTCGAAAGAGCCACTGGCTTACGCTATGTCTGAGCTTACAAGAACTATTCAGTGGCTATTTCAGATAGTCTCTTAATGATTGGGATTGATTCATTCCGATAAGTTGTTCAGTGTTGAGTGTCGAGACAAGGTCTCGACCAAATCTGCCTGGGGAGGCACCATGCCCAGACTAACCGGTTGCATCCACGAGTCCAGGTAATTGAACAGGTACCACTCTTATTATCTAGCCACGAGATACCCCTAGACTAGCTCCTAGGTTCCTTAAACCCAGTGCTTCTATGGACATAGCTTCGGAGATTTAACTTAGTGGCGCTTGGCTCATCCAGGGACCGGGAGTTTGGAACGCTTTCACCCACACCACCGGCGCCTTTTGTTGCATCACAAGCCTTGAGAGACGAACCATACACCCACTCACCGCCAGTATTAGAGTTTTTGTGCTAGATGCTCAATGGATGAATCTTCTTCAGGTGGGACTGTCGATGGATGCTAGTTCCGAGCCTGTGGTCTCGTGACCAGGGACTCATGCGGGCGATCTAAGACAAAACAGGCCGTAACAAGGGTGTGTGGATGACATTGCAAGGAGCAGTTGCACTGATCCTGGAGATGAGAGGGTTTACAGACTCCCACGTTTCGGAAGAATAGCGGTCAGAAATCGCATTCGTTGATGAGGCCTTGTAAAAGTTTGCGCAAAGCGGCAAAATAAGAGTCGGCATATCGCTTAACCTTTGCCAGAAGCTCAAGAATATGGGGGGTTTCTGACAATGGGTATATTTTCTTATTTTTACACATGCGGTCATGATCGGTTGTCCTTCATTCAAATATGGCACGGCTTCTCACGATATGGCAAGCATCCACTGCTTTTGATCTGATCCACTAAACGGCTGATCTGAACCACGCTGAGTCATCTGCAAGCACGCTACATTATAGCGATCGGTTCCAAGTCGTCGGCATTGTTGCTGAAGGGACGGAGTACTGAGATCATATTTATAGAGGAACATAGTCGTTTACTAATTGCACAGAATAGGACGAATGCCCTGCTCAAGCATGCGCGCATCACATCGGATTACATATCATTCGTTCTGATAAGTTAATATGCAACAGCAATGCCTTATTCTTAGCTGTGAAGAGGAATCGTTAGATCACCCAGCAGATGAATTGTTTCATCTACAAGATACAATAAGCTATGGGTATCTATCCTCATGTTTCAACACTGCTCGTAAGTGGGTTGAATTGATGAGTGAAACAGCGGAAATGCTGCATAGAAGCCTCAAAGACAGGCAACGACATGCCTCCGGATGTTGACAGGGCAGAAATACCTACCTAAGTGGTGCGGGCTTTCTCAAGTGCACCTCGTCGCCGCAGCATTTTAGAGCCACCTTGGGGATCGGGCTTCAGATTCGGGTTTTTACGATGCCAAAGCGCACAGGACGACGAGCAGGGGTGAAGAGCCAGGTATCTTGAGGCGAGGATGAAAGACAGCTGGACAACGGCATTGTGATAGTGCTTAGTCAGCCATCTTCTGCATCAATAATACACCCTGGTCAACAGTTCCGGGTCGCTGGAGCTGTTCGGCCGACCACACGAACCAGTGGGCATGTTGGGCGTCTAGAGCATTGATCAGTCCAACAAGGTGTTCTGGTTGGACCAGAAATGCTAGGCGGCTGCACAACACAACGTGACATAGGAGAACAAGGGGTGAAGCTTGCTTCTCCCGCCAACGGATCATAAAGGTGCCGTTCATGCTGAAAAGCCAACGCATGACGATGTCGATCTATCCTGGACACGCATCTCGGGGTCAGGCGGTCTCAAATGCCACCCTAAAGCAGTCCTTCAACAAACTGAACGACTCCATAAACGTTCTGCGTCCAAGATCATGGGCGGTGGCCACCAGATCGAAGAGTCTTTCAAGTCGCTCCTCCCATTCCACCATCTTATGTACGGGGTAAGGTAGCGGAGGGCAATGCGTTGAGGTGTTCGTAGGCTACAGCGTTGTCAACCACCTAGCTAAGATAGTCGGGAAGCCCATAATGCGAAAGATACCACGAACGCTACCCATGAGCCCCCGCCAAGGGACCTCGCCATCCTCCACATTGAATAAGAAAGAGGTGCCCCGGGCTTGGCTTCATCGCACATGTCGAGGGACAGACGAGGATAGTGGTATGGTATAGGTATTAACAGTTGATCTTGATCAGCTGTGGGATGAGGTTGGTCCTTGCCAGCAACGCGCTTGTTAAGTGTCGCTCTGCAAAAGTCTCGTAATGATCGGACTGTGCTAGTCGAAGCCTCGCAAGGTGCTGATCTGAGATCGTAAGAAGCATCGCCATGCGTAATGGCTGGATGGCACATGGAATGGTGATTTAGAATGTCGAGGCTACTAGCATTAGCCAGCGATGGCAACGCCGGTTCGGTCAGTGGCAGAGCCAATACGCGCGGTGTCTTGGCCGCATCGGAGTCGGACGTATCCGGGGTCGTTGGCTTCTGAACGGAATCCCAGTTCTTCTGGGGGCGGCCCCATTCTCTCGGCAGTGTCGCCAATGACGATGCGGTAGGGAATGGCGCAGTCGGGTTCGTCGGCGAAGGGAGAGGGAGTTGCAGTGCATCGAGAGCCTTGGAGAGTTGCCGCACTCGGGTTTCGCCTCATCGCACTATGAGAAAAGTCCCGTTAGCATTACACTGGACTGGGAAAAGAGCTTGAAGGCATACAAAGGGGGTGTCGACGAAGCCCGGCCTGGTAAGAGGGCCGAAGATACCAGCATTGGGTTTGTCAATATCTTTCGACACATTGAGAAGAAGGTAGGGTAGTGGGTCCGGAATTCTGCGAGTCTTGGGACCTTCCCCGCCCATGGGCCCAGCTTTTCGGTCGCACGATTTTTCGCATCGTAGTGTACATCTGAAAATTCCTTGATTGGTCAACGATCCTTGCCGATCCTCCAACTCGTTCATAGACTACGGGTCTAGAGACCCTGGAAACGTCTGGTCAACCGTAGCGCGATTTCATAGAGCAATTTGAAGACTAAACTTCTAACCTCCGTTAGCAAGGAGTTTGTGTCGAGCTGTTGCCTTCATACCATTCGAAATTTGTCTCAGCGTATTGAGGTCCAGTCAGGATGTACTATTGACATAGTTCCATCTATCCCCTCCCCATTCAAGTCAGGAGAAAAACTCGGCAAAATAGGTAAGGTTAAATATATTAGTGAAATATATATGTAACCGTACAATTCATTATCAATACAAACAGGGCATAGGCATCTATCAAGCCAATCTGGCGGGGTATCTGGCGGTTCTCTGCTCCGTTACATCCGTGTTTTCGTGCTAGAGACACCTCTCAAGCCCAACTCAATATCTGCGTTGGCTCCTCTCCAGTTGGTGAAACAAGAGATCTGTCCAAAGGGTAAGTCTTGCTTGATTAATACTTTTGGTTATGCTAGTAATACTTACAGAACACTGAGGAATCTGTGAGAAAAGCGCCATCTGTGAAGTTGCCATATTGACACTACTCTAGGCGAGTACAGCCCCAGCTGCCAATGGCAGTAGCCCGAGAGACCATCTCAGATAGCTCTTCATTGCAATCTGGAGAAGAAGCAGGAGCAAGAGATCAATGGATTCTTGACAGAATGGAAAATGCCATTCGGCCGGTTGGTTCGCTCTGGGGAGCGCGGGAATGGTTCGCTGATATGGATATCAGCATCGTTCGGAAGTGCGACACCGGAGTCCGAAGACGAGTTGCTGAGCTATTGGACTGGTATAGTGATTTCTCACATTTTTGGGGCGTATCTGACACCTAGGCCCGAGATTCGAAGGAGACTGAGGAACCCCGCCGCCGTTGGACACTGGCTAGTCTACTTCCGACTGGTTTGTCACGTACTTGAACCCTGATTGTCCGTTATCCGCGCTCTTGGAACACGCCTCATGAACGCCACGCATGCATGCGCTTTGATTCACTCCACGCGGGCATTAAGTTAGAGTTGCAACCGACTCTCAACAAGGTAAAACGCGGAAAGCCTCGCAGCCAGATTTGGCATGGGCGAATCTGCTGGTGGGCTAGAATCTGAATCATGACCCTCGACGCGACGCAGTAGCGTGATCCGTTAGTTCATCCGATGTCCGCTGGGTCAGGGTTTCACTTTAGGCTTCCCCATGTCAAGGTGTGCTGGCCACTTGACTGACAGCTTGGGTCGTCGAGCAATGAATTGTTACTATTAACGGTCCATTCCTGTGTTATACTCACAATGTCAAATTGCGGTGATGCATCACTCCATCGCCGCCACTTGATGTTCGCAGGCTCGCTGTTTCCCATGCAAAGTCGACAACTGCCCCGCTTCCGGTTACCCTACGGATAGCCACATGTATTGGTAGAGTGCGGGCGGTTCAAGTCCGTTCGCGCGGCCTGCCTAGGGGCAGATGTGCGAGGTTGGTGGAGGGGTGAGCAAATGGACCGGATCATGTCGAGTTAAAGGTATGACACAAGCTAAACCATCAAGAAGCGAGGATCAAGCCTGAAGTGGACGTAAGCAGACTGATTTTAAGTCCAGGGATTTGCGGGAGGACTTCCGATAACTCAGGTTTGTTACTATTGATGCGATTTGAACTTGGCGTGCACTGACGCTGCAATCACGCTGTCTGGACGGGGAGGCCCCTGACCCAAACGCGCATGTTCAGCTCATAGGCTTACCCATGATCTGGGCCATGCGTAAAGCTCTCCATTGCAAGGTTCATCATGGAAGATGGCATCGCCAGTCTGGACTTCTTCTCGGTCATTACAGACTTTCACGGTATCCCCCCCCCACACACCTGACTTGCATCAGTGTGACAGTGCATATACAGCCTGGTCACCTAAACCAATTGCAAAGTATAGCATTACGAATGCAGCTAGAGCGGTAAACTGTGTCGAAGAGTCGCCTCCCGGGTTGGGAAAGAAGTAGAAAATCGGATTTCTACGTGAGATCATTTGGGCCGGAGCGTTCAAACACGGATCCCACGTCGTGGGCAGGTCCGAAAGGTCGGAGCAATGGCCATTTCGGCACCGGAGAAATCTCACAGGACTGCGTGATGCATAAGGGGGCATCGCGACAAACTGCAATTTTGACTTTAGGGGGGCCAGCTGTGGGTATTATCGCATCAACAGCGGATGTAACAAGCACAACGTACATGACTGGGTACAGCCGGTATACTTGTAGGAGAGCGACCACCCTGTTCAAACAAGAAACGGATCCGTTTCAATTTTGTCACTGCTAATCGTATTTTAAGAAGAATACCAATGATGAGCAAACGAAAGATTGTAGAAATGTAGAGAGCATCATCGACAAGAACCTTCTCGCTTAAATCTTTTAATTCGGGCAGCGAGAATAAAAGTAGTTCTAGCTGAGACAGGCAAGTAGATCGAACATGACCCTTGAATGGCACTTTACCCTGATAACATCATCGTTGCACCTAGGCTGCATGTTATATTGGTCTTAAGTCTAATAAGGCTTCCGGCTCTGAGGTCAACATGTGGCTGTTGATCAGACGGCATTTGGGAAAACCTTTGCAAGTTTGCATCAAAAGACGCCAACAAGCTACCTCATTCTACCAATCTAGTAATAGAAACTGGAATATCGCCAGGTTGCTCGACCCGCTGGTCAGCGAACTTTTCTGAAGCATAACTGCAGGACTGTATTCAGAAGTGCCATGTTCCTCGGGCTAGAATTTATCTCCTCAAACTGACTGGAACACTAATCTCGGATCCGGCGCAGGTGAGTCTACTCGGAACATTCGTATACACTGCCTAAGTAAAGCGTCTTCCATTTGTTACGATTCGGCTCATCGAGTGCTTTTTCAAGCATCAAAGCTCCGTTTCCGCGAGTAGGTTAGTCTTATTTGGTAGGTCCTTTGGCCCTCGCTGTTAACATAGACAGAAGTGGAAGACGGATTTACTCAGCATATTCATATCGTATTAGAGTTCATGGTACTCTTTTCGATTAATAAGGGAAAGTTATTATCTGCTTGTCGGGGCATTTTCAGCGGTTCGTCGGTAATATACCGATAGATCGGGCTGGCACGTCCGACAGTGGACCGCTATTCTGTTCTGCTCATTAGGAAAGTCGCACACTAGACACTAGGTGATAAATGTCCGAAGTTCGAAAGCAGCTGCTAACACCAAATAGATTATTCGCCCCGCCGCGATGGTATACATCTTCTCAGTCATGATGACCAGCTTGGGCCTTGAATATTGGCAGTCTGTGCTCGCCCAAGGCGTGCTCAGCGGCATCTCGAACGGGTTGATCATGTTCCCAGCTATGGCCGCAACACCTCAATACTTCTTGAAAAGGAAGGGGGCGGCCATGGGCCTCGCCATCGCAGGCTCTTCGTTAGGCGTACTTGCATTCCTCATTGTGCCGTCGGAGCTGTTGGAAATTATATGATTCGGCTGGTCTGTTCGAGTCTGTGGGTTTATCATGATGCCGGTTCTCCCATTCTTATTACTCAGGGTCAGGGCCTGATTTCCTCCACGAAAAAGTCGTTTCTTCATCTGGACGACATTCCAGGAACAGCTCTATCTTTGCCTGGTCGGTGGCGTGTGTCTTATGTTCGTTGGTATGTTCGTTTCACTCTTCTACTTATATACGTTTGGTATCGAATGTGGCACGAGCCTGTCGCTCGCTGCGTACCTTGTCGTTATTATCAACGGCACCTCGATCCTTGGACGCATCATACCCAGATCCTGGGTGACAGGCTCAGCCGTATCACACGCTCTTCGCTGCAGGACTTCTCACGCTGATATCGATCCTGTGTTGGCCAAAGGCTGAGACCCAAACCTCGCTTATCGAATTCTCTGCAGCCTACTTACGGTCTGACGTCTAATGCCATCATCTCGGGCGGCCCGGTGGTGTCTACGCTATGCCCGAAATCACCAAAGAATATTGACACCTACGTGGAAATGGGTATTGTGTTTGCATCCCTTTCTATTCTTATTGGACCACCTGTCAGCGGCGCGCTGCTGAACCATTTTCACGGGTATAACCGGGTCTCCATCTTTAACGTTACACTTTGTGCGAAGCTATTCGCGAAAGAGGGTCTTTTGGGGGTTGTTTAAGAAGCCTACATTCACGAAGATTAACTTGTTATATGACTATCATTAAAGCTAGGCAGACTTTTGGATGCATGAAAACAGTTATACCATTATAGTTATCCTCCGCGGATTTGCTTGCCATTATGCGGGTTGACAGAGTTGGATGAGAGATGAGCTCGCTAACGATGATCATTGACCATGAGGGGTAGAACAACAGTGGCGGAATCGGCTTTGAATGGGCCATTCATAACTCGCAATTACCCCATGCAGCTCCCTTACCACACAGCAATCCCTTCAACATTCCTTGTGTTGCGCTACTTGGCCCTGGAATTCAAGGATCATCACATCGCCCAGCGTAGCAGCCAAGCCTGCAAAAAGCAGACAAACCCCCGCGTTACAGGGGCTCTAATTGGAGGATGATTCCGCAGCGAAGAAGGTTCAACTTTGGCTACTGGTTCACGCTGCCTGGCCAAGCCCACACTGGTACCCATACTTTCTTTTCACCCAGCACTCCTTACTGATCACGACTGTTTTCAGCAGCCGGTGATACATAGTAGATTGGATGACGTCTCCAAGGATGCTAAGCGTCCCCTGCCGCCTGGCTTAGCATGGACATTTCGTAGCATTCATGCTGCGTCTCCGTCCGGACTGCTACGGAGTTAAGTCCCGGCTGCTGGTCGGTGCAATTTGTAATCAGTGGCTAATGACGGGCTGCATTAACGGGCTGCATTAACGCAACGGGATGTAAGAAACTTAAAGTTAGAGTCGTCCACCAAGTCGAATTTGTCTGGTCATCTTCGCCATCCGTTTTCAGGTCGAAACTGACAAAAATATCTTCGCCAAGAAACATTCAAGATGCTCAGCAAGCCAATTGTTCTAGCCCTCCTGGGATCCGCTTCCCTGGCCAGCGCTACGAGAAAATGCCCCGTTGCCGACGTTTCCGCCATCGCCCATACCGGCACTCCGGTGGGCGAAGAGCTCTCCTATAACGGACGTAAGATGACAACTATCCCGAGACATTTTCCGAGTGGCACTCTGACTTGAATTGATGACAGTTACCCAATATGTCTCGAAGCCCAAGGCTGGTTTTGCGGCCGGCAATAAGACGACCGGTGTGCTGTACCTGACCGATGTGTTTGGCATTCAATTGCCCGAAAACAAACTGTAAGTCGGGCAGGCGGGAAATCTCTGCACATCCCGCAGTTGTGAGGCTCTTGGATCCTGATCATACGGACTGACTCATTGTCTAGGCTCACCGACAGCTTCGCTCGTGCTGGCTATGTCGCCGTCGCCCCGGATTTGTTCAACGGCAACCCAGCGCCGAACGATATTAACATACCTGGCTTCAACACAACCCAATTTCTCGCACAGCATGGACCGAACGTAACCGACCCCATCATTGCCAATTCTATCAAGTATCTCCGCGAGGAGCTTGGCGTCGAGAAAGTTGCCGTCACGGGATACTGCTTTGGTGGTCGCTATTCGTTCCGAGTGCTTGCTGATGGCAAGGGTGCCCAAGTCGGCTTCGCTGCGCACCCGAGTTTGCTTACTGATGACGAGATTAAGGCAATCACCGGCCCCGCCAGTGTCGCTGCTGCCGGTGAGCAACTCCCTGGATGCACTCGAGATGACAAAGATGTTGACCAATTGTATGCAGAGAATGACAATCTCATGACTGCCGCTCGTCGCGCAGAAGTCGAGGCGCTCCTCGATCAGACCGGACAGCCGTTTTCTGTTGCCCTGTATGGTGGCACTTCCCACGGTTTCGCAGTACGTGCGAATATCTCGGACCCTAGACAGAAGTTCGGTAAGGAGGAAGCTTTCTTCCAAGCAGTGCGGTTCTTCGATACCTGGGCTTAATCAATGCCTGTACATATTTATCCCAAGATATAACTGAAGCTGATCAATTTAATTTCTTGTGGGGGTTTAATTGTCCAATGCTAGTTAGGAGTTTGTTATCACCTCGAGTATTGACATGAATCGAAGCTGCCGGCACCAGCGCCAATCGGCTTCAATGTTTGCGCCGGCCTTGAATCGTGATCATTAATAGCCAGCACGCTGCATTTGCCGGCAATGAAAATTGCGACAAATTGACATGGATAATCTGTCTGGAATGATGAAGTGATACCGATCTTGGAGGCTGCGGTCGCAGATCGGATGGCGTTGAAAAGCAGCCTCGTTAAGTCTTAGTTAGCAGCAGGTGTTGCGAACCTTTTCATACTTGTGATGGTAATAGATAGAATTCAACCCGCGGTATAAGGATCAATAACCAACTCAATCCATTGGCTATTGTCATCAACTGAACTGACTGTTGGAAAAAAAAAAACCAAGTTTTCAACCCTTCGAGGGGCTTGCTCATCGATAGCCGCCGAGTTGATGTTCGTCTATGCCGCTCAACCGATCGAATGCATTGTGGATGCTATAATGCAAGGGCCCGGAAATAATCGATCTTTCTGGATCTCCTGCTCACCGCCGAGAAGGTCTGCATCTTATGGCTGTCAATATCTTATGTACAGCTTTTCCGAAACGTAACAGGGCAGAGCATGTTACAGTTGCCCAGTTCTAGGGTTGGGTTTTAGAGACGAGTCCAATATTCTTCTCTAGATAGCGCCAGTGCTACAACATTTGTTACCCGATGTCAAAGGCTTGTATTCAATTCCCAAGACGGATCAAATCAGCAATTAATATGGCTATGCCATGTTATGCCACCTTGATTTAGGGAAGAGAACCCTAGGCCAGTCAATTCAGACCGTGTATCTAAACCATGGCACATTATCAGCAAGCTCAGCCTCAAGTGCCTTTTGTTCCTCGGTGAGCTCTTGCGCTCCTACGCCGCTGGCAACAAGACCCCGGCGGGCGTTTTCCTTCCGACACCAAACGGTCATAAAAAGTGTCAAGAAGAATGCCATGCTAAACCCTAGGGTCAGCTTGGGTTTCTTTTTCCGGAGACTGTTATCTTAACTATCTTACCTGACGAAGCCAATGAGAATGCTGTGACCCGTGGTGTATCGGGGTCCATCACGGCTGAGATAGACGTAAGACGCAATGATGCCACCGCAGTTGCCTCCCATAACCTGCATCGCTATGCCTGTACCACGCTTGAGACTGCCTCCGATGTTGCTGCTGTTCCAAGCAAGACCAAGGGGGATCTGAGGGTATATTCCTGGAGAGGTAGTCAGCGGCTGCTGCTCTCTATAAGCTCATGTGTAGCTACACTGACCAATTGCAGCGAAGATAGTCCCTGCATATTGCGCAGAGGACTTGCTTGTACCAACCAATAGCCCGAAGCCTAGGATGGCGACCAGCTGGAAGCCCAACAAAAAGATTCCACGTTGCCTGACCTTATCGGCGTACCAGCTAGCAACGATAGTAAAAACACAGGCAAAGCAATACGGCGGTACAGACATCAGCTGTGCGTTGTTGGATGTGTAACCCATGTTCTTGATAATCGTTGGCAAGAAGAGGGCGAAGGAGTAAATGGGACAGAAGCCTGCCATGCAAATAAGCATGTGAATGTAAATCTTCCAGTCCTTGATTGCCTGCCACACATATTTGACGTTGAATTCGTTTGACAAGTGACCTGAATCTTCTTGCAGCCGTCTTTGGACTTCGGAGCGCTCCTTCTCATCAAGGAACTGAGCCCTGAGAATCAAGTTAGCCAACCGGTTTGTCAAATGAAAGTATTAATCTTATCGGGAAGAGCGTGACGAAGTGATCAGTATCTGCGTTGGTATGGCAGGCGGAATCAAATGGGCTACGTAATTGTTCATTACGTAGCTTTGATCCCTCCTCCGGTTGGGCCCCTTCCACGGATACTCGGCATCCCCAAAGGAAACAGAGAGAAAGCTTTTCTTACGTTGCCGGATAGTCATAGATCGCCCAGTACGCCGTGAAAGACACCAAAATACTTAGTATTCCCTCTAATATGAATATCCAGCTCCAGGCCGAAAGACCGCCGACGCCGTGCATCTCTGCAATCCCGCGAGCAAGTATGCCACCGAAAGCACCGGCAAGCGTTGCGGCGGAGAAGAATAAAGCCATCCGGAAGCCACATTCGTGTCTACAGTACCACTGCGTGATGTAGTAGTTGACTCCGGGGAACAACCCCCCTTCGAAGATGCCGAGGAAGACTCGCGTGGCCATGAGTCCCGAGTAGCCCTTGACGAATCCTTGACCTATCATTGACGCAGACCAACAAACCATTATGAACGTCAGCCATATGGATGGCCTGAAGCGCTTCATCATCATGTTGCTCGGAATCTCGGCCGCGATGTAAAATGGAAACAGAATTGCAAGGCAATCGTTGTACTGAATACCGTGTAGTTTCAGATCTTGTTCCAGGTGGTCCAGTCTGGCATTGCCGATGTTCGTACGGTCGAGGAAGCATAGTCTTGAACCAGGTCAGTGTTGCACGGCGGTGTACGAAAGTGGTTCTGTGAGTCCAGAACTTACAAATAGATCAGGCTCATGAACGGAATGATATGCCAATCCAATTTTCTCAAAAGCTTCTTCGTTGACTTTTCATCAAAAGCTTGTGACTCGGCAAGCTGAATCGACTCGGAACGAGCCGTTTTTTCAGACTTCAACGCACTATCAGGTTCCATGATGGCAACTGAACTGTCTCGCTAAGATTCAGAGAATCTGATGGAGAAGGCAAGAAACAGAAAGAAAAACTACGAGGGGCAGTCGGCTTACCGTAGCGGGGAGATCACGACTACCGAACTCAAGCTTTTTATCCCACTTTTAACCCGGAATTGCCATCCTGTCGACACGTCTCCCAACGATTGCCGCCGCCAGGGGAGCAGCAGGCTAACAGAAGCTAGTTCAAAAGGACTCAAGGGAGCATGTAAGTAAGACATGTGTGTAGGACACCTCGGTTTTTAGCCAATTGGCCTTAATACAGCATGCATAGTATTAACACCCAAACAGTCGCCCAAGGGATACAAGCGGCGAGTGTTACAGGTCGAGAATCAATATCTGCAATAAGCGATGCAACCTTCCCGAAGCGGCGATAAGATTTAGGTCTCATCGGAAGTCATGTTTTATACTTCTGGTTACCATTGGCGCGTTTGATTGTTACACATCACGCCAGAGACAATCGTTGCATACCACTAAGACAAGCAGGCCAGATAGTTTCGCCGGGCAAGCGGCCAATCGGATTCTGAGCGCATGCGAGCCAAAATGCATGTTGATGAATAAGAATTGTGCGTTCCAGCCTAAAGCAGGCAGCAGTCCTAGTCATCACTGTGCAGCAAAACAGAACAGCGTGATTGGTTCTGATATAATCATTTTCTCACATAAGACGATGATTACTCCTAAGTCTTGTTTCTCAATTTCCCTGGCTGAAATGTGTATTGATTTAGCAATGTTAACTTTTATCTAAATTTTAAATGGCAATGAGTTGCTACTGTGATGCTAGGAATAGCTTCGTGTGTCTAGTCTCAGATCTGGCCTACCACATACACATATCACTTCACATGGGCGTTCTACCCGGAATTGATTCATACATAGTTTCTAGAGAGGATACTTGCGCCTCACTTTTAGAAGATTTGTGGCTCGTGATAGTGATTTATTTGACAATTGAATATATAATGTCAGCTACCTCTCAAAAACAGCGTCCTCGTGGGCCCAGACGCCACCAGGCTGTTCTCTTCCACACAAGATGCTGAGATTATGCGCAATACAGACAGTCTCAGGCTTATCAGTCAAATTGAATTTAACAGTTGCTGATACAAAATTACGGGATATGGTCCCGCTATCAGTCAGTTGGCGGATAAACGTTCACAGCGTTCGGCAGTACTATCAGTAAATTGGCTAGAAACAGGGGTTCATACCAGCCAATAACTTCAACGAAATATTGCAAAGACATATTTTTTAGGAATAAAGTCAAGTGCCAAAACCTGACCACCAAAGGTAAAAAATTGCTATCCAAGTTTAACGTTTGGAAATGATAGCGTGACAGTCTTCAGGGGCATATATCCATCTTATGCATGAGTTATAGTATATTTCACCGTAGTGCAAAAACCAACATTGTCTCCTATATCTGACTGTTTTCTTTTAGTAGGGCATAACAATCAGTCTTCATTGAGGCGATGTGGGCGTAAATGCGTAGCCCAACTATATCTCTCACGCATTCCCCAAATCACGCGTTCGTTTCCCTAAATGCATGAGTACTATATGAACACCGAAAGAATACAACCATCGGCGAGAAAATCTTATCGAAAGCTTTGTATATATATTTCAACTGAATATTACAGGTGAAGATGTTACATTGCTTCATGCCTGGAGTCAGCCGGTCTTCTGTTTAGTCCTGAACAAATGTGGTTTCCGTTGTTTATAACATAAAAGAGTGGGAGAGAAGCCCCCAATCCTAAGATAAATCAGTATGCTTCCCCCACCAAGTAGAATCGTCTATTGTGGTAACAAGTGAGCGCCAACATCCGAAAATGGCGCAGTAGGGATTCAGAGGATGAATGGCTTGGACTTCCAATTACGAAAGGTTGGGTTCTCAAGAAGACTATACCCGACCCGCATAATATTTTCCCGGGCTGAGTTCCGACTGCAACCCCAACAGTTCTATTCAACATAGAGGAGTGTCTAAGCCTGATTTTCTGCAATATCTACGTCGGTTTGTTGAGACATAACACAAACAGTGTAGTATTTAACTTGGTGTACTCAGCGCATAAGGCTCGGTACTGGATAATAGACGCAATTGCACAGGAAAATCTCCATCAATTAATAGCTAATCGATGAACACGCCATCAGAACGGGTCAATAAGGCATAATTTTATCCCATATATGTAAACCGACGTGGACGGAGCTCTAACCTCCGTGAACTATATCGAGCGTTAGTTAGTCCCACTAAGACGGGAAGAATTCACATTCACCCCGCCTCCTCTTGATAATACACGCCGAGACTCACCCCGCAAATCACCCCAGACGTCTCTTTGGCAAAAGGTAAGACCAAGAATTAATCAAGCCATAGATACTGCAGAGCTCCCCATAACTTTTGGCAAAACAGCTGGCTGTTTTGCCGGCGACAGTAGCTTGAACCAGTCATGGTTTAACTGGGAAAAGCTTGCGTTGCAAGACGAGTGCCGTTGTATACCCTCTCGAACCTTCATGGATACGGTTCCATGTGCTAGTGAACCAAAGGTGCGCGAGGTTCGGGGATAGAAAAATACCTTATCAATTTTCTTGCGGAAACTCATGTTATTCCCGGCTATTTTTATTATTGATCTTAAGCCCATGCCTTTTTTGACATCATGCACTCGGAGTTGGAATGAATGAAAGCGCAGTCAGGTTCCATGGGGAAAGCGTACTATATAACCCATAAGATTGACCATTATAGACGGACGAACTTCAAAGTACCTTTTCATGGTCGATAGCTTGACCTAGAACATGCATTCCACTTACAGCCCCGTAGGGCCACCCTCAGCGTGTCGTCCCAGGCGTTTTTGTGGCGCCGAGACGGGCAAGGAAGCCCCTGATCAATCAGTTCGGACGGTAAAATAGTGAATGCCAAATGCGGCTGAGATCGACGAGACATCTCCATTGTTCCTGACGACCGCCATACTACTATAACTCACGACCGGGAGCTGTTTATAAGTATCACAGTCGCCGAGACCTTGGCTGTTGTAAGCATGACTTGGCTCATCACCACCCGACCATCATATTCCACTGATGTTCACACCTTTGACCAATAATTCAACTATCTCTCCTTCGACAAGACCTTGGCGATATTTGAAAATGGTCATTTACGGCTCGAGAAGCCATAACCCCGATGTCTAGAATAGTCTGCTTCTCGACTGAGCTCAACTCTTGCAAAATAGGACATGAACCCTTGTCGACTACGGGAGTTAGCTCCGATCGACTCCGGATATTATCTAGCAATGCAAACAGAAATGATACTCAAGCCCGTGTGGGGCTTGTTTGAATGGAACTGTTTTCGTCCTTGAGAGCTATGGGACCAACGACTTCATTTTGTAGACAGGGACATCTGACGTGTTGAATCCGTCACGGAACACTGCGCGATGCTACCGTACTTCCAAAGGCCAGTGATGATCACTTCGGCAAGCTCCATTCCGCGAAGGGAGAAGTAATATGCTCAGAGGTTATACATAGAGTATAAGTATCGCGTGTGTTTCTATGTTGACCATGAGAGTTGGATTCACTCCTCATCACGCCTTCTTCTCTTCTGGTTTGATACTCAACGGACATATCATCGATCACTGTAGATATTTCAAGATGCAGTACACACTTACAGCACTCTCCATGCTGGCTATGGCTGTGGCTCAGCAGGTCGGCACCGAAGAGTCTGAGATACACCCTAAACTGAGCTGGCAAAAATGTACTTCCGGTTCATGCTCCAACGTCAACGCCGAGGTCGTTATCGACGCCAATTGGCGTTGGGTTCACGAAGTCGGGTAAGAGTGATTCCAGTATCATGGCTAACTCACGCCTTCTCCTAGTAGATCTGCCATTCAGCTCCCGACTAACATACTTTTCAGTGGATATCAGAACTGCTACGAGGGCAACTCATGGACTGGACGATGCTCTAGTGCAGACGACTGCGCCAAGAACTGCGCCGTTGAAGGAGCTAATTACAGCGGTACTTATGGTGTTTCGACTAGCGGAAACGCCATGACATTGAAGTTTGTCCAACAGCACTCGTATGGCAAGAATATCGGCTCTCGCATGTACCTGATGAACGGTGACAGCAAGTACCAGATGTTTACTTTGTTGAACAACGAATTTGCCTTCGACGTTGATCTATCCACAGTGGAGTGTGGTATTAACAGCGCTCTATACTTCGTTTCTATGAAGGAAGATGGTGGTCTCTCCTCTGAGACCAACAACAAGGCTGGTGCCAAGTACGGTACTGGTTATTGTGACGCTCAATGTGCCCGCGACCTTAAGTTCATTGGTGGCAGGGTAAGTCTTGCTGCTCTTCTTCATTGGCCTCAGCATATGTATAGGACTCGACTAACTCCACTGCTCAACAGGGCAATATCGAAGGTTGGGACTCCTCTGATACCGACGACAGCGGCGGAGTTGGCAACATGGGTGCTTGCTGCGCTGAGATCGACGTTTGGTAAGCCTCAAATAATCTTTCTATGAAATTGTGGACACTCATACGATAATCAGGGAGTCCAACGCTCATGCCTACGCTTTGACCCCCCACCCTTGCGAAGACAATAACTACCATGTCTGTGAGGGTGACACTTGTGGCGGCACTTACTCTGAAGACCGCTACGGAGGCGGCTGCGATGCCGACGGTTGCGATTACAACCCGTACCGCATGGGCAACCGTGACTTCTACGGTCCTGGCAAAACAATCGATACCAGGAAGAAATTCACCGTCATCACTCGCTTCCTGCCTGATCGCATGTACCAGGTCTTCATCCAGGATGGCAGGACAATTACTGTTCCTGGTGCGAAGTGGGACGGTATTCCTGAAACCTCCGACATCACTCCCGACTACTGCAGAGCCCAGTTTGCCACCTTTGGCGAACGTGATCGCTTCAACGAAGTTGGCGGATACCCTCAACTAAACGCTGCTCTCGAGATCCCTATGACCCTTGTGATGTCCATCTGGAGTGACGTAAGCCTCCTATGAAACAGAATCCGGGCATTAAAAAGAAGCTTACATTTTCATAGCACTACTCCAACATGCTCTGGCTGGACTCCGTCTACCCTCCCGAGAAGGCCGGTCAGCCCGGCACCGAGCGTGGACCATGTGCTACAACTTCCGGCGTCCCCGCCGAGGTCATTGAACAGTTCCCCAACGCCCAGGTCATATGGTCCAACATCCGATTCGGCCCTGTTGGAAGCACCTACAGTGTTTCAGCTTAGGATGAATTCTGTCCCTGGAGCAAGTTGAAATTCCGATTGGTGGCTCCAACATCTTACATGGAATGACCCCAGGCAGGTTTCTGTTGGTACCACAGGGTTGGTGACCTAGGTCGAAGTGGTGAAATGGGAGGGGTGCAGCGGTATTATGTCTTATGCCTGAAGAAAATAAGATGCTATCGCGGGTTGCCTTGTTGAAAGTCGGGATAACCACTGTCCGGATGGATGCCGAGGGTGGTGACCCATAGCGGAGATAAGCTTCAATCTCGGCGATAGTTGACGATGCCCGGCATCGCAACAGTTTCTGTACTTACCTTTGCTTCTCTATCAATCGTTGAGGATCTTTGTTTGCCTTCTGTGGCTTTTCAAATTAGTCTATTTTGGCAGATAACTATGGGCATGATTGTTTGTTACAGCGGTGGTGCTCATAATGTGACCTTATAATATACATGTAAGCTATAGGATGCGATGCTCACTCTGCAAATCCTTAGTCATGAAACTGGGTCACCGCCCAAACTTAATAGCTGTAGTGTGATATACAAGATCCTTTCAATTTTCAGTTTCACTACATAAGCAGTTGAAAGATACCAAAAGCTCAAGCTCGGGCCCATTGGCACCAGATAGGCTGGACTTCGTTCCACTCCGACACATGCCATTCGGATATCAGTTTACAGCGTATGAAGGAATCTGTTCGCAAGCTGCCAGTCAGGCATGACGATCAAGACACAGTGCTTGCCTCAGTGTATTCAGGCGTTTCTATGCATGGAAGCAGGTAGAGACTTGTTAGAAATCAAATACTGAAGAAAAGGTGCTCTTTTTTTTCACCCCACTTGAGGGGATAGCTCCGACTGTGCCTGTTGGTTGGTTAACAGAGTAAACGCTAATGCACCCTGCTGACACGCTAAAATCTGGTTCACATATTAGTAAGACTTAAATCCCACCGGATGCACCTCTCTGATAATCATAACCATGGGCAGGCTGTCTTAACAATCTACTTAATGATGATCGTTTAAATAGCAAGACAAGCTCCATCAACAGAATGAAGTAGACAGTCCTTGAACTGTCAAGTCTGAAGGTAGCTCGATTTCCCGAAAAACTACTAGACCATGCGATATTATATGATCTTCTGAGCATTGAAGTCCTCGCCTTCGACAATTGTACCGTCGCCGATTAACATTGCAATTTGCGGCACGCTCAACTCATTGGTGGTAGGGGGCAGTCAGCAGGTTGCATATAGTCCATGCAACAGCCAGTCTCATTTCAAAACCCGAGGTTCTGCCTTTTCTCGTCAATTACCCCTCGGTGTCTTCGCGCCACCTTGTTGGTCCGGCCTTTCGCGTGCCGGTTCTCAACTAATAGCGCCAGTGGAGGGAAGGTCTCCGAATTCAACTAGCGCAGATGATGGACTTGTGTTTCTCTCCTGGAGAAGCGGTCCCTACCAGGATTACGATCAAAATCAATCCTCGCCTGGTGGAACTAAAAGACACCTCAGAGGACTGGACCGGCGTGACAAGTGCGGCGGAGAGGCGGAAGTTACAGAACCGCCTAAACCAGAGGGCTCGGCGTAGGTGGCACTACCACACACAACCCGGTGATGTAAATGGGTGGAATTGACTGACAAGACTCTTCTTCGTCCAGGTAGAAGAACTCAGACGTATCCTACGAAGAATTGTCCTCTGAATCCAAGTTCTGAGCCAGATTCAGGGTCTGACCTATCGACAGCGCTTGTGAAGTCGGCACCGCCAGTCAAGGGTCAGACCGAAGTGGCTTTGGAGATACGAGCCAAAAAACATCCAGAGCTATGCAGACTCGAAACTCAGATACAGCTGATCAGGTTTGCTGGAGAAGCCTACGAAAACTATCTCGATGGGAAACCCTGTCCTGCCTACCTTACAACCCTTGTTCGCGTGAACGTTTTCCACGCCTTCGTACAAAATGCCCGTGTCCTTGACTTTGATGGCGCGTGGCTCACATATGAAGCAATATCACCTTTCAATAAGTTGGGTCCAGGCCTCGGGCCTGCAATGACAGGAAACTCGTGTCCCGAGAATATGCGCCCCACCGGGCTGCAAATTGCCGTCGAGCATCATCCATGGATCGACTTTTTTCCCCACCCTAGAATGCGAGATAACTTCCTTCGAATCGTTGCCGAATATGGAGAAGACTACATTGACGAGGATGACTTGTGCCGGGATATCGTAGACGTTGGAGCCGGAGCTGGGGTAGAGGAATCTGCCCTCCTTGTTTGGGGTGAGGCTTGGGATCCACGGGGATGGGAAGCAACCGAACCGTTTCTGAAGAAATGGGGTTGGCTTTTGGCCGGCTGCACGGAAATTCTGGAGGGGACGAACTATTGGAGACAAAAGAGAGGATTGCCGAAATTAAGGTTCAACTGATCGACATTGTATGATGTATAACCAGCTGGCGGATAGGACTATGGTACAGTTACTGTTAGGAGAAATCACATTATCATCGATGATCTCAATGGAATATACCAGCTACTATTATGCCACGGTCACACATTCGGGGACCTTTTCTCCTCGAGAACTTTCAGAAGCTGTAAGAAGTAAGGAAGGAATGCTTCCAACTCGACCTGGAAGCCTTCATGCGCCCCCGGAACATCGAGCCGGGGACACTCCAAAATCTTCTCTTGTTCATTAACTGCCTGCGCATACCAAGCGTCCCTGCTTCTCGTACCTCTCATCAATCCGACGCTGGTATTATTCTCTTTTATCCGATACAAACTTGGCAGGTAGCCTAATAGGATAGTAAACTCGTTCTCCCAGAAGTTTACTGGGTTACTCGGCTCCGGCGACACAGTGCTTGGTATGCCCTCATCAGAGTAGCCAACAAGTTTTGATTCAAACTGCGTCTGTGCAGCCTGAAGGCCGAAATTCTCATACAGCTCGAGGCAATCGTACAGGAATTCAAAAACCTCGGAGGCATTCGGCAACAAGGTGAAGGTCGGGGCCTCATGCGAGATGATATGGTCGACCATGTGGGGGAAGTCGACTGCAAACTGAAACGACAAGATACCACCCCCACTGCTCCCGAAGAGGATAGCTTTATCGAAGCCAAGAGTGTTTATGATAGCGCGGATATCACGGGCTTGCTGCGGAGGGTTGAGCCTCTTGTTGACTTTCGCCTTGCTTGCAGACATTTGGCGTCGATCGAAGGTGGCGCAAGTGTACCTGTCTGACAGCGCGGTGATGATGGGGTTGTATTGGCGCCCATGGCCATTGCCTCCAGGAACGAAGACAATGAGAGGGCCTTGTCCTTGGTACCAGTAGTGGATGTCGCACCCCTCGTTGGAGAGAATGGACATGGTTGGTCTAAACTCCATGGAGGCAGCCATCTGTGATCTTGGGTTTGTGCGAGCAGTTGATGATGATAATGAGACTGCTTTATCGGAGAACCTTCAAACAACGTGGAATAGTGTCCTGGAGAGTTTATTTGAATAACAGTATTGCATGGCTGCTTGGCATGCAGAACGCTGATGCCTCTTTAGAACCCGTGACTTCAAACACAAAAGTCCCGCTGCTGACTGCGGGGTCTGCACTCCCGTCAGACGGCAATGGCTAGATATTACGGGCTTTTGGGACTAATAGGTGATGGGGCTTGATTTTCCATTGGTGGGCTGACGAGCTACCTTGTATGGTTGGAAATTAATCTTATGGTTGAGAATCGGATTACTGCCCGATTTTGCATCCTACTTGAAAATATCGAAGAACGTGACCAGAGCTAGTCCAATACTTTGAACAAGATCTCGCATAGGAACCAATATCAATGTTGGGAACACCAATTTCTCGGCCATAGTCATAGTTAACTATTCGTATCTCAAGGATAATCAGGGCAGCTTTAATTTCAAACCTCATTCGAAAAACCATGCCAGGGCTGAGGCCCCAGGGTGACTTATAAAGAACGACATAGCATCCCTAACCTAGGAACTTCCTTGATCTCACCATCCATATCATTCCACTTGAGGTTACAGAAGGCTCAGATTTCCACTCTGTGACCCCGTTTCGTCTAGTACGGCTGGATCCATGGTCTGCAGCGCGTTGCAGCACAAAAGCCGTTGCAACAGGGTCCAACATATTGTCCTTGAGTGTTGTAGCACTCCCCATATGTTGCGACACAGATGCCAAAACAACTGACTCCGGTAATGGGCTGAGGCGGCCCAACGATGACCTGCTGCAGTCCCTGTGAGGTGATACCGCTCGCCAGTGCCTTCTCACTGTTGGTGTAGAAAGTACATTGGGAGATGGCGTTGTAGTCGGGTGCGTCAATAATGTTGACGGAGATATTGTTGTCTTCAAATCGAAGTGTCAGTACGTCCGCTTTGGAAGCAAGAGTGTGGTATGGGACAAACTGGTTGCATGCACCTGCCCATCGGCGGGGATAACCAGCTCGTAGGACGCGGGCCCGCCGTGGAAAGTCAGGTGAACTGTCTGGAAGACATCGCGCTCTTCAAGAGGCTGAGATAGGGCGGGAACAAGGATGGAAAGAGACGAGAACACAATGGTGGACAACTTCATCTTGAATAATAGGACTTGGTACGCTGGTATTGAGACTTGCTTCGTTTTTGATGGTATATTGCTGCTCGGTGTAGTTGTGATATGAATCCCCATAACTCGGGATTCGATCAAACCTTTATACCCGACCTCTTGATTAGTGGCGCTGAATCCTTAGCAGGGAAAGGCTGTCATGATCAACTTCGGTGAAAAGTATGACCCGACTCTTACCACCCGACGAATCATTCCTAACAGTTGTGTTCTCTGTAACCCCTTTCGTTCCACTTCCCTACCCGATTTCTGAACCAGTTTGACTAAAAGCCATCGAATACGAACTCAGGTGTCATATGTCTGACTCTATTTTTGTACTTGACAACCACTACGGGCAGGTTACATCCCTTCAAAGTTACATCTCAAGTGAAATCTGACAGGCAAGTATGGATCTCGTAAAAAGTAGGCAGAAACCAAGGAGAGGGGCCTCCGGCTACAAAGGTGACAGGTCGAACCAATACCAAAAGTACTTACAAGCCACTGGTGCTGGTCGATCCATAGGCTGAACCGTCGCTAGCGCCATGTTCAGCTTGGCCGTGGGAGCGGCTGAGTGCCGTTGAGGGGTAGCGGGTGGGCATTGCACCACCCAGGAATCAAACCCCACGATATTGTGCTGTTGTAATGCTAAAGGTACTTGCGTCGTCGTCTGCATGCATTTTTGATTGGCTCCATAGTCTATGCTGGAACTTGTATCTGCGAACGTCAGACGACAAGGGAGAGAGGGGAGCTCGTATCGATGCGTGCCCGATAACGCGGAGAAAGCATGCAGTTGACGTTTGCCTGGAACTATGTCTCAGTTGGGTCCTCCCAAAGTATACTTTTGAATACAACTGGGCTGCGGTCAAGCCAGACGTCGCATTAGGCGATAGATCTTCGTTACTGACGATCTTACGATACATTCCAGTAAGTGTAACGAACTTCGACCGAGTGGCAAGTGGAGACCAATGGTAACGTGGTATTCATGACAGGCTGATGATCTTGTTGAAGTACATGTGCATCTATCCTCTGCAAACATTGAAGCGCTAAATATAGTCGGCGTATCTTCCAAATTGCAAGGAGGCCCATATAGTTGACACCTCATAGAGTCAAACCGTTGAGCTCTGTACTTTGCCAAACATTCCAGACCTTGCTTTATGTCCTCCATGTCATGAGGTTGGGGCAGCAATGTAGTTTGTGTTCGTGTGCCTTTGCTAAGATATCTTGGTTTTAACGCTCTTTCTAACAAGATTTCCCTGTGCCCCATTACCTCAATCGCTTGTATGTGCTTTGGTCTAGAAGATGAGCGGATGAGATCTATGGTTCGATGGTGCCAAAGGCCTCAAGTCAATACCCATACTCGACCGTAGACAGGCATCTCCGTCCCAAACATCGCAGTCAGCTTGGCACACTGTGCCACTCTTAGGTACGATTCCGTGTTCAAGATACTCCCGAATAATTCTCGTCGTACAACGACTGCTAGTCGTCGTGCTGCAATGCCCAACGGATTCCTGGATCACGACCGCTGAACCGGGATGACGCCCACTCTCCTTCAGCGCGTTCCTCAACGGCGTTACCGGATCGAGCCGGGACGTCAGGAACAGCAACGGAGCCGTAGGTCTACCCTCAACCACAGCGGGGTCGGGTTCCGGTGTTGCGAATGGGCCGGCGAAGCGCCACTTGGGACGGACATGCCAGCCCATGCAAGAGAAGCGGATTTCGGACCAGTAGCCAGCGAACGTTGGTGATTGAGACTCAAGCTTCGTAATGTAGGCCCGGTAATCAGCGATTGTAAGGTTTGTGCTGTCTTCACCGTCACTGCAAAGAATGGCCTGAGTGCCATCGCCGACCGCACTCGGAGGGGCCGATGAATTGGGGTGAGAGCAGGTATCGTCAAGTTTGGGGACATCGGCTGTAGCGGTCTCTATGAGGGCGGTGTAGTTTCCCTCTATGGCCGAGTTGATCTTCTCGGCCAGTTTCTTAAAGTCCTGATAAGGCTTGTAGAGGGGTCTTACGAACGACACCGTAACGTCGTAGCCCGTCAAGATTTTAGTGAATTTGCCGTCGAGAACCGAGACTGGTGAATCATCCAGCTGCTTGATTAATTGAATGACACGCTCCCGAATGTCTTGCCACTTGCGGTCAGACGGCCGACTAAGGGCGCACTTTCTTCCAGAAGCAAAGCATGTCGTGTAGAAGAACTCAACAATCTTTTCGGAATCTTGAAGATTGGTTGTCCATCCCTGTGCGCTAGGTTAACGGTCCGTGGGAATCCGAATGAGTTGAAATTACTCACAGCAGCCATATAATCATCGGCGTCGACGATTCCGTCAAGAATGATCCGCTGAACCCGGCCGGGATACATGGATGCAAAGGTGTTGCCCAGCAAACTGCCATATGAGAAGCCCCAGTACTGTAGACGCGGCAACTGCTTAGCACCACGCAGCTCCATAGGTCTCTGTGCTCTCTCCTCCTCTGAGAACTTTGCGGCAACTTCCTCATCCCGCAGCTCCTGGATCTTATCCAGCATCTCTACCATGTCGCGGACAACAGACGCTGTCGAAGCATATGGGAGAATGGAGCCGTTCACGGCGCTCTGGGTGCACAGCTTCCCGTAAGCTTGAATACGCGCCCACTGCCGCCTGAGCGCATCTGGACTGGCGTCTAGAGGCCCGATGGCCAAGCGCTGGATCGTGTCCAGGTCTCTAGCAAGGAGGTCCTCGTAGCAGTCTGCCTTTGGCGAGGTGAACTGAACACCTCGCGGATCCCAACTCAGAATCTCATACTTCTTGTTGCCATCGACAGTGTCTTGCAAGAGATGACCCTCTCTGAGCAGTAACCCGACACCAGAACCTCCAGGGCCGCCTGGGTTTGTGAAAATGGTGCCACCGAATGCCGGATCGTGGTCGGGGACCTTTGCTGGGAGCTTGATGATGGCCAGCGCAACGGTGTACTCGTTCTTCTCATCGAGCCAGTCGAGAGGTACCGTGAGTCTTGCGCATTGGAACTCCTCGTAGCATGGGTGGTACTCCAGCTTTGTTGACGGCGTGATTGTTGACCAATTGAAGCCATTCAGATCCGGATAATCGCGCTCGCCTGCCCTGGCAATGCCTGCCAGCGCGAACAGGATAGCTGAGAATCGCATGGTCGCATACGATCGTTGTCTTCACTATGGCTGCAGGTATAGTGTCTCTAATATTGAACGAACACCTGACTATTTCTGTCCCCCGTGATGGCGCTGGTTACATATGCCACGTTGAAACTTTAAATTTGATGGAGGAGAAGCTTTGAAAGGCTTTGGAGTCAGCCAAGAAAGAAGGCAACGAGCGGGATGCTGCGTCAGCAGGAATGCCTGCAAAGCTGCATCGGCAGGGTACGTACGGTAATGACGTGTTCAAAACCACTAAGCGGAAGCAGGAAGGTGAACGAATGCAACAAATGGTAAGAATACGGGATTATTCATTAGATCTCATCAAATGTGACTGTAGGAAATCTAACTATCTTCATGGCATATTCAATCCTACTCCTTGAGATCCGACAAGCGCACAAGCGACGACCCCACGCCCGGCGTGCTTGTCCATTGGCGATGAGCTTGTTGGATATCTTCGAGCTCCCAAACCTTTTTGATTGGCACCGTAATCTTCCCCTTGGCCAGCAAATCAAACAGCGTCTTCAAGTTTGGCTCGAACGTCGCGTGGTCTCGGGCGATGTAGTAGAACTGAGTCCTCTTGCCGCAAAAGGGAACCATACCCCGCGCCAGTAGTTTCACAGTGGGCATGACAACCGACCGGCTTTCGCCATTATCGTTAAGCGCTTGCAGGTTCCCGCCGTAACCGACAAGGATGCCAGTAGGTGACAAGATGGAAAACGACTCGTCCCAGCTCTCGAACCCCAAAGGATCGAACACAGCATCCGCCCCGCCGAGGTCCTTCATTGTCTTGATCCAGTTCTTGTCGGTGTAAACAAACGGCGTAGCACCCTGTGCACGGGCGACCTCGTGGTTCCGCTCCGATGCCGTGCCGTATACATGGGCGCCCTGCATTTGGCATAGCGTCATAAGGGCATAGCCGACGGCCCCGCTGACGCCGTGGATGAAGACTCGTTGGCCCGCAGCCACCTTGGCGGACTCGAAGACCATGGCGTACGCCGTGTTCCAATCCAGGACCAGGGCGGTGGCCTGCTGTAAGTCGATGCCTGCAGGGACTTTGATGAGGTACTTCTCCGGTAGGTTCACCAAGTCGGCCTCCGCGTCATATACAGTAAGACAAGCGACGATTTCCCCAGCTGCGAACTTGGACGCTCCGGGACCGTTGGTCTTGACGATGCCGACGAGACAGTAGCCAGGTGTGAGCGGAGCTTTGTTCTGCAGCGGGTAGACCCCCCTGCGCATGTTGATGTCGGCTCCAGAGAAGCCGGAGTAGATGGTCGCTACCTGCACATGGTTCTTGGGAGGGGGGGTGATGGTGTCTTGGATGATATAAACTTTGGATGCATCACCAAACTCTGTAATGACGGCCTTGCGGATGGTGGTTCCCGACATGTTGAAATCGTGTTTGAGGGATTGATTGGTTCGAATGAGGAATAGGACGAATCGGTTTGGGGTCTTTTTTTTGTTGCTGCACACTCAGCGATTCATCTCGTGTTTTCCCATTCGTACTTAAAATATTTCATTTCTGGCGACGGACGCCACATTCGACATTATCATTCGCATTTTCCGGCATTCGCGATGCCGGTCGGCCTGAGAGAAACGTACCGACCGATACGCCCCGTAGAGTCTATTGCGCCGACGTTAATATTGAATGGTCGCAGTTGCGTGCGCCACGCCAGCAATTGGCGCTACGGTGCTCAATTGCATCGCCCCACGGAGTAACTAGAAGGCAATGGGGAGCCACCTGCAGGATCAAATGAAAGGGGCATAGACGCGAAAGAGCGCTGACGATGGGAATTGCGCCGACCAGAGGCGCTATTGCTATTATCCCTGTATGGCGTCTGCCTGTCGATTCTTCGCGCATTCCCCGGGCTGACTTTAAGCCGACTCGCTTCAAAATCTTATTGGTCAGCACTCTGTCTGACTATCATGCCCCAACCCCACAATGTCATAAACGGGCTGAAGTTGTGCCGCATCGCTTCAGCAACTTGCGTGGCTTTGCTGACGTAATACAAGATTATAGCGACTGATGCATCTGGTCGATCCGCGGGCCGATGCCTATTATCCATGCTTGCACACGGAGGCCTGTTTTGAGTGTAACAGAAATAATCTGATATGTCCTAATCTTTTGTGATTTAAGGACGAGAGAGGATTTGAACGATACGTTTTTACGAGCGGACATGCCAAAAGATAGGCTCGCTTAGAAAGCCGTCTTCAAGTACGGATAGGCTAGCAAAATGAGCTGTCCAACTGTGGTCCCTGCCGTCTGGTAGATACAACATAACATGTATCTAACCTCGCAAGCCTTTCTCAGGAAGAAAAGCGCAACAAACATTTTCCTTGATCCCAAAATTAATTTGCTCCGAATGGTGCAAACTACCTACTTTGTCACAAGCCGTACTATTTACTCATTTTACATTAGCTATTATTAGGTTCTCTATGAGAATCATGAAGCACGCGTGCTTCTGCGTGGCGCTTGTGACACATTGTAACCTCTGTGAACCCATAGCCAGTATGACTCGAGGCATCCAGAAAGTAATACATCCCGCCGTCCCACCGCTCTGTAGATAGCTATCAAGAGCCAGCGTCTCTTTAATTTCGATTCACAGACGCTCGGGCTCATCACAGAGTTCCATTTTGGGTTTAAGGGCAGCAAAATCTGTAAGCTACTGCACGAGACGCCGAGCGCTGAGTACCAGAGGTTCTAATTTCTCCACCCAAACAATATGTTCTCAATTGCCGACTGACGGAACTGTGCCGAACCTACGTTCTCATTTCTGCCTCTTTATAAAGGCTGCGAAACACGGCAACTGGCGCAACTGCTTTTAGCTAGGGGGCATGCCAACGAGCCACATCCAGGGTGCAATCGGCCACTTTCGTACAGTAACGCTAGATGGCGCCCTAATTTAGATAGCTCTATGCGAAATACTTGTCAGGAACCAATTTTATGCTTTGCTAGGCCATTTTAAGCACCAAGAACGATAAGACAATGGACGTAATAGTTATCTTGTATTTTAGCATACAAATTGTTTCGAACCGAAGCTAAAGTCTTGAGACAACTCCTCTTTATGGAAACAGGAGGTCATAGTTATTTCATGTAACCAGGCGATATTTAAGTCGCCTACTACACCCTCCATCACAAGGAACTTCACAGCTCTTCCAGAAACATTTGTAAACGGGGCCTGTACATGACCCGTCAGCATGAGAAGGCCGATCGAGTCATGGCTTCCCTCATTATGGTCCAAAACTCGCTGACGCGAACGAAAACTCAACTGGATTTTCCTGTTAATATCCGCCCTCTTCTCTATATTATCTTGCCCACATTTGCAGTGCATTTGCGCCGTTTATCCCCATAATCAAACTGCAAACCATATCAGCATTAACAAATGTCAGTGATAGCGACCATCGAAAACCCTGCAATTCCGAAGGATTCTGTGGTCCTTATCACAGGTGCCAATGGCTTCATTGCATCACATGTGGTCCATCAGTTGATTCAGTATGGATACAAAGTTCGCGGCACAAGCCGCGATACCTAAGAGCACGCTTGGCTCAGTGCTTACTTTGACAAGACGTACGGTAAGGGTCACTTTGAGTTGTTGTGTGTACCCGATATGACGGCTGGAAATGCATTTGATGAAGCGATCAAAGTTAAGCAAACAGCCAGCCTTATGCTACACTGGTTAACTAAAGCGCTTATGGTCTATAGGAGTTTCAGCTTTCATTTATATGGCCTCTGTGAAGAATCTCGACCCTGGGCCGAACAAGGTTATCTCCAATTGTCGTTGAGAGTGCTGTAGTTGCCATCAAAACTGCATACAGAGGGCCTTTCGTAAATCGCTTTGTTCTCACCTCTTCGTCATCTGTAATCTTACCAGTGCATCTGCAGGCCTTCTTAGAGATGAAGAGCCCAGTTGTGACAGAAGACTCATGGAGTCCCGATGCGAAAGAGCTTGCCTGGACCCCTGGTCTAGTATGGGAGCCTGGACATAGTGTGACTGTATATATTACCAGGAAGATTGAGCAAGAGCAGACCGTTCGGAAGTAGGACAGGGACAACCAATCCAAGCGTCCTGATCTCGTCGTAAACGCCGGTATGTAAACGGAGAGGACGCCTGGACAATCACCTGCCATTTCCTCATGCTCATCGACATGTATAGTTCTTCAGAAAATGAATCCGGAAAAGAGTCTTATCCCATCGATCAGGGTCACCCTTGCACGTCTGGCATTCTTGTGCTTTTGTTCCAAGGAAAAGTACTCGATTCAATACAAAAGTTGCCCCGTAAGTATCGCTTGACACCATAAGAGGTGAAACTCGGTCATGGGCTGACCTTCAACATAAAATATGCCCTTGATGTTCAGGATGACGCCCATCTGCATGTCGCCGCAGCTGCTCTGCCTGATGTTAAGAGCCAGCGCATCTTTGCATTTGCCCATCCACTTTGGTGGGACAATATCCTAGAAGTATTTCGCAAACAGTACCCTGACAAGAAATTTCCCGACAACTTCTATAACGAGCCCTACCCAGCTATCATCAAGCCCCGAGACCGTGCTGAAGAGCTGTTGAAGAGGCTTGGAAAGCCTGGTTGGACCCCCTTCGAAGAAACGTTGAAAATGAACGTTGATGACCTTTACGCAGCTGATGATGTTTAAAGGAGCATCTCATTCAAGAAGAGAGAAGCCAGACTGCGGGGGATGGGCAGGTTTTGCAGTTAGAGAAAGCCATTCATCCTATGCATCCTATGCATAGGATCGCATATATGAAAGGCAGGTAATGTAGAATTATCGTTCTACCAGATTGAAGTCAAGAGTGATAGTTGGCAATTAACAAAATTGTGTTAAAACGATACGTTTTGGTAAGAAGACTAAGTCAAGCATCTGAATTGTGGTGCGGATGTGAGCAACCTATGAAATACCTAGGCTACAGAACTTGCTAGAGCAGCAACAGAGAAACCTATAACCACAGTGCACTCACAATTTTGTCGATGACGGCCTGCTAAAGGTTGCTTCGAACAATACTCAAAGTGTTTTCTTATCAAAGAAAACGATTGAGTTGGGGGTATCCAGACCATCTTTATAAATTGTGCACCACAAACAGGCCTCATTGTAAGCCTTTTTTCAAGCGACTCCCTCTTTGGGTTTGGGAAAGCTGGTGGTCTGATGCTCTACAGTCCCCAAGATCACATATGACAATTGCATTGCCGTTGACAAACACGGTACCTGACGTCACATCGAACCATAGAAGCAACTGCCGATAGTGTGGAGCAACGCGTAAGGAGAATTGATTTGAGGAAGCAAGGGCAAACTGTACCCCGGAAGTTTGTCAATCGGCAACGCTCCGATAAGTCAGCTGCGCGAGATGACATTGAGCATTAAGCAACACAAATCCCTCAAGCCAAGGTTTCCAATTCCTTTGCCCAGAGCATATTGGGTTTGAACACGGGCTGACGTGAGCTAGGTATTAAATCCGGCCTCCATTAAAACCCCCGCTCAGGCACTGATGAACGGATTTGGCCCCTCATTTGGCCCCGCGTTTAAATCCGGATGCCCCGCCGGCATCATTGGAAACCCGCCACGATGCCACGGCGTTTCAAACTATTTATCGCGGCGAGGGATTTAAGACAACAGCATACGACGCAGAAGAAAAAGAAAAAGAACACTGAACTTCATTCCTATTACACGTCGATATGTCCTCCAGCCACCATCAAGCGCCCCCTTTCAGGGCAGAGCACATGGGCTCTCTGCTCCGACCCCAGAAGCTCCTCGACATTCGGGAGGGCAAGATTCGAGACCAGGGCCTATCCGAGGAGGAAGCCGGTCTTCCTGCCGTCGAAAAGGAGTCTGTAGCTGAGGTTGTACAACTGCAGCGCGACCTTGGCATCAAGGGCGTCACCTCGGGCGAGTTTAATCGTACGCGCTTTTGGGGTCTGATGTGGGACGAGTTCGAGGGTACCACCCGCCTGCAAGATGCTGAAGCCAGCATGTTCCGTCTCTACCACCCGGATGTTGTGAGCCTCATCGAGCAGGACCGCAAGGTGATGCCTGGCGACTCCGTCATAGCCGGCGGTAAGCTAGCTCACTCACCGGAGAAGTCCAAGTCCAACCTGCATGAGCTTCGCCTTGTTCAAGCTGCACTTCCCAAGGAGGAGTGGAAGAACATCAAGTTGACCATGATCACGCCCGCCTGGTTCCACATGCGCTACAAGCAGGGTAGAGCCTATACCAAGGAGGCGTACGCCAACGATGCTGAGTATTTCAGTGATGTCGCCAAGGTCTACCAGGCAGAGCTCAAGCAACTCTACGACGCTGGTCTGCGCAATGTCCAATTCGATGATCCTGGGATGGCTTGTAAGTTACCACAATGTCTGGCGCGAATGTAGCTGCTAACCATGTTCTAGACTTCTGCTCTCAAAAGTTCCGTCAGGGATGGGACGAGGACAAGGACAACAAAGGTACCGTCGAAGACCTCCTCGACGCTTACATCAAGCTCTACAACGACATCACCAGCAAACTGCCCGAGGATATGCACACGGGTATTCATCTCTGCCGCGGAAACTTTATTGGCGGTCGTCACTTTGCTGAGGGTTCTTACGACATCATTGCCAAAAAGCTCTTCCAGGACCTGGATGTGAACACTTTCTACCTTGAGTACGACACTGAGCGTTCTGGTGGCTTCGAGCCCCTCCAGTTTCTGCCCAAGAATAAGAACGTTGTTGTCGGCATCATTAGCACCAAGGTTCCTAAGTTGGAGGACAAAGAGCAGATGAAAGCTCGTGTCCTCAAGGCGGCGGAGTTTGTCGCGAAGGGCAGTGGTGAGACCAAGGAGGAAGCTTTGAAGCGTATCTGTGTGTCACCTCAGTGTGGGTTTAGCACCCATGAGAGCGGGTACCCGTTGAGTCTGGAAGATGAGAAGAGCAAGCTTCGGTTGATCCGAAGGATTGCCGATGAGATTTGGGGCGAGGCGTAGAATGTTAGCCGGATACACGTAGTGTGCCCTGATATGGAGTGTGACATTCAACATGTGAAATTTATCCTGGGTGGTTGGAAATTAGCGGGCACAGAAGATATTCGGTTTTGCTGGAAAATATGGGAATCTACAGTTTCCGTTGGGGTTTTTTTCTGTCTACTATGATTAGCTTCTAAAAATGCAATATTGATCAAGCTGAACAGCGGCTACGCCTTATTCCTAACTTATAAATATTGTAGACTTTGATTCAGAACCGGTATAACTGTGGATAGGCATTGACATATTGACTACTAACGCGCATAGATTAAGAAAGAATGACCATACAACTATTTTCAATACCCCTCCCCCAGGTATAGGGTTATCAAATGATGGAAACAAGGAAAGAGAGAAAGAAAGTGTGTATTGTATCGACTTCGAAAAAAAAAAATGAAATCTTGGAGGGATAATCGGCTGTTAATACCCTGAGCCACTGCAAGACCAGTAAATGACATGCACCGGATTAGGCGGCCTTGATTGAGCGGATAAGGTTCGTCACTCCGCTCGAAACCTGACTCAGAAGCGAGGAGTCAGACTCGTTGGTAACGACACTCCGACTCGTCTCGTAAGAACGTCTTCGTTGGTGCATCTCCCTGACGAACTTAGGCCAGGTGTTCGTCAACACAAGATACTTGATGTGGTCATGCGCAGTATCGAAGACTGCAAAGTCAAACGCCGAGGGAACCTCGCCTGTATACCGGACTTGGTTCCGGAGGTCGCCATGGCTGCTTGACTCCGATCCCTCGTATCCTTGCACATATGCGTCGTCGAATGGTACGGCGATGTTGATTGATGAATCCTCGCCAAAGATGATGCGGGCCGGCTTGTCAAAGATATTGAAAAGTTGCTTCATTTCTTGCGAAGGAAGGTTTAGCGGAAAGTCGGCGTGCTGGAGAGAGATGAAATCGGCGTAGATTTCCAGAGCACGGTTGTACGCTTCTAGTCTTTCATCCTCGCCAAGAGACTCTTGTGATTTGGAACCAGACAGTGTATGAGGCCACGAATGAGATTTCCACTCAGACACACGAGCCAGGAATGCTATGTTCTCTCCCGAAAAGTCGCTAAGAGCCGAGAATTCCTGCAGCCCACTCCGATTCTCTCTAAGAGCGTGATCGAGGGCAGTCATTGTCAGCAGGCGGCTGTCCGGCTCGGAACCTATATCGGAATATTTCAATTGACAGAGAGCCAATTGGGCTTTTTCTTCCTGGCTGGAAGATGGAGAGTTCTTGGTACCATAGAATGAAACTACAGTGGATGGCCTAAAGGTCATTTGCGATCCCGTCTCCCACCTTGCATTCGCATCTGTTACGTGTTTTGTCTGGATGCGAAGACGAACAAGCTGAACAAGCGGGATGAATATGGTGAAGATTTCGAACATCATGGTAGAAAGATGGATCCTGCCCTTATTAATCAGTAGCAAGGAACTGAAGGTTTTCCTTATACGAAGCGGTACTTACCACTGGCTTGGCGTAAAGTACATATTGATCTTGTTAAAGGCTGGTACATATGATGCAATAAGAAACATGGGAGTTGCGTGGAGACTAAAATGAATGTCAGCAAAACTGCAGAACGTCTGGAAACACGCAGCCTTAACAAACCTCGAGAGACAGCAACCAACGGTTTGTATTCGCCATCCCATAGTATCTCGGATACTCCAAGCTCTCCAAATCAGAATCGGCGCAACCTGGGCGTACGTCAACCGTGAATAGCCAGAGGGTGCCACAATTATAGAGGCCATCATGGGAAATCACGTACGACCCAAGTCCAGACAAACTGCCAGATAATGGTTGGCCACCATTCCCATCCTCGGCCCAACTCGATGAGCTGCTCTGGAAGAGTTTCCCCTCGTATTTCTGTTCCCGGAATGCCGAATGTCGGGTGGTATTTCTTGCACGCCAACCACATGCCAGTAGTAAGAAGACACTAGGAATCTCAGTCAGGTCTGTTAATCAACCGTGGGTAAGCTTTCAAAAGGGCTTACCTGTGCTACAATGCCAACCCAGATAAATATCATGAGTCTCTTTCCATATTCCATGTTCCTCAACCTGCAGAGCCATGAACTCTTTCTACCGTTGCATCCTTGTTCATAGCGAGCCCCGTTGTCCGTGAATTGAAGTCTTTGCAGCTTTGCTACATGTAGAAATCTACTGTTGGAAGCATGAAACAAGGCGATACCCAAGGGAAACCAAATTCCCATGACGAAATACTGAACATCGTAGGCGATTACCACGGGCATTGTCCCACCGATCGGGTATGTGATCTGGGCCATGCACCAGTACATGTGCAGAAATATTATGGAACCGAAAGCCAGTGGCAAACCCCTGATCTTCAGGATGGGATGTGTGCGATTGGCCCAAAGGAAGGCCATCCCAGCGAGTACAATGGCCGTCCATGTCGCACAAAACGTGACGTAGAAAATGCCTATTCTATCCCATTTTGGGGGCATAGGTGGGAGGTTGTAGATTGTAAGACCAACCAACGCTGCGGGATCCATGGTTGTGACAAAGTGGTGTAATGACGAGAGATGAAAGGAGTAAGGGTAAAAAATTGTCGCAATGCCAATTTTCTCTGATGTACTGATAAAAAGGGGGATCATGACACTTTTAAGACAAGGCGATCAGACTCATAAACTGAATGGAAAGAAGAATAATAGGGATATTTCATAACCGAATCGCGACACTGCCAAGGAAAGCCTCAATACAACTGTATCGGCACTTGTGGGGATGGGACTCGCCCATTGAGTATTGCTAGACCCGCTTGAACCATGACATGCTTGGTGAGAATACCAAAGGAATATAGAAGCCCAGTTCTTCCCGTAGCGAATCCCGTTGGCCCAGGTCCACATAGGTAATCGACTGACCCTTCGTTCAGATCGTGGCGTTCCTTGAGTGTGATACAACAGATTCAAAAGCCCCGTCACCCAAAAGGCAAGGTGCTTATTTCGACTCAGCTTCCTTCCGCTCTTTCGTTTTCTCGTTTAGCTTTGACGATCTTCCAACCCGTTTGTCTGTGCTCTCCGGCCCCAGATCCAACCGACGCACTAGACGTTATGGGTGGTCGCTCTAGTTTAAATTTGAGATGGCCCAATCAAAGACTTACCATGTTGTCTTAGACAATGCGATCTTATCGAGTCATTCTTCTCAGGGGAAAGGTCATAGAGAGCCTTATGTGTCATCTTCCGCGAAGTCGACCAATTAGCCTCCCAGAATCCGAATCTAAGAGCCCACTAGCTCACTTATCCCATCCTGGCAGTGTTTAGAACGTACGGACACACCCCATGGTTGACCTCCGATCTATTGTGCACCGGCTTTGTGATTGACAGCAATAAACCCATGCAGATCATTTGCTGGGGCCACATGTTCCTTCTAGCCGATTGAGGTGCTTCAAGCTATGAGAAGCACGGCAGTCACGTAGACGAAATGGAAATTACTTAGACCGGTCTATGTCTTTGTGAACCCAGCAAATTAGAGTTTCCGTCCGCGATGTTGAGTGAAGGAAAGCATGTACGTGCTTTCTGACCATTCAGGCAGACTATTGATTTCATTTAGGCTATGTGAGTAATGAATTCGCTTCAAGGTTTGGAAGTCAGCCTCTGCTCATTTTCAGCGGAAGTGTTGAACAAATAGGAGATTTAGTTTAAACAATGCTTTAACCATTAAGCCAGACAAAACTTCGTAAGCAGCAGTGAAAATTTCTCTCAGTGGCCTTCTGTGGTGCGTATCTAGGTATTCTAGAGAGACTCAGTGGCGGAATTCTGCCCTGGTTTTTTCTTGTGAAATTTCTTTTTTTTTAGGAAAGGAACAAAGATGACGAAGAAAAAGAAGAAACTAGGGGCAAAAAAATCAAAAACAAAAAACCTGGATACATTTGGCTGCTACCGGTGTTTACAGCAAAACTAGCTTAGATTGGGCATCTTGTTTACTGGCTGAATCTGATGCAGGTGAATTCGTTTGCTTAGCTGCAAGCCCACCGTTGAGTAAACTTAGATATTGCCCTTGCTGGCGCTTCCCGAATACTTCAAGATGCTTTTGAAACGCCATGTTTATTTCAGATGATTTGAAAACTTGCTAGTGTGAAGAATTCTCTCATATGGTTGAAGACTACATATCATTGTTAATTTCGTCGTCCTTTATCCTAAAACTTAGCTTTATTCTATTGAATACCAATCAATACCAATTTCCTCATCGGATGGAAAGCTAAAAATTCGCTTCCAGAGCCATGTGCGGGCTCAAAGCTCTAAATCTCTACATGTTTTGGTCATATAGGAAGCCCTTCCACTCGATGTTGGTACGATATTAACAAGACCGGATACTAGGAGTTTTTTCAGCGGTTCATGCCGAAAAAAAAAAAAAGATATGAACATACACACAGGGACCGCCCGGTCAATGATGGGAGCTGAACACAAGCGATGCAGTTACATCTTGGTCAAATGCGGTCGTGTAATAATTATACGTAGCCATTCTGACATGAGGGAATGAAATGTATTGCCTAGAACTGTCATCTTTAATCAATGAACCAGACCTTCACGGCTTTCTTTTTTCCAGCTTCCAAACACTTTAGCAAGATGGGGCCGGTGAATCTTCAATAAATGCAATGACTTGGAGCTTGTCTGAGTCGACACTTGGGGTGCTCGAACTGGTTTAAGCGGGACCTCATGAAGTATGTTGATATCATGTGAAACGGGCTAGACTGATATCGTGTCAGCGTGTAAAACGGAAGCCTGAAAAGCTTTGTATCATTATGACCATGGTTCATTGACGGCAGAAGTGCTCATAAGCCATGCCATCTGCTTGATTCTAAAGTCTTTTCTGACCAAGAGCTGTCATCCCTCCGATGACTAAATATATTGCCTTGGGCTGGTCGAAGGAATACATAGGAGCACGAGATATATATATTTTGTAAGCCCAGCTATGTGGACGGTATTTTCACCAACCAAGTACATTGATCCCTTTTCATCGACTATTGCAGCCCTCTTTGTCTTTGACCCCTCAACAGGGAGCGAAAAAGACAACAAATGACTGTTTACCGCCTTAGAAGGGCGTAGTCTACAAACATTGGCTGTACCAGGTGTTGACAAAGGTGCAGGTGGTGCCGGAGACGCAAGCGAAAGGACCAGACCAGCCCTGACCACCGCACTGGCCGTACTTCGGAGACTGAGCGCCGCCAGGGGCGGAGGTCGTAGGGCCGGGAGCAGGGGCGGTGGTGGTGATACCAGGGCCGGGGGCGGTAGTGGTGGCAGGGGGCGGGGGGGTGCCACCAGTCGCCGCCGCGGCGAGGAGGGAGGAGACGGAGGTGTAGGCCGGCTTCTTGTTGTAGTTCGAGTCCCAGAGGAGGGCGTCGCCCGTGCCGGGGAAGGTCCCGGGGATCCAGCTGTACTTGTCCGTGAAGCCCCAGATGGTGACGCCGACGCAGCCATCTACATCGAGACATGAGCCGACGACGTTGGCGTAGTCGTTGCCCTGGGTCGCCTTGGCAGACGAGGAGGCCGGGAGACTGGAGTGTCGGATGTCAAGCTCGGTGTAAGCGACCTCGAGGTTGAGTGCGGTGAAACGGCGGAGGACGGTTGCGAGGGCGCTGCGGCTCGGGGTTGAGCCGACAATCAGATGACCCTGGAAACCGACACCGTCGATAGGCGCACCAGCATTCTGAACAATTGTGACGGCCTCGTAAACGCGGTTGGTCTTGGCCCCGTTGTACTCTAGGTTGTAGTCGTTGTAGTACCTAATTGATGTAAGCGACTGTGCATAGTTCTCAACGAAGGATACAGGAGACTTGCAGTTTCGTGTTAGGATCGGCAGCCTTGGCAGCTCTGAAGGAGATAGGGAGAAAGCTGGTGCCGAGCACGTTGTAGAAGACACTCCTGCGCCAGCTGCCGTCGTCGTCGGCGGCCTCATTGACAACATCCCAGGCGTAGCATTGGCCCAAGTAATGCTTCATGACATTTGAGATGTGAGTCTCGATGACGGACGTCAGGGTAGCGGCGGTCCACTGTCCACTGGAAACCCAGTTTGGCAGCTGAGAGTGCCTTGTGGATTGTCAGTTCAAAGCTGCATTCAATGACACCAGAGCACAGGCATATTCACCATGTCAAAGTGTGACACCGCAGAATCTGGCCGTTTGCCTTGGCGATGTTGGGAACCTGTAAAGTAGTTATTCGTCAGCTATCATACTCCCGCGAGACTTGAGTGAAATATATAAACAGGGAGATGCGACTCACGATGTCTGCATTACCGAAAGAGAACGAGCCGCGGTTGGGCTCGGTACCCTGCCACTTTTGCCCGTTCTCGGGAACCAGGGAGCCGAACTCGTTCTTGTTATTCACGACGGCTCTGTAGGTGGCATCGTTGACCTGGCCTTCGCCGACAGCAGTTCCAAAGTACTTCAGGCCAGCACGGACAGCAAGAGTGTTGAGCTGGGCCGAGACGAGGCCGGAGCCCAGGAAGACCGTAATGAGAGCCTTGGCGTACATGTTTGTCAACTCGAGCAATGACCAACAGTCGGAAGAAACACTACTCTCATCAGACAAGTGTATGACCACCCACGTTGCAATCAACTTTAATTTGAGGCGGAAGAAGAGCCAAACTTATAGATGAGCCGACCATAGCATTTTGGTATGATGGAGGGCGACGCTGAACGGCGTTGATCGCCTATCCTTGCTCTTGTCATACAGTTCGGCTGTCCACAGCGGGCTAGATTTCCTGGTTTTGGTACGCTGAATGTGCCTCCGGCCCATTGGGTGTGGTGATATTTGCCAATTAATACTCGCCTAGTCCCGGTTAGCTTGGGCGGTGAACACGACAGCTTTCAGCAGCGACATGTTTGCTGTGGCGACATTCATCCTTTTACCCGGACCAGATCTTGCCTGCTCTGTGATCTCGCCTAAAGGTCTCAGCAGTCCTCAGCCAGGTCGCCGAAGTTCCCACGTGAGGTCAGAAGGGGCAGTACCAGTAAAGTGAGTGCCACGGAAATGTAACCATATCTGACTAACGATTTGAGGATGCGGAAGAGACTCCGAGCTCTTCTGTGCCTGGCATAGTGCGAGGTGAGGAGGGTGGATAATTGATTGTTCGCAGGCTTATCTCCCTTGGTGTCCGAAATGAACCAGCTTGGCAATGTCAGTAATGGGCTGAAAAGAGGAGCGCGAATGGTGGGCGTTATTGTTGCGCCCAGTCTCACTCCAGACGGAGCGATCCGAATCACCCAAATTCCCACCAGTAGTAAGCAATCGCGGGATATTTACCTGCTGGGAATTGTGAGAGCCACTGAATCATCGTTCCAGACGCTTGCTGTCGAACCCGAACCGTCAAGACTATGGCATACATCGCCTCAATGCGGCAGTTTCCACATTAGCCTGAATGGCAGCCCATTGCCATTCCACTGCTGCTGGTTACACTGCATTGGCTGGCCAAGACTTGAACCCCAGAATGGTGTCTTCTAGCTTGACTGCCTTGGACACGGAGTTGCCCCGGCTGCCGAAGTAAACAACCATGCCTATTGAAGTGCACACTACAATTCAAAAGCGCTGTCAAACGCTTGTGCCACACGTAGGTGGGTGACTTTTGTCAAAGAGGATGCAACATGTAGTAACCTATCGGCTGAAGTGGGCACAGCTGCTTATAATGTCAGATGCGTAGTTGGCTAACTTGCCCATTGGCCCATTTAAAAGGCAGGAATCCAATACTACGTGATTTGATCCCACACTGCAGGGCGATGCTAGAAGTAAGGGTGCAGTGGGGTAGAGTAGACAACGGCAGGGATCACAACTTCTTCACCTATTTGGCGATGACTCTTCGGAGCGATCCAAAACAAGGTGACAGACGCTGAGGTGGCTTGGCTTGAAACATCCATCTTCTTGTGGCACCATCCAGAAGAACCGATCTATCCATTTCAAATGTTCGCTTGAGGATCTTCCGGGTTTGGGCTCGAAATGAAGGAGACGGCGCTGGCTGTAATGTCGCTTGCTTCGGTTGCCATATAATACACAATACCCGACATCCTTCTTCATGGATTCTTGAGTAGCTTTCTTGACTGAATTCCCATTCTAGAGCATCTAAGAAGAAGACGTGCGCCAACAGCGCTCCCAAGCTCCACCATTTCCCTCTGTCGCCAGAGTACGGCTTCTTTAGATTTGCAGCTGAATGTGGCCTGAGAATGTTATATACAACAATTCAGCTTCGATGATGTGACGAGAAGACTAAATCTTGTACAGTCCCCATCGACTTTGGCCATGAACATGATGCTCATGGTACAGACGTAGAGACTCTTCACGAATCACCAGGCTGAGATAGCGGGACTTCGTTGCGCGTTACGTTCATGGTAGTACCTAATTGAACAGGTGATAGCTTGCAGGGGCGCAAATGTTCTCCGCAACAGGCTTCGGGTACACCATCATATGCGACGTTAAACGAAATGGGGAATCATCGCCCTTACCATCGTGTCTGGCCGTCAAGTCTTGTCTGGTTGGGAAAGTCACCAAAAAGGCCATTCGAATGCCCCTAATACATCCCAGGTTCACAGTTATCCTATATTCTACCATTCCCCCAGTGGAGCACAAAGCTCTCGATGCCAAAAGCGCAATTTATTTGTATGTGCGGGATACTTCGGGGCTGCACCGGCGCCGCGCTCCCCCTTGCTATGATTTTCCGACGTTACAAGCCATTGCAAACGATTTTGGATAAGCATAGCTTCGCTGTGAAGCAAGTCGTTTGGGATTCCTCATTTCGCCCACAGGTCTATTTTCCGATCCCAGAACCATAGGTTGATACTTGTGTCTCAACCTGAGGGTTTTCGCCGGTGAGTCGGAGTATGGACAGCCGTACGACACCCTTAGATAGAATTAAGAAGAGACACGGAGTGGATATTTTCCAGAGCTGAATGAATTGATGGCCATGCTTGATGAACTTGGATGGCTCATCGCGGTAGTTCAACTGAAAACTCGTGACGAGCCTGCCGAAATCTATCTACCAAATCTCCCGGCATGGGCGGCTCGGCATTTAAGCGTGGTAGTGAAGCATCAAATTCAGGGGGATCAAATTCGCTAGCCGGAGGCCAGCCGTCATACAGCAGGTTTCCCGTCTCCCAACGAACGTATCTCGGCAAAAGCTTCTCTCTCAGATAACAAGCAACATAGAAGCCTCTCAGCTTGCTTCTAGATGTCTCTCCGCGACCTTACGAGGAGAGATTTTCTCAGATAATTATCGCCTCTGTGGTATCCTATTTATGAGCTTCTGGTACTGAAGCCATGAGGTTTGCAGTTTTACAGCACGTGACACCAACTCTTGAGGGGGGCTGACGGGTTTTATTTCAGACGGCTCCGCGGAGCGACACTTTGTGTGAGGAACTTGAAGATCTGGGCTCTTTTTCGCGAATGAGCTGGGATTGGCGATGCGGTACTCTTGATAATGTAGTTGGGCCGTAATTGGCTTGTTGTGGTGTAATACGGCGGCACATGTTTCGGTATTGGAAGAAAAATTGGGCTGACTGGCACGGATAAAGCGAGGAATCAAGAATGAAGTTTGAAGCGACGGTCAGTCTCTCGACAAACACGCCCCCCCTCCCATCGTTTTAAAAGCCCTCCTGTTTCAGTAGAGGCATCTCCGATTAGGTAGCTGGTGTTCGTTATTACAGCGTCTTGAAAGGAAGGCTTGTAACACAAGTCTAAATGCTCTTCTTTCATGCTTTCCTACAGCCTTCCGCTAATTTGCTATCTATACAAGGCCGGATAAGGCCCCTAACTTGTCACCACCGCCCTTCCAAAGGCTTAATGCCCGCCAAGCCTCCGAGTCTCATTTATAACGCCTGATTATGCTGTGCTACACTTCCTGCCAAGGTAGCACCTGGCCGGCCAGGCAAGGATAGATTCACCACATCAGCACGGCTGTTCCAGGGCATCAGAAGCTTCCGGCGTACTACTCTCAATGTACTTATCGGAATTCATGCTGTTCCGAGTATTGAAAAGTCCGCCTCCGTTGTCAACAATGTGTTGTGAAAGTGTTTGGGTCAACGACACCTAGCCTGCGCTATTCCAGGGGCCACGTCTCAAAACACAAAAGCTTCTGGTGACAAAATGGATAAGTGAAAGGGGGAGAAGGCGAGTCTTTTGATACATGATGGAACGCATACCGATGCAGCCATTCTTTGATGATGGCCCCAAGTCATGCGAACATGGTTGGACAGAGGGGCGGCTACCCGTGCAAGATCAGGCAGACGCCCGTCTCGTCATCCTTCCCATCAGGACGAACTCTGCGAACCACATGTCCCTGTGAGAGGTCGAGGGTTTTCTTGACTCGTTCGCGGCCACCCTAAGTATACAACACCAGACTCGGACGAGACGAGGTGCAATACTCTCATGGTGTGACGATGCGGAGTGCGGATAGACTGGCGTGTCCCCGACGCCCCCGCGCAGGCTTCAACTCGGAAAAAGTGCTGCATTACCTTGCAGAGAATTTGCGTCAGACCCTGCCAACCTGGGCAAAAGTCTCACGAGGGCTGCGAGGTAAGGGACGTCCAGCCGGCTCCAAAGGGGCTAGAGGCCGACAATGGGAATGTCGTTTGGGCCAGAGGAGGGTGTCGAATGGAACGGATATCTACATGTCGAACCGTGAAGATCTCATCTGCACTTGTGGTTAGTGAATCACACGTAAGCTCTCGGTGCAAATATGTCTGTAAGCTGTACTTGGTGCTGGTTCTGTAGCTCAGCGACTATCGCACGGCAACCCTCCTCACAGAGCGGAGACCTTGACGGCGAGAAGCCCAAGACCGAACTCGGAAACCCACTAACGCGGTGGTCCGAGTCGAGTCGTACTTGTGCTCTCGCGCTTGGTAGCTGCTCAAAGAAGAAGCACGAAAAGGGCATGCGGTGATGCGGCAAGAAGCCCGTTTAGAGTCCATTGAAGAACCTCGAAGAGAAGTATGTGCAACTTATGGCGTATTTGGGGCTCATCAAGAGAGGGCCCGACCCGTCGTGTACGGACGTATCGTATTGGAAAAGTGGAAGTCACGGCGATGCTCCTCGGAGTCCACGGGATTGTATGAGAAATGAGAGAGTATAAAGAAGATTGCAATCTCTGTGAATGATTGTTAGACAAGCCTCACTTCACACTCATCTTGGCAGTCTAAAGCTTCATCTACAAATACCCCATCATCCTTAGCACCATCGCCACCAGGACTCTACCCCCTGATCATAAGCCCTGGCACTCACTACACAAAGAGCGGCTTCATCACCTCGCTGTACAACCTCAAAACTCAGCGCAATGACCGAGCAATCTTGCAAGCAAACTAACTCTTCCAAGTCAAAGAGTTGATGCCATCGCCCCTCCCCACTTGGAATGGAATACGGACTGACATGCTCACAGGCTCCAGCAGCAAGACGTCCGGCAGGCAGAGCGCCCCCTCGAGCACAGTGCTCGTGGACCGCTCGTGGCAGTATCGGCCGCTCGGCCGGGGCCAGGCGGCGACGGGCGGAAGCAGCAGCTACTGCGTCGACCGGTGGCTTACGGAGCCGTCGTGGCAGGAGCCGTTCCACACCATCGCCGAGGTGCCGGCAGCCGGATTCGAGGCGGGACAGTGTGTCGGACGTCAGGTGTCGGGCGCGTCGGCGACGTGCACCACGTCCCGTACACAAAAGCAGCAGCAGCAGCGCTGAAACCCGGAAAATGCAGGGAAGGCATGCAAGGGTGAAGGGTTTTCCCTGGGGGTCGGGCTGGGAGAACTCTTATTGGTTTTCGGGGAAAGGTTTCTTATATGTGGTATGCCACTCTGTTTGTAGATTTGAATGCACTCCCAGTAGATCATCATCGCTGGACCCAAGGTATCTACCTGCATTTCCGTTCACTTAACCACATCATCGTGGAGATGAAAGGAAGGCCCCCGATCCGTGCACCCATTGTCCAAGGCCAGATGGGTACGAATGGCGGGAGCGTCGTCTGGTTCGGATATCGAGCTAGTCTGTGGCTGGGGACGTCAGTGAGCCCGGGCTGCAGTACGTGCAGAACTCAATGAGATGAACCAAGGCGGCCGAGGCGTACATCCGGCCTGCTTAGCATTGGCATGCGAGGATGACGGCTGGAAAGGCGTGGGCGGGACGATGAGGTGTCGGTCGTTGGAGAAGTATCGGCCGCTGTGCTGTACGTGTCGAACCACCGGATGGAAAGTCACAGCTGTACTTCTTGCACCAACACATATACCATACACTCCTCTTTCTTTCCTCTACAAGGGCAAGTTCGCGTTTGCTTTTGTCTTGGCATGCCGATCTGGTTTGGGGTGTTGAATTTCGGACGGATCCGATCTAAGTGGCTCGCCGAGCCCAACGGCGCAGCTTGGCATGGCCTCCCCCTCATGAGAGATGCCAGATATGGAGACGTCATGCAACTCTTTTTGCACCACGTCCGTCGCTTCACTGTCGGCAGAGAGCCAAGCAGACCGCATACATCATGGTGGGGGTGAGTTCGAAGCATGACGAGGCAGGTTGGGTTAGGCGACGCGGAATGCCGAGTGAATTTATCGATGCGATGGGCCGGTCGATGCGAGAAGCAATAGTTTGTTTAGAGATTTGAATGGGACTCGTCAACTGACTGAGAAGGGCAGACTTATTTTTGGATGCCATGGTAGTTCCTCGCCTGTTCCGCCCTGCCGGGGTGGTTGTTTACATGGAGAAGGGTCGCGTAGTGCAGCTCTTCCAGTTTTGGGAGGGAGGAACGAGCGTCCTTAGGTAAGCGGGTTAAGGTAAGCCGAAGCGGCAAAGGTGAGCGAGTGAGTGAATGAGTACACAAATAAGTGGGTGAGTGAGTCAAGTAGCTGATTACTCTTCTCGCAAGTCAGTCTCTCCCTTTCTCAACTCATTATTGTCGTCACCTTTTTGACGCCAAATCGTCTCTCTCGCCGGTCCGGGATGGCCTACGTCTGTCTACGGCTCCCTGCTGCCGAGGACAAGTAAAAAGCATAAAAAAGCAGAAGAAATGAGACGGTGCGCGTTCAGGCCCGGGTGCATGACGTCAAGCGAATCAGAGGACCAGTCGGCCGTCTTAGACTTTGCGGCAACAGAAATTGGCAGCAAGCAATACGGAGACGAGTTGCTTTTGTTCGGTCTTGAACAATGTTTTTCTTTTTTCCTCCCCCCTTTGCGCCTTGTTGAGCCCCCAAGCGATCCAGCGGCCATTTCAGCGCCACACTCGTTTGGGCTGGGTGACAGTTGATGACTCAATCCTTGCAAGTAATTTCGCTGAGTGCGTACTACATAGTAGTTAATTTGTCCATAAATTGTGCGTGGATGTGTGAGACGGCCGAGAAAGTCTCCCACGACACCGCAGGACAGAGCAGAACAGAGCGTACGTAGCAAAGCAGATCCATCGTGTTTTGTCTTGAAATTCGCGAGCATCGTAGTCCCCCCTTTCCCTCACGTAGACACGCCTCAGTTTCAGTGGTTCCGACAAAGGAGGCCGAGCGGAGGCCAGGGCTCGGTGGGGGCGGGAGGGGAAGGGGACATGTTTGCAAGGGACGAAGTTGAAAATGGATGCACAAGACGATGGGGACGACAAGAGGATGATCCAGGTACGGGAATGGCATTAGATGATTCGATTCAAGACACCCGAAAAAGTGTCTGCGGCAAGCAACAAGCAACAAGCATGCGCTGATCGCTGAGACGCGATGCAGGGCCGCTGCGACATGGAAACAAGCGCTTGGGTCCCGTCATACATCATCGTACTTATCTAGCCTGTTGTGCTGGAATATACCTACCCAAGCTTATTGTGTAAAAAAGGGTATATGATATGCATAAGGACACTACTCCTTCGCTCATCTGTTCTCGACCGGCCGATGCGTGGCAAACGCCATCCATAGATTCCTGCACAAAGGCGGAAAGTCGAGACGGCTAAATTCGGAACAGCGCGTCCCTCATGGGCCAGCCACCCACCCACCGAGCGGGCAGCCGGGTTGAAGGGGCAGAGAGAAAGGCTGGTTCAGGAACGTCCCGCAAATGGGAGAGGAGGAGAGAGATAAGGCAAGCGAAGCTAGTCTTTGGAGCACCCTTTTCCTGTTCTAGCTCATCGAAGCCTCGCGAGAACAGCAACGACGGCAACACCACCTGCGGCGCCTCTGTACTTCAGCCCATCCCCCTGCCACAAAGGGACGGGAAACAGGCTACTGTTGAAAGCCACGGTATACGCCCTGTGCCGTAAGGGTGCCGCGCCATGATGGGTGTCTTCAATGGCCGAGCCCTTTTCTTCCAACAGATGGCTGGGCCGGCTGCCCTCTCCCCCCGCCCCCCGGCTAGTTCAGCTGGCGCCTGCACAGCCCGGACTGTGGCCCTCTGGCATCGCCTACCAATCAGCCAGAGACATGCGCGTCAGCGTCAATGTGTTCAAGCTGGTCACCACGGACTCCCGCGTGGGCCAGACGAGCGAAAAGGGCGCGGAAAACACAGTACCGTACATGTGTGTGTGTGTGTGTGTGTGTGTGTGTGTGTGTGTGTATCCGTACGTGTGCGGTATCTGTACCGACCGTCCCGAACACCACCTCTTGGAGAGCTACAGCGTCGCATCCTTCTTTTCCACCTGGGAGACGCCTCAGCCACCTCGCCCACTTGCTTTCTGGGGTGGGTTCTCTGAGTTCTCTGGGTTCTCTGGGCGGGCTTCTCGTCAGGGTGGTGCATTCTGCGTACAGGTTAATTCGACCCCCTTGCACCTCAACCTAAACAGGAGGATGCAGCCATCCCTGTCCCGCCCTCGACCAGGGACTCCGTTCTAAACGAGGAACGATGTACTCCGTAGTTAGAAGGGTGACATGGAACCCCAGACCCGGCTCGCTCGCCCAGTCGTTGGCTCAGTTGCTGACCTGTCAACTGACTCCAGTCGCTCCGGGGGGCTTTCCCTTCGCTAGTGTTCCCCCCCCCCCCGCATAAAATCCGGCTGGGCTCATCCCTCCTCTTGTGCCTTTGTGCTGGCAGATGGCCATACTTGTAGCGCGTGCTAGTCAGTTCTGCTGCTGCTGCTGCTGTTGTCATCGTCGATGTCGTGCTATATAGCGTGGTGTACTTGACGTTGTGGTGGTGGCTTTGGAGGATGGAGGGGGGAAGGTGTGGTGGTGGATGACACTACTGTTTAGCTGTATGCTGGGGCTGGCGGCGCTTCTGGATACCTAGGTACTTGGGCTTAGGTACCTACCTAATTTAGCTGGTGTAGGTAGAGAGGGCATGACAGGTAGGTACTTTCTAGCACGTGTGAGCTGTAGCGACATGCAAAGTACCATTCTCCCTCGCCGCCCCCCCGTGGTCATGCCATCGCATCGGTACATCGCCCGTCCTTGGCCCCCGGCTGTCCTGCCGTGACTTCTTGCTTTTTGGCCCTGTCGATTTGTGCCGTCCAGACAGTCATCAATTCCCTATTCCCTCCTCTTGCTCACCACCATCGACTTCCTCTCTCCTCCAACCACCAACAAGTCGACAACGGCCCTGTAGATCCCCGTATCTATTTCCCTTTCTCCTCCCGACCTCCGCCCGCTCGCTTCGTCACTCGTTCGAGGAGGACCCAGTAGTGTGAGGGATCGAGCTCAACTATCCCGACCGACATCGTCAAACCTCATACGACCCGATCGCTGCCACTCCCTTGGAATACCGGCCGCCCCCGCGTGCACAACGTACATACATACGACCGAGGACGCCTTTACCTTTAGGCCCGCCCTGCACACACGAGAATCTCGCTTTCCATATTAATATCCCATCCTCCCAAATCTTCGAACCGATCCAACTTTTTTTTCTTTTCTTTTTTTTCCGGGTTGATGCATTGCTGCCTCCCGTTGAACATCGCGGCCCCTTTCGGTTGAGGAACTGGACGAAACGACCCAGAGAAGCACCCATTTTCGCCCCGTGGAAAGAAGCACCAAAACTTGGCTTTTATTTTCCCCGATATCAAACAGTTATTGCAATACTTTGAGGCAACACGTGTGACAGAAGCTGGGACGGCAGTTGGACCCTGCTCAACCTTGCCCGACTTGGGACGAGAACCTACTAGACGCCGCCGCCGAGGAGCCATCGTCAAACCCACACCCTTGCGACTTCAAGAACGCATCTCGACCGAGGACGCGCGCCGTACACGCTGTGTAATCACCACTTCCAGTCGAGAGTGATTGGCGCTTATATTCCGTTGCCAATCTTTGAGCTTGACTCGCCGGATTGTGGCTCAATCTCATCACCCGTGCCGCCACCCGTGGTTTGAGCCATACGTAATTAGGAGGAAATACCTTCCTTGAATTACTTCCGCCGACTCCGCATTCCAACAACCCGTGTTGACTTTCGCCGCGCCTACATCCTCCAAACTCCTCCCGCTGCTTTCCTTTCACAAATCGGCGCCTCCAGCTCTCTCCAGACTTTTCCCACTTGAAACCTGTCATCGATACCGCCAAAATGTGTAAGTTCTCACCCGATAGCCCCATTGCCATGTAGCTGGACCTGAACGTTGCCCAGCCGGTCTTTCGACGACGATTATGCCCTTTGCGCAGCTGCCGGCCTGCGCTCTACAGTGCGGCCCGCTCTTCGACGCCAACGGCGCCTGCGTGCCACCTGCCGTCCCGGCGGCCGACGCCAAAGTCTATGATGCCTGCTTCTGCAGTCAGCCGAACCTCCAGCCCTTCAAGACTGCCGCCACTGGTGTGTGTGACCCCGCAGGCTGCGATGCCGCCGGCTTCAGCAGTATCCAAGGATGGTACACCTCGTTTTGTAATTCCGTCGCCGGCGGTGCCGCTGTCCAGACGTCCTCTTCTCCTGGATCCACTTCGACGAAAGGGGCCTCGAAAGGATCTTCCAACGGAAATGGCGGCGATTGGTATGACTCTCCACCCGTCAATGTTATCTCTGATAGCTGCTGACAAACACATTTACAGGCTCTCTAACCACTGGAGATGGGTCGTCATGCTCGTGATCCTCGTAGTCGCCATCGCCGGCATCTGGGTAGGCGCCTGCATCTGGCGCCGGCGCTACCTCCGCCGCAAGGACCGCATGTACGAGCTCGGCAAGCACGCCCACCAGGGCCCCAGTGGCATCATTGCCGGCTCCGGCGTCGACGTCAACCAGGCCGGCATCGTCAACGCGCCCGGACAGTTCATGCCCGGACCCCATCCTGCGACCTATGATGAGAAACCCCCAAAGGAGAAGAAGAAGTGGATTGTCAACCAGCGGACATAGGCATGACGAACTTCCTTTCCAAATGCTTGGCGAAGCAAAGTATCCTTCATCATCATCCAACGGCTTAACGAGACGGCGTTCATTTGTTTACAGCATTTAGTGCTTGGATATCCCCTCCCCCACACACATCGTTATGGGCAAGGCTTATGCTCTTTTTTTATTATTATTATTACTATCACACGCTGTTCTCTCTGTCATTTTATAGGCGTACGGCGGGAAACATTGGGTAAGCTCCATCATTGGGATCAACGAGCGGCGGTCACTGTACTTTTTCACCGCGCAATCACTAAAGAAGAGGTTGCCGCATGGGCAAAGGTCGATGTCACGAAGCAGAAGGCGAGGGAACCCAAACCCGCAGGTTACGCAACAGAACGCGGCTTCTGCTCTTCTCCTTATTGAGAAGGAGGTTTTGTATTGTTTCTTTCTTTCTTTTTTTTTTTGCCTTTTTGGAAAACCAACGGTCCGGAAAACGGAAGGGGAAAGCACTCGGGGCCACGGAGCTCGGCCCTGAGTTTGAAATGATAATCCATCTTTGCTTCTATCCATCCGTCCATGATTGTGGGAGACGCGACGGCCCCTCGGGCGGGCCGCCGTGCTTATCCCTCGGCAGCTTTTGGCAATGACTCGGGTGCGGGGAGACCTGCCGCCGCAAGTTTGGTTCTGTGCTAAGTTGTTTCGACTGCCTCGTCCCACGACTATGGTTTTTTTTTTTTTTTTTTTTTTTTTTTTTTTTTTACGGTGGGGTGTGCAGATGTGTCTTGCAAACCAGATATGATTCACGTCCGCCTGACCGGGGCCGATCAAACAAAAGTAACATGCAGACTTTCGGACCGCGTTCCTATTCCCGCCTCACAACACTAACTCAACGGGTCAGAAGACCTTGTGTGTGTGTGTGTTTATGTTTTATCCCTTTCAGTCTCTCCCTGCCCGCCCCCCAACAAGAAGCGTTTTAGGCACGGGTCTTCGGGGGAAAGTTGCGGGGAAGAAGAACCGGCGCGCCCGGCGGCGATTGGGGTGGTGCGGGGGACACCCGGAGCCGTTATATGGGAGAACAGCGCACAGTGGACGATGGTACATACACCATACGGCTTGTCTTGCCGTCTTCTGCGGAAACCTTCGCTGGCTTCCGAGGCCAATGTTCCGACGGCAGTCAGTCAGCAGACTGCGAGCTGGTTGACATTTCATCATGCTGCCCCCACCCCCCCAAAAGTAGTCTTTTAAACATATAGCGCAACAGAATCACCGGATTCGGGGCGCGGCATTGAGTGAAGTGACTATGATTGGTTATTCAATGCATCTTATCTATATACCATTATACCCTATGCCTCCTCGTCTCAATCCAAAAATCAGGCGATCACGTTCGTTCGGCTTTTTGCTTATTCCGGGCCTTTTTCTCTGCATCATCCTTCTCGAAACTCTCAAACCGCTTTACCATTCTGAACACGTTACCCAGTGGGAGCTATTAGTTTTCGCAACAACGCATCATTTACTTGGTCCTTACAGGTAAGGCAATTTTGGCTTTATCACTCTGCTCTTCAGCAGCATCCATGTACAAGTCGATCAAGCATCCGGCGGACCACGCTTGCGTGGGGCACTATATATCTGTTAGCCTACACTTCACACGTCGGGGTTCCGATGTATAAGACTTACCGAGTCAGGGCAATCCTCGCCGTCCTTCTGCGTTAGTTCTGCCAATCCTGCCCATGGACTCTCCCGAATCATCTGCTTGCAGCCCATGAGTCTCCGCGTGACCTGTTGGAAGGCTTCAGTACGTCCAGCTTCGGATCCCCTCCTTGCAAGGTCGAACTTGAGAAGTGCGCGGAGGAAGAATCCCGTTGGCCACAGCCACTCCGGACCCTGGTGGTAGTTGCGTCCCTTGCTAGTGGCAAAGTCCTCGCTGTCCTCGCTGTTGCGGTAGTAGGGTCTGTAGTTGAGATCCGCAGGGTCAAGAGTTGCCATACCCGTGGGGCCACGGATGGCCTTGTCGGCAACCAAGAGGGCGTGCAGCGCATGCTCGGGCTCGAAGAGTTCAGGGGCCGCACACATGGCAATGGGAAAGTTGGCGCGCAGCTGGTAGTCCTCGTACTCCTTGCCAGACTTGTACAGGTCCTTGTAGATGCCGCGTCGGTTGATGATCTTGGGATTGACGTCGTACTTGGAGTCCTCCTCAGGAATCAAGGGAACGTAGTAGCAGCGCTCGAAATTGGCTCGGATGAGATTGGCCCAGTCTCTAAGAGAGATGGTCGAGTCGTCGGCCTTTTTCACAGAAGAATACTGGTACTTGCCATCAGAGTTGAGGGAAGCCACCCACTTAAGGGTGCTATACAGGAGACCTGTGATTTCGATGGCTGCGCCATCACGGGGTGTGCCGGGAACACCCTTGGAGCCGGCGCGTTCGCTCTCGCCCATCTTGTCCATCCAAGTGCCGCAGTTGTGCTGGTTGCCGCCAAAGATAATACCGGTCTCCCAGTCAGGCTTGATGGAGATGTTGAACCCTTCATCGCTCATCTGAGAATCGATTGAAGGGCCAGCGTTCGCCTCGCGAAAAGACATGCCAGAGGCATGTCTCTGGAGCGCCTCTTGGATGACGTCCTCGATCGTGCTCTCATGCGAGTAGGCACGGGAGTCCTCGACGTCAAACCAGGTGTCGTCGTAGGGGAGGAAACGCCTCTTCACCTTCTCCTGCAGCAGGTCTAGTCCGCTGGGAGCGAACTTGGTGTAGTCCTGGATGCATTGCAGGAAGAACCAGATGGAGTCACGCGAGTTATAGCGAGGCAGTGCCCCACTGCTGAGCAAGTTGGGAATCATTCCGTGCTTCAAGACGCTGGCGAATGCGAGGATGTGCTCCTTGGCCTCGTCAAATCGACCAGTACCGAGATAGAGACCACGGAGGGAAATGAAAACGTCGCGGCCCCAGCATCTCGCCCACTCGACAGCAAAATGAGGCAAGCCTGCAGCCAGTGAAGCCACCGGCTTCTTCGGCCAAAGGGACGCAGACTTGACAAGGCCAGTCTCTTGCACACTGACCATCGCGAGGCTCTGAAGGAACCATTGGCCTTCGCGAACGTTGTCGTTCATGAGTTCGAGGCCGCGCTCCCAGGCGGCGTTGTACACTGTTCGCAAAACAAGGCCAAAGTATCTCGGCAACAGGAAGCTAGGGATCCTACGGATGGCATCGAAACGCTCCTTCAACCAAACAGCGGGCTTCTCCAAGCGATCAAAGTCAGGTGTCTTGCTGATGCGCTCCAATCTCCCAACGATGTAGTCGAGAGCCCATTGGCCGTCGCGGAGATTTTGACATAGGGGGTGGGCGAGGTTATTGTCCCTTATGATATCCTTGAGGAGACTCCACCAACCCTGCAGACCGGCGTAGACGAGTTTGCCGTACCCAGGAATCTCGTAGCAGCCATCCTTGCCGTCGCTGCCGTCACGCTCCTCGGCCTCGCATCGGTAAAGCAGAAAGTTAAGATCAACAAGGCTCAGGTTCTCCATCGCGGATCTGGCGCCCGAAGTGACGTAATTGTCAAGACCCGATGAGTGCTCAGCAGCCGGAATCCACGTCTCGAAAAGAGCGATGCTGCCGGGAGGGAACTTGTCGCGAACGGCGATGATCGTGTCGTCGCCCTTGACCTCCATGCGAACACCGGGAACATCGACGACACGACTGGGGAGGCCCCGCAGGAGCTTCTTGTCACCGAGAACTTCCTTCCTGGCCTCTTCGCCAGCTTCAACCTCCAGCATCCAGCTGCCAAGGTGCCGAGCTTTCGTGCCTCCAAGGTGGACGGCGTTGAACGCACCGTTGCCGTTGCCGTAGCCGGGGAAAGCTGTATGTGCGATCAGGAAATAACCCTTTCTTGATTCGGGGTGGACTCTGTGGACGGTAATGTATTGATCCTCGTGATGGATGTGAGTCTCGTCGTAGCCATCCTTCCCCATCAGTGTATGAATCTGGTTCAGGAGCTTCTTGATGCCACCGATGCCGTTTCTGCCACCACCAACCTTGACGGGCTTGCTAGAAGACTCGGAAGTGTACAGTCTGGTCTCATTGACGAGATCGACAAGCTTGGGATAGATTTCATCATAACCCATGACACTGCCTGTGGCGCTAGCACACATACTGACAAGAGCCGCATTTGGGAGGGTATCGCGGGCATCACGCTTCTGGGCAGGGGTCTCGTTGTCGTGGGTACAGTCCATGAACAGGGCCTGGACGGGCACCGGCTTGATCCTCCGAATGATCTCGCGCGAAGACGGGTTGTTGCCGTTGAGCATGTCGGTGCCCTCAACAGACGGGCTTAGGGGGCTTATGGGAGACTTGGAGTCCGCCTTGGAAATTTCATCCACCTCGAAGCTGCCAATCGGCCGACCTCCATGCTTATGGACCAAACGGCTTAGCTCGCCGGTGCTCCACGCCTGCATGGCTTCACGGATCAACGCGCTTAGACCGAGCCTCTTCACGAAGACGTAGTCCATCTCCTCGGAACCAGTGAACAGTTCAGCCACAACGTACAAGTCGGGGCGGACGCGCCGCGCCTCGTCGAGGATGTGTTCAGCGACGTGGAGTGGGGTGGAGTGGCAGTTGTCGATGCGGAAACCAGCAAAGTACTTGGCCAGCATGCGAGCATACTTTGTCATGTAATCCCACAGGAACTGACTGTCAGACGGCCCGCTACCATAGCGGAGCTTGACACAATCTCCCCAGACAATGACCTCGCGTCTGAGATAGACGCGTGAGTCAGGGCCTGCATTGTCAACCAGCGCATTGCCGCCCCAGACCCAACCATTGTTGACGAGAACGTTCTCTTCCGGCTTGTTCTTGGCTGTTGTGTTGTTTTTCGGCAAGCGGGTAAAGTAGGTTTCGATAAGAGGGAACTCCTTATTAATGGGACCCATGCGTGGGCCATGCTCGTCGATTCTGCAGTACTTGATGCGGTTGAAGAGCTGCTGCAGAATCTCGCTGATTTCGGCATCGTACTCCTTGTAGAAAGGCAGGTTGATTTCGTCAAGGAGGGACTTGAGCTTGGACTTTGCGTCTGCTTTTGTCGTGGTACTGCCCTCTTCGCCTTCGTAGCGTCCGAAGATGGCAGACAGAAGACCAGAGGCAACCTTGGGGTCGACCCTCCTCCTGAATCGCTCGCCCATGCGGTCGGTGCCCTGCAGACCGTGCTTGATGAGAAACTCGGCCTGGTCTTTTAGAGAGGCGTCCTTGAGGCCGGCAACATTTGCGCCATCAGCAGCGTCTTGGAGGGAGGTCGCATGACCAGCAGCCCAAGCCTCCAAGGCCGTCTCAACGTCGCGCTCAACGTCAATTGCATAGTATTCCCACAGGCGGATCTCGGAGATGACGTGCTTCTTGATGGCGTCCATAATTTTGATCAGGTCCTCGTCGCTCTTCACCTCGGTAGGAAGCCCAAGCTTGTCGAGGTTGTCGCTCAGCTCCAACAGCTTCGTATCCAAAAGCCAAGCAGATTCTAGCCACGGCGCCGTCACAAGGTTGTATCCAGCCTCGGGGTGGTCCTGTAGCCATGCGCTGTTATGTGCCGTGTGGTTGAGGACGATATCGGTCAAGCTCAGCATGGAGTACTGCTTCTCCAAGCTCTCAATGAGGCCCTGGACATCTTTTTCACCAGCAGGAAAGCATTCAGGGTCCCAGCCCAACTGATCGTACAGACTGTAGGGTGAGTTGGAAGCACCGCGGACCTGCAACGGGGTGAAATGAATCATGTTGTAGCCGCGGTCGCTGATGCCTCGCAGGTGCTTCTCCCAGTCGCCCGGGTACTTGCCCATAAACTTGCTAATGACAGAAAAAATTGACAGAGCCGGCAGCGGTAGAGGGCGACCATCGAGGCTGAGGCGCGGGGCGACATCGATGTAGTAGAGGGGCGTCTTCTTGTTGGTGGTCGTGGTCTGCGGGCTCGAGTCCAGCTCCTCGGCGAGATCTGGCAACTCTGCGTATGTGGTGTAGAAGGCATATGCGCCGGCCTGAAAGATGGGGATAGAGATTTCAATTGTGCGGTTGAAGTCTGGCTTCAGCCTGAACCGCGAGTCAGCTTGAAGGAGAGGCGCAATGTAGCAGCACCGATTGCGGTCATGAGCTTACTTGAATTCGCGGAAGTGGTCTCTGTGGAACTCGGCGCCCTGGTCTGGAATGTTGACCCACAGACTACCATGGCGACAGATGGACGAGGTGCCCTCGATGGCGAAGCGGATGGTAACGGGATCGTTCGTCTTGGGGGCGAGGTAGACGTATTCGCCGGCGACCTGGGGTGAGCCATCGTCGTTGAGGGGCAGGAGGTATACTTCGTTGGATATCATGGTTTTTGGTATCATTTGCGAATGTTGTAGGAGGCAGCTTTCGTGCCCCGCGGACAAAATGGTGACGTGGGTACGGATGGGGAGGGCGAGGTAGGCGTGGGACCTTACGGTGGTGGGAGCGGGAGCGGGTGCACTGGCTGCTGGTTCATGCGGAGACGTGACAGGCGAAAGAATGGGCCGATGCTGGGGGAGCTGGGGGCGCGAGCGCAGCAGCTGCGGAGAGCAATTGATCAAGAGGCGATAAAGACGGAATTCCAGCAACTCAACGGAGGTTTGAAGAGACCGTGGCCCTTTAGCATTAATGACTGGAGGGGGAGGTAAGAGAATGGGGAGAAGAAGATATGTATGTGTATGTGTGTGCGCGCGAGTGTGTGTGTAAGGAGGAAGAAAAGAAAACAAGAGACGAGATGGAGGATGGTGACGATATTAACCGAGCGCATAGACTAGGTAGAGAGGCATTTGCCTAGCACCGAAGATGACCAGAACAAGGTACGGTCGGCACGGTGCTTCCTATCTCTCTCTCTCCCTCTCTCTTCCTCTCTCGGCTCTTACCACGGTACTCTCAGTCTCAGTCCGGACGGCTACCTAGGTAGGTAAAGCAGAAGGTGTGGTATGGCGGGGTATCACCGCCGGCCAGTTGCGGTCTTCTTGCCCGTATGCGGCGTCAATGCCTCTCAGCCAATGAGCAAATGTACCTGAGCTCGTTCGCCTTCGGAATTGGAGACTAAGGTAGGAGGGGGAGCTCAGCAAAGTCACGCAAAACAAGACGCTAGGGCTGCCGGGAGGGAAGCTCCCCCCTTCGGTCAAGGTACGGTGTTTCCTTGGCACGCATGTACTCTGCGTTAAAGGACCGTCATTCGGAGCAGGTCTCTTCTTGAGCCATTTACGGCAAACACGAACCCATCAACCCATCTCGGGGTACTTGGTTGGACAACTACGGATGCAACAACCTTGCTGACTTTAGCTGCAGGAGCTCGAGGCAGGCAGGACTGACGAAACGACAACACCTGCAAAAAGGGGGCCAAAAGCATCAGGTGTAACGGCACCAAAAGGAATCATCCTGTCGCCCAGGCGACCCAGAAGCTCGTCTCCATTGCTCCAGTACTGCACAAGGGAGAGAAGAAAAAAAGGAAAAAGATCACATAAAAATGGTCTCTGGGGAACAGCTCGAGAAGGCTGCGGGGCAGGTATCTCCGGACCAGCTCCACGCGGAGAAGGTACATGACGGAACAGACCTCGCAGAAAGATACATGCCATGTACGGAGTACTTAGTACCTAGCGGTTGAGCTGCCAAATGGCGGCCACAGCAACATGGGAATGTTTGGCAGCGCCCGAACCGGATAGCTTCGGCGGGGACAGCTCGAGGCGCTAGCGGGGGTTTGAGTTAGCGCCCAGCCGTCGAGGGCCGCCCATCACGATCCTCGAGGATCCAGACCAATGTCCGATACTGGGAATGCCCACTTCTCTCGACTTCTCGATCGCGATGCACGCAGCCAGCCAGTCAATGGCCTCCCTTCCCCCTTGCCCCTTCCTGCGCGTATTTGTTTTGTAGCGTTCCGTATTGTGTAACTCGGGGGGGTTTTTTTTTTTTTTCTTTTTTTTTTTTTTTTTGAGCGGTGACCCGGGTTTGACGTTGCATGCCGGCATGGCCAGACTCGGGTGTGCCAGGGGGGGAGACGGACATTCGGTACTGGTCCGTCGTAACGGCCTTTTCGATAACTGTCTACGTTGTCACATCGTCATGGCCATCTCTCAACGGTTTGGGAGCTTAAAGATTGTCTCCTCTTTTTCGTCTTCTTTTTTCTTATCTTGCCCTCCTTCTTATTTCATTTTTCTCATCTTTTCTCCTTATCTATTTCTTCTTCGTTCAAGGTCCTGACTGGGATTCTGTAGACCATCGTATTAGACTTTCTCAAAGGACTCATCGTGTCTTGACGACTCGTTGGTTGGTCTAGTTAATTCTGTAGCATGGCCTAACTCGCCATCTGTGCAACGATCGGCGCAAATGCCGACTCATGTCCAAGTGTGTTGGCCGCGCCTGGTTGGTCTGGTGTGGTATAGCATGGTCTGATCTTGATTCTGCGATACCAAGCAAGAGAGGCTCTAACAGTTGATTTTAATTTTAATTCCGTTGGAGAGAGTTTGCTTGCAAGGGGGGGGGGGGGGGGGGGGGGCTAGAATCAAAAGAGCTCCCATCCTGGCAAGTCGCGTGACGTCACCAAGCTCCATCCCACATCAGCTCTAGCGATCGCCTTGCTGCGCAGACACGGACGCGGTTTCATGCCCCTCCTTCCTTCTCTGCTGCTTCCCTGTCGTACCTGTCTCTTTTCGGCCGGGACGACAGCAGCTCCTGCCTCCAACTCTCCAAACTCTCCAACTCGGGCAGCTACACTTACTCTCACTTTCACCCCTCCCCTTACTGCCCCCGCCACGGCTGTCTCTGATTTTCATCACCCATCATATCGCACACACACACTCTTGTTCCTTTCTTCCCCTTCCAGCACAAGATCAGCCGCGTTCCTGAGTGGCCGCACCTCCGACTCATGCCCAATTGGCTTTGCGTGCCTGAACATCACCCGCCGCAACGGGCTACCACATTCTCCCCCATTTCCCTCTGTGCCAGAGTGACCGTGCTGCCAAAAAACAAACACGCATGCATATGTGAGGCGTATTCCCACTTCTCTATACCCGACTGGGCCACGTTCTCGCCAGGCAGTGCTGGATACGACGGAACCGACACCGCTTTTTCCCTTGCCATGTCAACCTCTTCCCGCCATGACGTACCTCATGCAAGAATCTATTAGTGCTCATCTCCATGCCCCTGTACTCCTAGAGAGCTAGGTCGCTAGCGAGCTAGCTTTAATTGAGCCGCTTTGCGCGATGGCTATTATGGTGTGACTAGACGGGCCACCACGGCCGTTCGGTCATCGCGTCAGCCAGAGTATTCTGTTAGTCTCTTTTGAAATCATATGAACTAGTCTGTCGCTTGATGATTCTGAGAGGGGTTTAGTAACTGGCGGCATCTCGACGATTGAGAACCCGTTCCATATTACACGAGCAGCTCACCCTCATTTTGATTTAACGGTATTGTATCAGCTAAACCTAACGCATAGAACGTATGCAGCAACCAGATTTCAATGTGTGTGGGACGATGATCCTAGATCTGCAAAGGCAATTCGAGCTTGGGAATGGTTGATCCACCCCAGAAGGAACACCATCGTCAGGAGCATAACTACAACTCTGAGCAATGAGAGGCCTCCCGTGTCAAATTACCTTGTTGTCAAACATTAGCGTCGCTTAACAAGGTTTCTGAGATAGCCATACAAACTGCTATCTACCTCGCTAGAGCAAGCGAAGCTCTCGCCAATGTCCCTCAGCACGTATCACATCGCCGTGTGCAGTGAGTCGGTCGATTCATCTCGAGGGGCTTTCCGGTCATGGAAATTCATCTTACAATTTGCACAAAACTTCTCGCCTACCACACATTGCTGACATCGGACGCGATGCACCCCTGGGTGGCAGGCTGCTTACCGCAGCAAAACAGGTTCCTCGCTGGGCAACTTCATTGATGAACTGGTCCATGCAGAGTTGTGCTATTTAAATGGTAACTTCTTCAAGTATTGAACCAACATACGCGTTAAAGGGTTGTCTATCAAACCTACGAAGTACGAGCTCCTACATTTCTCATAATTGGACAAAATCTATGCTATGCTCATTGAGGCGAGATAGGAGAGCCCGAATGACAGCTCTAATCCACTTGCCCTTCGATGTCCGAATGTCCGCTGCTAGGGTTTGGGGATATTGTCTTCGTATTGCACATCACATAAGACGCGGAACTTATCAGCTCGACATTCTTGCAGGACCGGCCATATAAGAACTCCCCTCAATCTCCAGGACATACAAGCGTGCAGGAGGTAAAGTCATAACTCTCTATAAATGCCATATATTGAAGTGTAAGAAGCATGGTGACGAATCACCCGTAACTGAAGTAGACCCCGAGCGGCATGCTCTCGGCTCAGTAAAGTCTCTGTTGTTCGTGTTTGGCGAGACATCGCATCATCTACTGTGCTTCTCGTTTCTGAGCTTGGGAAACAGGTGACAAGCAAGTCAGAGAAGAACTTCGCTCACCCAACGGAGGGATGAGCAGTCGGGATGTACGTAGCATCCCCAATTGCCCTCCCCACCCCCCCTCGGCTTGCCTGCAGCTCTGACGCGGCACTAGGAGCGCAATGCCGGTTCACAACGTCTCGGTTTCGGCGTAGCACATCCCGAACATTCTGCACTCTGTGGGCGGGCCGTTCCGCGCTGCTAACAGCGCGTGCCCTCTCCGGCAAAACGCATCAACTAGCTCTCCTTACCAAGGCGTGAGAGAGCCCAACGACTGAGTACTTCAGTCGAATGTTTCAGGCGCAAAATCTTCGCGGAAGAGGTGTTGTTGGGCTAAACGATCGTTGTTGCCGTTGAGATTCAGCAACCTCGGAAAAGGCTACTTGGCTGAACATCGCACTGCGAGTTTGAAAACAGCCTGCCATAGGACGAACGACACAACAGCGCCAAATAAGTCGTACCCCAGAAAAAGCAGTCGTAGCTCCGCAAGTATAGAAGGGTGACCCCCAGATCGAGCGTTTGTCACGTAGCACTCTACATACTGTGCCCCCCATCCCGTAGGTAATGGCCGGAGGGGATGTGGCGTGGATGAACAGTCACATCCCGGCGTCTAGCTACATCTTGATCCAACTTATGTACCTTGCACCGGCAGCAGCCTGCGTGGTTGACCACAGCCTCGGATCATTAATGCATGCCATCTGTAGCTGCGATACTTGAGCGGATGAGCCCATGATCCATCGTGCATGCCATAGACTGCGATTCTCCGTTAGCATGCTCGCGTGAAGGTAAGATAATTCCCATATTGGTTTCGCGGGCAGTTAGTGCTTAGAACTTGGGAAGACGGTCTTTGGTTATGCGTGGCGTTATGGCAGAAGCGAATAGTTGTCAATGCGAATAATAAGATTGATAGAGAAATTTGCGCGGGAATCGCTCAGAAGCTGTTCATTTCATCGTACATTGCAGCGGCCAGATCACGCCATCCGCTGGCACAAGGTTCTCGTCAGACGTTCCTCGGCAGACCGAACGTTTGCCCTCGATGTTGCGGCAGCCGCGGCGACGACAGCGCTGAAATTCGTCGGGAAGCAGGAATCACAGGCGGATATTTTTGTGCCGCGGTTGCGGTCGCAATAAGCAGGCTCCCGTCGTGCCCGCGTTGCCGCGATATCTCGTGTCTTCGCCAATGAGGGGGGGAAACGACCCCCCATGCGACGATCAGCTTCGTGGGACCCCAGAGAAACAGGCACGAGGGGAAGAGAAACAAATGGAAGTCTATTTGGCATGTGATTCCCCATCGGCTACCAGGGGATGGGGCGGAAGGATGGATAGGCATAGCAGCATTACCGGTACATTGCACCTCCCACTGAGGGGGACACGAGCATTGGCCATACTAGGTGGGGGCGTTGATAGGGCGGTGGGTACTGCACTATTATTGTCACATATTATGTACAGCCGCAGTTTGTTGACTTTTTTGTGGCTTGCTCTTTTGTCTTGACAGGCCGAGCTCCCACGCCCCGTACATAGGTAGGAAAGAAGAATGTGTGGGGGAATGAAGTATTTTGGAGAAACGGGCTTGAGACTTGGGGAGAGAAAAGAGAAGTGAACACGAGTAACCGAAGGAAACAATGCCAAGTCCGATTTTCCCTCGGCCAGCAGCCGGGAGGGAAGGCAAGGCGTAGAGGCCGACCGAGGCATCCCGGGTGGCTCAGGCCCCAGAACCTTGGTCCCGTCCATCCTCACTTCCTTTTCGGTGTGTGCTTGTCCTCGGCAAGCCCCTCACTTCCTTTTCGGTGTGTGCTTGTCCTCGGCAAGCCCCTCCCTTCCTGCCCCCGGTTCCAAGATCAGAGGAAAAAACCCGGGCTCGGTCTCAACCCCCTGGCGTTTTCGTTGAGCGACTATTCCCCTTTCGGAAAGCGGTGATGAGGGCTGCGATGACCCTGTTCGATTGGGGCGTGCGTCATGCTGCTCTCAACACTGCCGTCGGGCAGGAACACCCCGGTAATCTGGTCGAGCTGATTGTTAAGTTGGGCAACCGTTGGCAGAAACTTCCTTCCTCAGATAAGAATGGAACTGGGGGAGAAGGAGAAATAAACTAGAAAGAAAGAGACTGTTGGTGTGTAACTGGAAGAAACAGAGGAGAGAAGGAGGCTGGCTAGGTAGATAGATCGACAAGACGGATGGAGGGGCAAACAACCCACACCGTAGCACGGTCTATCTGTCTCCCACTCTCCAATTTTTTTTTCTGCCGTCCATCAGCTGGTAACATAGCAAGCATAGTATGTATATACGCATAATACGTCGGCACGCACTGCATACACTCCCTCTCCCTCTCACTCACATATAATCACCGAGAGATGAGCCGGTGCCGATAGTACCTGTCTGGACCCTCCCTTTCCCCCGTAATCTATCCTGTACCTTTCCGTAGCTCCTACATGTTACCTGCTAGGTAGATAAACTTCACCCCTCCCTTCGACAATCTTTTCTGTCCTTTCTCCTACTGTGCCTCATGCTCTTCAGACTACGTCCTATCGTCTCTGTCGCCAGAAGCACCTTTCCCCTACGACGATTCAACTCTGCAACGACAATGGCTTTCCTCGGCGCCGAGAAGAAACACAAAGTGACGGTGGTCGGCTCCGGTAACTGGTGAGCTCCATTGCTCTATCGCGCGAGCGATTGCCTACTGACTACTCCAACCCAGGGGCTCGACCATCTCCAAGATCGTCGCCGAAAACACGGCGGCCTACCCCGACCTCTTCGAACAAGATGTGCACATGTGGGTGTACGAGGAAGAGGTTGTCCTCGACAAGACGTCCCCCTACTACGACGCCGCCGTCGGCGACCAGCCCCAGAAGCTCACCGCCGTCATCAACAAGCATCACGAGAACACAAAGTACCTGCCCGGCATCAAGCTTCCCCACAACATCATCGCGAACCCCTCCCTCCAGGACGCCGTCAAGGACTCCACCATTCTCATCTTCAACCTTCCCCACCAGTTCATCGCCAACGTCTGCAAGCAGCTGCGAGGCCATATCCTGCCCTTCGCCCGCGGCATCTCGTGCATCAAGGGCGTCAACGTCTCGGACGATGGCGTCTCCCTCTTCTCCGAGTGGATTGGCGACGGCCTCGGCATCTACTGCGGCGCCCTCTCCGGTGCCAACATTGCCTCCGAGATCGCCGCCGAGAAGTGGTCCGAGACCACCATCGCCTACGACCCGCCCCCCATGGACAACTCCCGCGCCCCGACCCCGCGCTCCGCCTCCCCGAGCACCAACGGCAACGGCCACAGCATCGCCCCCCTGACCCCCGTCGACATGCACCACAAGGACGCCCGCGGCCGCGCCTCTAAGACAAAACTCACCCCCGTCCCCGCCGAGTACCCGCCACTGGACCACCAGATCTTCAAGCAGCTTTTCCACCGCCCCTACTTCCACGTCCGCATGGTCTCCGACGTCGCCGGCGTCTCCCTCGGTGGCGCACTCAAGAACATCGTCGCGCTGGCCGCCGGCTTCGTCGACGGCCGCGGCTGGGGCGACAACGCAAAAGCCGCCATTATGCGCATCGGCCTGCTGGAGATGGTCAACTTTGGCAAGGAGTTCTTTGGCGAGACAGTGCACACGGGCACCTTCACCGAGGAGTCGGCGGGTGTCGCTGACCTAATCACGTCCTGCAGCGGCGGCCGCAACTTCAGGTGCGCAAAGATGGCCGTCGAGGAAGGTTTGAGCGTCCAGGAGGTGGAGAAGCGGGAGCTGAACGGCCAGATGCTGCAGGGCACGAGCACGGCACAGGAAGTGAACAGCTTCCTCAAGGCGAGGGGTCTGGAGAAGAGATACCCGCTCTTCACGGCTGTGCACGGTATTCTCGAGGGGCGCTACAGTGTCGACGACATCCCGAACTTGGTGTCGGCGTCAGAGAATTAGGTGGAGGGAAAGGACAAGGGGGTACGGGGTGTTGAAGACGTTACAAAAAAGCATACAGGCAATACAGGACATTACTGCGGGTGTGGGTGTGTGTATTGGGAACTGGAGTATGGGTATATTTGGTTTCTGCAAATGCACATTGATATCCCTGGATGATTTAATCACAGCGGCCTGGTGTGGAAAGGATTTGTTTACAACGGGTTGAGTAATGTCGAGGTTTTGTCAATTTAAGTGACCCGGTGGTATCATACAAGCTATTGTAACGAGAAAAACAAAATTGTGTGTTGTGTGTTCTGTCTGCGACACCGTTTCGACTTGAATCAGTCCATGTTGTCCAGCAACCCCATCTTCTCCTCGTCAGGACTCGCGCACCGCCCCCTCCACGACCTAGTCCTCGCCCTCCACGACGCCGCATCATCCCCGTGCTCGTCCTCGTCCTCGTCCTCGTCCTGGGTCCTCTCTCCGTCCCCAAACACGGGCTTGAGCACGCCGTCGTACGCCATCCAGAGCAGGTTGAAGACGACGCCGAGCGCGACGCCGATCCACAGCGGCGCCCTGCCCTCCTTGTTGGCGAGCGCCTTGCTCAGCGCGAAGAGCATCATCATGGGGACCCAGAAGAGGGCGGTGAGGAGCCAGCGGGCGAGGCGCTGGCGGAGCGTGGTGATGACGTACGGGCGGAGGGAGCGGAGCCAGCGCTGGTAGTCGTCGGGCAGCTCGTGCTCGGCGGCGCCGTCGGTAATAAGCTTGAGGTATCGCGCCGAGGGCTGGGCGTAGGTCGGGTCCGGGCGGCGGGCGGGGCGGACGAAGCGCCAGTACCACTTCTTGCGGGGGTCGTCGGGCTTCTCCCTGCCGGGGTCTCCGTTCTTTTTCCCGCTCTTGTTGTGGTCGTCGTCGTCGTCATCGTCGCCAGGGTCCGGGATGGAGGGGGAGTAGAGTGTGTGCGCGAAAAAGGGGCGCGGGATGTCGATGGGTGGCTTCTCGGGGACGGAGACGCGGGGCGGGAGGGGGATGCAGGGGGTCAGGATGTCGGCGTACGAGGAGCCGCCGCCCTCGGTCGCGACGATGGTGGCGTAGTCCTCGCGGGTGACCTCGTAGACGACGCCGAAGAGTCCCTTGTCCCAGCCCAGGTCCGGGGTCCGGGTCTTGTCACCGCCGCCGCTGCGGTCCGGGGCGATGGGGAACTCCTGAGGCTGGGGCGGCGTCGGTCTCGGTGGCGGCGGGGGAATGGGCGGGAACTTCGGCGGGTCGGACGGGTCTGGGAGATTGGGCACCTTGCGCGGCGCCGTATTGGCGAAGCACGGCTCGCGGTACGGCAGGCCTGGGAGGTCGAAGACGAGGGTGAGGGCCGGGGCCGAGACGTTGACCTGGGAGACGGGGCGGATGCCGCGCACGCCGAGGAAGGTCTCGGCGCTGAGGTTGGAGCCGTAAGCGAGGTAGAGAACCGTGCCCTGGGCGGCGTCGTCGCCGTCGTCTGTTGATGCCGCGGCCAGGCGCGAGGGGGAGGTCCGCGGGATGATGGAGGTGGGCGGGTAGGAAGGCGGCGGCGGCGGCGTCGCCATGGCAAGCTCCCTGATCTGTTGGACCAGGCTTACCGGCTCCTGCGGAAGAGGGGTCGCCATCCTTTTGCGGCTTATCGGACGACGTAAGGATGCGTCTGTTTGTCCCGGGGTTGGTGGGGGAGAGAGGCTCGGTCGTTGGCTGAAGCTGTCCGGGTCGAGAGCTGATTTTGGGTCGGCGAGCGGCTCGCAGAGGGGCGCGTGATGCGCTGGGCGAGCCGGGATGAAGCTGGGGGTTGTCGTTGTTGAGGTGAAATGAACAATGCGAAACTGGTGAATCCAGGGTTGGGGTTGTTTTGTGTGTCGCTGTGCTTGGGGGGCCAGGAGAGATCAGATGGTGACGCAGGTCTGCGGAACACCCGGTCGGCGGACTGGCGGAGTTAGCTTACATAACGGACGATGACGATGTGTGGAATACATGGCGGAGGTTGGCGGACCGGCATCGGGACCGGGATTCGGTGTTACTAGCCTCAACGATGATGCGCCTATCGTGCATCCTTTCAACGCTTGGGCCATTCTTCTCGGACTCAAAGTGTTCTTGTCTTGCAAGCTCCTACGCTTGCTTTCATGAAGTAATATATCTCCCTGAGAGGGTTGCTAAAGCCGAGTCTCACGTTGAGGCAGCAAACTTTCTTTGACACCCGATTTGGATAGAAGCCATGAATGCTACAAAAGTCACGGATGAAAGGGGGCAGAACACTCGGAAGCTTGTGGAGTTGAGTAGTGAGAATAAAAGTTAATCAATATTTCAATTTTTTTCTTCGATTGCAGGACTAACAACCGCCATTGAGCACGCCAAACGCCTCGCCAAGCCTTACCTGGTCTCACACATGTTTGCCCAAGCATATCGTCTCTTGCTTCCTTACGTAGCGCACGAAATCCTTCAGCTCGATGTGTCACTGAACCTCAAATCCCACCTGGTTGCCATCCCCAAAGCGATGAATAAACGCCTCTACTCGAGATGCCTAATTTTGCTCTGCCGTGTCATCGACGATCAGACATCGTAGCTCGTAGGCGATTAAGTTCGAATTGGCGGATGCATCATCTATTACCTCCCTCTCTCACCACGAAACCTCTCAGGCGTCATAGAAATACCCTTATGAGTCCAATAATAAAATACAATGCATGTCTTCGTGGATATCGTATCTCGGAAATTTAAAAAAAAAAAAAAAGGGAAACAAGCCGCCGGTGCGTACCGTAGAGTCGAAGTCGTCGTCATCGTCGTCAGAACTCGGTACTGGCAGTACGCCAAGTCGTTTCGAGCCAAACACTGTGGGCGTGGAGGGGAGACCTATTGCCGACTACTCGATTCGCGGGGGCGTCTTTGACGAGTATGGTGATGCGCTTCTCCTTTTTTTAAAAAGGGGTGTCAGGGAACCCTCAAGACGGAAACAAATGACGTAAAAAGACAAGAAAAAGAAAAAAAAAACAGGATACAACATCAGGACGACATGACATCGTCCACAAGCAGGAAGTGATCTTAGGCTAGGGATGAATGAAGGAATGCGCTTACGATCTCCTCCTCTCGCCTTCCTTACGTAGGCTCTCGATGATCTTCAGCATCTCTTTGCGCCCGCCGTGGCTGTCGATGAGCTTGTTGGCCATGCTCATGCTGACCTTTTCGCGGGCGTTTGCGCTAAGCAGGCGCTTAACCAGGAGGTGTCGCATGAGGATACAGACGAAGACGCCGCAGTCGCTGCCATTTTCTTGCTGAGGTGCGTCCTCCAGGTTGAGGTACCGGAGCGGCCGGCCTAGGACCTCGGACATCTTATGTGTCGCCAGGCGGCCCTCTGCGTAGTTTGCGCCGCCGAGAGAGTCGTAGTGGAATGCAACGCCGTCGATGGCGCTGACAAGCAGCAGGGACCAGTGGGAGCCGCCCTCGGCTTGAGCGACGTTTCGGGCGTCGTTGATGGGAAGGAAGATATGTGTCGTTTTAGAAAAGTCGGGAAGGGCGGAGCGGATCTGGCGCATGTCGGGCTCTTTCATGAGGAGGAAGGTCATCGACGGTCGCAGGAGGCAGATGCGGGCTTGCGGGTACTTGGGAAGGATTTCGCGCTCCAGCCATCTGTGGTGATCTTGTTAAACAACAGAACGGAGGAAGGGGGGGCCGTGGCCGAACTAACTCTTCCCAAAAGGCGATGTTCTGAGAAGGCGTTAGCTAGAAGGACAAGTGCAAAGGAGGGGGTGTGGTCGCACGTTGTCTGTTAGCCAGTCGTTCTTGAGCGCCTTGATGTCTTCGTAGGTGACTATGGTGGCATGAGTAAGCGAAGTGCTACGCGACAGCAACATTGAGAGCACGAGATAGGGCGAAGCGGATGAGTGCATCATCAGCGTGGGGTACGTACGTAGGATATCGTGATCTACAATTTGTACATCCTGTCAGTCGGAGATCATCGCAACGTGGGACTGGGTTTATACCGCACGAGCGGTAGCGGATTTGGGACAAGGGGAGGGATGCGACTTACACGACAGGTAGGGTTGCTGCGGGGAGAGCTAGGACGTAATCCGGGTCAGTTGACTGGCACGGCGCTGAAACGGGACTACCTCCCAGACTTGGTACCCCGCCGCAGGTCTCGGGCAGGGTGGACAAAACGGGGGAGAGACATGTGTCTGCCTGCACGCCCGGCCATTGTTGGTCGTAGAAGGAGAGAAAGCGAGAGAGGCCCACGGCCTTCTCTCCTTCCAGCGCGAAGACGAAGAGAAGACGATGCGAAAGGCCAGAGGGCAGTGGAGCAGGCAGCAAAGAGTCTTACAGTGTCACCAAAGTGGCGCGCCATTTTCCTGAAAGGCATGCTCATCCGTGAATCCGACCAGTGGCCGGACTTGGTGGTGCTCGAGGGCGAGGTTGAGGGGGAGGAGAGCCGCGCAGCTGCTGCCGGTGATGCCGCCTGCGGTGGTGCGGTGTAGGAGATGGAGGAGCTCGTCGTGAAGCTGGGAGAGCGGGTGTCGCGGGAAGGGTGCTGGTGTCGATATGAGCGGAATGCGAGGAAGCGACTGTTATCGGGCAGAGTTACGTCAGAGGTTGTTCGTAAAGTTCGGGTCGAGAGCGGGTAATAATGTATTCGGAGCGTTTGTGCAACAACGGTGATGGATGTCGGGTAGGAAAACACGAGGGGGGAGGGGAGAGAAACCGGAAGTAGATGGGTAGAAAGTTCCAGGAATGTAAACAGTTGGGGAAAAGTGAGGGAGGGAGGGATCAGGATGTGCGGTAAGGATGACAGCCCAAGGGTCACCAAAGGAACGGTGGGAAATTGAAGAGGTCAAAGCCAAAAAGTGATCCAAATGGCCTATTTTTCCAAGCAAGCCCGGCTTCCTATTTTCCCTCTTCGGAATTTTTTGAGGAGAAAAAAAATAAAGCGGGGAGGAGGGTCTGGAGTTTTTTCCCCTTCTCTGCAGGGAAACTTCGGGATCTCCCAGACACAGATTACCAACAGGCGGAGTGATGGCTGTGGTGGGGATTGGGAGGGACGAGAGGAGACGGAACAGAGGACGGGGTTGGTTGACAAGGGGAGCATGGAACCGGGGGCAGGAATAGGTAGGGACACTAACGGCCGGCGTGCAGCAGCAAACAGCAACAACAGCTCGGATGATGACAGAGAGACGTGAGGCTTGAACTGCAAGTGATGAGGGGGAGACGTGGCCAGCGCTTGGCGTGGCGCAGTATAACCGAGAGATGCGGAAGAGGAACGAAGAGTAGGATGAAAAATGCAAGGTGACGAGGCTCGACAAGCCACACTTGTGGGGGGCAGGCAGTTCGCTTAACCCACGGTGCCTCGCCTCGGTTACCCATCGGGCTGCTGCTGCTAGGTGGAGGGGTTACTTACTGCACTGCTGAACCCCCTCGCTGGAGGGAAGGGAGCAGGCCGCCGCAGGGTCAGACGGCATAGCGGTACATGAGTACCAAGAAATGATGGATAGGACAAACCCAAATGAAAACCATGAAAAAAAGAAAAGAAACATATATATCGAGAAGCTGACGCATACCTGGTATTGATCAGGCGTTCTGAGCCCGCGTAAGGGAGACGGGCTGGCGGTTGCACGCCGACTGCTGCTGCCATCGTACAGGTTACGAGATGAGAAGAAAAGCACTGTTCGTTCCAATTTGGGGGTGAGTTCCCGGGGGCGGAGCCGGGTAACAAACGGACTGAGATACGGGACCCAACGCAGCGAGAGCGTGGAGGAGATAAACGGCGGGGACAACGGCGTTTTGAGTATGATATGGTATGGTAGGTATGTAGGAGAAATCGATTGGAATCGGCAATCGAAACAGTCGAGTGGGGACATGCAGGTTTACATACAAAAGACAGCTAGGTAGCAAGAGGAAGTCATGGAATGGCGACGGCTTGGCGTTCTCTCATCCCCCAGCGGACGATCATCTGCAATGGACGGACGGGTGGGTGAGGATAACTGGGGAAATATTTTAAGCTCCGGCTTACGAGCCTGGAAGAAATGGCTGCGGCGGGTGTGGCCAAGATTAAGCCTCTGCTTAACCTTTCATCACCTCACCAGTACTCTAATTAGAGCATACTGCATGGTCAGGCCTCCATTGGGAGTCACACAGAGATGATGGTGAGATTGAGATATAACGTCCGAGAGAGGGACAGCGAGATGGAAAGGGTATGGGCCAAGTTTACACCTCGTTGACGTCACCCTGCCTGCGGCATTGAATGCCGGTTTATCATTCATACCACCCTACGGAGTACGGATACTATCCTAGGTAAAAAGGCACCTACCTACCTTACCCCTGTGGCTCCTCGCCGCCGCATATATGCAACAACCAGTTGGCGGATATCTGCGGCTTGATGCCAACCGTCGAAGGCGCCAAACCGCTTTGAGACTGGTCCAGGCTGAGGCCGCCCTCCCCTAAAAAACGAAAAAGAAAAGAAAATGGCACTCTCGGCATACTGCTAGCGGCGACTGCTCACCACAACTACTGCTAGCAGCTGGATAAAAGAGGCTCGTGAAAGCAACAGTCGGCCGAGGGGTGCCATAAATAATAGTTATGTAATGTCAAACCCATATGGGCAAGAACGGGGTACAGCAGGGTGAGACATGGGGAAACCGCATCGGGGACTGCCGAGGTGGGATTGCCCGAACCCCCCTCTGGGGCTACGCATACATCCTCGGCGGCCTCTTGGTCACATGGGCCTGGCGACATGGTCCTCCATCATCCAGCACCGTTCCAAAAACCCCCGGAGTACAACGTACGAAAGCTGTTTTTGACCAGCTCCGCAATGTTTCATGAATGCACAGTTGACTGTACCATCGGGGTCTGTTTCCCTAGGTATGTAGGTAGTCTTCGTGGTTGGGAAAATAGGGTCTGAGAGTGACCGAAGGGGCGGTACACACATGCACGGCTCAGTCAAGAAACCATCCACTCGCAGCATGGAAGCTGGATAAACCACACTTGGCACAAATGTAAACCATGTTACTTTACTGTTTGATCGAAATCGATTGATCCCCATTAGGCGGGGACGCTATGCGAATGGGCCCAATGTTGTTGCCCATCGCTCAGGTCATATCCACGTTTGCCTCTTATCGTACATCGTACCAGTTTCGCCCGTCTCGGAACACTGCCCTGAGATGTGCGGGTGGAGAGGGACGGATTAGTCGGAGCTGCTATGGAGACCGCCCTTGCGTCCCGCCTCTCGGGCCCGCTCAGAACCGGGCTCGAACGAGCCGGAAGATGCTTTGCCACCCTCGGACGCAATCTCGCGCTGCTTGTCCGCGTCCATGCTGGCGAAGCCGCCGCTGTGACTAGCGTGACCGCCCTTGGCCGCGATTTCCTGGACCTCTTCCTTGGGACTAATGCGCATCTTTGTCAGCAAATATTTCGTTGGAGACGAGTGCGCAGGAATCGCGCCCTGACAACGCATGTGGCGAGGGTTTGGATAAGCTCACCGGTTAGCAAAGTTGCCAGGGTTAGTGTTGCCAGTGCCAGAGGACTGGTTCTGAGTGTTGCCTCCGCCGTGGCTAGCGTGACCGCCCTTGGCCGCGATTTCCTGGACCTCTTCCTTGGGACTAATGCGCATCTTTGTCAGCAAATATTTCGTTGGAGACGAGTGCGCAGGAATCGCGCCCTGACAACGCATGTGGCGAGGGTTTGGATAAGCTCACCGGTTGGCAAAGTTGCCAGGGTTAGTGTTGCCGGTGCCAGAGGACTGGTTCTGAGTGTTGCCTCCGCCGTGACTGGCGTGGCCGCCTTTGGCCGCAATCTGACGAACCTCCTCGGTGGGGCTGCATATCGTCAGCGTGATGCTGCATCACAATAAAGCGGTATAGAAATGACTGACTCACCGGTTGGCAAAGTTTCCGGGGTTGTTGTCAGCCATGCTTATGGTTTCTGTCTTGACTGGGATTCGGTTGCTAGATGTAGGGTGTAGCAGCAATGAAAGTTGTGCTGTGCGTGTGAATGGAGGCTGAGATTGTGTTGTTGATGAAAGTGAGAGTCAATTGAATTCTGATCTGGAGGACCGAGAGATTGATATCCATCCAAGAGATCTATATAGAGAGCAGGAAATAACAGACCGTTGTCGCCTGCCTACCAACCTACCAACCTACGTAGGTAGGTGGGACCTAGGTAGGTAGGTGCTTGGAAACACGGCAGCACTTTCCCTCAGTGACGTTGAGATTAGGCAAACGCAGGCTCTCCCCCCCGCCCTGCCGCTCTGGAGATCTTCGCTTGCTGATCCGAGAATGACGATGAGGCAACTTCATTCCGATTTACCCCTATGATATAACTTCACGCATTTCCTACAAGACGGCGCCAAGCATTGTGCAGAGAAAAAAGCAACACCAATCAATGTACTGCCGGGATAGCTGGGGAAAATGTCCGTAATGGCGAAGCTGACATCACAGTATCGTCAAACCTGCCAGGCACATCCACAAAACACACCCGTCGTTCCCGACTCAATGAGCAAGCCAAGTCTCTAAATCGGGCCGAGACTCGGTTGATCAACCATTCCGTTTTCTTTTCTTTTTTTTTCCGGGTCGCTTGCTTCCTGTCGCCCTCGCTCTCTCGATGTATTTGCACAACCTGGAGGACTGGTGCAATGACGTCGGCTCTCCTGCATCTTCAACAACCGTGGACCGCCCGCCCAGCAGAATCTCTTGGCCAGTGCTGCGCCTGTTAAACGATGCGAGGGATCTGTGCCGCCAGTATTCGTCTTCAACACTAAAATGGCTTTCGGTGGTTTGTAGTAAGATATGATCCTGCCGAGGCAGATTTAGCAATATCGACGGTGGCCGGTAGAGCCGACCTCGGGATCCAACAGGTTGCCACTACCCGTTGTGGCATCGGCCCCACGAACCGGCATCCCTGTTGAGATCCCGATCCAAGGGCTACACTCTCTGGCTCTGACCGCGGGTCCATTGATGTGCTCGATTTCCGCCGGGACTACACTGGGGCCCTTTTAAGTATTTCTGATTCATCTACTGCTTACCTGGGTGGACAGTCTGAAATCCACGGCGAGGATGTAGTGTATGGTCGAGATTCAGCCTTTTCCTGTATCATATTTCGTGTAAACACTTTAACCTCCTTTGTCAGCTGCCCACCTGCCGTTCGGTGTCTTGTCCCCGTCTAAGGCTAATCGTGCGGGCTATGGAGCTTGATTTTACCAATCCGTCAAACTAGCGCAAATGATGATTCCTCATACTAATCGGAAGCGGAAAAACAGCGCGGTAAGAGCTGGCCTGCAAACTTGGAATGGCCGTATGCGATAATGGGTCACAAGAACCAGCAACAGGGAATCTCACAGTACATGGTGAACAGCGTTGTCTATCAGCAAGACTGTGTGTTTCGTGAGAGAAGTATCGTGATGTGGTGAACTCTCGGTGTTGACGGTTGGACATCCACGTCTTCCGCGATTAACCGGCTTTAACGTCCATGAATTTGACCATCCATCCTCGTTTCATGGTGTCTGCCCCTGATCCTCGCGACCTTACTGCCCGCAGGTGCCATTGATAAGATCCGTATGAGGAGCACCGCTCCTGGAAGGATTTAACGTTCGAGCGGCGGTTTACCGCCTGCTCACTGTTCCCAGCCTCAAAGAACGATGGGTTACAAGACACGACTGTCGTCGCCCGGCCTCCTACTTTGCCAATCCAAATAATGTTTGGGTATGTGCACCGCCGGGCGCTACGGTGACAGCTGCCTGTTCCCTCGTCCTAGCTAGAAGCCGTCGGGAATATGGCCTCCAGGGTTAGGCGGGTCTGAGCTGGACTCCCTCTGATCGTCCGTCGACAAGGGCTTTGCGGTTTTGTCAGTCGGCTATGCGGGATGTTTGATGGGCTGCTGCCCGGGTCGCTGGATGGAACGAGCCATGCGCGGTGTTCAATGAAGAGGCTTTTCTCTCACAGCTTCTGGGAACAGATCAATATCGGGCGGAGCCACTACCCAATGATATATGGGCGAGCGACCCGAAATGGGAGCTGAGGCAATGCACTCCTTGGGGTGGATCAGACTCCTATCGGCAAACCTCTCTCCGTGTTTAGTGTTCTCTGATGGCACGTAGACACGGCAACCATCACTTCCAGCAACCTCGGTTTGGAATCTGCGCTGGGTAATGGCTTATTTGCTGAAAGCAGGGTTCTGTTCCATGGTGCTCGAGATGTGCTTCCTCAGCGCGGCCCACCTGCTCGCCGTCGCATCAGACGCCGCCGATTCAGCCCCTGCCTCCGCGGCCGGATTCTCTACGGCCATCGCACCGGCAGCTGTAGCAGAAGCAGAAGCAGCCGGAACTGAGGCCAGCGCGGCCATGCTGGCGCCGAAGCGCTGCATTTCGGCTCTGACGATCTTCTCCTTGCGCTTGAGCGCGCCGGGCCTGCTCTTCAAGCTCTTGTGACGCACTTTGCCCTCGCGGAGCTGCTCCAGCGTCTGTGCACCCTCTTCGAGCTCAGGGAGGGCGTCGGCGAGGGACTCCATGGTTGTGACGAGCTTCTTGTTCGGGCGGCGGCGCTTGAGGGGCTTCTTGTTGGCCTTTTCCACCTTGCTGACGAAGGCGCTGTGCTTCATCGTCCGCTTGTCCTTCTTGTTGGTCAGGAAGCCATCGTCGACCTGGGCCTCGGGACGGAGCGTCTTGTGCGGCGCGAGGGGGTGAATATCGCCGCGGATTCGGGCCATGCGCTTCTCGCGGGCCGAGAGGGTCTTTGTCGGGGCGGTGGGCGCCTGGGGGAGGAGAGGGTCAGCATCGTGCAATTACAAGGAAGTTTGCGGACGTATTACCATCTTGGTTCGATTTTCTCGGGGGATTTGTAGGTGGATTGGCTGGGTTGGGCGATCTCGAGGGTTGGTTTTCTTTGTGTAGTGAGACCTGGGATTCAGAAGTGCTTGTGGAAGTTTGAAGACGCCCTGAGCTTCAAAAATTCCATGGTGGGGCGCCGACGAGAGCGGATCTCTCCAATCGTGGGGGTCGGAGATCGGTGGCGGAACCTCCGACATGCACAAAGGCTCACCCAAATTCCCGCGCATGGTCCTTATTCATCCCACTTGCACCAGTATTACGATCTCCAGACGTGAAAATGGGCAAAATTGAGGACTTGCGGCGAAAGGTTGCCGAAACTACCCTCGAGCTCCAGAATCTGAAGCAACAACTCGAGCTGGCCGAGAGGGAAGCGCAGAAGGAAGCCCAGAATGCGCCGGCGCAACCATGGAAGTGGCCCCTGCAACCCGCAGACTACGAGAGATACGGGCGGCAGTTGATCATCCCCAACGTCGGAGTGATAGGTCAGCTCTTGCGTCTCGATTGAGAATCGAGCACCATGCTGAAACGGAAGTAGGTCAACTGAGATTGAAGAAGTCCAAGGTCCTCATCATCGGCGCTGGGGGACTGGGATGCCCCGCGGCCGCTTACATCGCCGGGGCAGGGGCCGGCACCGTTGGACTTGTCGACGGAGACGTGGTCGAGATTTCCAACCTCCACCGCCAGGTCGCACACTCGACTGACAGAGTCGGCATACCCAAGGTTGAGAGCGCCATCGCATACTTGAAGGGGTATGTGCATCCATTTCCCCAGCGACATATACCTCTGGGCGGAACTGACAGCTCCTCTCAGTCTGAACCCGCTCATAACATATCACGCGTACAAGGAGCATCTGACGCCTTTGAACGCTGAGCAGATAGTCTCGCAGTACGATATCGTCCTCGACTGTACTGACCACCCGACGTCCCGCTATCTTATCTCAGACATCTGTGTTCTCCTGCAGAAACCCCTCGTATCAGCTTCTGCCTTCCGAGCGGATGGCCAGCTCATCACCCTAAACTCGCCCGCCGCGCCGCAAGGTAGCCTGGAGGGCGGGCCGTGCTATCGCTGCGTGTTCCCCAAGCCGCCCCCGCCTGACAGCGTCGTCAGCTGTGGCGAAGGGGGCATCCTCGGCCCCGTCGTCGGCGTCATGGGCGTACTACAGGCCCTTGAGGCCATCAAGCTCGTCGCTTCGGGGGCTGTTGATCCCAAGGTCCAGGAAAAGGAGGCCACTGCTCCGTCCCTCCTCATTTTCTCGGGAGCGGTTCAGTCAGGTCCCTTCAGGTCTGTCCGGATGCGCGGTCGAAGGAAGGATTGCTTTGCATGTTCTGCCACTTCGACGCTGTCGCTAGAGACGCTGCGATCAGGCCCACTCGACTACGTTTCTTTCTGCGGTGTCAGCGGACCGGTGAGTATTCTCAGGCCCGAAGACCGGATTTCGGCAGCCCAGTATGAGCGCACGGCCAAAGAAAGCGGCAAGTCCCACATTCTGCTCGATGTGAGAGAGCGTGAGAACTTTGATATCTGCAGCATTGACGGCGCCGTCAATATTCCCATCGCAAAGTTTATGAAGGAGACACAGCCACTGAGTGACGGCACTCGGCCCCGACCGGAGTGGCTGCCCGCTGACTTGCCAGACGATGCGCCCATCTACCTCGTCTGCAGAGTTGGCAACGACTCACAGCTTGCAACGAAGCGCCTTAAGGATTTGGGGCTGGACAACAACGGCAGGAGGTTCATTGGCGACATCGAGGGCGGAATGAAAGCTTGGAAACACCAAGTTGACCCTACATTGCCATTCACCTAGGTAACAACCACAAGTGGCAGAAGACTTTTGGATGGAAGCTGAATTTGTTCTGACGATGGGAGCTGTGTCGCCATGATACATACTTTTTTCCCACCTATACCCCTATTACTACAAAGAGAGGAGGGCGACCTACGCCCATTATCCATGAACCTGATTAGTCGTACGAAAAAGGAAATCGTCCGTTGACGAGCCGTGGCGGGTAATTGGTGTTCTACACGAAGCTGACACGCTTCTTATTGAAGGCCCGCTGGTCCTTGAGCCATTGGCGGTAGCCCTTGACGCTTGAGATCTTCTCGCCATAAAAATCGGGAACTGTTAAGGTGGTTAGCACAGTATCAGCTGGGCGTGCGAGAGAGGTTGACATGCCTGGGTTACCGACAGAAGACACGGAAGGGTCGACGCGGTTCTTCTTGATGCGGGCGAAGAACTCCTTCTCCTTCTGTAATATCAACCAAATTAGCATCTAGTGAAATCCCATGGTCGACACATGACGGCTTACGATTGTCATCTGGTTCTTCCACCTCTTGTTCAGTGTGTAGAAGACGAAAGATCCGATACTAGGTCCGACCAGCCATCCCAGCGTACCGAAAGCCATCGTCATCAAGCCCATTGTGATGAAGGGGTCCAGAGGGACCTGCGTCACCAACGGATCCGCAACGCCAGTCGCCAGGATGCCAGCACCGCCAACGAACGCGCCCAGGCCGGATATGACGCTGAAGCCGAGCTGCCATCTCCTTCGAGACTTGCGCAGCTGAAAGAATGTCTCCCAGTCCAACTTGTCCCCGGGCGCAGCGGCCGGCTTGGTTTGTGCCGCAGTGGCAGCCGTGGCGTTGCAGCGCTGCGAGCAGGGCTGGCGAACAACGCGGGCAACGATCGAGGACGGAGAGGAGGCGCCAAAGGCGGCGCTGGTACGGGCCAGAGGACTAGCCGGAGCAAGCCCGATCAGGCGGGTAGAGGGCAGCTGCTTCTTCATGGAGGCGGTCGAGTACGGGCATGCGGTAGTGCGGACGATGGAGGAGGCGACTGATGCGCGGGCAGCGCCCTGACCGGCGAGGCGGAGGGCGAATGTACTCGTGGGCGTCAGCATGGCTGCGTGACCTCGTTGAAAAATGTTGATCTTGTTGGCCGTTTGTGAGTCTGTATGTAGTGGAGTGGAGAGTTTTCTTATGGCTGGTGATCGAAGAAATTGGAAAATGAGCCGGAGCTGGGGTGGATGGAGCTCGCGATGTGGTCAAGCGCAGGCGCTCGCTCAGCTCAGCTACCGCACGGACCGTCCAGAGCCAGCTCACTAGTAGACCACATTAAGATAAAGAAACTAGTTTTATCTTACTACTAACTTTAAAGAAAACTATTACAAAGTATAAGATTTAATTATTGTAAATACTGTTCTATAAGTACATATCTACTAAAGTACTAATATAATACTTATATTTAAAAAACTCTTTATATTTAGAAATAATATAGTATATAAGTAAGTAGACTATAGTTATATATTAACAAGTTACTTCTTATTCTAAAGAATGTCTTAATTTCTAAGTATTTATTAAAAAACTAGTTTATAACTAAAAACTATTAAGTTTTCTACTTTAAGTTTTACTGTTTTAATAAGACTTTTAATATTAGAAATAATATACTAAGAATACGTCCTTATCCTAAAGACTAGATAAGGGCTTATAAATAGTTAGGACTTAGAGTTATTTTCTATATTATTATCTTTAGTACTATAACTTAAAAGAAAAGCTTAATAATATTTATAAAACTTTTAGTAATAAGAAGTTAAGAAGTAACTAATCTATTTACTTATATACTATATAGTATATTTATAAAATATATACTCTCATAAAGTCTTTGAGATATATGATTAAAATCTATATAAAAATGAATAAAAATATTATAGAATATAAAAGTATTAAAAGAAGCATAAGTTTTTAATAAAATAATATAAAACTACTTAGAATTCTAACTTAGTTTAATATAAAACCTATGTTTAAGTATGTTAAAGATATTTTAGAAACTGTGTCCTTTTCTTATATTATTTTTATGTAAGAAAGTAGGGTTCTAAGCTTTTTAGTGGCTGCCTAACTGTTTAGAAACGCTAATTAAGACAGTGTTAGGTTTCCTCCTTCCTTCACCTTGCAAAGCCGCAGACCGACTGTACGGACGCCGTCTTTCTATGGCTTGACTGCTCCCAAAAATAAGTCAGAGCCTGTCAGTCTCTCGAACATGCTTTCCGTTGTCACTGTTAATTTTTTCTAAAGCTTGCAGAGCATAGCGTTGCCGTTCTTCGACGGGTTCTGCTTACCTACCCGCAGCGGTGGACAGATCGCGACGCGCGAGACAAGAATCTCCAAGTGCGGGACCCCTCCCTCATAAACTTTGAGCGACCAACGACCACGGACTCATCATTCCTACCACAACTTTTTCGAGGGCCTCCGCCCACATCCACCGGCGCCCGCCGGCCGTGGCACGGTGGTCTTTGCCCAGCGAGTGGACAAACATGTCGCGCCCCTCGAGGTACATCTGGTTCGGCAGACCTACGCCGGACGGTAGCACCAGCACCAGCAACACCCCCTCCAACTGTCGATCCAAAACCGCGGGCGTGCGTGAGCTTGCCGTAGTCATCGAGAATATACCGACCTACCGCCGCTACAAGCCTGGTACTGGCCCACGCCTAGCCCCGATAACCCTACTTCCGGTACACGACACTACCGCCTATATCCGCGACGAGTTCTTCGTTCCACCCGCGCTCTCTGTTGATGGCAAGAAGCGTCTGCTGTACGTCGTGGGCTGGACCGACCTCCCCGCCGCGCGGCTACAGGTCGACGCCGAAAGAATATGTGACTACGTCTCGCCGAGGGCGTACGAGGAGTGGTGCGCCGCGCGAGCTGCCGAGCGGGATGAGGAGGAGCGCAGGGCCGAGGAGGAGGAGAACGTGCGCGCCGTAGAGGAAGCCGAGGCAAGGGAGAAGGGGATATTCAAGAGGAGTGCAGTCAAGAGCTCCCTCCCCAGGGGGAAAAAAAGGAACCGACCAGTTGCGGACCGGGCAAGAACGCCGCCCCCGAAAACGAATTGGGAGAAGACGAAGAAGCCGGGTCGACCGAGGAAGGAAGCGCCGTCGCTGTCTACCCCCTCAAAGAGCACAGTCTTACAGGAAGTGGAGGCTTCGAATGACGACAATGACGTTGATATGGAAGAGGCGATATTCCGGCAGCTGAATGGGGAGGAACCGATGTCGACTGAAGGATCCTACGACTTAGGCGAAGGGAGCAGTGTCCCGAGCATATTGGAGCCGTTGGCGAAGAAGCGAAGAATCAAATCGCCAAGACCGACGCTATCAAGATTGCTATCGGGCATCGAGACGGACAGCAGCAGGAGTACGCCCTTTGAATCTTCCAGAGGAGGCACTAGCTCGCCAGCATTACCGCCATTACCTAAACCTTATGCTGCTCCACAAGCGGCCCGGCCACGGGATACCCCTATCTTGCCTCCCGTACCGCCGGCCTCCACCCTCCAGACGTCAACACCCACCGCCCCGCGGACTAAGACCAAGACACAACCACAAAAGCGGTCTCTCCTCTCGATACGGGATCCTCCCTCCACACCCCAAAAGCCGTCATCCATGGCTCAGACTCCGACCCCCAAAGCTCAAATCATCCCGCCACGAGCACCGGCAACCGCACCACCAGCCATCAAACAGCCATTAGACGTAGACGACTCTACAACATTCCATACTCCAACTCCTAGGACTAGCTTCACCCCTCTGATTCAGAACACAACACCATGGACCATCTCCCTCGCGGCGTCCAAGAACTTCGCCAACCTCACACCCTCACAGCCGATCCGGTCTGTAGAACAGGCATCTTCATCGACACCAAAACCGACGCTACCCAAGCCGGCGATGCACGACCACACGTCACCCCTCAAAGCAACCCAATCCGCACCACCCGTCACAACCGCCGGCAGCACACAGGCCGTGGCGAAGTCGCTGCCCGCCCAAGAAGAACAAGAGCTCCCCGAAGAAAACAACATCTACGAGGTCCTCAGCCTCGAAGGCGTTCAAGAGCGCATCGTCCGCGGAAAACGCGTCCGCTTCTTCCACGTCCGCTGGAAGGGTGTCTGGCCGCCCGGTCAGAACCCGACCTGGGAGCCCGAGGCCAACATTCCCCGGTCTCTCATCAAGAAGTACTTCCTGGCACACCCGCAGTCGCACCCTCAGGGCCGTAAGACGGGGGCAATGGACAAGTACCTTGTCCCGTCCTGGCCGCACCGCAAGTACTCGTCCGTTTCAGAGGCCTTTGAGGGGGGGGATGCGGACGACGAAGCGGGCGGGGGCGGCTACGCCGACGGTAGCGAGGATGCGGTCGAGGACGACGGCGATGAGGAGGAGCATATTGGCAATGAGATGCTGCTTGTTACGGACGAGCCGACGCAGCCTGCCAAACCCACGCTTTCTTGGTGAAATGAGGTTTCCCGATGGGTGGGGCACGAGATACAATCAGCCATGGGCATTTACGACCAGGAGTAATGGGATTCTGGGGCCAGCGGGGTTGTTGGTTCCTGTGTTTTCGTCAAGCCTCTTTTTGGAGTCAATCTGGACTTAGTTTAGTCTTTAATTGGGGGGAGAGTGCCCCTGTCTACCTCGGCGGCGATGAAAGTATGGTCAGTGTTACCACAGGGCGCTGGCCTACACGTATGCTCACACGGGGTGCCTGAAATGTCGCAGAATGTTGCCATGGCCCGACTGCATACCAAATATCACAAGTTCCAAAAAAAAAAAAAAAAAATCAAACAAAGCCCCTAATGAGATGACGCGTTCGTGGAGGGATAAGCGTGAAGAGAAGGTGATAGACATCTGTTTCCGCCTTGGAAGTTATGAAGTGCGTTCTTAGTGTTATGAAAACTCCATTCTATTGTGCTGGCTGTATACCTGTCCCCAGTAGTTCCCTTTGCTCGCTTGTGAATATATCGCTTTAGGTGCCCTCCAAGTCCATCCAAACCAGGTAGGACATCCGCCAAATGGAGAAGCCTCTGGCCCTCTGGCACCTTTATGCGACGCAAGAGTCAAGAGCCCCGTAGTCATTTAGTCCCATTCACGAACCTTCCCAGGATCCATTCGCTGATGCACCCATATTCCCTCTACTAAAAGGGAGCCCGGCCGACTAGAGACTTTTTACCCGACGGCTTCGCCTTGTCCTTGGCGATTCTGGCCGTAAGTCTGTTGAACACAGGCTTCGAGATTCCGTGAACTCCCTCGAAGTCGTCGTCCGTGATGAGGTGGGGACCTGGGGAAACAGGTATCGAAGTAGGCGTTTGGGACCCGAATGCAATGTCGCTCGAAGGGGTGTCAAAACCCAAGATGCTCTCGCCCGAATCCTTGTTCACAAAAGAAGGGACACCCATACTAGGGTTGCCTCCAACGGGGTTACGTTGAACGCCGGCGGGTACATGGACTGATGGGTCGTTCATAGCCATCGAAACCTTCTCAAAGTCAGGTAGTAGCGGTCTCGTTGAGGCAATAGTAGTGACTGCCGTTGGTTTGTCGGAAACCTTGTCCGAAGGTAGAATCAGCGACTGTTCAGCGTCTCCTTGGAGCCCGCCATCGTCAACGATGACCTGTCGACATCATGGTCAGCAGCTTTCTTCTCATTCTCCTCTCTCGCCGCTTTGCTGTTCAAGTAAAGATTCACCTTGCGACGGTCAATCCAGCCGGTCACTTCATACAAGAGATCTGCGCTTTTCTGAGTGTACGGGTTGGGGCTGTCGACGTTATAGTGCTCCCATGCCTTCCATGATTGGATCTGATCCATTACCCAGCCTCCATGATACCACACCTGAATGGCTCCCGACTGGCGGTCTCTGCGGTGGAGCACCTCCTTACGCTGATCAGAGTCGTATGCCATGTACTCGATAGCGTTATCCCAACCGGCTGTTTTTTCCCAGACGATGCTTTTGCGGTCAAGCATATCTTTGAGACCGACGGTATCCGGGTCATTCTGGTCGCATGCCTCCAGCATCTGCTCTTGGAGAAGCTTTTCTTCACTCTCACGCTCCTCGGTGGTCATAAAAAGCTGCGCATTCTCAGAAGCGAGAATGGAAAGGTCAGCAGTCGTGTAGGTAGGTAGGAACGGCTCGTAGAGGTCTCCTAGCGGTGCACTGCACGGGTCTGGTCTGAATGTTACAGCCCGGCCATCAGCGGGCACAGTCCATAGACCTGACTCAAGGATGCTTTTGCGAACGTGAATGGCCGACTTAAGACTGGAAAACGATATCTCGAAGCTTCCATCATCAAAATAGGCGAAGTGAGTGATGAATTTGGTGAAGTTGTATCCCAGGCCTGCGCTCTTGAGGATGGGCCGGAGATGCATGACTGGAAATCCAGTAACAGCAAGGCAGCGTGTGGAACCCCCGTCTATCGAAGCCTGCACACTCTCATTCAAAGGATATGAGTCTGTGGCTGGGAGACTGATACGTACCTTGGCAAAGATACCATTGTGGGCAATGAAGCCAAACTCACGAGATCGGGAGAATTCGTAGAACTTGAATGCATACTCGGCAGTGGTGAATTCAATGTAGGCATGGTTGTAGTTTAAGTCACCGGCGCCCATGGGAACGGCGTGGGCATTGAGGATTTGGCCACCCCGGACATGTTCCAGGACTCGCTGAATGTGGACTTCATCTGGAAGGCCAGTCATAATGACAATGCGAGAGGCTATATCTGGAATGCCAGAATCGTCAGTTAGTCGTTGGTCGTTCTGATTTCGCATATAGCGAATGCCGTACAGAAACATACCCGGGATCTGGGAGACTTGGCGGGCTCCCGGCGCCCCTTGATGATTGCGCAGCGCCCGCTCTCTCTGGAAAGGAGACTCCCATATGTCGTTGCAGTCCTCCTTCCACTCGAGAAGGTCAGCGTTGACGTCATGGGGATCTTGTGGTTCCGAATTTTTCGAGCCGATGAGTCTTGGCTGCTCCGGCAGCTGGCACGAAAGTTGTTGCAAAGGTTGCTGGGACTCCGACTTATTGCAATCGGAATCGTTGGACCTGGTGAATGAGGCTTCTGTAGCAGTCTGTGGCGGAAGATCCAGCAGACATCCTGCGTAATCCGAGAACTTGCTATGAGGAGGTGTACAATGTGTCATCGGAGGCGGCGGGATCTCATCAAATGATATGAGAAGCTCTTCTTGGATATCTTCTGTCGCACAATTGTCCAGCGGTGCGCTGCTAGGGGAAATGCCGATGCTTGCAAAGGTTTCAATGTGCTGGGGATTGTCAGCGACAAAAGCGCGGAGGAATGCTTCGTACGTCTTGTTGCGCTCTGCAGCATTTAGAAGGCCTATCTGAAGCCCCCGTAACCGGTTCGTGAGGGGCTCCTGGTTTTGTATAACTCTGTTATACTTTGCCTTGAACTCTTCCAGTTGTGTTTGTTTGTAACGGAGCTCCTCCTGCAACTCCTGCAAGAATTCTTGATCCAGCTTTTTACGTTCACTGATATCTGCCGCATACTGCTGAGATCGGCATCTGAAAAGTTCAGCTTCGGATAGCTGCGTCGTCAACTTCTCAATGGTAGCATCTCCCTTGGCGACTCTGTGCTTCAAATCCTCGTTGATGCTGTAAAGACGATCATTCTCGCGTTTGAGAGTCTCGTGGTCGTGCTCGGGCTGCGTGATGCGAGCCGGAAGGGATGCTATCATGTCGTCCGACGGGCAGCGGCTCTGGCGAGCATCGACGAAGGACAACGGGGAAGAGCTCGGTGGGGAAGTTTGGTCTCTGGTAAAGGACAATCTGGGGCCTACGTCAGTGATTGAGTTCGAATGAACGCAGGATCGCTGTGGTAAATCCAAGAGCTATGACTTACGAGCCGGTGGAAGTGGACTCTGCCGATGCACGATCTAGATTGCCTTCGCTGAGAGTCTGGGAATAAGAACCGAGATTAAGTGATTGGGCCCCCTTGACGGCATTGTCGGTTCCAGGTCGGTCAGAGTTTTGATTCATGGAATTAGTGATCTTCTCCGTGATGTTATCACTGGGAGGAATATCCCCGTAATCAGACGAATCAAAGTCGATGAGGTTGGGAGAATTCAAATGAGTGGCTGGACCAGCGAGCCTCGGCGGGCTGGGGTTACCGGTGACGCTTCTCTCGTCGTTGGTCCAGCCGTTGTCGGTGGACACATATACCGTGGATCCATCGTCATCTTGTTGTTGGCCGATGATGCGGCCGGGGAAGTAGGAGTCGAATCTATCGACCATGTTGAATTGTTTCTGCGCTGACTTGTTGGATGCTCGGTGAAGTGACGGCTGTATGTGCCACGTCGTTGACTAGAGGCTTTTAATGTTTTAAGGAACAGCGCTACAAAACGAAAGATATTAGTAACTCAAAAGCTGTAGTGTCGTGATGTCATGAGAACAATATATGAGAGAGAAGATTATGCAAAGACCACTCCTCGGTGCGTATCTGTGCCTCTAGTCACGACTTTCTCTGCCAATCTGAGAAGGGCTGTTTCATCGAGAACCGGGCGAGAAGATGTGAGAGGGGAAGGCTCGGTGTTTTTGAGAGGGTAGAAGGGGTAAGAGATTGAGGTATGCTGGTGATCTTCTTTTTGGCCCAGATGATCTGGCTGACCCTTCCAAAGAAGGTGCTAGGTGCTGGTGATAAAAGTTGGGGAAGGAGAGAGCAGGTTCATAGCAAGAGAGAAAGAGAGAGACAGAGCGAAGGTGAAATGGGAAGGAACTGCCCTGTGAACCCAAGGCGCAGCAGTGTTGGGATATTTGGCAACGGAAGATGACAAGGCTGTTGAGGGTTAAACTTGCCTACCTCAAGTCGCCGATTTTTGCTCCAGGTATTGATTCGATGAAAACCGGCAGGATCAGTTGCCACTTGCTGAGGTATATCTGTGTCAAACCAAGAGGCTTTGATGGACGAGCCTGATGTAGATTGATGCGCAGTTTAGGGCACAAAGGAAATACTGCTGATTTTAGGCACTGGAACCATCCAACGACTGAAAATCGTACTTTCCTTGAATTCCTTTTCTAGTTGCCGCGTATATGAGTCTTCAAGTCACTGACGGTCGTGTGTGGTGTGGGAAGTTGTGGGAGACGTTGATGCTGGGTTATTGGTTCTAGACGTGAGGGTAAGCCGCTGTTGGCAATAGAGGTGACGAAGTTCAGACGCCCCTTGGCGTTCTTTGCCCACTGACCTTGGCATTGAAGAGATACGGGAGATGAAGCCAACTGGAATCATGTCATGCTAAGCGCCGCCTAGGAATTTGAATTACGCGGCGAGAATGAAGGAAAAGAAAACGAAGGTAGAAGTGGGAGGCACTTCTGTACCTGGCTATGGGATGATTGGGATGCCTCAATATCCAGTGGTGAAAGATGGAAATGGAGGGAAAGAAGTGGAAGTTGATGGTGGCGGAGAATTTATATAAGGGAATGGAAAGTGAGGTATGAGGGATATAGAAGAGAAAGAACCTAGGCCATTGAGCGATTTCATTCAAATAGTTTCAAAGGGAACAGCCCACCTGCAAGACTGGGATCTCATCTTGAGAGGGCGGGTGCAAGAAAGTGAGTATAGTATGAAGTTATCAGACTTGTCCAGATGGAGTAGAGTGGTGACAACCTTGACAAAGGCCATGCCTTGTGATAGAGCAGGATACAACCCTATAAAATGAGAGACGAAACATCCGAGAAGCAAACGAGAAGGACTGCCAGAAACAACAAAACTATGGAATCGGAAACAGGTGAATAAAGGACACTGGAAATCAGGTTTTAGTAGCTTTTGTTCATGCAGCGGAGAAATATTAGTACTGATAAAATAACATCAAAAATTGAATATACTCATCAGAAAACGCACACTACTATTCGTCTTCCTTATTGCATTCTCCCTTCTTCTTCATGGATCCCAATAGTCGGCATAATACGCCAACTTGGTGAACTGAAAGACATAGAAAGCCAGCGGGGAGAAAAAATGGAGACAATACTGAAGAATGTGAGCCAGTCCAGAGGTGATCTATAAAATCTCTCATGAGAAACTAGGAAAAATGAACCACCTGGCTTTTACAAGAGCAACAAACGCTATATAACCGAACGGATAAGTCATGCGCTTCGCAGGTTGGAGCTCCTCGTTTGTGCGGATGATGTGTATCGCGAATGCCGCAAACCGGCAAGTCGGAAGTCGCCCAGATCGTCAGCTGGCTAGGATGATACGTTGTGGTTCTTCTATACAGCGATCCGTGTTGACGGCGGTTCGAATCTGCCTCTGGGCAATTGAGCTTGATCCTAAGGATCAATTTTGCATTTTTGCAAGCATGTAGTCTCACCGAAGTAGTCGTCTGCAATCTTCGACACTCGATGTGTGATTGAAGTCAGTGCCCACGGAGCGAGGACAACGGGACAGCGGGCCATGGTGGACGATGAGAGATGGACCCGATCTCCTCGACAAAAATACAGTGTTGAACCACAATACGAAGGTATGGTAAATGAATGACATGGATAAGTCGTAGATCTGCTCTCCATTTTGAATGTGCCGACAAGCACACATGGAGAGGTTAAAGCTGCAAGTGGTCCGTTGATCCCTTACAATGCAGTTTTACGCCCGCTCCTGTTGCTCATGCACAGCATCACTTCCGATGACATTCCAATTGAGGAGGCAACTGGCCGTGCCCTTCTGGACTGGGTGGGTGTCTAAGTTAAGTGTTGAGGTCTCGATAAGAAGACGATAGCGGAGAACTTTTTATTCTGGTATCTGATGGAAAAATGTTGCTTTGGGGGGAAAAGGAATGTAGCAAAACAAAAAGTGGGTATATGTGCTTCCCATCTTGACGCCGCGCTTTCATAAAGTGACTAGTAAACAAAAGTCCTTGCAGCCAAAGCCCATCGCTCATGCATCTCACGCCTCAATGACGAGGTCCCGAACCATGTTGAGGAACCGCTCCCGGTACTCAATGGGGTTGGCGGTGATGCTCATGGGCCCGTGGCCGGCAAAGACATTATACGACTTGACAAGCCCCGTCATGGCCTTGGCGCGGAACTTGTGCTTGGCCCAGAAGAAGTCAAGCACAATCATGCGGTAGGTCCAATTGCCGTCTACGTCCGTCAGGCCGGTGCGCCACTCGTTCGCGTTGGACTGGATGGTCGGGACATCGCGCGGCTCGTCCATGACGTTGGGACCCGGGTAGCGGACCAGGAAGAGCGAGTAGTCGACGGCGTTATTATCGGCGAGAAGCTGGGTGTCAGCTCCGAGGAGGCCAAGAAGCTCCTCCTTCTGGGCCGCCGTCACCCGGATCTTGTCGTCAAACTCATCAATCAGCCTCTCCTTGACGCTCTCCGGGGCCAGGCGGCCGTTGGCGATGTCCCGCTCGGGGAAGAAGTAGTCGTTCGGCTTGAGGTCGTACGTCTCCCATTGCTTCTTCCTATGGTCCGTCTCCTCCTCCGCCTTGCCGTACAGCAGGTTCTCCATGATGATGTGGTGGGTGGGCGCCGTTCCCAAGATACCGCCAAGGGTGGCTATCGAGGTGTAAACCATGTCGGTGATACGTACGAGAAGGCTGTGTGGGTTCTTCTTCATGTGGGCGACGTAGGCGCCGAACAGATCGCGGGTAAAGAACTCGTGCTCGAAGCGGCGGGGCAGCGACTTAATAAGGAATTTGCCGTCGGCCGTGGTAAAAAAGGTCGAGCCGCTGTAGCCTAGGTCGCCAACGGGCTTGAGGTCGGATTCACGTCCCTTGCCCTTGGCGGTCTTCGGCGAGAGGTGGAACGAGTTTGTGTACTCGTGCTCGTCCAGCTGCCAGACATTATGGCGGAGCTCGAGGAAGTCTGCGGCGCGGTAGCGGGCGAGGGGGAGGTGGAAGACGGAGAGGAAGGTAGCGAGAAGGCGGAAGATGCGGTTTTGGAGGCTTGGCCTGTCCGGGTTGTTGGAGTCAGCTGAGATGGCTGCGAGAATCGAGGAAGATATCGAGGTGCTGCGGATTTGCATCTTGGCTGATGGCAGGCCGCGGGCCTGAAGGGTTGGATATTTATTGGATGATCGTGAGCGAAGACGGGATGGGGTAGTTGGTGGAAGTGAGTTTAGCTCCCCGATCTAATGTAGGTACCATGAAGGGATGGAGGGATGGATGGGAGCTCGAACAAAGCTTTGGCGGGGAGCTACCGACGTTGACGTCACACCCCATCCAAACAAAGTCCCTGTCTTCTCTAATTACATACACTAGAGCGCATGCGGCAGTGCCATCTCGGGCACTTTGCTCACTGTAGATCGCCGCATTCCTTTCGCTGCTGATGTCACTCTTCTCTTCTCAATTGAGAATTGCCGCACTGCAACCGCGCCTGCGCGCCTCAGGAGTTGTGTCGCCGTGGCTCGGTTGCCTTTCTCCATCACGAGGCCTTCACTGCTTCTCCTCGTGTCGCCGAACCGCCAAGATGCTTAAGCAGAAAACACCGTAACTGACACGGGCGCTTACAGATTGTCGCACCTTTTTGACTCGAGAGCGTTTATCAGCATATAGAAACCTTGCACAAGGACGATGGTTGAGATGATGAGGTTTTTTATTGTTCACTAGGATATGGATCTTCGACGAAGACAGGGACCGGGGGGATCTGAGAGTTGCAGATTGAGTTATTCCCAATGTCAGGGAAGAGACAACTTACCTGTCTGTGGGGATTCGCAGGTCTCAACCTTGCTTCGGAACAATGCTTCTCCGACCGGGCTATTTTCTCCGGATTAACCCAGAATCCCACCTGTCGACCCACCTCATAGATGTTGATAGATATTTAAAGAACCAAAAACTTCTACGACTATTGCACATGGACTTGACTCCAATTCCACACCTTCAAACACCTTCAGCCTTGCAGTCTGATGTTTCTCTTTGGTATTTAATTTCTTATGGTAAGTTGACGCTTGTTTTTTTCTAACCCTTATGTTCTATGATGAAATTTCCCTCGTATTCGCAGTTTCCACGCAAGCCGTCGCAAGAGCCTTTTGACGTGCGATGAGCGTATAATACTTCCTTGGATGTCTGAGAACATGGCGAACTTCCGTTCTTTCTTTCGCTTCTAGTTCTTTGACTCTCAGGTTGCTAACTCGTAACAGGTAATGTCAAACTGCGCCAGTAGATATAGAAGATAGCTTAGGGTTAGCCTTGCCCATCATTACGAAGGCCTTGTTAGAAGGAGAAATTCGCAAAATCATACAATGCAACTGATCATGCGTGAATCATGTGAAACTACTGTCGATGTGGTTCTCCAAGTTCCTCTACCTGCAAAGGCCCGCCTCGCCGTTTCCTCATGTACCTAATGCGTCTTTCCGTCAGCGATCGATGTAATCGCTCTTAGTGTTAGCTGTTCATGCGTATTGAGGAGGCAGAGCCATTCTTATGTGATTGCTCCAGCTCCAGACAAATACTATGGTACCAGGCCGAAATAAGATACCCCTGTTAGGTATCTTACTCTAACACTCACCACCCTACTTATTTCAGTAGCGGGCATTACAGTACTTAGCCTAGCCAGCTGGACTGTGTGGCGATATTACCTAACTGGGGTATTTTATTTCCCCCTGCCACCCTGTAGCATGAGGGTGAATCAGTTATAAACGTTTTTGTTCACTTTTCCAGTCAGTTTGGGGTGGTCGTTCTTCTGCAGCTTCCGGTCTGATGGCTCCACCAACCCGAACATGGGAGTCTGGAAGACATGTCAGCTCATAGACTATGGTTGTCAACAAGCCTCAGAGATACTCGTTCCATAAGCCAGCCGAGCCATGACTCACTAAAGATGGGACTTGGCGACCGGAAAGTTGGCCAGCGTGTAGGAGCAGATCATGGTAGTAAGGGGAGTGGACTACTGAGAACCGCAGAGCATATGCTGTAAACAAGTCAGTACACCTGCAAAGTATTTCTGAAGCCAAGACTGGAAGTCCATGAGCCATAATAGACAGGGGAGATGATCGTTAAGTCTTCCCTGGCGTAAGCGGCACTCTCGAGTGAAATTGGATGAGATACAGGTACAGTTTCTCCCTGCGAAAGGGATAATTACCGTTACATCCACTTGCTCAATAAGTTACTGAATCCGGTGTGAGTGGACTTTCTCCGCCTTATGCAGGCAATCATTGATTAGTTCTGGAGACCCTGGCACGTCTTCCTGGACCTCTCTTAGGGTTTGTTTTGTTTCTTTTGACACCTTATTCTTCCGACATGATACATAGTATGCCTAGAAAGCGCTATGTCCTTTTGTGAATAAATGATGTATTAGTCGGTGAGCTCCCTTAGCCTATGCAACCTCGATTTCACACTGCCCCGCATCAAATGCTAAGCTCACCCGCCAACAACTCTTCTGGTCTGCAAAACATCGCATATTATAACAACCTAATCCCATCAATCTAAGTTTGAATCACAGCCGCCGACTTAGAAATGATGGACTAATTACAAACTAAGGATCTCAGCGCCTTGTCGGCGCAGTTCCGCAGTGCGGTGGAACGCCGCACGCACGAATGGGGCTTCGTACAAGTTCGTAGTCGTGCGCACCGCTTACGCGGCCGACAATGACGAAGCACACTGGGCCGCCGTGTTGAGAAACCTGCAAGCCTACGCTACGCTGGACGAAGACGACGCCGAGATGGACCCTGATACTTTTGTGCTGCCCGTCATAGCTGACAGCACCGCACTGCGCGGCGCCGACTACACCTCCGTGCGCAAGGCCTTCAACGAGTGGGTTGATGATTTCATACGCCGCGAGAGGCCATTGGACGATGACGACGACTACGACGAAGAGTGGCCGTCCGACGTGCGCCGCGACGCCTGCATCGTCATTAACGAGCCTGCGCTGGCTTCCCTACTCAGAGCGCCAGACTTTGTCCCTGGCAAGATTCCGGATCTCGACCTGGAGCCGTGGGTTGTCATTGTCGATGCCAGGGACCCGGCGAGCGTGCCTTACGGCGGGGGCGGGCCGTACATGAGCTTCATGCAATCGCACGCGCGCGTTCTTGGTCAGCTGTTTGAGGACCTCAGCTCGCGATCTCTGGCCCAGGCTGAGTCCTATTCAAAAGCACGACGGTCAGATCCCGCTTTATGATGGTTCGTCGTGGGGCAAGCTTGTCGATCCTGCTGGTGAGGCGGAGGGACGGTCCATGGTTCCGCAGGGCACGCCACGAGGAGCAGACGACGCACGAGCAATGTTGGAGGAGATTGAGCAAGCTGTGGGCAGGGCGGACGGCTCAGCTCATTGAACCTCATCAAGAGGGATGTTGCCCCATTTTGATAGCTACGTCATCCGCCCTCTGACACGCAGGTATAATATGGGTCTCAGATGGTACGGTTGAGGGTGATGCATGATGATACACAAATGCCCTCACTAATTCTATAAGCATTGCGCTAGTAAATCTATAAAGATAACACGTACTCTGAACGACAGATGATCTATAGTCTCGAGTGTAAAGTGATCGTCTAGAGCTTGCTCCTCAAGTTCTTCCTCTCATCCTTCTTGAACAAAACCTTACTGTTCGGGTTCGGATCAAAAACTACGCTGTTCAGCGGGTTGTCCTCGCTAGCGCGCTTGAACATATCCTCGTAGACCTTGCCATCGTAGCGGCCCAGACTGCTGTCCAGTACCCAGTCGTCGAACTTCCAGGAGTCAACCAGACGCACGGCGTGGGGACGAATCTCTTCCAGAAGAGTCATGACCGCCTTTGTCCTCGCAAGCGTGATCTGACGAACTGTAACGGCCGCCGAGCTGTAAAACTCACTGGCCTCCTGCTCGAGTGTGTTCAAGGCATATAGCCTGAAGAGCTTATGCAGCAAGCCGACTGTGTCCTTGTCAAGCTGCTCGGTCGTGGCCTTGTCGTTGAGCGCTTCATAAAAGTTCTTGACGACCATGTACTGCGCGTGCGCCGTGCTGAGACGCCAGAAGTCGACAAGCAGACTGTTCCAGGACTGCTTGTCCTCATCCCTATGGCGGAGGGCCTCGAACGTCAGGAAAGAGACGCGCCAGGCAAAGGCAGCGACGAGGTCCTCGTCCGAGTCGAGAACGTCGAAGGCGGCGCCAATGTCGCGCCGACGGAGGAACTCGGAAAGAATACGGGTGGTGTCGTTGTTGCCGTGATTGCCTTTCAGGACAGAGCGAGCGGACTTGAGAAGATAGCGGGAGACTTGCTGGGTAAGCATGTAGTTGTCTCCCTCCCACGTAAGTGTAGGAAGATAGTCCGCATACCATGACCCGATACCGCTGAAGGAGGAGTAGCCGTGGCCACCGCAAGCACGACGGCAAATTTCTAGACCCTCACCTGCAACGGTTGAGCCATAGGCCTTGAGCGCACAGGAAGTGGCATGAAGGTCGGCGAGGAGGTCTGTGCCAGGGTTCAGCTCCTCAGGTCCAGGGTTGCGGTTCCCATCGCTAGTCTTGCCCGCCTGAGCGCTCATTCGTTTCTGGTTTTCGTTGTAAAGGCTGATCATGCCACGGCCGGTGAAGTGGAGGGCAAACGTTGCGGCAAGCAATGGCAGCAGGCGAATCTGCACCATGGTGTAGTTGAGGACCTGGTTTTCGCCCGGCTCGTTGGCCGGGGCATCGCGGTCCTGGAACTGGCGGCGGACGGCGCAGTAGCGGGTGGCAATGGTGACACCCTTGGCGAGCACAGAGCCTGATTGGAGAACAATGTTGGATCGGACCCAAGTAAGAGTGCCGTAGATCAGCGAGGGGTTCGCCGGTCTGCTGTATTTGCTCGTATTCGGGTCGACGGACGAGAAACGGGCAAGCATGTGGTTGTGCGGGACCTTGACATTATTCAAAAGCAGGAAACCATTATCCATGGTGTTGAAGCCAAACTTGGGGCCGATATCGCCGACGTGAACGTTCGGAAGAGGCTCGTGGGTTTTCATGTCGCGGATAGGGACAACGAAAGGGTGGGGACCAATGTTCTTGCCGTTGAGGACCAGCTGAGCCATCACAACAGCATGCGTTGCCGCCTTGCCCAAGGAACCGATCCACCACTTCGAGGCGGTTAGGTGCGGGGAGTGCAGAACGAAGGTCTTGTCGGAGGGGTCCCAGGTGGCCGTCGTCTCCAGGCCTCGCACGTTGGAGCCGTGGCCAAGCTCGGTCTGGGCATAGCATCCGATGATCTGGTAGTCCAGTGCCGGCTCTAGGAAGAGCTTATGTTGTTCCGGAGTGCCTTGCTCGCGCAACGTGACGAGAAACATGCCCGCGTGCATTCCGTAAGGTGTCGCCTCGGCGATAAGGTCATTGGCAACCATATATTCATCCTGCGACCATTTGTGCTCCTTGTTCAGCTGGAAGAGCCTTTTGCCCCTCGCCAGCGCTGCCTCGATTCGGGCTTCGCGGCCACGGAAGTAGTTTTGGGTTTTGTCGAAGACAGGATCGTTCTTGAGGATGTTCAATATCCTCTCGTTGCGTCGGAGACCCTCGTCTGTGAACATGAACGTCGCAAGTTGGTCGACATTGAGGTTGGACTTTGCTCTCTCCTGAGCGAGAAGCTCGGTCCCCTGAGGTCCCGATGGCTGGAGGGCTTTGACCCAGTCTGGAGTGGTCGGCATACTGGCTGAGTACGGTAGTCGAGGATGGGGTAAGTAGAATTGGATTGGGGAAGACTTCCTGGGGAACTGGAGGCCTTCTGAGGTTTTGTAGAATTGACTTCTTCGACTGCGCGGTGTCCAGATCAAACTTACGTTTCGTCTTCCGGCTCGGCGACCCGGCAATGATGCTTTGGTGGGGAATGCCTCGGCAATTACTACATCAAGTTAGGGGAAGCCCACTGCTTCACGCGTCAACTCCATCTAGCCTGCGTTGGGATATCCCTGCTTCACGATACGGCCCACCAAATCTTGCTGTGTCGGCGTCCCGAAGATCGGACACGGTCGGCGCCGATTTCGATTCCCGAGGTGAGAGAGATGCGCACGCGCATAGCCGAGGAACATCCGGACTGCAGTGCCTGGGGGCTGAGCGACTGTCATTCGGCCATGTTGCGCCACTGCGCTGGTAACTTTGGCACAGACATGCGCAGATAAGTCTGACCTGGACATGTTTTTGCCTGGTGTAGACATTGGCGGCCAGAAATCGCGCAATCTAGCTCCGATTTGCGGAACAGTCTTCCTTAGGAGTAGCATAGCCGCTTTGGCTGGAAAGCTAACCTGTTACAGAAGTTGAAGAACAGTTTAATTCTTAAGTCACCCAAAACGCAATATCACCATGGACACTTCTATGACATCGGTAAGCATTGGGCAGGTGTGGTGTGAAGTTTACACGTGTCACGAGATATAGGTCCCAACTGCCGTCTGGCAATTGCGGTTCCACTTTCGTTGTCACAGCACGCTCAACATCTCATAACCCCGATTGGTACCTAGCGATGTTAAAGGTGTATTTTTATGCAGTGAGCGTGCTTCAAGGGCACTCGGTTCAAGAAAAGTTTTTTCAGGGGTGCCTTTCCGTTAAGATGTTGCAGCATGTCGACTCAGCATATCCTTGTACTTGCCACTGAAGCTTGAGTCGTCATAAAACACAGGTATGATCTAAGTCATTGTGAGATGCTACTTCAAGAGCATGTGATTATGGGTCAGTCGAAATGAATGTAGCTTATGTAACCAGGGGTGTTAGTTTCGTGACGAAGGCTTGCGTAGAACAGATGCCGGCTGGCTAACACCGCTGGATATTTCATTTACCTGGGGAACAATATCAACAATTTAAATAAACTGGATGTCTTTTCAATATAATGCTACATACCAAGAAATTAAGAGATCATAACCCTACTTGGCCATTCCAGCCGCCCAAGGCTTGTGAGCACTACAGACCTCCAATAGTAGAACTATATCGGTGAACCTTTCGATTTTGACTGATGCCGGGCATTCTGCTACTAAAGTGATAATAATGGGCATTTATCGTATTTTAGAGAATCTGGTGGGGCAGGTCAACGAGGATAAGCCGGCATGTCCTAGATTCTGGGTCATTTAATTTTACATAGTTTTCGGTCGCTTGGAAATATCACTTGCTCCAGAATAGACTTGCTGACCTAATCTTTCAGTACTCGGCGAACCATATAAGCAACTCACCATTAAGAAAGGCACAGCTGTGCCCGTGCAGCTGACATAATGATTCCTTTCAAAAGTATGGCCATTGAACTACCTCTGTACTTCTCTTAACGTCTTGTTGGTGACTGATACACCGTAAAAGCAGCCGCATCACGGCGGCGAAATGTTGGGCACCTGGTTCACAGCCCCCTCACCATCCGTCTGTTCTTGGGTTGGCTCTATTGACATCAAGTCTTCATTATAATAGACGCTTCCTGACACCTATAAACATAGTAACGCACTACAGAATAACCACAAGAATACTTTTGAAGAACCGTATTGATATCTTCAACAAAAAAAGCTAAAGCATGTCTCTGACAAAGAAGAGTAGAAAAAGTCAGAATGGCGAGGCAGGCGAGCTGCTGTGGCCAGATTCTGGATAACTTGCCTGCAATTCTGAAAGCAACGAAACCTATATCTGGGGTGTTGAAGTGAAAGATATCGACTATATCAGAGTGATTTGACTTCTGGGGTTATGCCAGATATATATCCATAAGCGGCAGTTGGCCTATTGAGTCATCCTCATGTGGTAGATGAGTGTAGTATCGCCCAGGCGATTGAAGAGTGTCAACACGTCCCCAAGAAGAAATGGTACCGAAAACATGCCTAGACGCTGCTTAGGTCGCTTTCTATTGAGCTACATGATGCGACATGGCTTCGATGTAAACGATGCCTTGCTTATATTCTTTCCACTTCCTTATTGGCCGTCAAATCAATCGCAGAGTTCCGGACAGGATTTTAGCGTCAAAACCCTGTTTACATGTATTTTCAGCAGCAATGTCTCCAGTCTTCACCAAGATGTGTGGGGAGAATTAACATCCCCTATGTAAATTGAGGAGAGAAAGCACATGATATTTCGCCGATGATGAGCAACGGCTCTCTTTCTCTCTTTCGTATTGCTCACTCCGTTACCCAAGAAAGGAAAAACTAGTGCTTCACAATTCCGTCCAACGAGACACCCATTTACATGCACCTGCTTCCACACAATCCACTCGGCAGAAAAGCCTGGAAGTTAGCCAATGGGAAGTTTCTTTTGGTTTTGGTAGTCTTTTTTGGGCGGGGGTGGGGGAGAAATTGTGTAGCTTAAATGCTGCTGCACATCTAAGCCTAGACAAGATGCTGATTCGAGGAAAAACATGTTCCTTCTCAGCTGTTAGATGACTGGCCAAAAGGAGTTCCTTGCTGAAGGCGGGCTGGGTATATGTTGGGGGGGGGGGGGGGGGGCACATTTGACGGGGATTTTATGAGTTACAATACAGCAACAGACTGCAATTCGTGGAATCATCCAGAATACGAAGCCGGCCTCCAATGACCCCTATAGTTCGTTGCGTCTCAAAATGCTCGGACTTGCGTAATCAAAGCTGCTTTGTCGTCAGGTATTCCGCAATTTCTCTAGCGTATAGATTGATCTCTTGATGGAAAGACTCTTGCGAGTTAGTCGACTGTACGAAGTTCAATGCTTGAAAGGGATGTATAAAGACCTGGCCCAAGAACCATGTTTCTGGGTTTTCAACCGCTCGGCACACATAGAACTCCAACATTAGACACTCTCAGCAGACTTGAATCCCGTTCTGTTATTTTGACCACCATCTGATTCTCCAGACATGAGGATCACCTTAGCCTTGGCGACACTATTCGCCCTTGCCGCTGCGACCCCAACTCCCACTGTCGACAATGTCGCTGAGAAACCTCACCTTGTCAAGCGTGCATCTATCTCGGACAAAGCGACGCTGGGATATGCTACCTTGAACGGAGGGTAGTCTCATGGACAGCCGCTTCTCCGAACGATAAGCTGATAGAGTTGTAGAACCTCCGGAGGGTCAGGTGGAACCGTCACCACTGTCTCAACCCTTGCTCAGTTCACTGCCGCTGTCAACGAGAAGGACACTGCGGCCAGAATCGTGGTTGTTCAAGGTATTATCAAGGGCACTGCCAACGTTCGTGTTGGAAGCAATAAGTCTGTGATCGGACTTGCTGGAGGGGGTAAGCGGTGTGTCCCAATGATTTAGTATGTGTATTTTGACTCACAAGAACAAATAGGCTTCGAAGGTATTGGTTTGCATATTCGCCGCCAATCAAACGTGATCATTCGCAACATCAAGTCTTTCAAAGTACTGGCTTCTACTGGTGACGGTGTTAAAATCGAGGTATGGTACGGAACATGGGGAACAGACAGACTGCGCTCGAGGGACTGACCAATATCCTTTTTAAGGAGAGCACCAACATTTGGATTGATCATAGCGAGTTCAGTTCTGCACTTGTGGCTGATAAGGACTACTATGACGGCCAAGTGGATGCCTCGCACGGAGCCGACTACATTACCATTTCTTAGTACGTTGACTTCTAAACCGTTCAAGCAGAAAGCATTCATAATGACATCCTCCAGCACGTACTTTCATGACCACTGGAAGACTTCCTTGATTGGTCACAGCGAGAACAACGGCAACGAGGATAGTGGTCATCTTAGAATAACTTACGCCAACAACTACTGGGCTAACTTTGGCTCTCGCGGTCCATCCTTGCGATTCGGCACCGGTCACATCTACAACTCTTACTATCTGAAGTACGTGCTATACTTTAATCTTTTAACTGAACACAACAACTACTGATAATGTGTAGTGGCAACTCTGCTATCAATACTAGACAGAAAGCTCAGGTCCTTGTCCAAAGCAACGTTTTCAAGAATGTCACCGTCCCGATCACCTCCCAGGACTCTGATATCGTCGGTTATGCTGTCGCAATTGACAACGATTTAGGTGGTGCTTCCAACCTTGCTCCCGTTGGCACGTTGAACGCCAACTCTCCTCCTTACTCTTACACGCTCCTCGGCTCTTCCAAAATCCTCGCAACTGTGCCGGGACAGGCTGGGCAGAAACTTATCTTCTAACTATCCCTAGCACCAAAATGTCATAAACTGCTAAGTGTATATTGTGCAATTGATTAGTGATGAAGTAGAATGACCCTTGAAAATGAAGGAACAATAAACTATTCAGTATAAATTTGGGCTCAGAATACACGGTTATTATTCGACAGAGCTTGCGAGCTGCTATCTGGGTACTCGTTAACGGGCAAGACACAACTGATGGACAGCCAATAGAAATGGTTTCAAGTACTCGATATCACTTTTGTCGATGATTTTGATCATCAGACAAGTCAATGTTATGACGTACATGGTATGGTTTTTTATAGACTATTAAATGGCTTGTATACTGTGTGATGACAAAAGCGGATCCACAGTTGTCACTGCTACGACTGTACTTGTATATCGTCACGACATACTGTTTTGTCAAATCAGTTTCTCGCCGAAGCCGGAATAGTTAATTCCAAGCTACCAAGAATATCATTGGCTTTTACGATTATCTTCAGTTATATCTACTCTTATCATACGACGTTCTTCAACTGTACCTATCTACTCTGGTACTTGTGCATGGCAAGATGAGTTGTCTCTACGTTCAGTCATCAAGCTGTGAGGGACATGGCAGGACTTGACCTGAACAGTTATCTAAGCAGGTTGTTCCCAAGTACTGTATATGATCCTGTATCCAAACGATGCACCTCAGACCATTGCCTCGAACTCTTGACTTGTAATGTTTCATCAAAACAAAACCAAGACTCCTTCTCTAGCATGCATTGATTTCGGCTCCATGGACTCTGAGTCTACTCGCAATGGCTACATCCCATATGAAGGTAATGTGATATATCTTGGTACTGTCATCTTTTTCAAATAAGACAGCACGAATATAATTCACTTCAATCTCAACTCTTCTTGCAGTGCAGGCTGCTGCGCAAGAACTTGAAGAGGTTGTTGAGGCGGGATCTGTAACGCCATCTTTGCTGCAGCCTTCTGCTCCTCGGCTTTCTGTTCAGCTTGTTGTGTCTGCAGCCTCTGGAGGTTTTCATGCTTTTCAATTTCTTGCTTTTGCTCTTCGGGAGACAGTGAATTGAATGCAGCAATGTCTTGGTCCCACTTCATGACGCACTCAATGTTCCAGTTGCACCTCTCGACCTCACCAAAGATAGGGTGTCTGAATCGGGGGTGTCGGCTGGGCCAGTTCGAAGCATGGTAGTGGTGTTTGACAAGGGCACCTCTGGAATTATGGTTTCCTGAGTCGGAGTGGCCTTGGCCTGCAGCGAACGACTCAACGTCGCGGACTAGGATATTGCTTACGACCTTCGACTCGTCGATATCGTGAAAGGTATCCCATGTTATTGGTCCGGAGCGAGACCGCGCACTCATCACATCCAGCACGGCTTTGGTGAAAGCTGAGGGTCCGGTGCCGCTGATGACCTCGTCGAAGTCAAGCTTGACCTCTGATATGGTAACGCCTTGAGTCTTTGCGACGTCACTGAGCCACGCCATGATATTTTCAACGAGCTTCAACATGACTGGATGACCGGGACGCGACATGAATGTCCATTGGCAGAAGGACATGGACTTCTTGCCAAGAATCGGGTGATTCTTGAAATGTGGTTGATCGATTTCAACACCGATGACGAGGTCGATATCTGCCTCGGCATACCGCTCTGGAATCCATCTGCTGACGGGCCGAAGATCCTCGACATCAATATCCGCATAGACTCCCCCCTCCGCGTACATTATCATGTAGCGAAGAAGATCAGCCTTGATTATGGTAGCGTTTACGTTGCGGTACATGTCGACAATGTCTGGGCGGTCAAATCCATCGGGGCCGTAATGCTCTTCGACGTATTCCATGTCGTTGTTGTCTGTGAGAACCTCATACCGGTAACCAGAATTCTTGTCGGTCCAAGTACGTGCGGTCAGAACCTGCTCAGCCTCAAAAGCGAACGGTGCGACCTTCCAAGACTGCCATATTTTCTTGGGAAACGCTGCTCGTCTGTTTAATGACGAATGCCGGCCGCGTCGTTTAGAGAGGTGGACCGGCTTTGGCATCGACCCAAATAAGTCAAGGTTTGCGACAAGAAGGATTATGCATATACAAGCTATGTACAAGGGTATGCACCTCCGAAGTTGCGTAGGAACTCTGTTTCTGAAGAGGTTGGCTTTCGTTGAGCCTATTGGGCTCAGTGGACTTAATGGGCTCATGATAGGCGAAGACATGTTGCTAGAGGTTATCGATAAGGATGTGTTCAGCCGAAGAAACAAAAAGCTTTTGGGATAAGCTTTGGAAAAGAAATACGACGAACATAAAGGGGGACTGGCGGGGTAAATGTCAAGGTTTGAAGGAGCTCCTTGCATGTAGGCACGCGACATCAGTTATCCTCTTCGCCGAGGCGAGGATTGCCCTACAGCCATTTGAATGTTCCCCTACTCGCCTTCAGATAATCCCCTCGCACATATGTCACTTTCACGAGCCGAGGCGCAGGGATCTAGAAGAGGGGGGAACGCCGAGGTTTCCTCAATGAATTTGCATCGTGTTGGTCCCGTACAGGCCTGATGGACGCCGTCATTGCGCTTGTTAATGGATTATGGAAAGATGTCCACTTATTTCTCTATACGAGAGAGGCAACAACGGGAGCTCAACAGCGCTCTCTCTCATTCGACGTGACGAGGAGCACTCATTGTAGCCGTCTGCATTTCGCGCTACAATAGGGCCGGGAGACCAAGCTTGTTTGAGATTCAATTGGACGATCGTGACCACCGGAATCACCGGCAACTATGGCCAGTGAGTGGCAAGTGGTGTAACTTTCCCAATCAAGAGTGTTCGATTTCCAAGAGCTAACACTGAGGCGATTCCACCTGCCGAGTGTGCTTCGGCCAGCATTGTGGTTCACAAGTCGGACTACTTACCTAACTAGACCAACCGATGCAACATCATTTGAAAAGACCAGGGGGGGTCACTCGGCCACCGTGCAGCTAATAAATGTGATATGCGTCATGGTGAAGGGATTCTGGTGACATTTGTCTTCACACCATTGATTTTGCTCACTTAGTTATGATCCTGTAGTTGGCTCTCCGCATTCTATCCTTGTCAATCCCCCGCATTTTGAACGAGGAACCCCCGGACGATTGGCGGAGCATTCGTTCTAGAGCAAGCCCAGCACCCCGCATACTTCAACTTTCGACCTCGGAACCATCCCAAGGTTTGACCTGTTCAGTCAGTAACTGATGCTCTTTTTGCCTGTGAAATTTGGACGAACAACTTGTTGACCGCAAACATAATCATGCTTATTTTCATACAGTAGCGCAAGGATCAACGCCAAGCCGGACTACACCCCTTCGCAGGTGACTTTTCGTTGACAACCGGCATTGAGCCCATGCAGAGTCCACTGATACTGAAAAGGGATGTGCCTTTCCCCCCAAACCAACAAATCCTTCGAAAGGCAAGGTCTGGAATATCCTTTGAACAATCACACCCGTCAGCACGCATTTGACATCGCCCAGATATTGAAGCTGAAACGTCAACCCCTTCACATTAACCACTCGTCGTATACAACAACTCGCAAGTCCATAGAATGTCTCCCAAAAATGATGGCATTCTTGATAGTCGAGATTGGGACGAAATCAAGCCAACCTGGTCTGAAAAGTCTAAATGGCTCGCCAAAGGCGTCGACTGGAAGCCAACCACACTCGCACGAAGCAAGCGGCTCTCACGCTTGAGCCTTGCCCGCCTCAAGTCCTTCATCTGGCCCATCGGATGTGCAAAGCAACCGCATGCTTTGCGGCCTACAGCTTATCTTGACGGACTTCGAGGATTCGCGGCTTTCCTGGTCTACTGGCACCATCACGAACTCTGGGCACACGAGCCGTATATCCAGAATCGCGTATTCGAAAATTCCTTTGGCTACGAAAACAAATACTACTTTGTCGCCTTTCCTGGAATACGAAATCTATTCACTGGTGGCCATTTCGCTGTGTCAGTATTTTTCGTCATCTCTGGTTATGTCCTCTCTGCCAAACCGCTGAGCTTGATTCAGTCTGGGGATCATGGCAAGTTGGCGGAAAACCTTGGCTCGGCCCTATTCAGGAGATGGATCAGACTATATCTTCCCTTGGTGGCTACCACGTTCATTTACATGGGCTTCCTTCACCTATCTGGCACTTGGGTTGAAAACAAGGATCGTGCATCGACTTGGATAGAGGATGTATGGCTTTGGTACTGCGAGCTGAAAAACTTCAGCTTTGTTTTCACCACTGGAGGCAGCCCTTTTTTCAGCTGGAACCCTCACCTTTGGTCAATCCCAGTCGAAATGAAAGGCTCAGTCATCATATACACCGCACTTCTCGCATTTTCTCGATGTACCAGAAACGCCCGGCTTTGGTGCGAGGCTGGACTCGCATTCTACTTCATGTACATCGCGGACGGATGGTACGGCGCCATGTTCGTGATGGGCATGGTTCTTTGCGATCTTGACTCTCTGGCGAAGAACAACGACCTACCGAATATCTTCAAAAGATTGGAGCCCGCCAAAACTTTCATCTTCTATCACTTGTTCCTTATTTCAATGTACCTGGGTGGCGTCCCGTCATACACCGGTGATGCCATGAGGATGCGCGAAAACCGTGGGTGGTATTACCTTTCCTTCCTCAAACCTCAAGCCGTCTTCGATTACAAGTGGTTTTACCTTTTCTGGGCTGCGGTGCTACTCGTAGCCTGTATTCCTCGTCTTTGGTGGCTGAGAAGGTTCTTCGAGACACGCTTCTGCCAGTATCTTGGACGGATCTCGTTTGCTCTCTATTTGGTCCACGGGCCTGTTTTGAATACACTGGGAGATCGCCTCTATACGATTGTGGGCTACTACAAAGACTCAGAACGGCAACACCTGGCACACTTGGTTGAGAAGTTTCCCTTGCCAAAGGTTGGCCCTCTTGGATTGGAGCCGGCCTTTCTCCTCCCCCACCTGGCCATCCTACCTTTCACTCTTTGGTTGGCAGATCTCGTCACGAGATTTATCGATGAACCTAGCGTCAGGTTTGCGCAATGGATGTACAGAAAGACACTCAATACTTCGGCGACGCCAGCCAAGGTCTAAGGCGAAATACTCGATTAATGCATTAGAGAACATATCTTTCAGATGAATCGAGGATTCGGGACATTACGGCACGCAGTGAGAAAAGAAATAGAAAATAGTATATAAATCTATAATTCAACAGTTAAAATCAAGAGGGCCCAGTAGTCCGATACACCAACACCATAGCCTTCGTGCTACCAGAGCCATCTCATGATGGGGCCGGTGGACTGCCTGAGCTTGCGGCTGTCCTTAGTCCCAGCTTGAGTGTCCATGGTGTTATCCCAACAATAGGCTTGCCACGCAGACTGTAGAGCTTACCGTGCAACATAGATAGGGCAACAGTCACGAACTCGCGAGGTGAGTTCCGCCTTCAAGAGGCTTATAGTACGCTAACCGATACATGGCACCCTGCATCTCATGCTTATGTATCCCCTGTTTGATGCACTACTGCATCCTACATCACAACCAGTGATTATGCAGGAACGGATGCATTGCCTAAATTGGACCTGGCGTGGACTGCCCTGAGGGGAAAACCTGACCCAGGTTTCGCGCAACACACCGAGGCATATGCATTCTCACATGTCCATGCGACAAGATTGACAAGCCTTGAGCAAATCATTGCTCCAATTTGGACCTTTTGGTATTATGAGCACACCGTCACTAGCGGCTATGCGTCTCAATGGACTCGACCCTCGGCCTCAGGAACGTGGGCGGCTGGGCAAGCTTTCGTAAGTGAGGGGAACACCAGTTGTCTGGTCGTATTCACTTGTTCGGTGCAACTAGTCCGCAGATCCCTATAATACGGCACGCATTTCCCGATAATGGCTGTCACAATTAACTTGTAATCCGTTACCCCGCATAGATTGGTGGGCCTGCTTGCTTCAACCCTGATTTCGCGACGGATTTGACTCAGCAGACTGTAGGCAGAGCTTTGCTTGTGCCGTTACTCCGGAGCACCTTTTCCCTAGCATTCAAATCTCAGTCAAGCTTGACCGTGTGGTAGCAGAAGCAAGTCTACACAAGAATTTCCTCACCTGTCTTTTCTCGTTGCAACCTTGATCCCAGTCTCATTTGATGCTCTGTTTCGCTACACGGGTCCAAGGCCTCAGCCCATAAGAAAAGCCACTCGCAATGCTAGCGAGGGAATTCAGGCGCGTCGTCCTCATCATCGGCCCGTTTATCTTCCTCATTTACGTTGGCATCCGCTGCCTCGACTCCAGGAACTCTTTAACTGTGTTCGATCATTGGTACGATTACGTCTTTGCAACAAATTGGAGACAGAAAGATGAACTCAAGCCTCACCAACAACTGCTGCCCTCGGGCTCGGCGACTCAACCAGGAAGCATGATTGAAGTTGAATCTCCTATATCAGCAAGGAAAACATATCACGAGATATTTTCAGCATCAGCAGTGGACAGAAAGTTCTTTCCTATACGTTTTGGCCAAGAAGAAGCCATCAACCCCAATGTCTTGCCCCATCCTAATCTCGACAACACATTCATCATCGTTGCACAAAAGATCAAAACAGACAATACACCAGAGTTTTTGGAGCTGGTTTGCAATGCAGTCTTTATGTTGGGAGGGCTGACCTGCGTTGGGCCGTCGTCCGTCCTCCCTATTACCGCTACAAAAAGTGGCGACGGCAAATGCCCCACTCAGTTGGCCTATATGGCTCTCAATGTCGGACCTCACGATGCGCGCGTCTTTTATGCTCCAAAATCTCCATTTATTATTTTTGGTTCTAACTCAAAGTTCGCATGCTTTGGGCAGTTTATACAAGACTTTCGCAAACTCGGAGACTGGGGCTTTGAAATGGGGTTGGACTCAGGCTTTGCCATCGGCACAGAGCTTCAGCGTCCCCCGCCCTGGGGCACAATAGAGAAAAATTGGTTTCTTTTCTGGGACGAGGATGGAGCGGCCTACATTCACCAAGACGTCTCACCAAAACGGGTATTTGCCAAACTGAACGCGGATGGCTCGGTGGGGCCAGACCTTGCGCCCTTGGCAGCTGGGGACGAGGCGTGTCTAAGCAAGTACATGCCAAAGCTACCACCGGATCTGGAGTCCATACATCAGGCGACCAACTCACTCAGTATCTCGTTTTGCAAAAGGAGTGACCTGACGTGCAAGGCCACCGGCGACAACACGTTTTTATTTACAGTGTTTCAACACAAGACGTTTTACCGCTTTCATAGTGAATATGAGCCTTATGTCATGGTGTTTCGGCAAAGGGCGCCCTTTGAAGTATTTGCAGTGTCCAAAAAGCCAATTTGGATTCATGGAAGGGAGGAAAGGCTTGATGGAGGCACTGACATGTTTTACGTAACATCTATAAGCTGGAAACGAAGGGATCTGAGACACCATGGTTTCCTAGACGACGTACTTTTTATTTCGTTTGGAATTGAGGATCAACGAAGCGGCGTCATTGACGTCCTTGCGATGGACCTACTGGCGGATCTTGGAGCATGTTTGTAGACTTGACGCTCACAATAGGACTGGGTGGCTCGCATTTGCCGCTCTATACACAGAACTTTGGCGACCAATACTGAGATGAACTTTACAATCCGCTACATCATTAGTACTATAACCGCTTGCAAGGTTCTGAATGGGGATTGAATTGAACACAAATGTCTCCAAAAGCCACCCTTCCTTGTTTTGTATCAGATGCATGGCGTGCTCGAAGTTACGAAACACTAAATAAATACTAAACAAGTGGAAAAGCATGAAGATAGTACCATTAATCCATTAATGGTACCGTCCAGAGCTTGCTGGCCTGGCCATACTGCCGAGTTCTACCCACGGCTGAGCTCGATTACGGTAAGCCTCTGTCTAGAAATATAAACCTACAACCCATAAGAGAATTAATGTCTGCAAACGGCGCGCCTCCAAGGGCCTCGAACATCGATGCTTGAAATTTCTGAGTGGTTCTCAGCCCCAAAGAGGCTGTTTTACTGTGGCGTCGTCTTGAGCGATACCGCATCCAGAACGGCAGCGATCAGAACATATCTAGGCCGAGTTTCCACAAGTAGTCCAAGACTGAAACGTTTCCCTGAACTATCAAGAAATTTGATAAAAAGCTAAAGATTCGACTGTCAGAAATTGAATAGGCGTAGGCTATTGGCTTCTGGAATGGGGTGGACTGGAATGACGTAAAGAAGACGCCGCATTTGAATTCAAAAACCGATTAAAAGTGTCTTCAAGCAGCTAGCGACAGTATTCCAACTGCAAACCCACATTACTATCCTCAAATTCCGCATTAGGCCATCGGACCATGAGCACCCCGAGATAGTTCACATGCTATTACCAATGGAGTCAACGAGAACAAAGCAGCAAAGCCATTTGGGCAGTAGTCTACACCCAAGAGCATTACTGTCCAGTCTGAATGCAGGATTTTGCCACCAGAATTCCCAACAAGTGTCAGTCTTTGGCGGTTCTGCCGATCGATACATTCCTTGCTTGTTTTACCCTTATTAGCGGGATATCCCTGGATATGCCACCTCTTCGTTCTCAACGAGATTCCACCACATCTTTAAGTTTCTGCAAGAGTCAGCTGACTGACCAAGCCTCTGGATTCCAACAACCTTTCGACGTATAAACGGGACAATTTTCCCACAAAGTTGCTTGCTAGCCAGATGAGATGCCCAACCTTGAAATCAAGATGATCAGCCCTGACCATTCTTTCACTTTTGTGAACTTGGCGTCAAAGAGCTTCGACCTTGTTCAACGTTCGCTACCTACTGCGCCGGACGTGCGGATAATTCAGGAGTTACCCGATTCCACAGTTTTAACAAAAGGTGGAGAGGCAATCATGTCATGGACGAAAGGATGCTACTTCGGAAAGAGCGGCCGCGACGACGTTATGCTCTGCTGGCAAGAGATGGAGGCATTGCAATCGTTCTGCATCGGCATTGAGTCGCCTGAGAGGGGGTTTTTCAAGCCCATTCGGTCACACTACAAGATCAAGTACAATGACGGAAAGACAAATAAGGATTGGTTTTTCCCTTCCGATAACCCTGGAGATCCATACACTTTCCCAAACACGATGGACGTCAACATCAGGGTTACAAGTCATTCTGTGAAGGATCAGCTCGAGCTTGAGATCATGATTACGGATAAGAGTTCATCAGATCTCAAACAGTAATGGTATGTGCCTAAACAACCTTCATTGAGGCAAGCTCTCAGCACAAACCCAAAAGACGCACTAGAGTCACCGTGTTAATGATCTATCAAAAACCGTTAACAATTTGTGGCAGACATTGATATTTATCTTCCAGTACACCAATTTAGGCATATCTCGAAAAGCTTTGATTATTGAAAACACGAGGTTGCGGGAGTTGTTTTTTTCGGTCAGGTTCAGGTGCGATGTTTTGTTCTCGTCGGGATATGAAAATAATCCAACTGAATTCTTCGGTTTTATCATTTCAAGCTTGGTCGTACCTTTTGGGGCATTTTGTAAACCACTGACTGCCGTGCTGCACGGTTCATATATCACAAAAGGATTATACAAGACTTACTTACCTATCTCTTCCTTTCATTACTGTGTTTTAAACGAACATCATAAATGTTCCGCAGTACTTTGACTTCCAATTCGCAGAAAAACAACAATAGTATAATAACCATGTCAATGTGGCAGTAGCCACATTCGCTTTTTATATCTCTATATGAAGAAACAGCTAGCTGGTGGAGCTTGCATTAGTAGCTCTTCTCTCTAAGTACAGTAGCATTTTGTCTACAGGGATCATTAGGTGAATCGACTCCTTTAAAGCTCAACATTAATCCAAGAAATCTGTATGTGTAATTTCTTCTATGGTACATGATGCCTAACAGGTTAAGAAGGTCCTGCCATGTCATCCTACTCGTAGTAGGAATCATCCTGTCATAGTAAGCCAGTTTGATGGGGCGATTGGTTTAGTGGTATAATGACCGCTTAGCATGCGGTAGGTCCGGGGTTCGATTCCCCGATCGTCCACTTTTGTACCATTTTGTTATATTTGCTGTTTTGGATTTTACTGATGCTGTTTATCAGCAGGGTCTAAATTGTTGCTTTCACCTGCACATTGTGCAGTGTTTGTCTAGGGCAGCGCCAAGGCCCTACTTCCTGAAAACACTAATGCAAGTGGCGTCACAGGATGCATTATTACTTATTCTAGTCACTGTGGCTACTTACAGGGGCTAGTGCTAGTAATAAGTAGGAACACATTGTCTTGCTGCTAAGATAAAGTCAAAAACTAGGCAGCAACATTAAATTCCAGCTGGTTTTACTAGCTCTGACCACCCTTATCTATGTATAGCTTTATAGCACCTAGGTAAACAGATCCCATTAAGTGCAAGTAGACCTCACTGACCCCAAGGTGGATGGATCCCTCTCCACTTTTACCCCTCACTTTTAGAGATACATAATAATACATTATTTTAGAATACTATTTTCTTACACACTACTACTAAATCTAACATTATTACTAACATCTTTATTAATATTATAATATCCTCTAGTTTAAATATCTCTTTTTATAGCACTATTTATATAGAATTCTTGCTAAAGATCCTTACTATTTGAGTATTACCTATCTAGACAACTATTACTTAGAGCAGTAAGCTTTAAGAGAAGTACTAAGTAACTATGACTAGTAACAAAGTTACTTAAATTAATAATATACCTTGATATAAAGGTAGAGATTATAGGTACCTTTAGTATAGGTAAAATACTTTATAGATAGAAGTACCTTAAAACTATTAGCTTTCAGACTTAATTACTGTGCTGTGATTTACCCCTACCCCTCACAAGGGTTAGTGAGGTCTGCTTGCACTTAATGGGATACTGTATCCGTATCCTCTCATCAAATACGAAGTCTGCACGAGCCATACGCTAGTCCTATTTATTAAAGGCGGTCAACCTACCTACACACATAGCCACATATGTAACCCTAACCCTTGCCACCTAACTTGCTGCTGACGTAAATGACTCCGCATTTGCTACATCTAGATCCCTGTTTCTGCCAGCCCGCTTACCCCTTTCCAGCAGCCTGTGGCCTGTGCGGAATAACCTTGGCCATTGTTGTTTTTCACCCGAAGGAATGGTAGGGGCAAAGTCACAGTTAGTATGAGTCCGACTCAGCCTCTTGAGAGCCAAGCTGACTCGGTATTCAATTGATGATTTCTGGGTTAGTGAAAGGAAGCGGGAGCAATAAGGGTGGATCATCCCTGTTCGTCTCCTTCCTGTCTGACGTTGCGCTTACAATGTGTGAGAAGCTTGTTAGCTTGCTTAATAGAACACGAGCCCCCCTCAAATCAGGAATGTACTAGGGGGTCTAAAGATTCTCTCCAGCCCTCATCAAGCACTTCGACAAACCCCAAAGTCTTAACCCATCATGGCGTTTATATCGCATCTTTTGCCGGCCGTCACGAGCATGTCAGGCATCAGCTTGTTAGCGCTCGGTCCTATTGTATTCTTGTACCTCATCAGCCGAGCGTTCTACAGCGTCCCGTATCCCAAAGGAGTTCCGCTCGTTGGTGAGCCTGACGGCGCAACGAGATTCAGTATTCGTACATACTGGCGATACTATACAGACTGTGAAGGCGTGTTTCGGGAGGCTTATGATAATGTATTCCACTAACAGCTCTCATTCTCTATAATCCAGCTAACTCGAAGTCCAGTACGCCAAGAAGGGCAAGCCAGTGGTCGTCCCCGGAATTGGATTTCGCCATGACGTAATTATGCCTACGAGTTATATGAGGTGGGTGCAGAATCGACCAGAAACAGAACTGGATCTGAACCAAGCCTTTTGCGAAATCGATCAGGTGTCCTGGGCGCTTGGGCACGACCGCTACATTGCGGACCCATGGCATGCAACCTTGGTTAAGACTGAAATTAATGCTGTGCTGGAGAATGTCTGTGCCGCCTTGAATGAGGAGCTCGGCGTTGCTTTTGATAAATGGTTTGGGACTGATCATGAGTGGAAAGAGATTGATCTTTTTGAGTCGGTCAAGATGGTTGTAGCTCAGGCAGCTAGTCGCTTTACGATTGGGCCTGATCTCTGTAGGTACTCTAGACAGGGTATTGGGCTCATGTGCTAACACCTGCCAGGCCGTAACGAAGAGTACCTGAACCTATCATTTGACATAGTCAACCAGCTCATTTTGAACGGAGGAGCTACGGGTGCCAGTCCTCGAGTTCTGCGGCCCATAGTCGGTACTCTAATCAATTTAAAAATGCGCAGTAAAATCAACAAGCTCAGGAGAATGTTCGAACCGGGCTGGAAAAAGCGGATCGAAACGTTAAAATACGACCGAGACGACCCAAATCATGTTGAACCACAAGACCACATGCAAATGATGGCTCGCTACGCCAAGGAGCATCGCCCGGAGGAGTTCAACGACGTCGACATGATGGCACGACGCTTGATCGCAGCCAACTTTGCCTCCATGCACCAAACCAGCATTCAAGCCACAAACATGCTACTCAACATCTTGGGCTCGGACTCGGAGTTCAATACCATCGCTACTTTACGGGATGAGGTCAATAAAGTTCTGTACGCCGACGGGAACGACGGGAACGACGAGTGGACAAAGGCCAAGGTCAGCAAAATGGTCAAGGCAGACAGCGTGGCACGAGAGACCTTGCGACTCAATAGCTTCGGCGGGCGTGCTGTCTTTCGCAAGGTCATGGTCGATGATTTCAAGACACCGGATGGATCCCACTTGCCCAAGGGCACCGTGATCTCTTTCCTCGGATTACCAGTACAAACAGATAGCGAGTTACTAGAAGACCCCCTGAAGTACGACCCTTTCCGTTTCTCCCGCATGCGGGAGGACGCCGCCGCGAAGGCGGACAAGTCGCCGTCACTCTCCTTCGTCACAACCAGTCCCGAGTTCCTGCCATTTGGCCACGGAAAGCATGCATGCCCTGGTCGTTTCCTCATTGACTTTGAGTTAAAGATGATCATCGCCTACGTGCTGGGATACTACGACGTGGAGTTTCCTCCGGAGTATAACGGCAACCGCCCTAAAAACTATCGGGTGACCGAGGCCTATTTTCCGCCAGATGGTGCCAAGATACGAATTAAGAGAAGAGTAACCGCCAACAGGGAATGAGAAAATGCGTCGGCGGATTACAGAAAACCGGGCATTAGATGCGGCTAAGGGTGTTCAAGTTTGATAATGCTACCGCGGGACATGAAACTACGTATTTATGGAAACGTAGAATCAGAGAGCCAAATCCTCACGATTAGCCCAAGAAGTTAGGCTGATTCGCTGCGGCTGCAATTCAACATGTCAAAATGGATTTGAACACATGTTACTTGGATCACAGAGTGAAGAATGCATCTGTGAAAACCGTGTCTTGGCTATAAACTTCAAATGGGGACCTAGGCCTCCGCATGAACTGTATAAACAAATCAAAGAGATATTTCGCTTTCAGACTTTATGACGCATTTTGGCTGCATTGATCCCTGGATTCTAGACTAGACACACTGGGAGTAGAAGTCATTCAGAGCTTGACAGGTAGATCCAGAGGCACAGGTCGTCGGGCCGGACCACCCCTGGCCACCGCACTGGCCGTACTTGGGCACAGTTGCGCCGCCGCCGCCGCCGCCGGGAGCACTTGTCGTGGTTGTTGCGGCTCTAGTGGTAGTCACCGGCGCTGGCCCGGTAGTCGTCCGCAGTGTCGTAGTGGCGCCGCCGCCTCCACCGTTGCCAGGGTTGCCTCCAGGAGGCGTGGCGCTTGATGTCGCTATCGGTCGGACGGCACTCTGGGCGACCGTTGACGGGAGGCCTGCTACGAGCGTAGGGCCCGGCATCGGGTAGACTAGAGGGCTGGTATAGATGTTGAAGAGGACGCCGGGGTCGTTGGCCTTGTATAGCGAAGTACCCTTGACGCCGGCGGGGGCGAGAGAGCCGCCGCCGGTGACTTGTAGGTTGAAACATTGGGGGTACGCCTGAGCGCCATTGGGGTTCCCTCCGGAGTGCAGAGCAATTATCTCATGGCGGAGAACGTAGTTCCCGGGGGCAAGGTCGGCCGGAATCTGAAGAGTCCAGGTGAAGCCGTTGCCAATTAGCACATCATCAGCCCACTTGCCGTTCGAGAGCGACATGTCGACAACGCCACCAGCGCCAATTTTGAAGAAGTTCAGCGAAGTTTTGTCGACAGTTTCACAGTCTCCGTTGCACTTGGCGAGGTAGTCAATGACGGGACCCTTGTGCGAGTCGGGCCATGTGTTCCAGATGAGCTGGATCTTGGCTCCGGCAGGCACGGTGGCATGGCCGCCTGCCGGGCTGCCGTTCTTGTGGCAAATGATGTCGCTGGTGCCGAAATTGGCGGGCTCAACAAATCCATTGTCAGGGACGTCGATCTTCCAGCCAACGACGGGGTATGTGGGAGCAGAGTAGGTGAAGGCGGGAGAATCCCAACCGCGGTAGGCAACAGCACCGTCGACCACAAGCCAGTCCACATGGCCGTGAGCCGAGACGGTGGCTGCAAGTGCCAAGAGAAGAGATGGAAGGTTAAGGTTGCCCATATTGGTACTTGCTCAGGTAAGTTGACAGTAATAGAACTATGCAGATGATCCCACAAACCTGGTTGATGGTGAGCTGGCAGGTCCAGGCAGAATGCGCTCTAGGGAAGAGAGAAGCGCAGCATATATAGAACTTCGTTCGGTACCGCAGCCACCAAGCTAACGGTTGCAGAAGAACTTCGACGGATATTAACTACCAGCCCAATGTATTAGTCAGAATACTGTTGAACCATCGTGACAGGCATCGTGTCATCATAAGCCCGTCGCGAAGAGAGACTGGCGTGGTATGTCAGTGCCGTCTTCCGAGTCTGGACCAAGTCAAGACTGGAGAACCAAGTAATCTCTCCATTCCTCCTCGAACTCCTACGTGACGACTCTGCTTACCATGCGGCAACTATGCATCACGAGCACAGACAAGAACACGCTATGGTGGGATGCATTCATCCGTGACGCCTGGAACGGGCGCTGGACATGGCATCCACGTTGGCGAAATTAATTGGGAGCCACATTGCCGACATAAAAGGCACCTTGCGCAAGAGGGCTGGGAAGTAAAGCTTGCATAGTTCTGAAACGGCTGGCAACTAATTAGTGCCAAGGAAGAACAGTGTCTGGAATAGGAAATCTCGGTCGCTAGGCACCGAGAGGGGCTGCCGAGTTCGCATCATGGGACCGGAGATATCGGGTTACGGTGATTGGTGGGCGGAGGAATGGTAGCTCGGTTGAGTCTTGGGCCATGTAGCACTACACTCCGTTATCCAGGAGCGGTCGCCTCAGCCAACTGCTCACCTTGTTCTGGCTGCTTTGTTGCCAGCTTGGGACGAGGAGGTAAATAAATGAAGGGGCGTTTGTCATTGGCGTGTTATTCTAAGCGCCAACCGCTAGCCGCCAAGCACAAAATTGTACATACACACTCTTAAGGCTAAGATTTAATTTTTTGCTTACGTTGGTGTTGCTTGCCTAGAGGATAGTTGCAAACAAAGAAAAGAAAATACATCTTTATGGACGGGTGTTGATAGCTTTGCGGCCCGGTTTGTATCAATATTTCTCAAATCCTCTCTCTTTAATCCGACAGAGTTTCAGGCTCTGTAGTTTTTACTAGCTTTATCAGAGTTAAACGCAGGAAACCGTCACGGGATTCCCAAGCAAACACTTAGGGAACGCGCGGTGAAAGCAAGGATTCACTATTGTTGTCCTAAATATGAACACAGCGCCACCCCGAGGACTAGAGTCGACTAGGAGTGGGAGCTCGCAGCCACCGGCCGGCGTGTATGCTCTCGGCAGATCGACATGGAACAAAATCAGGCAGGAATTAGCGTATTAATGAGCAAATAGCTAAATCCATTTCCTTCTTTAACGTTAGAAAGCCGTATCTAATACCACCGAAGCAACTTTCTCTAGGCTTTCGACTACACCTTATAGTGCCTCCTGCAGTTGCGAGGCCTTATCATGCGTCTATCGAAGCTAAACTACACCCTCCATGCTTCTAATATAGAAGCTAGAATCTACTCTAAGGGGTAGGATCTCAAGAACCCCCTTCATCCCCTCTAGACCTACTTCTAGGTCCTAATGCCTTAGGCTCTAAATAAGTACAGTCTATAGTGTAGAAGCCTAATCTGCCTCACGATTTCGTCATAGTTGTCTTAGACGGAGCTAAGCTCTAAAGTCCGTAATCGCCAGATATGTATCTCCACTAGAATAGTGGTTTTAGTTTCTAGATACGGTAATTAATTAAGTCCGGGAGTCTACACATTCTTTAGAAAGGGAATCTTTAGGACGGAATACTCTTGTATAAGGCTAAGAGCTAGTTCGTGGTCAAATTCCTCTTGACGGCCATTGAGCACCATCCTTTGATCACGCCGCCCCAGTTCAACCTAAAACTGACTACTACCACCAGCAAACTGATAAACCACCAAGCTGCTTGAAGAAAAATCTCTCAAGGCAATAATAACCTCAGAGCCCACCGCCACCACCATGTCTGCCGCAATCCGCGAGTCCTCCGGATCGGCAGGTGTCGTTTCCTTCGTCAAACATCAGGCGAAGCCATATCCAGCCGTCGATCCCCTCCAGGCCGACCTGTCGGGCACGACAGTCGTCATCACCGGCGCGTCCAAGGGCTGCGGCCGCGAGGCGGCCATAGCCTTCGCCCAGTCGGGCGCCAGCAACATCGTCGTTACTGCGCGCTCAGACCTGTCGGGCGTGGTGGCGGACATAAAGAAGGCGGCCCGTGAGGCCGGACGCAAGGCGGAGCCCAACGTGCTCGACGGGAGCGGCGTAGACATCACCTCTGCCAAGGACGTTGAGGGCCTCGCCAAGAGAGTAGCTGAGAAGTTCAATGCCGTCGACCTGCTCATCAACAATGCCGGGTTCCTGTCCACGTGGGCACCCCTAGCCGAGACCGACCCGGACGAGTGGTGGACCAACTGGGAGGTCAACATCAAGGGGGCGTACCTGCTCACCCGATATTTTATTCCACTTGTGCTGAAATCGCACCTCAAGACGGTCCTCAACATCACCAGCATCGGGGCCGTCAACCTCGGCGCCGGTGCCAGCGGGTACCAGACCACCAAATTTGCCTTGTGCCGGCTCACCGAGCATATTGCTGCCGACTATGCGGACCAAGGGCTGATCTGTGTGGCCGCGCATCCCGGATCATATCTCACGAACATGGGCAAGAGGTTGCCCGTGCACCTGCATGAATATCTCACGGACGATGTTGTGGTGGCCGGGCAGTGGATGGCGTGGTTTGCGCGGGAGAGGAGGGAGTGGCTCCAGGCGAGATATGTGTCGGCGGTATGGGATGTGACGGAGCTTGAGGCCCGCAAGGACGAGATTGTTGAGGGGAATAAGCTTAAGTTTAGAATGGTGATCTAGGATCGTGTTGTTGCCGCAAGCAAAATGACTGCAGGTTTAGAGGAGAATAGTGGAAGAGAATGTCGACCGCTCAGCAATAGCAGGCAGATAAGGTAAATAACGAGGAGTTCACAGATCGTAGTTTCCACTTCCTAGACTACATTCTCTACATCTCACTCCTATGGAATTTTATTTTGGCTACAGGACAAAATCTAGCTCTATACTATATAGAACAAACAGTGTCCCTCCTACTTCTTAATAGTTAAGAATAGCCTGAAGGTCTAGAGTTACCTATGGAAATTGCCTCTTCTTCTAGAATAGTTAACTTTGTTAATTTTCAATACATCTTAGCTTGTAGGAGTTGTCTAGTGCGTTAGCTATAAAGCGTTAATTTAGGGACCTTAAAAGTAATAGCTACTTTTTATATAGACACTTCTAGGTCGTTTCTTGTAGCTTAGATAGCAAGGATAATTCAGCTTTCTTTAGAAGAAGAGTTTATATTTATAGTTAGAAAAAAGTAGGTGTAAAGGTTAAAGACGTATAGAGACAGTAGACATACACAACTCACTATGATCTGCAACTTACTATACATGTACGTTAATATAGATAAAACCCTAATTTAAAAGACTAGATATCTTTTAGCTAGAAACTTGCTTTTTTAAAAATAACCAGGAATTAAGGTATTACTAGCGATAAGAAGTAGTTCACTCGCTTGTGTAGTTTATTCGCTTGTGAACTATATTAGCTAAGATTGATACTTAGTAATAGTAATATAGTGCTATCCTCTTATGAACGGGTACATTAATGTCACGCAACAAAATGATGCCCTTAGTTACGTGGGCAGTAACCACACCTATATATCGTGATAATCAATGACTACTAGGCGACACAGAATCGCGCAGAGCAAGTAGCAGCAACGAAGACAGGAGACTACAGCTCATGGCCGAGACCCAGTCACCATATCGGTAGCTGGAAAGAGCTTGCCTTGAATACCAGGACGGACACGATCCAAACATTGGGCGTTGCATCATAGATAACCAGCTAGTTGCTGAAGTTTGCGGATCGTTTTCCATAATAGCTGTCCGCGAGTACTTGTTCCCGAGGAGTTGCTACTGTCGTGCTCTAGGTCTGCCTTTAACATAGCGGGCAGTAGTCGATGGCGCACGTCCTTCCTTGTGGGCATTGTAATCGGAACGGTGTAGATCAAGGAATCTGGGAAGTGGGAGTTTTTGTGGCAACACAAGGGACAAGGCATCCACCGTCATAGACCGCCAGTCCAGCTTTATGATCTGCTTCCTCAATCCAAGCCTTGAAGCTGCTGTCGCTGAGTATGATAGCAGTGGACGGGCGGCGGTGCACATTTGGATCGATGTTGCTAGTAATTGTGTATCATGATCTCCGGCTAGGTGAGAGTGCTGACGTGCCTCGGTGCTGAATATACCATAGTATCGGCAGTGGCACTTCGAAGTCTCCACGTTGGGCTGTCAGCGTTGGAGAGAGCCGCATTTGGGTCTTCGAACACCCCTTGTTGAGGGGTCGATGATGAAGGCTGCCAGCCAGCAGAGTGAGCACTTCAAAGCGGTAAGTTAGATGACCGTGAATCCCACTCAAGACCTCAAGGTCTATCTGAACATACTCATTCTGGCACTTTCTGTTCTGCGGCAAGACTGTATGAGTTGAGCACTCGGTATTGCAAATACTGATGTCCGGCCGTATGACATACAGGAGATCGTTGATTCATTGCGGAGAAAGTCTTGATGAAAACAATCCAGCTCAACGCCGGGTTATGGACTGTCGCCTCGTGAACTCGATTGCAGCATCAAAACACACGGTGAAAAGTACGCGGAGCGGGCGGATGTAGGGTGCGTCCAAAACATTGAACGTATGTTACATTATCTTTTCTAAATAGAAGAGCAGCTAGAGCAGTTAAGCATTAAATAGATGTCTTCTTAGTCTCGACTTTGTACCAGGGCCGGTGAAGCCCGTGAGAGGTGACAACGTCTAGAAGGCGAATTCCATATCATGATTGGTCTAGATAACCAGCGGCAGCTAGCCATAGACAGAATAGGAAAAGAGAAGCCAGGGGAAACAAAAAGAGACCTTCGTCGTGGCCTTATCTTTTTGGGAGGCTCGTCGACGAGTCAGTTAGAGTTGCGCGGATGATGCGTCCTGGACTTTTCCACTCAAGACAAAATTAGCGAAAGATAGAGCTTGACGGACGGATCCAGACCAAGGCACAAGCGCTATCAAACCACGGGAACCCCCACGGGTTGGCCGCCACTGAGCCGGGATGCACCCCTGGATGTCCCCGTCTCTACCCTATCAGGGCCACGCCGCCCCCGTTCGGACCATCCAGCTCCCTGCGGCGCCGCCGATGGCAGACGACGGGGGGTCCACGGCATCCCGGACGGTGATTTGAGCTTATCTAGGGCGTTAATACCTAGGAGGTGTTGAAGTCCTTCAAAAAGGTCGAGACCGCATCTCGAACGGCAGATCGGCATAGACAGAAACGAAACACCCATATTTCATAATGAAGATCCCAGCAGCCCTCCTCCCCCTCGCCGCCGCCCTCACTGGCGCGGTCGATCTGGCGTCTTACCAGCCCGCCGCGGGCGTCGAGGCTGGCTTCAGCGGCTTCCTCAAAGAGTTCTACACCACCATGGAGGATCAGTCCGCGACCGACACCTTCACCGATTTCTGGCCCTCCAACGGCCTCGGCGAGTTCATCTACCAGGGCAGCCCGTTCCCCGGGCCCACCAACATCCTCGGCATCAAGCAGGCGCTGCTCCCACGAATGGGGAACAAGCTCCTGTGGAACCTGATCCGCGGCGCCTCCGTCGTCTCCGACGCGGCGGGCGAGAAGACGTACCTTGTCGAGATTGTGATCCAAACGTCACACCCCGCAGGAAACTGCTCGCAGGCATAGTAAGTTTCTATCTCCACCGGATGGGGGAGGGGGCCATACAGCGCACCCGGCGAAGTAAACTAACCGATCGGCAGCGGCGATGCGAGGTTCACCATGCTCAAGGACGAGGACGGCTTTCCGAGACTGACACCGCACTCCGGGAGCTTAAGTCAGTACAACCTGACGGTCTCGACAACGGACTCGCCCACGGATATTCCATGCACTCTGACTTGATAAAATTACCCTAGATAGCATCCATAACAAGTTCAGCGTATCATGTTTCACGAAGCGTAAAAATAGGCATTATTCAAAATCTATAATTCACACATGCCAGACTACATGTAGCATGTCTGGTTCTATCGTATCGTGACTAATCAGTAATATCTAGTAAAATGGCTCACTCTGCTATGCAATAAAGACAGGGTTGTGCCTTTGCACATGTAAGTTTTTAGTGTCGTCCGCCCAGAACGCCCTGAAAAAAAAAAAGAAAAAAAAAGACTTTGTTATGCTGAGGCCGCCCACCACACAAGGTTAACTAACACTGGTCGTAAACTCATTCCAAGGCAAAAGACAGCAAGAAGCAAACATGAAATACATGACATCGTAGCCAAAGCAATATGATAGGTCAAGAAAAAGTATAAATGCACGCGATGGTCTCAACGGGGCCTGAGAAAACATTTCAGACAAGGCGCTTCTCGTCGTCCCTGATGGTCGCGGTTTTGTTGTCTTCGGGCTGGGTGGAGATGATGATCTCAGGTGCAGTGACCTTGGAGTCGTCGGAGGCAGAAGAAACGTGAGCCTCCTCGTCGGAGGCGGCGTCAGCGGACTTACTACGGCGGAAGACAGCGCCGAACCTCGAGAAGAACTTGCCAAAGGCGCGGTAGACAACTACGACGGGTCGGCCGACAGTCTTGGCCGTCTTCTCGAACCAGGGGTCAGGGAACAGACGAATCAGAACGGCGATGGGGAGGGAGAGGGCGGCCAGGATGATGGAGACAGCCCAGTGCTCGGCGGTGATGCCGTCCTCGCTGATGCGGAAGGCCCTGCCGCCGACGTAGATGATGGCAACCTGGGCGCCGACCATGATGCAGTTGATGATGATGAAGAAGATATTGCGGTGCACGCCTTCGAAAATGTTGAACTTGTTGTCGAGGCGACGGTTGTTGAACTCATTGAAGATCTGCATCCAGACGAAAGTGTTGAAGACCAATGAGTCGAGCTCGAGCTGCTGCTTCTCGTTGAGAGGGTCGTAGCCGAAGATGGAATTACCAGCAAAGTGCAGGATGAGGGTGGCAGTTAGCTGGAAGATGGCCTGGCCTATGATCATCTTCCACATATTGATGGTGATGAGAGGTGCTTTCTTGCCCTGAGGCAGGCGGTCGAGGATCTTCTCAGTGGGGGGGTCCGTAGCCAAGGCAAGAGCAGCAAAGGTATCCATGATAAGGTTCACCCACAGGAGCTGGACCGCAGTCAAAACGGACTCCATCTGGGGGGAAGAGACGGCGGTGATGAAGGCGAGAAGGACGGCAGTGATGTTGACCGTGATTTGGAACTGTGAGTCATTGTGTTAGTGCCGGCATGCGTACAGGGACTGATGAGTGATGCATACCTGAAGAAACTTCTGGACGGCGTCATTCACTGCTCTTCCCCACTTGAGGGCCGTGACAATTGAGGTGAAGTTGTCATCCATCAGAACGATAGACGACGCCTCCTTAGCGACTTCGGTACCAGAGATACCCATGGAGAAGCCCACATCCGCAGCCTTGAGGGCAGGTGCATCGTTGGTACCGTCACCAGTCACAGCAACAGTCTCGCCAAGAGCCTTGAGGCGGGTGACCAGGACGCGCTTGTCCTCAGGCGAGGAGCGGGCCAGAACCTGCAGGCGGGGAGGATCTCGTTCATCTGCTCAATGGAGAGCTTGCGGAAGACGGGCCCCTCCATGATGAGGCCTCCATCGCTGTAAATGCCACATTCGGTTGCAATGGCCTGGGCAGTGACGGCGTTGTCACCAGTGACCATGCGAACGACCACACCAGCATGCTGAGCCTTGCGAACAGCCTCGGGAACACCGGGACGGACTGGGTCCTGGATACCAACGACACCAGCGAAAACGAGGTCGTGGAGAATGTCACCAAGGTCAACGTGTCCCTCAATGTCGGCGTTGACACCGTGAGGGGGCCATTGAGGGAAGTCTTGGTAGATTAGAGCGATGGTGCGAAGAGACTGCTTGGCGTAGGTGTCGATAATGCCCTCCAAACTCTGGCGGTCGGACTGCTCCAAGACAGAGGTGGAAAGGTCGATGATGTTGAGCTTCTCGTTGCAGTATCCGAGAAGAATTTCCGAGGCACCCTTGACGACCAGTCGGTAACCGGCGTTACCAGGCAGCTTGATAACAGCAGCCATACACTTCTTGCCGGAGTCGAAAGGCATGATTTGAACAACTTCCTCGTTGAAGCGGGTCTCGGCAAGCCCCTGCATACCGAGGTGATTCTTGGCGAACTGAAGCAGGGCAGTCTCGGTCTTGGAGCCGATGAAGGTGGCTTGGCCGTCCTCTTCTCCCTCGAAAGCGGTGGAGTTGATGGCGACTGACTGAACAAGGAGCTTCTTGGTGGCATCGGGGAGAGACTGGGCAAACTCCACGGCGCTGGTAACCTTCTCACCATCGGCGGACTTGCTGAAGCTGGCGGAGCCAAAGGTGCCGGCGACGACCGTCATCCTGTTGGTGGTCAAAGTACCCGTCTTGTCGGAGCAGATCGTGGTAGCGTTGCCCATTGTCTCACAGGCCCTTAGGATGCGAACCAGGTTGTTCTCCTTCAGAAGGCGTGTGGTGGCGAACGCCAAGGCCAGGGTCACCGCCAATGGAAGACCCTCGGGGACGGCAACGACAATGATGGTGATGGCCACGATAAGAATATCCATGAAGCTCGAAGCCTTCTCAGCACCACTGGCGGTGTTACCAGACAGCCCGGCGAGGAAACGGATGAGGAGAACAACGAATAGCAGGAGGGCAGCGCTGCTTCCGAGCTTGGCAATAGCCATCGCCAGACCCTCGAGTTTCTTCTGTAGAGGCGTAGCTTCCATCTCAGTGCGGACCGACATCATGATCTTTCCGAAGCTGGAGTTGGTGCCAACCGAAGTGCAAACAAAGGTGCCGACGCCCTCGAGAACCTTGGCGCCGGAGATGATGAATGGGTCGATATCCTTGGACGCGTTTCCAGACTGGAGGGCATTGAAAACGGCATCGCCGCCATTCTTCTTCAGGGCGTCGGACTCACCTGTGGCCGAGGATTCGTCGCATTTCAGGTCATGGCCACTAATGAAGATACCGTCTACTGGGACCAGGTCGCCAGGCTCTAGGTGAATGACATCGCCAACCAAGATCTCCGCAACGTTAATCATGAAGGACTTGCCCGACCGGATGACCTTGACCTCGCGGTCGTCCTTCTTGGCATTAAGCTTAACAAAGGCGCGTTCTTTTTGCCAATCGTTGAGAGATCCAACCAGCGTGACGATCAATATAGCAGCTACAATAGCGACACCTTCGACCCAGTCGACCGGCTGGCCTTCATCAGGGTCATGTTCGGCGCCAAAGGTCTCGTAGAGACCAAGCGCTAATGATATGACGGCGGCAACAGTGAGCAAAATGATGACTTTGTCGTTGTAGGCGTTCCACATCAGCCTCCACAAAGGGGTCGCCTTCTTGGCGGGGAGCACGTTTTTACCGTAAACTCGAATGCGGTCGGTGAAGCCATTACTACTGGCGTGACTTGTGGTGGCTGACGGCTGAGCACCTGTAGTGGCGAAAGTGGGCTCCTTGTGACCGGTGGCCTCTTCGAAGCTGACATGTCCTCGGACGGTCACCTCGTCCAGGGACAGGCCGGACTTGAGGTCTGTCTGCAGACCCTTTTCGATTCCGGAGAGTCCGCCGAGAGCCTGGAAGGCAAATAGAGATTTCGGGTTCAAGAGTTTGTTGAGGTGCCCTGGGCTAAATGCAAAAGGGTTGTTGGGGACGACGAAGTCGGCTTCCGTGCCGGGGTCGGGCCTTAGAGCGCTGTCTGGATCTTCGTCGACAACAGTGGAATGCATACTTGGTGCGGCACTTGTTGCCGCGCTGACAGCTGGTGTGAGGAAAGGATTGGAGTGCGTCGAGATAGGGGAGGGTACTATCGTGTCGTCGTTGTCGCTCCCGCGTTGATGGCGGGTGTCGACACGCAACGGAGGGGGGGCGAGAGACGCCATCAGCACCGGTTCAGAGATGTCTGGAGCTGATGCAGAAGTCTTCTCATGAACGAGCTCAAGTAGAATGCTGGTTTTGAGATTTGGTGGAAAGTATTAAGAAGAAACTGCCTCGTAAAAAGAGTCAAGCCAAGGACGTTGGTTGTATAGCATTGGCGAGCGGAAGGCGTTTAGAGGAGGTATGCTTGGAGGAACTCAACAAGGCAGTGTGAAGAGGCAAGAAATTGCGTGTTCCTGGTTGCGTATCTGAGGCTAGAGAAAGTGGCAGAGTCTTGTGCATACCACGGAAATGTAAAAGGTTTTACAAGCACAGGGCGTCGCAAGCCTTGATGATAGCGCGGTTACTGCGCCTTTCGCCCCGTCGAGTAGAGTTTCTAGGTTCTTCGTTTTTCTCTCGACACCGACAGTAAGCCGCGTGCCTCCTTCTTAGGGTGGAGTGTGAGACGCTTCGTTTAGGAGGCAGTGCAACGGGAAGAGTCTTAGTGGGAGGCGATGGTTTGGTCACCGTCGGGAAGCGTACGGGGCTGGTTGAAGAGTAGTGACGGATGATCAGAGTTGAGCAACCGTCATGGTTTTTCAGTCTGGGTCTCGCGAGTCAAGACCTGGGGATGAGGGAGGAGAGCTTCCAAGAGCGTTTGGATGTTTGCCGGCAAGACTTTCTAGAGCATGGCAGTGCTCACAACCACATGCCTTTCTTGGCAAGTTCAAGAGGATATGAAGTCAATCGAGATCCACTGGCAGCCGATAATGGATTGGCTGGATCGGACAAAATGATAGGGAGAGAGAGAGGGGGGGTGGGAGAAAGTCGCGCTTCAGTCGACTATTACTCCGTACACAGCAGTCTCAATGGCGAATCTTGGCGGGGATGCAGGACTAACTAAGACTGCAACGAGAACGAAAAGTCTGGCACGAGGTGACCAAGAAGGGAAGGAGGCCAAGGAGACGGGGAGCCCAGATGGAGAGACAGAGGGGGTCGGACATGCCGGGAAATGCCTCTCATGCTCTCATCTTGGCCTTTGATTAGCAAGATTAGCTGGGCGAGGAGGTGAGAGGGAGGTAACCGCCCAAAGCCTGGGCATTGAGGCTGTGCACGAGGGAAAAAGGTGCAAAAGGTCCCCCCGATGGGGGAATTAAATTGGAGCATCAAGAAGCGAGCTCTGCTAAGCGGCAGCGGGGACAATCCTAGAAAACTGCTGTGCAACGACACAACGAGAAACAAGGGGCAGGATGGAGACTTGACAGCGAGCAACGGCCGCTTGGCAATTCCAATGTTTGAACCTTGGCGTTCTGTTGATGCAAGTGCCGGGCCCTTGTCACGTTTTGTCCCAGAGCTCCAAGGGCCGCAATGCGCGCATATATCCGTACATTGGTTAAATGGGGCGGCCAACCGAGGACAGGAAGCAATTATGAACTGGCCAGAACTGTAACTTGCAGACCACTCTAGACCGAGGGCCGCCCCGGCGCGCCATAGACGGACATGGCGCCCGAGAGATTGAATGGCGGCCCCATCGTTCTGGTAGCCCGTGTCCCACTCGGGCGGGTGTACGCACCAGTACGGGCAGATAGGAGACACCTCGTGGACACCGTAAGTATCCATGCGGTTCCGGTTCGGACCGGTCACCGGCGGTGACTGGTGCACTCCTGATACCTGTGACGTGACTCGAGACAATCGCCAAGGGGTAGGGATGCAGACTGGCACTCGGTTTTTCTTCTCCGGCGAACGGTCAAGTGGCCGTGGCTCCCAAAGCGCAGCAGGCGACCGTGAAGGCTTCATCAACTATGAGTGTTACCCGAATGGTGGATAATCCGACGGGTACGCCGACAGAGCACGTTGGCATGTGGGACGACTCTCAGAAGAGATTCACAGAAGGTTTGGGTTGGAAAATGTCGATGGCCCGAAGGATGATGGATCGGGGTCATACCTTGTTGGCAATGACCTCGGGACACGACAATGTCTGTCGAATTTGGGGTGTGGAAGCACGATGAACGGGCTCAGTGACGTCGGCGTCGGTCCATGCCTGGGCGTTTGATATTCTGTCATCCAGTCTCGAGGTGAATGCGCCTGGCGCCATCTGCGGTCGGATTGAAACTTGACATGATCCGGAGAAGCAATAGCATGCAGACCGAAAGCGATAAGGTCTTGGCCACTGCCGGTGGTGGAGGTGAACAGAGATGATGGCATGGATGTTGGCATGGATGTTGGCATGGATGTTGGCATGGAGAGGGTCGAAACAAAGGTGGAGAAGGGAGATGAGAGAAATATCGAAACGGAGAAGACGGAGTAATATCTACCCGCAGAGTGACAGAGAAACTGCATGGCAAAACTCGACAGCACCTCCCATGAGGCAAAAGAGGCTTCCAGAGGAGGAAAGGGCGGTCGGGATCATGAGAAGGAAGGGAGAAAAAAAAGTCCCACAGTCGAATCAAGCTCGGAGAGAGACCTGGTGTGGCTTCACTAGTCAGCGCCAAGAGTGGCTGTGACCTCCACGTTCCAAGTGCTTCATTGGCTCGCTTAGCAATGCAGAGTGCTATGTACAGGCATGAGAGACCCACATTTCCAAGTAAGCGACTTTAGGCAGACAGGGGCTGCACGTAGCTCCTTCCCGGCACTTGGTGGAAGCTGCACCTGCCCTCTTCTGGAATACTTCCGGGGATCTTCCGACATTGCTGACCAATGAAATTCCCCGGATCCCATCGAGCCTCCTGCTGCCACTTTCCCCACATCGCTCATCTCATCCGATCTAGTCCTCTTCTTCATGTTCTCGTCTCGTTTTGATGCACCACAACCACACGATCAAACTCCAGTCCAAACATCAGCCATCCTGGTATGGTATATCCCCAGACAACAACAAACGGATGGTCTTATACTAGACGGTAGTCCACTTGGGCATTTGGAGGGAAGGGGCGGAGGAGGGCTTCTGCCAAAGCACCTCTCTGACTGCTTTGATTGCAACTTCGCAATGCAAAACAGCCAAGAATCAACAGCCTCAGAGTCAGCTTAACGCAGGCTAATATAGCCGACATTGCCCAGTGGGCTACGACATCTCCATCATAGATGGCAACATGGCACTCAGCTCGTTCCTCTTCAAGATTGCATCACAGGGAGGTGCCATGTCCGGCTTCTGGGTCAACTACGCTGCGTACCAAACCATGCCCGACTCGCTTCCTGATCGCAATGTGCTGTCCTTTTCGGCCTTCAGTTATCTGCTTGGGATTCTTCTCTTCTTCGCTATAATTACCTATCCTGGGTCGTCGCGTTGATCGGCAAAGAACGACAGATGGGCAGATGCCGAGGATGTCCTGGTCCACATCCGCACACTGTCTGTGGACCACGACTATGGGAAACGAGATAAGCGATATCAGGCGCCGAGTGGAAGATAGCAGCGCCAACCCCATGACCAAGATGCAAATGTCCAATCGCCTCCTCGAGGAAAGCTCTCGCAACCGGATCGACGTTTGGCCTGCTTCTCTCGTGGCCTGCCGAAACTTGATGCGTTCATGTCAGCTTCGTCTCGAATGTGGCACGTGCTGTTATCCAATTTGTAGACGGGCGTCAACATCATCACATATAGTACGCCACTATTCGCCCGAAATGTAGCTTCATTGCGCTGACCTGCGGTCTAGACTCGCCTCGCATCTTCGAGACCCTTGGCGTCACAGACACCAAGTTTCTCACCACTGGCTTCTACGGCATTGCCAAGACCCTCAGTATGGTCATCTTCTCCGTCTGGCTCACTGGGAAGGTCGGTCGCCGCAACCGTCTCATAGGATCTCCCCCAACGTGGTACATCAGTGGTTACATCTTCCGGGTTCGCATCATTCCGCCTGATTTAAGCAGCCCCTTTTTAAAACTTGTTGCTGACAGCCTGTTTTTGCCGGCCAGGCCGCCGCAGGCAACACCGTGATGCTGTGCGTGTATCGATCGCTACGGTTTGGTCTACTGCACCATCTGGTGAGATACTCTTCTTGCACTACCGGTTATGATTGCCATGCTAACAGTGCCTCGAAGGGATTACGTGAAACTACTGAAATGGAGCTTCAGCTTGGACATCCGCATTCTGTGCGTGGCCATCACGAATACGGATCAATGGCTATGGAGCTTTGTTGCCTCACCGACTACGCTATACATGATTACGTCGCTGGGGTACGGCCTACAAACTTTTCGGGACCCTCATGGTTATGATGGGTATCTGGGCTTGCTTCTTTGTGCCCGAGACCAAAGGCATGTCCAAATCATCCCCGGAACTTCCCCCGGCCGAATACCTTCGCATCACCCTGTGGCTGACACCGTCGCCCGTCTCGCAGGTCTCATGATCGAGGATATGGATCTCTCCTCTTCATATGCAACATACAAAAATCCGTATGGACCGCGCTGCGCGAGCAGAAGAGCGCCAAGCATGTCTTGGCGGACACATCGCCCTCAGCCGCCCGAGCGCCTTCTTCGGATAGGGGAATTGGGCTGGAATAAGTGGACACGGTAGAGGAAAAGTCTACTGCGAGGCAATCGGCCCGGAGGGTCTAAGTGCTGGTTGTTGATTCAGAGTCGGGACAGGCGGCCTCCTTGCGCCGCGGCAATTTCATGTCGTGTCGCTCCGGTGGTACATTATTGTGGGAGATGCGAGGCATGCAAGGTGAACGCCAAGACCCATAGTTGTCGAGCACTGCCCGCCTAAATTGCACTGCCACTGCAAGATGACGTAGAATATCTCGGGGTCATATTATCAGTTTACTTTCTGCGGCTTTCATGCCTGGTAATGGGTGCTTCTGTGACATGTCTGTGGTACATTGAGAAATATACTCACAACCTGGGGTAGTGCCAAGCGTCATATCAGCGAGGCGCAGCTAGATGACCACTGCAAGTTCGAGCGCCCAACTGTTGGCCCATACTGCGATGCTTTTCAGTAAGAAAATCGCGCGTCGACAATTGATGAGGAAAATCGTCTGCGGAGACAAAATTGTGTCGACTTTGAACGAGCCCGCCTCGGGATTCGTATCAAGATACGTCTATTCAAGGCCAAAGTCATAGGACCCTTGCTCAACTATTCGACAGACTCATGTGATTGGCCAACTTCATGGAAACCGACTTCATTCGGCCAAGTCACGCCTTAGTGAAATGGCATCCGATAAAAGCCCGACTAGCCCAGAGAGGCTGAGTGCCATCTTGTCAGGTGCCAGAGGTAGGGGGCACCAGGGGACCACCAGCTGTAGGGCTATAACTAGGAAAACTATTATCTAAGGGTTATATAAAAGCAGAGTTTATAGGAACAGGAGAATTAGGAAAAAGTAGATTAAAAAATAGTTATAATTAACCTTTAACTACACTATTTATAGACTTCTCTACTTAGTACTATAACTCTTTTAATATATTCTAATCTTTATTTATCCTTAGGTATATTAACTATTAGAGCTATAATATTACCTTTTAATACTTAAGCTACTACTTAGTAAAGTATAAGTGTTACCTTTAGGTAACTAACCTTAGACAGCAGTAATACCTAGGCGTAGGTAGAAAATAAAGGCCTACTAGTATAATAATAGCTCTAAAGTAACCTTAAAAAGATAATAAAAAAGAAGCTTAAGTACTTCCTAAAGAAGTAAATAAAAAAAGCTAAAAAAAAAATAGTTAACTAGATTTTAGCTTTAATAAATAAAGCCTTTATTAAAGAGGTATATAATATACTAGGCCTAGTTACTACTTTTTAGCTAAAGTATAAGTATTACTATATTAATATATTATTAAAGTAGTTATTTTTAATCTAATATAAGGGAAATATATAAAATAACCTTTAGGACTTTTTATTTAAGCTAAAGGAATAGTTTAAAGTTATAAAAAAAGAATTTAAAGATAACTAAAGTAAAATATAGTACACTAGCTTTATACTAGAGAGTAACCTAGTATATAAGTAGTAGAAGTATATTAAAGCCTACTATAATAGCTAGATAAAAAAAGTAACCTAGGAGGTAATAAAGACCTAGTTAAAGAATAATATTACTAATACTAATATATAAGCCTTTAGTATAATAGTAAAGCTTAATAATATAAAGTAAAAAGTTAACTAGTTATATTAGTAATTTATTAATAAGTATAAGACTATTAAGGTAAAGTACTTTAACTTATAAGCTAAAAGGTAATAGGTAGTCTATATACTTAACTAGTTACTACCTAATCTAAAGAGCTATATATTAGCCTAAAAGATACTAAAGATATAATAAGCCTTTAATAATACTATATAATAGGCTAAGATATTAGCTAAAGCCTATACTAAGAATAAACTAGTAGACTAGTAAAAGTAGAATTAGAAATAAAGGGACTAGTAGGCCTTAGCTATACTACTAAGTCCTAATATAAGGGTCCTTATAATAGAGCCTTAGTCTATATACTTTATATTTATACCTATAATAACCTAGGGTATATTAATACTAACGCTAAAGGCCTTAAGGGTAAAAAAAAAGAGAGGTAACTACTTACCTTTAACTAAGCTATAGTACTTTTTAACTTACTTTAACTATAGTAAGCTAAGGTATTTATTAGTTAGCTATACTAAAGAAAAGTACTATAAGTATAGTTAGTCTAGACACTTAGGTAAATAGTATATAATAAAGATAATAAAGGTTAATATTATCTAATTACCTTAAAAAAAAAGGCTATACTACTAATTTAAGGTAGACTTTTATACTAGGATAAGTAGTATATAAAGAAAAAAGAGAATATTAATTAACCTAAAGGTAAATAAAAACCTTATATACTAACGTATATATATAGTAAGTAGTGTATTATAGTAAGTAGTATATATCTACCTACCTTTTTATCTTTTTAATAACTTAATTTAACTAGATTATATAAAATTAATTAAAAATATATATTACTTTATTCTTTATTAGTATCCTAAACTACCTTATAGGTTTATGCGTTATATCTAGTCTTCTTATAATTACTATATTATTATGCAAGTGGTTTACTACTCTCTATATAACCCCCCTTTTAAGATATTTCCTTACCTCTAGCTTTAATAATGTCCTTTTCTCCTTATAGTACCTCTACTTTAGCTATATTAAGTGATCCTCTAAGACATAGTTAGGTCTTTTTAGCCCTCTAGCGCTTACTAAGTACCTTTATCCCTATATAAAGTTAATAGTTCTCTGCCTTAATAATAGTAAGTTAATATACTAACTTGCTAATACCTTTTAACTATAAGTTAATTACCTTATATATTAGTGTTAGTAAACTTCCTTAATAATCCCTAATCCTTTTTTTTAATAAGGTAGAGCTTTATACGCCTTTAATTACTGTTGTTAGTGTCTTTAGGTCCTATAAGCCTAAGCTAGTTAGACATAAGTTAACTAGTGTTAGTGTCTTTAGCTTAAAATCTAGGCAAAAAATAATAACTTTAGGATTAAAAGGTATAAGACTAGCCTATTAAAAACCTACTTATATATTTATTTTACTTATTAAAGTAAAGAATACTACTTTAAAGGTAAGAAAAAAGTTATCCTTAGTAATATATATAATTTATATCTATATTATTTTCTTAATTTCTTTACTATATAAGTGCTTTAAAGGGCTAAAATAGCTAATATTAAGAGGCTAAAGCTTATATAATAAATAGGGAGGCATATATAAAGTAATAATACCTTCTTTAGTACAGTAGTTATTAAATTTAGTTAATTTATAGCTATTATAGCTATCTAGGATTAGAAGGTAATAAGTACCCTTTATATAAGACTTTATATACTAATTAAAGTGCTTTAGCTAATCTAGGCTAATCTTGTTTATAGTCTATCTGTTTTTACTTAGGTAAATATACTATATAGCTAGAAATTTACTATTAAGGTACTATAATAGAAGGTAATATTTACCTTTTATAATAATATATAAAGGTATTACCTAGCTATCTATATATATACCTTAAATAATAAAAACCTATTTATAATTACTAGGCTACTTTATATAAGGCCTTTTATATTAGTTAGAAGTTATAATAACTTTTGTGTATAATAGTATTCCTATTAGGAACCTAGTCTTATTAAAATTATAGATATTATAATCCTGTATTCTGTACTTTATAATTATATTTTACATAAGTGTAAACTAGCCTTGTATAATTACAAGATCCTTAGCTAAGGCCCTCTAATAGTTAATTTAACGTTAAAATTATATTTTTAATTAGGGTTATTATTATATAAAGTTCTCTGCCTATTAGGGTCTAATATATGTCCTGTTGTATACGTTAAGGAGTTAATTAGCTATATCTTATATATCTTCTTATTATAGAGGAAATCCTTAATTAATTAGGTTAATAACCTTTTTAAGAATTACCTCCTCTTTAGATATAGTTATCTTTATTAATTTTAAACATGTCTTAGCTTATGCAACTTTTCTAGCGCGTTAATAACAAAGTGTGGTTTTAGGTATATTATAGATAGAGGCTACTTTTTATATAGATAGATTTTAGTCTTTTTAGATAGCTGTAATTATAAGGATGATTTGGCTTTCTTAAGAAGAGGATTCTATTATTGTATATAAAGAAAGGTTAATATAAGGATAAAGCTAGTAGAAATAAGGTAGACATGCGCCACTTACTATAATATACTACTTACTATATATATACGTTAAAGGATATTATATATAAAGAGGCTACTAGTAGTTTATAAGGAAAGACTACTACTATAAGGTATATAAAAAAGTAAGGCCTTAGACTATAGTTTAAAGAAGATAGTATTAAAAGTAAAAGATAATATTAAAATATTAAAGATATAAAGCTATACTTTATAAGTAAGTAATATAAGGGGATATAATACTATCCTAGGGATCCCTTAGGGGTAAGTAGTAAAGCTTAACCTTAAGTAAAAAATAATTAGCTAGACTTATTTACTAAGTAAAGACTATATTTAACTTATATAAAGCTAAAAGGTAGTTAAGAAAGCCCTAAAGGATACTAAGGTAGTCCTTATAGACCTCCTTATAATTTAACACCTAGGGTATAGGACACTAGAGGGGGCACTAAAGATACTTATTTATATACTAAAGGATAAAGAGGCTAGTAAGGCTAGTAGCATAAAGGCTATAATACTAAGAGAATATAGAGAATAGGCCTATATATTTAATATAGACCTAGTAGTAAAACTAGTAAAGGATAATATATAGATATATATAATAGAATTAGAACTAGGTATAGTACTACTATTTAGCCTTATTTACCTACTAGTAAAAAAAAACTAGAAAAGCTAAAGAAGTATATTAATAAATCCTTAGCTAAAGGCTAAATATAGCCCTTAAAGTTACTAGTAAAAGCACTAATCCTATTTATACTTAAGAAAAAGGTAAACTTTACCTTTATATTAACTACTATAGGCTTAATAAGATTACTATTAAGAACTAAGTACTACTACCTTTAATAAAGGAAATCCTAGACTATTTAGTAAAAGTAATATAATTTATAAAACTAAACCTTAAGGATATATACTACTAGGTAAAGATCTATAGTAAAGATAAATAAAAGATAGCCTTTTATACTTACTATAGACACTATAAGTATTAGGTTATACCTTTTAGGCTAGTTAATACACCTATAATATTCTAATTCTATATTAATAATACCTTAGTAAGTTTAGTAAATATTATCTATATTATTTATTTAGATAATATCTTAATCTTTATAAAGGATAAAGAGAGCTATATAAAGGTAGTAAAAATAGTACTAAGCTAGTTAAACACTATAAGGCTATATACTAACCCTAAGAAGTACTTCTTTTATACTAAGTCTATTAGCTTCTTAGGTTTTATAGTATCTAATAAAGGTATTTTAATAAAATAAGAGAAAGTAAAAGTAATTACCTAGTAGCTACTACTTACTAGTGTATAAGAGATATAGACTTTCTAAGGTTTATAAATTTTTATAGGTAGTTTATTAAGAACTATTCTAAGGTATATTCTCTTTTTACTAACTAACTATTTACTAAGGTAGTAAAAAAGTAAGTAATTATAAAGAAAGCTAAAGAAGCCTTTTATAAGATTTATACTATATTTACTTATACCTTTATCTTATAGTATTTTAACCTTATATTACTTATTTAAGTTAAAATAAATATATTTAACTTTATAATAAAGGTAGTACTAAGCTAGCTTTATAAAGAAGCCTAGTACCTTATAGCTTATATATTATAAAAACTTTAAAAAGTAAAGCTATACTATAGAGCACTAGAGGCTAAGTTACTTATAATTTAGAAAGTAGCTATATATTAAAGGTATTATCTTTTATATACTTAGTACTATATTATATTCTTAATAAACTACCTAAGGTACTACTACTTAGTAGCTAAGCTATAACTTAATAGCTATTAAGCTAGGTTACTATAAGACCTTTTATTATTTAATTTTAAAATTAAATATTACTTAAGTAAAAATAATATAGTAGATAGGCTTTTATAAAGGCTAGACTACTAGCCTAGTAAAAAAAAAGAAAAAGAAGTATAAGGTATATTTTTAGAGGACTTCTTTAGTAGGTTTAAAAAGAGAGTAGTAGTAATTAGGTATAGTAGACTACTAGGTTAAGATATAGTAGCCCTAGAGGAACTTACTACTACCTTAAAAGAAGAAGTTACTATAGTATAACTAGAGGACAAGTAGATTTAGTCTAAAGAGTAGTAATAACTAAGGAGTTACTAAGCTAAAAGGAAAAATAAGTTACTTTAATACTAAGGTAGGCTTATAGTACTAAAGGGATATATAATAAAGATAAGGCTACTTATAGTGTTTTATAATAAACTATTAAGAAAGTACCTAGGGGTAACCTAAATAATAAAATATATAAGATAAATATTTTTTAAAATTAATAAAAAAGGATATTAAAGAGTATATTAATATATATACTACTTACTAATATATAAAGCTAAAGCACTATTTACTTTATAAGAAACTAGCTTTCTTTTTACTACTTAACTAACTATAAGAGTAGGTTACTATAGACTTTATTACTAAGCTACTAAAGTTAAAAAATTTAATAGTAAAGTATATAATAGTATCTTAGTTATAGTTAATAAGCTTATAAAGTATACTATTTATTTACTTACTAAAGAAACCTTAATAGTAGATTAGCTAGTAACCCTCTTAGTAAATAAAGTATTCTTTTATTTTAGACTTTTAACCTTAATAGTATTAGATTATAGGTCCTTATTTATAAGTTACTTTTAAGTAATAGTATATTACTAGCTAGCTATTAAATAAAAGCTTAGTATAGCCTATTACCTTTAAACTAATAAATAAATAAAGAAGTAAAACTAGAATATTAAATACTACCTCTAAGCCTTTTATAATATTAAGTAAAATAACTAAGTAAAATAGTTACCTATAGCTAAATTTATTTATAATAGCTTATAGTATAGTATAACTAAGGTTACACTAGTAAAGGTACTAATAGGCTATATACTATAGAGTATATATAATATATACTTAGTAGAGGTAAGACTAATAAAGGTCTCTAAGGCCTATAAGAAGGTAAAGTAACTATAAAGCTAGAGAACTATAATTAGTAAGATATTAAAGGCAGTTAATTAGGCCTATAAAAAGTAATATAATACTAAAAGGTCTAATATAGACTTTAAGGTTAAAAAGAAAGTCCTTTTATTAGCTAAGTTTATTAAGTAAAAAAGACTATTTAAAAAGCTATTAAATAAGTACCTTAGCCTTTTTATAGTAAAGTAAGTAGTTAATAGAGGTAAGGCCTATAAAATAAATATAAGTACTAGATATAGGATCTATAATATCTTTTCTTTATCCTAGCTAAAGAAGTTCTAGAGATTACTAGTAAAGCTTTAACTAATACTAATTAAAAAAAAAAAAGAAAATATATATAAGGTAGATTAAATTATAGCCTATAAGAGGCTATAGTAAAATTAGTAGTACCTTATTAAGTAAAAGAAGTATAGTAAAAAAGAAAACTCTTAGGAACCCTAAAAGAATATTATAAAAGGATTATAATATAACTATAAGTAAAAGGTTACTAAAAGAAAATAAAAGTATAGCTAAGTAAAGTAAAGATTAGCCTAAGGATAAAAGATTAAAGATTTAATTATTATAGTACTAAGGCTAAAAAATATAGGTAGCCTAAAGGCTAAGTATTTAAAAAGTATAATAAGTAAAAGAAAATAAACTAAAAAAAAAGCTAAAAAAGTACTAGAAGTAGTAGTAGTAAAGCCTACTTACTATTTACTTATTATTTTTTAAATTACTATTACTAATATTTTTATTATTATTATTATTATTATTATAAGTAAAAAATATAGAAGATATAAGAGTACTACCTTTATTTTTATTAGCCTTAGATTTAAGCTTACTAGTATACTAAAGAGAAGTTAGTAACTAGTATAAAGGGTACTAAGGGAGCACTAGGTAAATATTAAAGAAAAATACTTATAACCTAAGAGTAGGTCTAAGACTACTCTAAAAAAAAGGTAGTCTAGGCTATAATAGTAGTAGTCTACTTCTAGAGAGTAATAGTCTAGGTCTTAAAAGCTATAGTAGTAACTTTAGTAGTATAAAGTATAAACTTAGCTAGCTTAACTTAGTAGTAAAAAAAGTTAGTAGTAGTCTTAAAGGCTATAATATAGCACTAGTAGAGAAGCTACTTCTCCTCTTTAGCCTTAGCTTTATACTTAGTATTAGGGGCCTTAGCTAGGTTAACCTAGTACTAAAGTGCCTTCTTAGCTATAACCTAGGCCTTATTAATTTTATCTTAGGCTAATATTAGTATAAAGGGTTACTAAGGGGCACTAGAGAAAGTAAATATATAGTAATACTATAGTAAATATAAGTAGGCTTAGTAAAATAGTTTATAGCCTTAAAGAGGTAGTATAGCTTAATACTAGCTATAGTAGTAGTATAAGTAGCTTATTTAAAAAGTTAATAGTTACTAAAGTTATAAGATAATAAAAGTAAAAGTAAATATACTAAAATATAAGGCTTACTATATATAGTAGTATAATAAGTATACTTACTACTAATAGCTAAAATATATTAGTAAAGTATAAAAGAAAACACTAGAGGATACTAATATAAAAAAGTATATAAGTAGTTTATATAGAAAAAAGTAGTAGTATATTTAATACTAGTATAGTTATTATAAATATATTA